>NC_085844.1:195041184-195668684 GCF_035594765.1 Anolis carolinensis
TTGTTATGTCCTGCTTGGAAAAGGTATCCTCAGCTGAGGAAGGAGAAGAGAGGAAGTTGGAGGATGAGATACTTTGGAATATTACAGGCTAAAAGAGCAGCAATAAGAAGTTAAGATCAAAGGAAAGGGCATGGCCTGCTTTAAAAGGCAAAGGATAGGATAATTAGGCCAGTTGAGTTAAACAGGCTAAAACTAGCACAACCAAGGCTATTTTTGTGCTGCAAAATAATAACTTCACTTTCTCTGGCACCTCCTGCTCTTTAGATTCCTGAATTTTACCTTGCTCTTTGGATGCTTCTCTTTGATAGTTCCGGACTGGCACTTGATTCATCTTGAACTGTTTGTCATGCCAAAAACACAGATTGCTTCAACCACTCTTCTGTCATATAGACCTTCTGACATGGTTTCTCCATTATTAGTTTCTTGAACTAAAGGTACATGCTCCTGGAACAGAGAACATATTCTTACCTCTTTGCATAATACTCCAAGCCAAGTAATGTGCCTCTGTCCTCTTTCCCAGAAATGTGCTACAGGGAGTATCTTGGCCTATCTAGCTGCCCTTGTGCACTCAGGAAAATAGGAACGGCTTTATTCTGTATCAGATTGCTCCTTCCTCCCTGGTGTTGCTGGAATGTTCCCTGGGATCGCCTCACCTGAAGCAATGTCACCAGTAAGATGCTGATAGGGAGCTTCTTGTGGTCACTGATGCAGTGATGGGTTCATTGAAGGTGTTAACAGTAGATTGGGCTGGATTCAGCTTGTTTCAGCTGCCCACATCTCCAAAACCCCAGGATCACTCTGGAGATTTCTGGAAGCTTCAGAATAAATCCTGGGTTTTTTTTTGAACTGCATTTACAATTGGATGCAATGTTTTTGCTGAAAATCTAGCCATGTGTCATCTGGGCTCCCTGCAGCAGCTGAAGTATGAATCTACTTTTGGGAGGTGAGGGTGGGGGGCAGTGTAGACATGTGCTTGGTGTACATTAGGTTGCTGGAACAGAGAGAGAGAGACGGAAAAAGGTTCAAATGTTTCAGAGGCAATGTATTGGTTGGATTTATATTGCCACAATGGCTGCAGTTGCTATCTCTCAACAGGCTGGTTGCCTGACTGTCAGAAAATTGATCTGAGGGTCAAACCCAATTTTACATGACAGACATGTGTAATAATTTCCCATCTCTTACAATTTTTTTCAAAATGAAGTGTTGTTGTGTGAGAAACAACAGAGGAAG
The DNA here is from genome assembly GCF_035594765.1 of Anolis carolinensis. Classification (NCBI taxonomy): domain Eukaryota; kingdom Metazoa; phylum Chordata; class Lepidosauria; order Squamata; family Anolidae; genus Anolis; species Anolis carolinensis. The sequence continues at coordinate 195,042,415 of NC_085844.1, forward strand.
AAGGGAGATGAAGGTGCTGCTTAACTCCCACCCCATGTTTCTGTTTCAAAATTGTCTCCACAGTTTTTGAGCCATTTCTGGAAGGTAAAGATCTGTGTTTAAAAAGGAAAATGGTTGAAGCAAAAAGCAATCCTCCATTCAACTCCTCACTTCCCACAGCGTTTTTGGATCAGTAAAAGTGTGGGAAACTACAACTGTTATGTGTGCCTATTGCATAATGTATAATTCAGTCATAAAATTTCTAAAATAACCATCAGGTCTCATCACTGCATCTAAGTCTCCAATAATCCTTAAGTGATCCTGGAATTCCAAAAGTAATGGGTAGGAATAACAAAGAAGGGGAAAGCCTGCATATGGGAACACTGGTAGGAACAAGTTGGCCCGGTATCCTCAAAATACCTCCTGAAATCTCTGCCTGACCCTCCTCTCGCTCTTCTATTTGCAGGCCAGTTGCCAAGGGACTGCCTGGTGCCTCTCCTCTGCCTCTGTTCACTTAGTACCCAGACCACTTTAGTAAGAGGGAGAAGTGCACTGAGGTGGAGGGGGTCAAATACTTCTCAACAACCAGATTAAAAAGAAAAACAATTTTGAGAGAGAAAGGGAGGGAGGAAAGGAGGGAACAAGAGCCAGTTTTAAAGAAAATGAAAGAAAAGAGGAAAAGAAACAGCATCAAATAATAATACAAAGCCCGCTTTCCCCCCTGTTTCTACACTGAATGTATGCTGGTGCAGTGCTTAGGGGATTAATCTCTTAAAAAATAAGTGCCATGTGAGTAGACAGGCAGTGATTAAGGTTTTAACTGATCAGTCTGCATCTGACAGTGAACCAGCTATTATCTTAACGGAATCAAACGAATATTCAGAGCCTCTGCTCAGCCCCAAACATGAAAGGAGATGTCATCCGCTGGCAGTTGGCAAGCCACAAGGGGAGAAAGAAAAGGAGCGAAGGAGGAGAGGGAACGCAAAAGTAGGATGAGAAAGAACAAATGAGTGGGAAAGGTGGATGGGCATGGGAGGGGGGACAACAAGGACAGGCCGAATTCACTGGCGGAAACAGGAGAGGAAAAACACCCAAGGAGGATTTCCGGCACCCTTTTCCTACTCGGTGGTACACTTCGGTTATTTCAGACTTGGATCTGGTTAACTTAAAGCAAGGATGTCTTTAGTTGGTAACGTGACATGATTTCGTTCAATTGGTTGTTGGTTTAGCTGCAATTTGTCTTCTAGGTGATCATATCTGCTTACTTTAAAAATATGCTCTTAGTCTTTCAGTATTTGAATATTCTTCTGACTTATTTGAGTGAATGGGCCTTGAATGTCTTCCCCAAAGTCCAATGGTATAGTAGTTTTCTACTTCATCTGTCAACGTTTTCTGAACCTTTTCTACAAATGCTGGGGAGAAATCTGTAGAAAATGCGTGGCACCCCTTTGCCATTTTTCAATTTCCCTCATCATGAAATATTCTGCAATCTCCAAACTATTCAAACAGGAAAGGTTTTTGTTTTGCTATTCAGAAAGACAAAATACTAGTGGTAAAGCAAACCTCTTGGTTGGTTCTCGCAGAAGCAGAGGCAGCAGGAGGACATTTTTGCTCCCTGGCTTCAGGTAGGATTTGGCTAAGATTTGGCTAAGATTTTAAACTGAGTGTGGGCTTGGCTCCTGTGGTCAAAGTCTAACTGTTGTGTGACTGTTGTGTTGAAAGAGAGCCAGGTACTTAAGTTGATTGACAGCAGGCATTGCCCCCTGTTAATTGAGTCTCTGGGAAAGCTTTATTTGTCAGTGTCGTGCGCGCCGTCAGGCGCGCACGAAAAAGGCACCTTTACTAACTATCCTTTGCAGTACATACAGGAACAAAGCAACATAAACAAATACACAAAGAGGTGGTTTGTTGCAGTTTGCACATAAAGTGCGTGCATATTACTTAACTGTACAAAGATCCCACTTGGGCACCACGCTCACCAAGAGATGGAACAAAAGCAAAACATTCCCATCACATGCACCAGCTGTGGCATGTTCCGCTTTTTCACACAAAAACTAGACAACTACATCTGCTCCAAATGCAAACAGATGACTCTGATGGAGCAGAGGATCCAACAGCTCGAGCACCGTATTAAGACCCTTAAGGACATTCAGGCACTCGAGCTCTTCTTGGACACTGCACAACACGCTGCTGTAGATCAGCAGCCTGCATCACACCAACACCACCAAGACCATGATCAGGAACCTTATGGGGAGATCAACTCAAAGGTAGACAACCCTCAGGCTTGGAAGGAGGTCACCCATAGAAGGAGACGCAGGACCAGGCAGCCTCCGCAGAACTCCCCCGCTCAGCTGCATTTACACAACAGATTTGAAATTCTTACATCATTAACATACAATCAGGAAACACATCTTGTGGAGGACCACAGTTTCTTAGATACCACTCAGTGGACCACCCTGGATCAATGCGCAGGGGATAGCCCTGACGGGGACAGTGCATCACCACAGTCACACTTATGTAATCATGCAAATGCTCCATCCCCAATCATAGACCAGGAGCAACAGGAACATCCTTGGGAGAGTAATGGGCTCTCGGATGTATCTCAATGGATTGTCATTGATGAATGCACTGGGGATGTTGAGGAGGAGGACAACACTTTACACCTACATGATTCACTTCAACAGGAACACTCTTCAGGGGACATACACACTGTCTTGCACAAAAGGGACCCTGTCAATCCTCAAAGGAAACAGGTCTTGGTAGTAGGTGACTCCCTCCTTAGAGGAACGGAAGCCATCATTTCCAGACCGGATGGGATGGCTCGAGAAACATGCTGCCTCCCGGGGGCAAAAATACACCATATCACTCAGAGACTCAGCAGGCTCCTAAAGCCCCATCACCCTCCCCACCTTATGTTGATTCATGTAGGTACCAATGACACCGCTAGGCATACTTTTCAAAAGATCACAAATGATTTTCGAGCTCTGGGAACAAAGCTAAAACTGTATAATGTACATGTGATCTTTTCATCCCTCCTCCCTGTTGTAGGACACGGCTCTACAAGGGCTGGAAAAATAGTACAGGTCAATAACTGGCTCAGAAAATGGTGTCAAGAGGAGCATTTTGGCTTCCTTGACCATGGTCTACTCTTCCAAGAGGATGGACTACTGGCAAGCGATGGGGTGCATCTCACACAAGTAGGAAAACATCTTTTTGCACACAGACTCACAAACCTCATCAGGCGCACTTTAAACTAGATCCACTGGGGGAGGGGAACAACAGCCTTGCGAACACTATATTACCCACGACCACAGGGAACCGCCGAAAGGCTAAACGGAGGGCTGCACAAACACAGCAAGGACCAAGTACAGAGAGCACAATAATCCCAAATAAACAGTTCGAGGGGAGGTCACAGGGGCTTACATGTCTTTACACTAATGCTCAGAGCATGGGAAATAAGCAAGACGAACTCCAACTCCTAGCACAGCACCACACATACGATGTCATAGGCATCACTGAAACCTGGTGGGATGACTCCCATCACTGGAATTTAACCATTGAGGGCTATAACCTCTTTCACAGAAATAGAACAAAGGGGAGAGGAGGGGGAGTAGCTTTATATGTCAAAAACAGTTACGTTGCAGAAGAAATGCAAGACTGTAATCCGGGAAACCAGCTTGAAAGCATCTGGATAAGAATCAAGGGAACCGGGACTCAAAAAGATCTTGTCGTGGGTGTCTACTACAGACCTCCGAGTCAGGATGAAGGACTTGATGAAGCCTTCTGTCAACAGCTGACCAAACAGGCACAAAGAAGAGCTATAGTAGTCATGGGCGATTTCAATTATCCCGATATCTGCTGGAAAACAAACTCAGCCAAGAGTACAAAGTCCAACAAATTCCTCACTTGCCTTGCAGATAATTTTATGGTCCAGAAGGTAGAAGAGGCAACAAGGGGATCAGCAACTCTTGATCTAATCTTAACAAATGTGGAAGACCTGATCAATACAGTTGAAGTGGTTGGATCCTTAGGGGCAAGTGACCATGTGCTCCTGCAGTTTGCAATACAAAGGAATGCTGAAACTAAGACAAGTCAAACACGCATTCTGGACTTTAAGAGAGCTGACTTCCAAAAAATGAAGGAATTACTGAGCGGCATTCCATGGACGCCAATATTAAAAAACAAGGGAGTTAAGGAGGGATGGGAGTTTTTCAAAAGTGAAATACTCAAGGCGCAAATGCAAACAGTGCCAACAAAGAAGAAAAATAAGACAAGTGCAAAGAAGCCAGAATGGATGTCCAAAGAACTTCTAACTGAGCTAAAGCTCAAAAGTGACATGCACAAGAAGTGGAAAAGGGGAGAAATCACCAAAGAAGAATTCAAACGTATAGCCAACACCTGTAGGGAAAAGGTTCGCAAGGCTAAAGCGCAAAATGAGCTCAGGCTTGCCAGGGACATAAAAAACAACAAAAAAGGCTTTTTTGCTTACGTTGGTAGAAAAAGGAAGAAAAAGGAGGCGATAGGGCCATTGCAAGGAGAAGATGGGGTGATGGCGACAGGGGACAGGGAAAAGGCAGAACTACTTAATGCCTTCTTTGCCTCGGTCTTCTCAGAAAAAGAAAGCCATCTTCAACCTCAGCAACACGGAATGGACGAAGGATTGGGGGAAATCCAACCCCAAATAGGGAAACAAGTTGTCCAGGAACACTTGGCCTCTCTAAACGAATTCAAGTCCCCAGGCCCAGATCAGCTACACCCAAGTGTACTGAAGGAACTAGCGGAAGTTATTTCAGAACCACTGGCAATTATCTTCGAGAGTTCTTGGAGAACGGGAGAAGTCCCAGCAGATTGGAGGAGGGCGAATGTGGTCCCTATCTTCAAGAAGGGAAAAAAGAACGACCCAAACAATTACCGTCCGGTCAGCCTCACATCAATACCAGGCAAAATTCTGGAAAAGATCATTAAGGAAGTGGTCTGCGAACACTTAGAAACAAATGCGGTCATTGCTAATAGTCAACACGGATTTACCAAAAACAAGTCATGCCAGACTAATCTGATCTCTTTTTTCGATAGAGTTACGAGTTGGGTCGATACAGGGAATGCTGTGGATGTAGCGTACCTGGATTTCAGTAAGGCCTTCGACAAAGTCCCCCACGACCTTCTGGCAAACAAACTAGTAAAATGTGGGATAGACAAAACTACGGTTAGGTGGATCTGTAATTGGCTAAGCGAATGAACCCAAAGGGTGCTCACCAATGCGTCGTCTTCATCATGGAAAGAAGTGACAAGTGGAGTGCCGCAGGGCTCCGTCCTGGGCCCGGTTCTGTTCAACATCTTTATTAACGACTTAGACGAAGGGTTAGAAGGCACGATCATCAAGTTTGCAGACGACACAAAACTGGGAGGGATAGCTAACACTCCAGAAGACAGGAGCAGAATTCAAAACGATCTTGACAGACTAGAGAGATGGGCCAAAACTAACAAAATGAAGTTCAACAGGGACAAATGCAAGATACTTCACTTCGGCAGAAAAAAATGGAAATCAAAGATACAGAATGGGGGACGCCTGGCTTGACAGCAGTGTGTGCGAAAAAGACCTTGGAGTCCTCGTGGACAACAAGTTAAACATGAGCCAACAATGTGATGCGGCTGCTAAAAAAGCAAATGGGATTCTGGCCTGCATCAATAGGGGAATAGCGTCTAGATCCAGGGAAGTTATGCTCCCCCTCTATTCTGCCTTGGTCAGACCACACCTGGAATACTGTGTCCAATTTTGGGCACCACAGTTGAAGGGAGATGTTGACAAGCTGGAAAGCGTCCAGAGGAGGGCGACTAAAATGATTAAGGGTCTGGAGAACAAGCCCTATGAGGAGCGGCTTAAAGAGCTGGGCATGTTTAGCCTGCAGAAGAGAAGGCTGAGAGGAGACATGATAGCCATGTACAAATATGTGAAGGGAAGTCATAGGGAGGAGGGAGCAAGCTTGTTTTCTGCTGCCCTGCAGACTAGGACACGGAACAATGGCTTCAAACTACAGGAAAGGAGATTCCACCTGAACATCAGGAAGAACTTCCTCACTGTGAGAGCTGTTCGACAGTGGAACTCTCTCCCCGGGGCCGTGGTGGACGCTCCTTCCTTGGAGGCTTTTAAGCAGAGGCTGGATGGCCATCTGTCGGGGGTGCTTTGAATGCGATTTCCTGCTTCTTAGCAGGGGGTTGGACTAGATGGCCCATGTGGTCTCTTCCAACTCTACTATTCTATGATTCTATGATTCTATGACTCTTCTCTATTTCAGTGCTCTAGGTTAACGATGACAATTTTAAAAAAAATCAAACTGACATTATTAGAATAGGTATAAACATTTGAAAATGAATTTGGAATTCAAAACCCCAAATACTCCAAAATTGTATAAAGTGTATATGAAATCTAAATGAAATGTATGTTTGGTCTTAGGTACAGTCTTAAAGATATCTGATTATACAAGTACAGGTATTTTTTAAAAACCCAACTTCTGATCCCAAGTCTTTTGAATAAGGGATACTCAACCTGTATTAATGAGTTATCTGCCTTTTAAACAGCCACTTTCCAATGCCTTTTGATTTAGCATTCCCTGGTGAACAACGGAGTGGAAGCCCTTGTCTCTTGGCCTTTCCCACACTCACTGGAGCGCCTGCTGCCACAGCCTCCTTTAAACCAGGGAGGTCTGGCACTCTTGAACCTGAGGTCGAAGATGAGAAGGAAGCAAAGAATGGCCTTCAGGCCAGGGCAAGAAACCAGGGCAACAGTGCTCTTAAAAGTGATAAAAGGGCTTTATCTAGAAGCACTTAAACAAAACCCACAAGGGCCAGCCAAGACAGGAGACTCTGTCATGTATCAGCCATGGCCATAGGGGAAACCACAAATCCTTGACACAATATAAAGGCACTTTCTTTATACTGAGCATTTGGTGGAAACAGAGCAATGTGCCGTAGGGTCAGGCTATCACTGGCTGCTTTCCCTTGGCTGTGAGCTTGTAATTCACACAAGCCTCTTAGCAATAGCAAAGTCTGAAGGGCAGGAGTCAATGGACATTTTAAGAGAGCTACTGAGCTGGAGATGAGTGGCAAAAGTCACTGCCAAGCCAGTGACTAATTTTGGTTTTCTTGGCTCCTTGTTCATTTTCTGTATTTGTTTGTTATAGTATCTTGTCTTTCATCTTAACAGCAAGCTCTTCTGTCCAGCAACTGTTTTTGTTCTGAGCCTGAGGCAATGAAGAACTAAGCCTCTGCTATGACTTGATGAAAAGCATGATGCTGAAAAGTACAATGTTGCTTATTAGTAATTATGAGGAATTACCAAGGTAGATATGAGAACAACAAATTTCCATTTCCAGCAGTTACATTTCACCTGGATAGCCTGTATATTTTTGTTACTTTGTTTCGGTAATTCTCCACTAGTTTTTGGATGGTTACTATTTAGAATTTCTTACATTACCTTTGATGTAAGCCTGTCCCTACCATTTAGGCAGATCAAGAATCTCTTCACACAGGGCATTTTTGCCCTGTTTTGCTGCTTTTAATTTCATAAGGGATAGGACCTGCTGTGCACCATCACATGATGCATGGTAGGCCCCACTCACATTCCTCCCAAAGTGGAGGAAAGGCTCTGAAAGGCACTTACTTCTCCACTACGGGGAGGAAAGTGTAGTTTGGGTTGCTCCGATGGAATTATCCTCACTTTCCTCCCTTTTTTGCCGTGTGAGGCAGAAAGGGTGGCAGGGCAACGTGCATTGCTGTCCTTTATGCCATCTGATGAGGGGAGGAAAAGGGTACCAAAGCGCCCTCTCCCATCCCCTCCATGTGATGAGGGGAGGAGGGAGGGTGTGCGGGGCGCCACGATCCACCTCACACACCTTCTCTTTTACCGGCGCAATGACACAGCTCGAAAGGGCAATGTGAAGAGCTGGCAAGACAGCTGCTTTTGATGGCAGAATCTGAATATTGCAAAAGTGCAGCAAATTGTTATTTATTTTGTTATGATTGAAATTCTACAATCTGCTGTGATCTGTGACTTGCTAGCAGATTATTCCAAAAATATCACACTAAAGGTTGCCACATTTGCAATTGCAGCCCAAAAGATCAGAGCTAAAGTAGCAAAATCCATACTTGAGATCAGAAATGGAAATGGCGATGGTTTGGGATGATACAAATCAGACACTGTCATTGTTATTTTTCTGCTATCATAATTTTAAAGAGCTAGTTTTAATTTTTGAATAAGTTTTAATGCTTATATTGGAAAGTGTTTATAAAGGTTGTATATTACTGATGTCATGGCCTATGGCTAGTACAATAAACAATTCATTCATACATACAAAGAATGGGAGAAATACTTGTGAATTTTTCTGCCTCATCCGCCAAAATAACTTAGCCGATTCAGTATGCTATACACCTTGACTTGGGTGGAGGGAGGCACAACTTGCTACTTTCCTTCAGGCAACCAAATGCCTTGGTCAGACTTGGGCTGCTTTATATTTGGTGGCATATAAAGATAATATTTGGTCATTTGATGGTTTGGCTCTTTTCTTGCTTTTATGGAAACAGAAAATCCACTGAGCCAAACCACACCTTCCACTTGGTACATTATTTACAAATACAAAGAGGACATAACACGTCTCTTTCTAAACAAAGAGCAACAATGGACTGTGTGTTTTGTGAACCATATAAGAATGTAGAGCATTTTACAAATGGAAATCACCTCCTGAAACTATTACTTTACTCCCAAAGGTGCTATTTATTATTACCTTCGGCAATCTAAATCACAAATGAAATAATTATTTACAGTACTAATTACCTTTGGGGTAAATATCAGCTTTGAAAAGACAATTTTAGGTGGAGAAATATGGAAGAGAATGAATGTCCCATCTTACCACATCATGGTCCTGATCTGGTTCAGGGCAATTACATTTTGTTAAGAAAGAGAAATGGCACGTCTTAATCACAATGTGAAATAAGAACACTTAATCTAGCATGTAAATTGGCCTTTAGGAAAGTCAAGGCAAAGGAAAACCACAGATTATAGGTCTGGCACACAAACCATCATTTGATGTCTGAAGTATGAGTGTTTCAAAAAGGAGCCGTTAACAGCTTGAAATTATTGTGCAGCCATTTCATCTTTTTATTGTGCAATAAGAAGAAACAGAAGAAACCAAGTAAAAACAATGCAAAGTTACAAATAAAAGACTATACCATATGGAATTGCTTTTAAATCAATTGGATGAAGTAGGATGGGCAGAGGTGCAATCATGTAGAAGCAACCATTGGTTTTGTGTAAGTTTCAGTTGGTTCAGTCCAAAATTTTTGTTACCTGAGTTATTGAGAGAGCTATCCTTATTGACACTTGACTTTTACACTAAGATTTTAGAATATTACCCTTTTGTAGATCCAGTAGGGATTCACACAGCACATTGATTTCCCACATAAACAAAATGATGCACAAAATTCTACAGCAAAGACTTTTGTCTTATACTAGCTGTGCCCGGCCATGCATTGCTGTGGTGTATGGGAATCATTTGTTGGCCAAGTAGAATAGAAGTGAATAGCCTTGCAGCCTCAAAAGCCTGACCATTTTCTTCTTATGGGAATCCTTGTTTGGTGAGCTTGAATACAATGGAATAGGTTTGCTGCTTGGAAGCCTGGGTACTTGCGTTCTAGGGGAATGGGTTTTTGGGCTGCTAGAATTGCAATGAATAGCCTCAAAGCTTCAAAGCCCGGTTGCTTGCTACCTAGCGAAATCTTTGGTTGGTCAGCCTCAATAGTACAGAGTAGTATTGCTGCTTCAAAGCCTGGCCACCTTCTACCAAGGTTAATCCTTTGTTGGTCTGGTTGAACTGCACTGAATAGCCTTGCAGCTTCAATGCCTGGCTGTGTCATACCTAGGGGAATCCTTGTTTGGCTAGTTGGAGTAGCACCCTCAATCAAAGAATCGCTTTGAAACCTGGCTGCTTCCTTTGTATTGGAATCCTCATTTGACCAGCTTGAATTGCACTGAATAGTTTTACAGCTTAAAAGCCTGGCCGTTTTCTACATAGGGGCATCCTTCATTGGCCAGGTTGAATGGGATGGAGTAGCCTTGTGGCTGCAAAGCCACGGGGTTTTCTACCTAGGGGAAATATTGGTTGGCCAGGTTGAACAGCACTGAATAGCCTTGCTGCTTGCAAGTCTGGCCACTTTCTGCCTTGTGGAATCCTTGGTTGACCAGGTTGATGGCAATGAATAATCTTGGTGCGACAAGTATGAATGCTGCAATTAGTCACCTTGATTAGTATTTAATGGCCTTGCACCTTCAAAGCCTGGCTGCTTCCTGCCTGGGGAAATCCTTTGTTGGGAGGTGTTAGCTGGCCCTGATTGTTTCCTGCCTGGATTTCCTCTGTTTTCAGAGTGTTGCTCTTTATTTACTGTCCTGATTTTAGAGATTATATTGTTCTGTTGTATTATACCACAGTAATTTTTATATATTATATTTATAATCTTATATTATTTGCTTTGAACTGGATTATATGAAGCCCCTTCTACACAACTGTATAAACTCCACACTGAATTGGATTATATGTCAGTGTGGACTCAAGATAACCCAGTTCAAAGCAGATACTGTGGATTATATCTGCCTTGGCATTCTAGGTTATATAGCTGTGTGGAAGGGCCTTGAGTCTACATTGTCATATCATCGAGTTCAAATAAGATAATCTGTATTTTATCAGCAGTGTGGAAGAGGCCTAAATGAGGCCTAACTCTGCCTGTTGCCACTGTGGCTGAGTGGGTTGCTAGGAGATGAAGGGGCATGGCCTAAACGGGGTGGGGCCTACCCTTCTGCTAGCAGCCAGGGAGAAAATGGCTTTTCCACATCTTCTAATTTGGACTTTATTTTTTCTAGGTTTTTTTTTTTGTTTGAAAGACATAGATTGGATGACTATGACTTTAGTGGCAAAATTTGGTGTGATTTGGTTCAGTGGTTTTGTTGTTTATTCCATAGTAAAAATGCACATTACATTTTTATATGTATAGATGGAGAAAGAAATGCCAGAAAAGAAAAGAAAACAGATAGTGAAAGTTTATGTGGAATGAGGAAAGTGGAAAAGCTGGTCATGACAAGGAGAAAATACAAAAGAGCATTGTTATGAAGAAGAAACCATATTTGAATTGTGTGGGAAGAAGGGATGAATTTTTTTATAGTTTTAGATGACGTGACGGTGCAGATGACTTCATTTTAAGGCTGGTCAATTTTGTGGGAATATGTACAAGTTTGCTACAATCTGTGGTTTAGCATTATCTTTTACTCATCTCCAACAGAAGCTCAACATGCAACAGCCGGGAAAAAGAACTTTAAGTGAGATGATAGATCTTCTTTTAAAAAATTCTATGTGTATCTATGATCAAAAATGTTTGGTAGATTTAATATATTTTCATAACCTACTTGACTGGAACTACTGGCTATGACTTTTAAAACCCTGGACGGTTCAGATCCAGGCTATTTGGTTGACCGCATCCCCCTGTGCAAACCTGCCCAGGCCCTGAGATCTTCAAGAGAGGTCCTTCTCTCAATCCCATCTCCATCATACGTTTGGTATGTGGGAATGAGAGAGCGGGACTTCTCGGTGGCTGCCTCTCAACTCTGGAACTCCCTGCCCAGGGAAGCCAGAATAGCCCCCTCCCTGCTATCCTTCTGGCAGCAGGCTAAAACCATGATATTCAGGCAGGCTTTTAAAGATAAAGGTGTTTAAGATCAATTCAGGGGGTGCTGTGGTTTTTAACTTTGAATTTGTTTTAATGGTTTTTAACTGGGAATTTTTAAATACTGTTTATATTTAATCCTGTTTTAATGTTCGTATATTTGTATATTTTAAATGGTTATGCTGAAGCTTTTATGTTTAGCCTCTTTAAGTCTCCAGGGGAGATAAAGCAGGGTATACATAAATAAACACAATAACAACATTGAAGTGGGGCTGCATCATATTACCTTCAGTCTAAGCCTCTACCTTTGCCTCCCTGGAACAAGTGTTTTATGGCCCCTTCTGTGTCAGACTTCCCCAATCTGTCAGTCTACAAATTGTGCTGGACTGCAACTGCCACCAACCCATTCTGGCCTATGATGATGGGGGTTGTAGTTCGACACATCTGGAAGGAGATTGCCCTTTTGATAAAGCTATTTGAAGGATTGTTTATATCTGAAAAAATTCATATAAGCCTTTGTCACAGAGGGCTGGCTACCTATCCATGGGTAAGTTTATTTTGTTGGACTTCCACTATTCCTCACCATTACCTATCTAGCTAGGACTCCTGGGAGTTGTAACTCAACAAATTTAGAGGGCCATTGGTTTTTCACACCTGATGGGCTGCATAGAGCCATTTCTATGGCCACCATATCCTTATGGAATTTATTTTATTTATTTAGTGTCAAAAGCATTGCATAATAAATAAATTTAAAAGTGATGAAATAAAGGAAATCACAAGCAGCTAAATAGACCAAAAGCAGGCAACAGCGACCGCATTGTCCGTAGCTTTAAACAACTCCTCCTCCGTACATGAGGCAGGACATTGTGGGCAAGCATACATATGTGGAGTTGTTTGTTCTGCTCCACAGTCACACAAGGTGGAGGATTCCTCCAGGTAGTGCCACCTTGCCAAGTTGTCTTTAGATCTGCCCACTCCGCTTCTGAGTCTGTTTAGGGACCTCCAAGTTGCCCATTCTTGGTTTGCCCCTGGAGGAAGACCCTCATGGGGGGCCATCCAGTTAGAATTGCCTGGTTTAGCTGCCCAGAGGGACATTCTTGCTGTTGCTGGAGGAACATCAAGAGGAGTGGTGGTTCTCATGAAGCCCTTCTTTGATTTGAGTCTGGTGGGAGGAGGCTGATAGTCATGTAATGGGTGGCTTTCACAGTGTTCAACCTTATTTCTCTCACGTTAACAGCAACTTCCCATCTCACGTCAGGAGGGGCAATGCCAGCTAACTTGTAGAGTTTATCAACAGGTGTAGGTTTAAGGCATCCTGTGATTATTCTGCATGTTTCATTCAGTGCTATGTCCACCTGCTTCGCATGGGCAGACTTGTGCCAGACAGGACAGGCGTACTCAGCAGTTGAGTAAGACAAGGCCAGGGCTGATGTTCTTATTAATTGTGGGTCTGCACCCCACGCATTGCCAGTAAATTTCCGCAGGATGTTGTTGCGTGCAGCTACTTTGTGTTTGGTGTTCATGCAGTGTTTCCTATATGTTAGTGTTCGATCTAAGGTGACACCAAAGTATTTAGGATGGAAACAATGTTCGAGCTCTTGGCCTTCCCAAGTAACTTTCATTTTCCTGTTGGCTTCACAGTTACGTAGGTGGAAAGCACACACTTGTGTCTTGGAAGGGTTAGACTTCAGGTGGTTCTCTTTGTAGTAGCTGGAGAGATCTTTCAAGGCATTAGTGAGTTGGTTTTCAACTTATGGAATGCCCTGGATAGATTTATTGGTGAGGTGAAAATACTTTTTCTAGCCCTGTAGATTCTTCCAACTACAAATCCTATCACTCTCATAATCATGCTGGATGTTGGACGATGAAGTGATAGTTCAGCACCTCTGAAGGGTGCTGGTCTAGATAAATGGTAGTCCTTCTCTCACTACTGGGGTAGATAACATAATTTTCACTGCAGCAGCCACCCTGAACTGAAGACATTCCCTTGAGTAAGCATTACAAATTACACTGTCCTGAAGATATTTAAGACCTGGGAAGGTGTGAATTTTGCTCCTGTGTAGACAGTGGTGCCAGTCTGTTATTCTGACATGCTTTTCGTTCTGACTCTTGTCTGCCCAGTGTTGCTGTGGCAGGAGGGTCCTGAGGACTGCCAGGGTCATGACTGCCCCATTACAGGGCAAGATTTATCATTGGCAGGTGTGCTGCAGGATGGTATATTATCCAGGATTATGAACTGTAACAGGATAATCTCTCTAATGTAATTCAAGCTCTCGACATGGCTTATGGCTCCTTAATGTACCTCAGACTGAAGAATTACAAGAACATTCTTCCCCCTCCCTTCCTTGTCAGCTCCTAAATGATTTAGGCAATCGCCTGAAGCCAGATCTTGGCCTCCAGTCATAACTCAGCACCATTCAGTAAATATGATGGGGAAAGTTTTCCTTGCCTTGTTCTCTCCTCCTCACTTCCCATCGGCTACAGTATTTGCTCCTTACCTGCCTTGGGGGGGGGGGGGAGCCAGGATGTTGCCTGATATCATGTTACCTGCCTTTGCTGTGGTTTCCCCCTCTGCCTTCAGTTTCCATGTCCTAGCCTTTTCAGTATTCGAGTGGCTGTCACACAAACTTTTGAATGAATGTCAAATTGTGCCTAGAAGCCTTTGCAAGGATACATCATCACTGTCTAAGCATAAGCAACAGTCTCCATGTAGTAGTTAGCTGGAGGCCAAGGGCATTGGTCCTTCAAACACAACCATTGGGCTTGTGATATTTAATTTCTAGGAATCTGAAGTGCTTAAAAGTCCCTCTGCTATGTATTTTAGGGACTGATAAAAATACTTTTGACAGTGACGGTGGACTTAACAGCAATGTCAACAGTAGATGAAAGAGCACCAGAAATGCTGGCATTTGAGAATAATGCCACACTACCTTTTAGTGTTAAATGAAAAAATAATACAGTTTTAAAACATTTTGGTATTATGGTTTTATTTGTAATCCAATTGCTGTCATAATCTTCATCCACCATCATCATTATCCAAAGAGCTCATGGCAGCATTAATCCTATAAGATAGCAACAATTATATAAGACAGGTTAGTCTGGGGGCCAAATTAAACATGATGTAAAATTGATTTTTTTCCCTTTGCTTGCTAAGTAAAAGTAGTTACGGAAGGGGGGAGGAATCCAGGCACTTCCTGCTTGTTGGCGGGGATCCTGTTAGCCGTTTTAAGATTTTTCTTTAGTCCTCGTGAAGACTGAAATTTTCTACTGGCTTCAAGCAGAGACCAAAATATTTGTTATTTGTGGGAACGCACTTCTATAGTGTCTATCTTCTGGAGCTTTTAGTGTCTATCTTCTGGAGCATTTGGCAGGCAATATCACTATTCTGGCTCTGGCCATAGGGAAATAGCTAGGCATTTCTGTGATGTTCCCTATTGGCTACTAGATTACTGGGATGGAGTTGAAGGAGGCTCCTACAGATAAAAGGGGAGATGCTGTATAGACCTGAGAAGAGTTGCATTTCACAGAAATGATCAATAATTCAGAAGAAGATCTTCAATTACATGTTTGAGTTCAAAATTGGTCCCAAGTGTAAAAAGGTTGAATATCTTTGGCTTGAAAGCAGTAAATAGTTTTGTCATTGTAACTTGCTTATGATTTTAATCAAGATCCTTAATTTTGGTGAATTCATATAAAAGTTATGCATGTGGAACTATGTTACATCTCCCCATTTAACCATGGAAATCTACCTTTTAACTACAGTGCCCCTCTCCCCTTTTCAAGTGTCCTCTATGCAAGGTGTGTCAGAGGAGCATCTGGCTGTGTCCCAGAAGCCAGATGCAGAACAATGATGTCATTCACAAATATCTCTGGGAGTTATCTGAAAGTCGCAGTGGATGATGTCCCGGGCCTGGCTTTTAGAGCATACCCAGATGCTTCTTCAGTGCCCTTTGCCCTCTACCAGGTCGTGGAGAAGATGTTACTGCAGCTAAAGGGAGATTTTAGTCATTTTGTGAGATGGGTAGAACATTACAACCTCTGCAAAGATGAAAGAAGCATTGGTGGAAGTTGGGCATAGGTAGTTTTTAAATCACTATTTTGATGCCATCATTCATTTTATATCCCTATGTTTCCTTGGCTTTTCAGCCCCAGACCTCTTTACCTATGAAATAACTACACTATTTAGGCAATGGCCATTTAGCTGCATACTCAACTCACTGCTTTCCCTATGTGCTTCACTCTGGGAGTGAATGACATACCTTATCAACAGAAATTAAACATTACAAGCCCAATGGTTATGTTTAAAAGACGTAGTACAATGGGTAGAGTGGCCACACATGTATCAGCAAAAATGAGGGAATGTATCCCCAGAAAGAAGATATTCATTTGCACAGCATTTCTATATACTGATTGATAAAGAGACATGTAAATTTGCAAATAATTGTTATAATCCAAATAAAAATATAATATCTCACCAGGGCAAGAAAACCTATGTCCATTGTTCACTGTGCAGATCAGTTATTACTTGTGGAGAAGCAAATCCAAAACCCTTGTTCCTTTCTTATGGTTCTTTATCTGAGCGACAGGGGATTTTTTTTAAAAAAATAAACAAGAACAGTCTCTGAGTTGCAATGGTTGGTATGCTCCATTCCCTGGGATGATGAATCCACTTTGTACTTTAGTCTGCACAACACTATTCTCAAGATGTGTTAAGTACCATGGACAATTCCTTTTGAAGTTTGGGATAAATCCCAGAATGGAGTCACTTCCCCCATGTTGGAGCCATTATTTTGAAAGCTCTTCAAACATATACAGTTCTCTGTAGAATAAGAGACCTGGCTACTCTAAAATGGGAAAGAAGGGGGCAAAGATGATATAATGAAGATGTAGAAGGGGGCAGAAGAATGAGAGCAAAGAGACATGAGTTAGTATTGCCATGGGACAAAACATGTCAGGAAGAGAAAGGAGAAGGCAGGCCTGTATTTATTAATTAATAAGCCTGCATTGGAGTAGCTGCTGTAAAAGCCTGTGTAGTTTAAAACGATTTAATTACATCTTTAGAATTCACAAGAGAGCAAAGCACTTGCAAGTCTAATGATTTGATAATACCTGAATGGTTCCTTTTCCAGTTTTATTTTGGTTAAATATGAACAAGATTGTGCCCTGAAGCTTAAGATAAGCTTTTGCAAACCGTTGTTGAGACTAAATGTTTACACTTCACAACAAACAGGATTACATTGTGCAGCTTTTCGGGAATTTGGTGGCCAGAATTAAACGCTCAGAACATAAGAACATGTATCTTTTTCATATTGTAAATGTATATCCCTGCATCTCATTGACACAAGGAATACATGATAAAAGAAGTGCCTGTTAACTGGGAGGCGATTTGGCTTGGAGATATTGTTGCTTAGTTTCAGAACCCAGAAAGTTACTTTTAAGAAGAATGAATCTAATGACATGTGGAAGCCACTCATAACTGGGCAGTAGTAAGGTGATGCTTATGCCCCAAAACATCATCCTAATGTTTCTCAGCAATAGACAGCTTAAACATGTTATTAGAGTGTTTCTTCTTAAACATAACTTAGCAAGCTTGGCTTGGTTTTGGTGGTGATTGTCTTTGTCTTGTGGTTCAAGAAAGATATTGACAGGCTGGAATTGGTCTAGAGAAGGGCAACCAAAAGCGTAAAAGGAAGCCAAGCGACTGGGAGCTGTGTACATTTAGCTTGGAGAAGAGGAGGTTAAGAAAGGACCCGAGAACCATGTTTAAATATTTGAAATACAGTAGAGTCTCACTTATCCAACACTCGCTTATCCAACGTTCTGGATTATCCAATGCATTTTTGTAGTCAATGTTTTCAATATATCGTGATATTTTGGTGCTAAATTCATAAATACAGTAATTACTACATAGCATTACTGCGTATTAAACTACTTTTTCTGCCAAATTTGTTGTCTAACATGATGTTTTGGTGCTTCATTTGTAAAATCATAACCTAATTTGATGATTAATAGGCTTTTCCTTAATGCCTCCTTATTATCCAACATATTCGCTTATCCAACATTCTGCCGGCCCGTTTATGTTGGATAAGTGAGACTCTACTGTAATAGCATATTGAAAAGTTTGTTTTCTGCTGCCATAGAGTTTAGGGCACAGAGCAATGGATTCAAATTGTAGGAAAAGATATTCCACCTAAATGTTAGGAAGAACTTCCTGATGGTAAGAGCTGTCTGTCAGTGAATGTCATACCTTGGAGTATGGTGGAGGCTAGATGTCCATCTGTCAGGAGTGCTTAGATTGTGTGTTCCTGTACGGCAGGGGATAGACTGGATGGCCTTTTCAGTCTCTTTCCACTCTATGATTCTATAATTCTGTAATCACCATAAGTTCACTTCAACCAACCCTGATGAGCAAAGGATTATCATCTATGATGCCTGGTACACACATCAGCAGCACTTAAATCCCCAGTGAATTACAGTTAGTCCAGATGTGATTATTGCCACATTGTTTGCCCTTACATCATTAAATATGCTTTAACCAATAGCAGACAGTCACAGCGGGAGATCTGAGCTGGATGAGGACCATGTTGTGGGAGGGGGATTAACCTTTGTTTGCATCTGGATAAACTCCATTCTCATCTATCCATAAGGAGGGAAAAACTTTCAGTAGTGCCTATGGGATCTTTCTTCCACTTTGGAACAGCAGGTTTGTGTCTATGGGGCCGAGCTTGGAAAGATACTACAAAAATTACTTATTTCTTGCTTGAAATTGTACTGTTTCCCAGGGGTAGCTGTTTGGTCTTTAGTACAGCTCATACTTTCTGCCTGACTTCTCCTTGTCATTGCCTGAATCCCCACAATAGCAATATGGGACAAAGCAGAAGTCAGCACTTAAACCATGTGATATTCCCCATTTCATCATTTAGTAAAGCCACATTAGATATGGAAGAAGTGTTCAAAAATAATTGAAACTGTGTTTCTTGAAGAATGAGTGTCAAAAGACCATGTTGAGAAGGATCCTGGATTGTCAAGGCTCTTCACCATTTAGGGACCATTGACTAACATCCTGTTAGTGATAAGTCAAATTCATGCCACCAAATATCTCTTTTTGGACAATACTGAGTTTGATATTCCTTTCTTCTTCTGTACCAATCAAATCCACTCCTAGATCTGTACAATTGCTGCACCCATTAATCCCTCCATCATCCATTCCATGCCTAGTAAAGATCAGTGTGGAGGAGAGATGAAAGAAATATCTGGCTCTATCCCTTTTCTAAAATGTGATGTAATTGCATCCTCAGCTGAGATCACTAGAAGGCTAAAACAGATCTCAGAGGGGGATGTAATTATTTTGCATCTTGCTTTGGCGGACTTAGTCATATTTTCATCTGATCCCTTATCACTCTCTGCTCAGGCATGGGATGGTCAGCAGAGACTGTATGTTGGTCTAGGGCCAGTGAAAGGCTAGATGTACTGGAATCTATGTGAAGAAGGACTACAGTACATTGGATCCATAGCACAGTAGACTAGATAGAATGGTAATCATTCTATGGAAAATATGTTCATGGGGTTTTTTTTGCACAGAAAATAGTTCTCTGTGTAGGAAAGAGCATTTTTTTGCACAGAAATATTTTCCATGCAGAAAATGTTGTTTGTTGTGGAGAAGGTCATGGCTGGTATTCAGTACTGCAGTTTTAGATTCATAGCCTAGGGTTATAAATGTGTGATTGATCTTTATTCAATAAGACTATGTAGTCTCATTTGGAAACAATGGATTTTAAGAGTCAGCCACCAAATCAGCTGAAGGAAGTCCATTCAGCTGGTGATTGGGGTGCCCAATCTTTCAGGTGGGCCGGGAGTGGTGGCCAGGCCAGAGGACATTATTTAGTTACTCCTCTTTAACTAAGTAGCCAGTCTAGGATTCTGGTCACTGCTTTCAATGGAAAACAAATTAAAAAAAACCCCAAATACAAATTTTACACATGAAAATTCCCTGATTATAGTATTTTTATGCAAAAAACAGCACATTCTATGGAAATAGCCATTTTTTGCAGAAATATTCTTTCCTTCACAGAAAAAGTCATTTGAATTTTACATAAAATGGGTCCTGAAACATGCGTGGTCTTCAGAAAACCGCATGGTCTTCAAGGACTTTCTCAGAAGGAAGAAAATTATGTGTTGTTTCCTTTGCAATTAAAACACTGCATGGCAAAATAGTGTTGCTCTTGGTTTCCCCCCAGTTGTGATGCAATACAGTTATGTTATTCCCTAGCTCAATCCACAGGAAGAATTGGGTAATATAACAATGACAACAGCAATACATGCTACTGGAAAAATAACTAATGACAATTAGCTTGTTATTATGTAACTAGTTTTTCCCCAATCTCTGGTGTTGGGTTTGCCCTGGGGGCTTACCTCCCTCTTCCTGCTAATTATACATTAAATAAAAAGTTTGTCACTTTAATGACCAGAGTTAAACAGAGTTGAGTTCTGAATCCTAACAATACAAAAAAGAGATTTGGGAGGGAGGGACTGGAAAAGGTGGTCGATAAAAGAAGGGGAAGACTGAGAATGGGAATTCAGAGAAGGGAAAGTACATAAAGTGTTGACTGCGGATGTGAAATAGATCATGATCTGTGAGAACTAGTTCAAAGAGGATCAAAACAGAAGATGGGGGGGATGGAGCCTTCACTATTGTTTAAAGGGAGAAAAAGGCAGAATAATAGGAGGTGTGTGTGACTGTCTGGGCTGGTGCAAGGGGAGAGTAAGAAAAAAAAAACCCAGAGCGTCCTCTTGAAATTTAGACACCATGCAAGTCTTGTTGAAGCATGACGCCCTCTCTGATCCCTAGACTGCAGGCCAGCACACCATCCAGTGAAATTTAGGCAGCTGTATTTACTGTTGCTATTTGTTGTTGCCCTGGCAGCTCCCTCGGATGTGAATTTTCTGTGTCACTGACTGAGAGGATTCTGAGCAGGTTTTCTGATGATGTGTTTTTTGTAAAACAAAGAGTTAGGAGGGAGGAAGAAAAGAAAGGAGCTTTTGGCTGGTACCTTTAACTCCTTCACTACTGAACTGATGTGAAACAACTGAAACTGGGCAAGAAATATTTAGCTTAAGACCGGTTTTCTGGTCCAAGCCACTTTCCCCGCCCCTGTTAGGAACAACAGTGCTATTGTTGTAAGCAAAACAGTAGGACCCAGACTTCCACTTCAGTTGTTTTATGTTGACATTTTAAAATTTAACTTTGATTCTTTTAAAATGTAGATTTCAGTCTATAAAAATGGAGTTTCTAAACCTCAAGGCTGGTAATTAAAAAAATGAATAACTACAATAGGATGGCATCATTGGTGACAGCATCCTCCTTTAAAGAAACATGATTGACTAAAGGAAACGGGGAAAACTCTCCATTAAATAGTTTGAAGTCATTTATTTCCAGTAGGAATGTAAATTGTCAAACATTTAATATATTATGATGGCTGCGGCTGCTATTTTTGCTATTGATTTGCCACTAGGAACACTATTTGCCTTTTCTGCAAAATGTTTAACGGCTATCTCCGTAAGGACATTGCCTGTCATCATGGAATAACTTTGACCAGACATCTCCCTGGATCAGTGATCCTGCCAATTCCTGGATTCTGGGAACTGTGGTAAAACAATCTTGACATTTCCCAGCTTCTGCTAGTGATGTTTACTATGCCAAGGAGGAGCCTTTCACTTATCCTTTCCCTTTTCAAAGGAGTGCCTTCTCCTTCCTTCAGACCATCTACACTACAAAATCGTGCCAGTTTGACACAAATTTAACTGCTATGGCTCTATCCTATGGAATCCTGGGGTTTGCAGTCTGTTGTGACATACTGGCTTTCTGACTGAGCAGGGCAAATATCTCACAAAACTACAAATCCCAGATTTCCATAACATTGAGCCATGGCAATTAATGTAGGATAAAAATGCTATAATTCTGTAGTATGCATATTTATTTATTTAATTTATATACCGCTCTTCTCCATCCAGGGGGACCCAGAGTGGTCTTACACAATGGCAGAATTAAATGCCACATATAATATAACATGTAGTAAAACCAAACATAAAACACAATTTAAAAAGCCGGTATCCAAATCAAATTAAAACAATTAAAACCATGTGACCATTACAACAGTGGCAGTTTCGAGCCAAAGTCAGAGTCAGTCCGTGTTCGACTTAATATTAATTCACAGAATCAGGTCATATCAACTCATATCTTAGGATGGGTCAAAAGCTTGGTCCCACAGCCAGGTCTTCAGCTGCTTCCTAAAAGACATGAGTGAGGAGGCTTCCCTAATCTCCCTTGGCAAGGAGTTCCACAGCTGCGGAGCCACCACCGAAAAAGCCCTTTCTCTCGTCACTGCCAACTGCACCTGTGACGTCGGCGGGACCAAGAGCAGGGCCTCACTCGAAGATCTTAATCTGTGGGGCGGACTATAAGGGGAGATATGTTCTGAGAGGTATGTTGGACCAGAGCATACAGCCTTTGATTACAGTAACAGGCACAATCTACAGTTTTGAGTCTCATTTTCATAATACTTCAGCTAAGTTACATCCATAGGCATGTGGACTGATGTTGCTGAAGCTACTTCTTCTTCTTCATTCACATAGTCGTTTCCGACTCTTCGTGACCAGTCCACGCCAGAGCTCCCTGTTGGCCGTCGCCACCCCCAGTTCCTTCAAGTTCATGCCAGTCACTTCAAGGATACCTTCTGTCCATCTTGCCCTTGGTCGGCCTCTCTTCCTTTTTCCTTCCATTTTCCCCAGCATCATGATCTTTTCCAAGCTTTCCTGTCTTCTCATGATGTGGCCAAAATACTTCATCTTTGTATTCTTCTTGAGGTCCAAGGCACTCTCAGGATTTTCCCCCAGCACCAGAGTTCAAAAGCATCTCTCTTCCTTCGCTCAGCCTTCCTTATGGTTCAGCTCTCACATACATAGGTTACTGTGGGAAACACCATTGCTTTCACTATGTGGACCTCCGTTGCCAGTGTGATGTCTCTGCTCTTCACTATTTTATCAAGGTTGGCCATTGCTCTCCTCCCAAGAAGTAAATGTCTTCTGATTTCCTGGCTGCAGTCTGCATCTGCACTGATCTTTGCGCCTAGAAATATGAAGTCTGTCACTGCCTCCACATTTTCTCCCTCTATTTGCCAGTTATCAATAGGTGTGGTTGCCATGATCTTGGCTTTCTTGATGTTGAATTGCAGCCCGGTTTTTGCACCTTCTTCTTTCACCTTGGTGATAAGGCTCCTCAGCTCTTCCTCACTTTCAGCCATCAGAGGGGTATCATCTGCATACCTAAGATTGTTAATGTTTCTTCCAGCAATTTTAACTCTGGCCTTGGATTTGTCAAGCCCCGCACGTCACATGATGTGTTCTGTGTACAAGTTGAATAGGTAGGGTGAAAGCTACACTTTTGTCAAAAGTGCTGCAAACTGATATGGACCTGTATCAGAGGATTCTTCAGACAGTCAAAATCACCACTGTGTATCCTGTATGTGTAAACTGGTAGGGGTGAAATTACCAAGCAGCACTTCCGTCCTGTTTTACCTTCTCTGAAAAAATCATGTCAAGAAAACCCTATGATAGGATTGCTATAAGTTGAAGCTTTTTTGAAGGCTGATGACAACAACAGATTGTAGTTGTCAAATCAAAAACTGTGGGCAATAAAATAGAACTTCCTTGGATCCAGAACTGTCTTTGTCCAGGGATTGTTGCCTAAATACTAGACTCAGCTGAAATAAACTAAATGAATCAGTTGCTGGATTTTAAATCCCATTAAATCAATGGGATAACTGTAATTAGCAACTGGATTTAAGCTACATTGTGTGTATGTGTGCATGCCTTTGCTTGCCAACTTATGATGACCCCATTAATTTCATATGATTTTTTTAGGCAAGCAAAACCCACAGTGGTTTTGCCAGTTCCTTGTCCTAGATCAATTGTGTGATCAAACATATTACAACTAAGTGTCAAAGTATACCACAATAGGATTCGAGAAGTTTTCTTCATTCATGACATGTGGTTATTTCTATAGCACATTAGTGAAATGTTTCAAATTTCTTTTATGAGACTTACTCCCAAAGGTTACAGACTTACTGTTTATCAGATCATTTATTACAAGCAAATAGCATTGATGAATATTCGAGTGTCATTACATGCTCTTCTGTTTCATGAGCTTCTTGATGAAGCTCCTTTAGATACTCCAGGCCAAGGTTGGTAAACTTTTGTGGCAATTCTACAACATGTCTTTCCATTGAAATAGCAGCTGGCCAATTATTTAACCCAAAGTAGGAAGAAATTAAGCTCCTATCAACCTTCCCTGACAGGTAATAATAACCCTATTACCTGTCTCTAACTATGAGTTCACTCCATTAACTTCATGCAGCTCATCACTACCCCAGCAATTCCCCTTCATGCACCCATTTCAGCTTTTTCAAAGGATAGCTCTTTTAAAGCTCAATGCATCAAATGAAATAATTGTCAGTACATGCAACCAGAGAAGCAATAGTATTTTCAAGGTGCCCCTCCTTCTAGAGGATGTCACAACTAGTTTGCTATCTTCTTATTGCCAGTGAGCATAAATTGTTATAGCCACTGTGTTTGGTGCATACTTCATTGTGTACCACACCAAGATTGCCCCATAGCACCCCAAGGTGCAATGTACTCTACACCTTTGAAAAGGTTCTGGAGCTTGAAAGCTTGAGCTAGATTGGACTACATTGGGATAAAGAGGAGTCTGGCAATGAACTTCAGTTAGACATGTTTTGAATGGACAATGCATTTATTGGATGATGGAAGCTCTGTAGGATATTCTAACTACCTTGTCACACATGTTGCTGGAATCTCCGCGGATTGCCGCACATTGTGGTGATCACGGCTTCACCCACCCAGGAGGTGTGGGGACCTATTGCCCCACACCTCACACCGTTCTGGCTTCCTCCCTCCCTCATCACATGGGAGGAAGCATCTGCCACCAACTTACTCTATGAAGGGCACTGCAACATGGGAAGCCTCCCATGTTGTTGCCACTGGCTTTTTTTTTTTTTTTTGGTGGCGACTCCAGTTTTGCCTTAGAGCTGCCCTGGGAATACTTCTCCCACATGCAATGGGAGGCAGCAGGCTCCATGGCAAAGCTGCTGCACAACTGAAGTTGCTGCCAAAATTTGCCACGTATGATGAGGTTGTAAATCATATACAGTATGACTCTCTTATCTGCAGATTTGATACCCATGGCTTCATTTATCCACAATCCAAAAAATATCCCTCCCAGAAGTGTTCATGGGCCTTTCTAGATCCTTCAGTGCAATTCTGTGTTATGCTTTTAGCCCACATAAGGTCAGAATGGTTTGAGGTATCCATCGGATGTGATAGGTCGTATCTGATGTTAATACAAGGATCAGTGGTTATACATTTGTAATTGCCATAATAAATTCTAGCCCATGATATTCCGAGAGGCAATGTGTGATCACTTCATAATTTTGTGCAATATGTTACAGCTATCACTGGATCGATTCCAGTGCATATCCAGTGCTATGATTTAACTGCCATGACAACATCCCATTGAATCTAGAATTTGCAGTTTAGGAAGGGACATTTGAAATTCTCAGCCCTGGAGCTCATAAGGCTTACCAATCTACATACTACAGGATTCCATACGATGCACCCATGACAATCAAAGTGGATTCATGTCACTGAAATGTGTGACAATAATAATAATAATAATAATAATAATAATAATAATAATAATAATAATAATAATAATTTTATGTCTTATCCACCTCTCCTTGTGGCTCATGGCAGGCTACAGAATAATTAAAATGCGCAGACATTGTAAAAATACACATATTAAAATGTATTTTCAATTTTTTTTTCATGTCAGAATCATATAATCATAGAATAGTAGATTTGGAAGAGACCTCATGGGCCATCTAGCCCAACCCCCCGCTAAGAAGCAGGAAATCTCATTCAAAGCACTCTTGACAGATGGCCATCCAGCCTCTGCTTAAAAGCCTCCAAAGAAGGAGCATCCACCACAGGGGAGAGAGTTCCACTGTCGAACAGGTCTCACAGTGAGAAAGTTCTTCCTGATGTTCAGGTGGAATCTCCTTTCCTGTAGTTTGAAGCCATTGTTCCGCATCCTAGTCTGCAGGGCAGCAGAAAACAAGCTTGCTCCCTCCTCCCTATGACTTCCCCTCACATATTTGTACATGGCCCTCATCATGTCTCCTCTCAGCCTTCCCTTTTGCAGGCTAAACATGCCCAGCTCTTTAAGCCGCTCCTCATAGGGCTTGTTCTCCAGACCCTTAATCATTTTAGTCGCCCTCCTCTGGACGCTTTCCAGCTTGTCAACATCTCCCTTCAACTGCGGTACCCAAAATTGGACACAGTATTCCAGGTGTGGTCTGACCAAGGCAGAATAGAGGGGGAGCATGACTTCCCTGGATCTAGATGCTATACGCCTATTTTTTCAGGCCAGAATCCCATTGGCTTTTTTCGCTGCCGCATCACATTGTAGGCTCATGTTTAACTTGTTGTTCACAAGAACTCCAAGATCTTTTTCACACGTACTGCTTACGTACTTAAGAAACTGCAAGTCGCATCTGGTGTGAGAGAATTGCCCATCTGCAAGGACATTGCCCAGGGGACGCCCATTGCGCCACCAGAGGCTGTTATGCATTTTTACAAAGATACATATTAAAATGTATTTCTATAAAATACATATTAAACATTAATGATTTCAGAAAAGGAAATAAATAACTGGCAACAAATGATAAACAAATATTGCAACAATGGTAAAAAGAACAGATTAAACAAACAAATTTGGTACAACCCCCAAAAAGAAGGAGGATTGGGCCTTCCGAATATAAAAAAATATTATGAGTCAAACCAATTAAGATATGTAGTAGAGAAGATGATGGATGGAGAAGGTTTGGAATGGATGGAATCAGGGAATAAGGCAATTGAGTGGAGGAAGGATAACATATTCTTTAAGGAAATCTCAAAGAAAGAGATAAAACAAATTGGAAATATATCATTAAGAAATATAATGGAAATATGGAATAAATATAAAGGACAATTAATTAATAAGAATTCAGTTTTAACGCCAATAATAATGGAAAAAGATTTCCCAAAGGAACTAAAAGGAACACTAGATAAAGAATTAGAAAAAAGGGAACTAAAAAGGGTAGGAAATTGGATAGAACAAAAAATGGAAAAGGTAAAAATGAGAGAAGAATTGAGAGGAATAAATATTTCTTGGATTCATTGGATTCAATTAGAAAAATGGAATGAAAACTGGTGGGCCCGAAATAAAACTGGAAAACAAATAACGCAATTTGAGGAATTAATAATAAAAGCATTAAAAAGAGGAAATAGTGAGCCATTAAAAGGAACAACAAGTAAAATATATAAAATACTAATTAAAGACATAGAAAAAAAAGAAAAGACTAACATTAAGAGAATCATGGGAGGAGGAATTAGGAACAAAGATAACGGAAAAAGAATGGGAGGAGATATGGAAAACAAGACAATTAAAAAACATGTCAATTAGAATAAAAGAAAATTATCACAAACTAATTTGGAAGTGGTATTTAACACCAAGAAGGTTAAATATTATGAATAAGAATAATAATGAAAAATGCTGGCGAGGGTGCCAGGAAATTGGAACCTACATGCATATGTGGTGGGATTGTAAACATGTAAAAGGTTTTTGAGAATTGGTCATAAGGGAAATAGAAAATATTATGAATATAAACATTAGAAGGAATCCAGTGGAAATATTACTTTTAATTAAAAAAGAGGATGAGAAAGATAAGAGGGAAAAAATTTAATAGACATGCTATTAACAGCAGCTAGATTACTAATTGCAAAATATTGGAAAGGAGAAATGAAAATACAAATTAATGAATGGTATAAAGAAGTTTGGCGAATGGCACTGAATGACAAGCTAACATCAAATTTAAAAGTAAAGAAGGGATTATGGAAAAAATGATTTTGAAAGTATTTGGAGAAAATTTCTAGAAAAATTATTGGAAAAAGAAGATGAGAATTTACCTCCAAATGAAGAATTGAACTTTTGGTGGGAAGAAGAAGAAGATGGCTCTGGGGAAGGGGAGCACAGGGGTGAATGTAAATAAAAGAGGGGGAAATGTATAGAATATGTTTATATAATTGTAACTTTTTCTCAATAATAACAATAAAAATATTTTTAAAAAAAATACATATTAAACTACACAAAACAGAGATTAAACAAAGACACGCATTGAAAACTCATGCTTAAAAACGGGCTGGATAGGTTGCCAGAAGAGATAGGTCTTTAGATGGTTGTTTAAATTTAGATGATCATTCCACAGTCTTGGGTGCCAGATGAAAAGGTCCTTTGGGTGACGGTTGCCAGTCGGGTTCTGGCTGGTTGGAGTAACTGCCCCCCGAGGACCTATGTGTGCGGGGCAGATTGTACAGGAGAAGACGATCCTTTAGGTCAGGGGTCCCCAAACTAAGGCCCGGGAGCTGGATGCGGCCCATCGAAGCCATTTATCTGGCCCCCACAGCACAAGGGCAGAAGGGGGTTCGGCTAAATGACCCAAGGGGTCTCTTCTTCTCTTACAACCCTTATTATTATTATTATTATTATTATTATTATTATTATTATTATTATTATTATTATTATTATTATTATTAACATTGAGGCTAGGTGGCCATCTGTCAGGGGTGCTTTGCTTGTGTGTTTGGTGCACAAAGGCAGAAGGGGATTGGACTAAATGGCCCAAAGAGTCTCTTCCAACCCTCTTTTTAAATTATTATTATTATTATTATTATTATTATTATTATTATTATTATTATTTATTGTATGACACAGCAAACAAGATAGATATGCTGGGTTTCGTATCACAAAATCACAAGTCGAACACTTCCCAAGTGTCTGGGACTGTGTGATTTATTATTATTATTATTATTATTATTATTATTATTATTATTATTATTATTATTATTGTAAGTATGACACAGCAAACAAGATAGACATGCTGGATTTCGTATCACAAAATCACAAGTCGAACACTTCCCAAGTGTCTAGGACTGTGTGATGTATTTTCGGATGATGATGATGATGATGATGATTATTATTATTATTGTAAGTATGACACAGCAAACAAGATAGACATGCCGGATTTCGTATCACAAAATCACAAGTCGAACACTTCCCAAGTGTCTAGGACTGTGTGATGTATTTTTGGATGATGCGTGAAGATCCCAGCAGGGTGGCCTTTTATTATTATTGTTGTTATTATTATTATTATTATTATTATTATTATTATTATTATTATTATTATTATTATTAACATTGAGGCTGGGTGACCATCTGTCAGGGGTGCTTTGCTTCTGCTTTTGGTGCACCAAGGCAAAAGGGGATTGGACTCAATGACCCAAAGGGTCTCTTCCAATCCTCTTTTTTGTTGTTGTTGTTGTTATTATTATTATTATTGCTCAGTGGCCAACTATAGTCTGGCCCTCCAACGGTCCGAAGGATCATGAACTGGCCCCCTGTTTTAAAAGTTTGGGGACCCCTGCTTTAGGTAATTTGGACCCAAACCATTTAGGGCTTTAAAGGTAAAAATCAAAACCTTGCCCTTTGCCCGGAAACTAATTGGCAACCAGTGGAGTGACTTTAGGAATGGTGTACTATGTTCACTCCTAG
Organism: Anolis carolinensis; assembly: GCF_035594765.1. Lineage (NCBI taxonomy): Eukaryota > Metazoa > Chordata > Lepidosauria > Squamata > Anolidae > Anolis > Anolis carolinensis. Next base: position 195,071,819 of record NC_085844.1, read on the forward strand.
ATGTTCCTGTAACCAATCTGTCTGCCATATTTTGAACCAACTGGAGTTTACGAACTTGGAACAAAGGTAACCCAATATAAAGCACATTGCAGAAGTTCAACCTTGAGGTGACTAGTGCGTGCGCTACCATCGTCAGGACCTCCAAATCTAAGAAGGGGGGCAGCTGGCATAATGCAAAGGTTCTCCACAGTTATTATTTCCAAAATTTCACTCACATCAAAGGAAGGGAAGCTAGAAGCTCTTCTCCTCTGTAGCCCTATTTGTTTCCTGAAATGCTGCTCTGAAGTCAAGCATGGGAGTCAACACAGGCTGCTTCCATTCAGCACTTAAATACTCACCGAAGTGGGTTTAAGAAACCTGCATCAGCGCGCACTTAAGTTCCCACATCACCCCCCTAAAGTGAGCACTTTCCCCGCGGGATGTCTAGATGCGCTCAGACCCCCCCCCCCAGGCCTTCAAAATTAAAAGAACTTATCCAGCTGCCATTAAGGTCCTGCCGGAGTCCTTCTGACATGTAGAAATGACACGCCAGGAAGGGGGGGGGGGGGAGAGAAGCTACTTTCCTCCTGCCCCCACCTCCTGGCACATGATTTCTACACACTAGGAGGACTACAGCAGGACTTTAATGGCAGCCGGGTAAGTTCTTTTAATTTTTAAGGCTGGGGGGGGGGGGGGGGTTGGGGAGGGGGTTGGTGCCCTCTGCATTTTCCAAGCTCATAGAGCCTGAAAAGGCTGTGTGGATTGGTCCCGGGATCATGTGATATGGTCCTCAGGCCCAATCCACACAGGGCTCATATAGACCCATGAAGGCGTGGGTCTAATGTGCTATCAGTTAATTTGGGACAAAGCAGTGTTTTCCAAAGATGTTGTTTGGACGCCTCCGGAGCTCCTGCGTTATTGGCCCTGTCTGCATAGGCCCACAGAAAGGTTAGGGGAAAAAAGGAGAAATTGGAGAAGAGCATCTCGTTCCCGTCCCTCTTCTGGAAACCACCACTGTATCCCAGCACTGTTCTATGGAGAGATCTATTCCACAGGACCAAACACCTGCAAAATGTACAAAGTAGATCGAAATGTGGTAATATTGATTGAAAGGTTAATAGGTCTGGGTTTGAAAACGCAACTGCTATGGGTAAACATCCAGACAACATTTCCCAACTCCAGAAAATCGTGAACAGAAGAAAGATGGCAACTTTTATTTTCAAAGTACAAAGGAAAAAGCTAAAATAGAATAAATAATAAAAATGACCTCAGATAGATTGGATCAATGTAAACTTGAATCATGCCTGGGGAAATCTGATATAATAAAACGGATGTGCATTTAAACAGTTGGCAGTGGAAACACAAGCAGATAGTTATTTTGACTGAATTCGTAGTCTCTATATTGATGGAAATTCTACGTTTCTTATGTGGTTTGGAAACAATGACTTCCATGCTATCAAATTCAACATATGTATAAATGGAAGATTATCCAAAACCCAATCATAGCAATATTTAATATTAAAATATTATATTTCTAACAATGAACAGGTTGGGGAAAAGGAAACTGAAAGATACAAACAGAAAAGTCACATTCTGTGGGAAAACATTGGAAGTTTCTGCAATAGTTTGACACCACTTTAACTTCCAGGCTCAATGTTATGGAATTCTGGGATTTGTAATTTGGGATGCTTTGGCAGAGAAGACTAAAGACTTTTTAAAACTACAACTTCCATAATTCCACAGCATTGAGCTATAACAGTTAAAGAGGTGTCAAACTGCATTAATTTGAAAGTGTAGATATATCATAGAAGAATGCCAGAATATTAAATTACAAAGAAGACTCTGAAAATTGGGAAGTGTTCCTTTAAAAAGTGGAAGTCTATTCAAAGCAAGGAACACAAATCACATAGCACACTCTAGCAAATGTAAATCTACAATAAGACAAGTTAATAAGGAACTTGAGGTGCAAACAGCTAAAAATATATAAACTATTGATGCTGCCAAAGTTTGTATTTACTTGGCTTGGAACATGAATTTTTCCATTTTGTAATGTTGAGCTATATTATGAATCAAGCACTATTTTCCTGAGCAGTTCTTCCCTAACTCATAATATAACATAAATTAAATTTCTGAGAATGGACAGGTCATCATGTACATCATTGCTACACCCATGCTTGTCCTGCTTGCCGTTGTTGCTGGTTTTCAAGAAAGGGAAATTGCTTATTTTTCCAAAGGGCATTTTGTATGCCAGTGCTCGAACGGGAGAGAAAGCCAAAATATTGTCTAAGCTGCAACGAATGCAGCAGGGCTCAGATTCATTTCCACATACAACCCTACCCACTTCCCACAGAGTGCAAGATTTGCTGTTTTGCTGGACTAAGGACTGAAAGGGTTGAGGCCTTGGGCCTTCTTCATTAAAAGGAGGAGGATGCCATTTGCCAGCCCCTTCAGGCTTCCCTGATACTTCTCATTGTAGGTGTAGCTGGGATGATAGTGGCAGATCGGGTTGCTGCAACAAAAGCAAATTGCTGTGAGCTGTCCCTGTTGTAATGTGGAATATTTCTGAACTTCTTCCTAAATTGGACAATCAAGACCTATCAACACAATTACCTGCACTGCGGACATTCCCTGGGGGTGTATGATGAGCATTTAAATTCTGATAGTTGCTGCTAATGCACTACATATGCCAAGGTTTGAGCGCCTCTGATTTAGAGAAGTAAGGCTCAAGTTGGCTTGCTTCCCTAAACTATACTCATGATAAATCATAATTTGGACATTAGAAACTGTGATTGGTATTGAAGGCAAGGCTTCCTATCCCCTTGAGACCATTGCAAAGGGGAAGGTCCCAGCAGCCTCAGAAGCATTTGCTTAACACTATAGTTTAAAGTTACACCTGAACACAGACAACAGTATTTTGTCAGTTCACACCTGAAAGCTTTCCACTATTTGTGACAGAACTCTAAAAATCTGTAAAACAAACTGACACTTTTAAAGAACTGGAACAAGAGTGAAAACACAGGAATGTAATCGTTGAGGAGGAACATTAATTGGTGAAGTACTCTGAGACAAGTTTTATCTTCCCATAAATAAACTTTCAGTCCAAACAAATCTTCGACTTCTTTGTCTGTGAGAGAAGGAGAGAGGAAGAGCTGAAGAGATGTTGTCAGTTCAGAGGGAAACTTTCTTTCCTTTTCTTTCCCATTCTTTCTTTCCCTTTCTTTGCTGTATCATAGAAAGATGGAGGTGGTGGGGGAGAGGGACTGTTTACATAGTGAGATCACAGCCAAAGCATCCTCCCAGCGAGTTAATCTTGGAGGACAAGTAAGTTTAACTCTTTATTTCACCGCTTCCTCACTTGCAAAAAAGAACAAAGCTTTCATCATGATGGCAACCTGCACACCATAGATTAAGCTCTGTTAAACCCCAAATCTGCTGGAGAATTTTATGATATATCCCACTCACATTTTAGAAATTGGCGGCAAAGTTTCCAGTTTGGCTGTGGCCACTGTTTTTTATATAGTGACTAGGGCTGTGTCAACACTGGCCGCTTAAGCAAGAGTTAGTTCACTGTGGTGCTGTACTGACATCTAGCCAGGCCGAGACTTATTAGCCCAGCTGGACCATTCTCTTGTGGATTGCATTTCGCCACTGCTCCACACTGACTATGGAGCTCCATGCAAGCTAATGTCAGAACAGGGTGCTTGCACAATCAGCAAGGAGTGGATGGATCAACTATCCCTTATTTTCCTGGTTTCCTCGTTCTGATATCAGCATATATGATGCTTCAAGTGAGCTCATTGGTGGCAGGGAGAGGTGGCAGCAACATGGGGACAAGCCCACAGAGTGGAGCTATAGGATGAACATCTACCTGTTTTAAGATGGCCAGGCCTCACAGCTTCTTCTTCAAAGAAGGCAGGGTGAGAGATGGAAGCCAGCTGGCAAGGTATATTGCTAACAAAGTTAATGCCTTGGCTTCAAATGGCTTAGACTGAGATCCCAAACAGAAGACTCCCTTACTCCCTGTGGCTTCTCATTGTGGTTACTGTGTTTTGCAGCTGCCTCTCTCGCTAGATCTCATGTTGATGCTCTGCCTCATTCCCTGGATGCCTTTCAGCTTGCCACTCACCTGCTTCCTACTGGATTGGTAGAGATTCTGAGATATTTGTTATCACTTACTTCCTCCTTCCTTGCCTAGGAATTCCCAGGTATGGAAGAAGTTCCCTTGGCTATAATGAATTCTAGTAGAAAGAGTGGAAAATGTGATTCAAAGCCGATCATGAAGTTGTCAGTGAGCTGGAGAGAATGCAGGAAACCCAAGGGAGGAATGAGAGGAATTATTCACTGTCCGCTTGGCTCTTGAAGTCAGGAGGTGTCTGAAAACAGCAGGTTGAAGCCGGGCTGGCGGTAGGGCCTATGGGGAAAACTGCAGCCCAAGAGAATGCAAACAGGCTGAGCATGGAGTTCATCTCTCCAGAGATCCAGGTTTCTTCTTTTACTATGCTTTCACTCATTTCCTTGAGCTGCAGTCAGATATTTATTTAACCTTGCAACTGAACTAAACTGAGAATGCCAAGTGCTGGAGCTGCAACTGCTCTTGCTGATGCTGTGTTTACATACACACAGGCAGACATTTGTTACACTCTCTCATGTGTGCACATGTTCCATACACACTCACAGAAAGTTGGATTTCATTCATGCATGCCTGTGGAATATACCCGTAGGCTCTTCAGCATCTGAACCTCTGTTTTTGTAGCTATGCTGCAATCCGCCTCAAACCATTAGGAAAGGTGGGTAAGAAATAATAATAATAATAATTCTCCCAAGCAATTTTGAACATTAAAGTCAGCAGTCAGGATTCATTCATATATAATCAGTACAAAAAAGCTAACAAGAGGTCTAATACATATACCCACATAGAGTGTAATATTTGCAAATGGCTATGACAAGATTTAGCTTAGTTTAGAATGAACATATTAATTTGCTGTAAATATATTTTCACTTTTGAACATGTTCCAATGTAGTCTTAATTTCCAAGTTGCAGTAATCTGATGGATTGATATGAAATGCTTTTGTTTGGTTTTCCTCATTTAGATAAAGGCACATATTCAAAGAGAAGAAAGATGCCATCTGAGTCTAGTGTTTCCAAATTAGGAACCTATACCCTAAATCTCACCAATAGCAGTTATGTCTTTAGCAATGTAGTTCTCTCACCCTATTCTGCCATAATCAGTTCTGCCTTATTGACAGATGGTGCAAAATTGCATTGCTTATTTTGAATAAATTATCTGAAAAAACAATAGGTGTTGAGCATTGCATTGATAAAAACTAGAGAAAAGAAAACCTGTTTTTGAGTAGACTCTATTCTGTTTATCATGTTGTACTATCTCACTAATGGTCAAAGTACTGATTTTGCCACCAGGAGTGGAGGGAAGATCCCTCTTTTTAATAGAGCTTGGAAATTATACCTCAGGGACTACAACTTCCAGAAACCTTGTATCTGGTATGACCAGTGGCTGCCATCATGCTAACTGATAGTATGTTGTTTAAAAAGTGGGGAAAGCTTTGCTCTTGCTAAATCAGCCAAGTCTGTTCATACTAAATTATCCGGATTGTTCTGTGGAGCAGTGGAATGTGATGCAGGGGGGGGGGGGGGGGGGAGGGGAGGCAGCATAATCACAGCAACACTTTGGCTATGAGCAAAGAGTTGCATTTGACTTCAAACAGCTTTCACCTGTGAGAGCCAAAAAACAAACAACTGAGATTTATTGGAGGGAGGCCATCAGAACATTCTCCACCTTGTCTGATGTGCTAGAGAAAAAACTGCTTTTTTCTCAAGAGCCAAGAACAAACAACTAGCTGTAAACAGAGACTTCCAATAAGGAAGGAGCAGAAAGGGTCAGCCTAGCAAAAGCCGATCAGGACTTTCTTCAGTAATTGCCCAAGGGCAAGCAGAAGACACCGACCAAAACTCAATTCTGATTGAGTCCCAGTTTCAGCATATATTTTACAGAGGAAAAAGGGTTTGGTGTGCAATGGCAGAAGGGGATAAAGTGGAAGCATCTGTTGCGGCATGCTGATGTATTTTTCCTGGTGTCACCAGTAAAGACGAAATATTCAGATTCCTCTCATCTTGTGCTGTCCTGCCATCTTCTCAGTGTTCCTTGAAACAGTCTCCTATGATGCATGCCCACCTCCATTTAGACCCTTGTTTTCAATGCCAGTAGCGCAATCTGGTCTCTAACTGATGTTCCACCCTTCAGTCCATTAAGTAGCAGCCAGCAGGAATTTAGCTTACCCAGTGCCATGACACAGCTGGATCCTGACTGAAAGGCACGCATTCCTTCTACATTATAGATGCATTCTTGATTGTGTGTTCTTGCATTGCAGGGGGCGCGGGGGCTGATGGCCCTTGTGTCCTCTTCCAACTTTGATTCTATGAATCTTTCTGAAGTCCTGCCAGTGATAGTGATGGGATTGAGAGAAAGCCTTCCTCAAAGGATCTTAAAACTTTGACTGGCTCATATTGGGAGACCTAGTACCTTATCAGACACAGCCTCCTGTGTCTTCTCCCCATTTTTCCACATTGCCAAAACGGAATCCCATGGAGCCCATCACATGACGCAGGCCAACTTCTGGTAGGACTCCATGAAGGGAGGTAAAACATACTCCAGAGTGGATTTGGAGGAGTCAGGTGTTATCTGACTCCTTGCTGAAGAACATGAAGAGAAAATGGGAAAACCATGTGGGATGGGAGGCCAATCCTGAAGATAGGGAAAAATGGAAGGGAATGGTAGGTTTCCTCCACTTTCTTCCTCTTTCCCCCTGCCCATCTGATGAGGTCCCTAGACTGCCATTTTGTAGGGTGCAGCATAGCATAGCAGGTCTACATGTGCATGTATGCTACATCTCTGACTTCAGAAGGCCACCCACATGGTCATTTCCTACTTCATGAGGGACAGACAGGATCTCAGAAGTCTTTCCCCATAGCCAGAAATGAATTGGTTAACGTATCACTGAAACCCAGATCTCAGTGGTGATATAATAATAATAATAATAATAATAATAATAATAATAATAATAATAATAATAATAATAATAATCTTCATCATCATCATCATCATCATCATCATCATCATCATCATCATGTTGTTTTTGGCTGTCAGCAGATGATTCTGAGATCTTGCCTGCTCCCACTGAAGTAAGAAATGGCCATGTAGGACATTTAAGAGGCTGTTCACTGCACAACCTAAGTTGGTACTGAACAGATAAGTTAGTTGCTACAGGAAATGCTAACTTCCACAGCACCCTACAAAGGATATATGCACAAATAAGGGAAATGTATGTGTGCATGTTTCTATCAAGACACCAGCCAGAGTCTTTAAGATACTCCAAGGACAATAAACTGTGCATCTTCTGTAACATGGTCCTTCACATTGGCAAAGAGAATAAGATAAATCTTGGCATCAAACATGGATATAATGCAACTAGGGTAGCAGAAACTGTTCCAGTGGGTTCTATTATGTTTTGAGCCACCACTACATTCCCAGAAAAAGAGGGAAACAATGTTGATACATGCAAACTGGAGTAAGAAAAAAATCTATCCAGGTGTTAAGACTTTCTTAAACAAGGAAAGAATGTTATTTCCCTTGGGTCCCAGAGCAACAATAGTGCTTTTATTTGAACCACTTTCTGTACCAAGCTTTTTTAAAAAAATATTATTATGAAACCTTTTAACAATCCATTTGAAGTTAGAGGTGGTCACTTTACAAAGTGTCTGCATAGAACAACATCTGGGGCCAATCCCTGCTGTGTGATTAACTGTTGATTTGCCATGGGGCATAGCTGTTTGAAACATGTTGTTTAAATGCTCAGCTAAGATTATTAAAAACATTAAGAGTGCTGGAGAAAACCGATGGTGTAATTTCAAATTTGTCAGATAATCAGTGGCACTTCTGAAGGCACTAAGAGTTGTTACCTGTTTGAAGCTAAGCTGTTCTGAACTTGTACCAATGCAACTTAGCCAGAGATGCCTGAATGTGTAAATACTACCAATAAATACCACCAATTCTATCAGTTCTTAAAGGATAAGCTGACCTTAAGTTATTACGATGAGAAACACACTCCCCTTTCCTTCCCTTTCCCATACTGAATAATGCTTATAAATGAGAGCTTGAGAATGTCACTTTTTCAAACTACATATTCCAGAATTTTATTTGACATAATGGCTGAGGGATTCTGGAACTTCTTATCCAAGCAAGGGTTGCCAAGGACCACATAGTCTCTGACTTCTTATCTGTCTTCCATTATGAGGTTCTGTGTCTATTCTGAATAATAGTCATGTCAACAGGCCTCCCCAAGTGATCCCTAAAGAATAGGAGTGGAACACAGCCTCTTGGTTGCCCATTGGGTATTTTCTTTCCCCCCTCAATAAAAAAAAGGCTGAGGAGGATGGATGCTTGGTGGTATTTTTCCTGGTGTGGTCCTTTAGGGAAAGGAGTGAAGTCACCAGACTTGCTTTCTTGGCTTCTGTACCACACCCACCGCCGTGGGAGCTCTGCTCAATGCCTAGGAGCAAGGATTAAAACGCTTGTGTACCCGGCACCACACCTTTAGGCAGGCCGGCTGTTGCTGAGTTTATGGTCCTTTACCTCTAGAAGGGCCTTCCAGGAAACCTGCTTTCCAGATTCAGCATTTCTGGGAATGTGGTCACATGATAGTGGACAGTGGAGACTTGTTAATAGGTCATTGCTTCAATATGCTAACCCGTTCGTTGCCAAGGTTGTTTAACAATTACTGTTGGAGAAGGTGAGCTGTGAATATCTTGGCCCATAAAGAGAGGAGGACAAGATGTAGCTGTGTATTGTGGGAAATGTGGAGGAGGGGGAGTGAGGGAAGGGAAGTGTCCCAACTGGCAGGGTTCACATGTCTGAGGCTTGTTTCCAGCCCAGACCTGATGGGTTAAGCCACCAGCCAAGGGAACTGTTTTCTAAGGTCAACAAAAGCTGCACCTGCCCACAGGCTCCTGTGTGAAGCAGGCAGCACAATCAATGGCTTGTTCCTTTCATAAGTGCTGTTGGAGCACGATGCCCAGGCCTTGAGCCAAAGTGCTGATCGCATAAAATATTATTTGTGTTTTAAAATTCCAGTAATTGACTATGCACCATTTTTTTCCAAGCTCCGTGCCAACAGCAGTAAAATCAAAATCTGTCCCAGGTTATTTTCATCATGCAAATTCCCATTTCTGTAAACAGGAGTAAATGGCAAGGCCCACTGCTTCCAGCAGCTGGAAGGGCCTCTGGCAGCACGACATCCTGCGTATGGAAGGAAAGCAATCTCATTACTTCTCAGAGTAACAGAGGATAACACAAGAAGAGAGGAAGATACTCAGTGGACAGAGATATGGCTGGAGGGGATGATAGCTCATCTCTGTCATCATCCAGTCCTATTCTCTACAGGTGGCATAGCATCACACAGCTTTGTCTCATGTAGCATAATAATCCAGATCTTCCAGAAGTTACTTTTGGGTAGGCTTGTGCAATTCAGCCAAAAGGCATGCCAATTCGAGGTCCATTTACAGCTAACCCCTCATTCTGTTTACCGGGAAGTTACTCAAATTGGGAGGAGTGTTGCTGTTTTCATTCGGTAAAGATTTGTCCCATTGGCTACAATGGGAATCTTTGAAGGCTCAATCCTCAGTCATTTTAAGGCCTATCTGCATGAAATATACCTCAGTTTTAGACCCCATTTACAACTGCAGGCCTGCCAACTTTCAGAACAATTCACCAATCTACTGATCTTTTAAGAATTATTATATGTTTTTACCATAACATTTTAAAAAATAAGACAAAGTTCCAGAGAGGGTTCTGGGAATTGTAGTTGTGGGTTGTGTCCATTCTCAGCCAGTCAGAGCATGGACACAACCAGGCCTTTTATTGGCTGAGAAACAGAGAGAGAGAAAAACTTCAACTCCCATCATGCTCCGAGAGGAACTCAGAGACTTTTCAATGCTTGCCCCATGCAAGTGCTGCTGGGAAAATGAGTTCCTAGCAGGGCCGTCTCTGGAGGAGGAGCCTAGATAACTTTTCCAAAAGAAATTGACACTTTGCTGCTGGGGAGGGAGAAAAGACACTGCAGGTAATCCCATATTTTCCAGGAGCCCCTCAGCAGACCCCTGCCTCAGGTATATTGCAGATTTAACTCCATCCTCTCCAGAAGCTGATAAATCTGGCTCTTGATCTGTTTTACCCAGCTTTTTGGTTCCCTCTTCCTCATTCTGTTTTTAGCTGTGTAGAAGGGCCTTTAGTGTAGACAAGTAAAAAACAATAGAAATGCCTAAGAATGTGATCTTGTTTGTTTGAGAAGTACATTGCTTTACATAAATGGGTAGGATTGTACTAATAATACCAAATTACTAAAAGCAAACTACTTTTTTAAAAAAAAATCACTTAATTTAGGATCTGATATTCTGCCTAAAACATGAGATTGGAGTTCTGACATATTGAGAAAGAACATCATCTGAGCCAGAAATCTTGATTGCTGATCTCAAATACAGGCAGTCCCCCAGTTATGAACAAGATAGTGTAGATAGACAGATAGACAGATAGACAGATAGACAGATAGACAGATAGACAGATAGATAGATAGATAGATAGATAGATAGATAGATAGATAGATAGATAGAGATAGAGATATAGTGATATCTTGACATACGAATTTAATTCGGGGTCATCTCCAGCTCTTCTTGCAGCCACAGAGGCACCCCTCAAGCTCCCTTGCTAGCCTTGTGTGACTTGCTCTGGGCCCAAGCAACGGCAGAGTCCCTTGGAAGGTGGATGAAGCGGTTGACACTCTGGCTATTCTCTCTCTGCCTCAGTCTCCCAGCACGGCTGCCATCTTGGAAGGGGCTTATAACTTGATCTGGCTCAAATGTTGAATAAAAAATCTTGAAAAGATTGCAACTTGGGATTGTAAGTCGAGGTTCACTGTATTAGCTTTAGATAGCATAAGGAAGGATTAACACTGCTGTGGTGTTTCTTTTGCTGTCTGTGCTTCTGCTCAGAAGTTTTTACCTCACATTCTGTCCCTGTGATAATTGCATTTTGAAAAATTTGGCTTATTGTTGATGACCGTGGCGCCAGCTTTCAAATTGATTTGAACCCGCAGCGGAGAGTTCCGCAGATCCATCACCAAAGAAACGGAGCGGGACCGCAGCAGACTATTGTTAAAAGATCTTTTTTTCTTCACTTTCCCCTTCCCTGAACTATGTAACAAATCCCCCAATAAAAGTAGCATTCATTTTTAACAGTAACACTCTCTACCTGGTTATTTTGTGTCTTTCCCTGACTCCTTCTTTTGCACGCAACCTCTCTCTCTCTATCTAACACGTCCGTCCTTTTAACTCTGGCTGAGGCTCCTCCGCCATAGATTAATACGGCGGGCGATACAAATTGGCTCATATCTTTATCAAAATTACCCCTAGCACACTCCTCTTTTAGTCCTAACCCTTCCTAAGGCTCCTGACTCAAGGACCACCAGTGGAACCAAAATCGGTCCAGTTCTCGGCACCTCATCAGCTGACTGTCAAACGGAACCGACTGCTCTTTTCAAGCCAGACTGCTCTCTTCCAGCCTTATCCCGGACTTTCCTCTCCCCGCAACCCGCGGGATGGTTTTTAAGAGATCACTGGTCCCTTTCTGCGAACTGTGGATGGGGGATCGCTCTCCCGCTGGGGAGACATAGTTCTCCAAGGACCTTCACCCTCTCTACAGCTGCCAGGAGGGTGCCTGGATGGGCGCCCTCCACGTTTCATTCATACCTTCATAATTTTATGAATGAGAGGGACACTCTTCCCAGACCTACCCCTGAACTTATGAAATCCTATATTTCCAAAGACTGCAACCCACATGTACCTCTTCCCCATGCTATTTCTATGAATTCCTTCCACCACAGATGAACTCTTTTCCCAATGTATCCGTGAATTTTCATATTCTATGTACCTGGACACCCTCATGAATCACTGTTGTATGAATTTCTAATCGTTGGGCTAACTTCATGAATTGTGAAATCATGCTGCTAAAACTCCACTTTTATGAATTTCCATATTGGGTTCCCCAGATGTTGTGAACTTCGTTCTTATCAAATGTTTTCAATTGTTTATATCATTCATGATTCCCCTTTATGCAATGTAACTCACCTTTATGGATTCTCCCTTATTTCCTTGAAATCTATCTATCTGCCTATATGTATTTGTACTCTTTGGGATCCCCGGAAAATATGTATTTTTCCCAGCAGGGTTTATATTCCAACTTTATTTTATTTTTCATTTTATTTCATATAATTGTCAAATCATGAAATCAAATAGGAAATATTTTGAACTCAACCTGAACCCCAGATCCTATGACCCAGGCTTCCCTTCCCAAAAACAAAAGGATAATCCGCCACCGCTTAACCCAATCAAATTCAGATTGCATGGACAATATAGGGCTTGAGTCGCCGAATTCGGAGTATTGACCTAAAGGTGATTCGCCCCCAAGGCAAACATTGTCATATCTCCTCCAAAAGAAAATCCAGGACACCTCAGGAAGGCGCCCTGCAGAGCCTGTCAATTATGGCCCATCACCACCCATCTCTACTTCCACCTCTGACACCCCAAGGCATATCTGAAATCTGTATACGTGACAGGAACCCTTGATTGCTGTCATTAATCCCTTTAGAAATCGGCCGGGCAGGAATTGATCCGATCTTTCCTGCTCAGTCACTTCATTGTTTCAATAACTCCCGCCTTCTCCTCCCTGATTGGCTCGAGTGGGGACAAAAAGCAGCTCCCTATTGGGCCAACAGAGCAAGGCGGGAAACGAAAGCCCGCCTCGTTCAACCTCCTAGCCAACCAGCGATCAGATGGGCGGGGGAGTGGGGCGGGAAATTCAAAGGGCTGTCAGACTGAAACTTTGTATAAATATGGCTTTATTTTGATTATGTGGTACCCTAGTAGACTGAATGATCACTACTAGAGTCCTTTTCAGCTGAATCGCTCAATAAAGACTCCTTGGCGGAATTTTCCTTCAACTTTGGCGGACCTTCTTCATTTCGGCTTCAGGTTGTATTGCGGCTCATATTTTCCTATTGGCTCCGCCAAGGTCCGTTCTCTCAGGACCGGATCGGCTCTCTCCTTAAGGGCCCGATCCCCTAAAACGCGGTCGACAACATTGTTGAAACAAGAATTGGTGAAAAGCTTCAGTGGAGACACCTTTTCTCCATGATAACTCTTTCAGGAGTGAATTTCCCTTCCCAGGGTAAATTCTGCTCATTTTGTGTTGTCTCACCCTGTTCTTAACTATGAGTCATTTTTAAGTTGATGTTTGCAACACGGGGACTGCCTGTATATGAAAATAGTGCTATTTCTGCGGTGGTAAGTGTAGTATACTTTGCACATGCTCAAAAATGCTTACTAGACATAAATGCAAAGTTGAGGCTTATTCAAAAGGAATATATTTTGGAGTTTAAGTGTAAGTTGATTCTGGGTCCAATTAAGCATTGTTGTTGCAGAATATATATGGTTTACGTCACAATAATCCTGTGAAACGACTAACCTTGAGCATACACAAATTGCTCAGGTTTATGGAACAGAGTTACTCCTCTATCATAAAGGTAAGGTAAAAACAAACAAATACTAGTTTGCCTGGATTATGCAATACTTGCATGGCATTTGTTATTAAGCGTAGTTCAAAAGCAAACTCAGATGTTCTCCAGGAAGAACTTAACTTAATGAAATTTGAGAAATTCCTTTCCAGTTCCTTCCAGCTAAAGAATTAAGTGTTTGTCTTGTTGCTTGTGCTGTGCTGTTGTATCATTTCTGAGTGAGATTATCATTTGAACACATCAAAACTAACTATATAAGGTATAAGTTAGAAAAATAAGTAAGTAAGTAACTTTATTTTTCTATCCCGCCACCATCTCCCGACAGGGACTTGGGACGGCTAACATGGGACATAAAAAAAAAGTTTAGCAGGGAGTCAAGAAGAATTAACCAGTGCTTAATAGCTAATGATGTCTTATCAGTCACAGTATGAATAAACAAAACTTTATTTGAGCAGTGGGGCCACTCTGGGAGTGTTCTGTTCAAACAACCCGTTGCCCACTCCAGGGTTGGGCTTGGAAAACTCCAGCTATGTGAGTTGGCAGCCGAAACTGCCTATATGCAAGACTGGTTGGCTTGCAACTTTGTGTTATATAGGAGCTTTGCATTGCAGGATGTTAACCGCACTTTATTTCCATAGTATAGGTGAAGGCCAGGAGTCTCTTGGATGAGCAACCAAGTGTTTCAATTTCCTGCAACAACAATGGCAACAGGATTTTTTCTTTCCCATGTTGCATGTGGAAGGCAGATGACTCTGGACCTTGTCACATGGCTAGCGGCGGTCGTCTCTCCTCATGTCGTCTCTTTTCGCCAGCCAGCAGTACATGCTGAAGTACTTGCATGAAGGGAAACGAGGAGCATGCATAATGCATGCGGCTTCCCCCCATGGAGCTGGTATGGATTGGGCAACACGGGAAGCCTCCTGTGTTGCCAGCTCTATGGGGGGAAGCACGTTCCTCGCTTCCATCCATGTGATTGTTCTGTCGGCTGGAGAGGCAAGACAAGGCGAGGTGAGGGCTTCATGCCTCGCCCTCAAGAGGAGCACTGCTGCCGGCTGTATGATGAGGTCACCTGTCTCCATTTTAACTATTACTCTCCTCACAATTAAATTAATACACATACAACAGTTTGGGTTTTCTCTTTCCAATAAACCAAAGACTCAAATGCAAAATGCAATGGAAAGCATAGTATCTCCCAGGTCAAGGAGATAACTCTGGGTTCCTATCTGCTCTTTGAAGAATCTATTCAAGATGCGGAACCTATTTTGGCAATAAGGTTCAGCACCTTGCATGTATCTTTTGAATCTTTAGAATAAAACTGTCCTCCTCACATGAATGCTACAACTGGTAGCAGAAGGAAGTCTGGTGGCCATGAGAAACAGAGGACAGATATCCCATTTTTCCTACTTGTGTGACAGAAGGAATTTCAACAGGTAGAGTCTCATGAGAGTCCTCTTTCTCACAAATCTTAAATGTAAAGGAACCCTATCCTTTTTTTACATGTGGCCACCTTACTGCTGACTAAAATTGTATTTGCAGATACACATTTGTCATTTATGTTATGAAGGTCAAAGGAAATTGGCTTCTTCTCATGTGGGGAAAATCCTTAGAGGTTCCTGTTTTAATATTAAGATCTATGTGTACCATCAAGTTTGAAAGTTACTAAGAATTTGCATTTAACAGCAATCCACTATAGGTTTACCTTTTGTGGTATGCTGGAAGTAACCTATCTCAGTTGGATTTTTATGAACAATATAATGTCTAGACTGAAATAGCCAGATGCCTGCTTGTTTGCTCCAGGGTGATATTCATAGCTCTTTCTGCCTTTTATTTTATCATAATAACAATCTTACAAGGTACATCAGGGGGAAAGTGATGACTGGCCAATTCTTATCCAATAGGGCTTTCATAGCTGAGTAGGAATCCTAGGCCCTATGCTAGGACCTACACCTACACTATACACTATGAGTATACTTTAACTCCCATGACTCCATCTTATGTAATCCTGGGATTTATAGTGTGATAAAACAGCAGAAGTCTCCAGCTGTGAATTCTAAATACAATCAGTCCTCTGTATCCACAGATTATGTATCCATGGATTCAACCATCCACAGCTTGAAAATATCCTCTATCCCCAAAAGCAAACCTTGATTTTCCCATCTTACTATGCTATTCTATATAACTGGACTTGAACATCCACAGGTTTTGGTATCCCCAGGTGTGTGTCCTAGAATTAAACTAAATCTTAATGGCAGGGCCCAATGTACCTCTTCTAAACTATGAATCTTTGAATCATAGTTCTGTATTCTAACTGCTTTGTCATGTAGACTCATTAGAGGAGAAGGTTTTGCAAGTCTAATAGTTGTACAGAGGAGAAAAGTTTGTGTTTGGGCTTCAGGAGTAAGAAAAGCTCATCTGCATAATGTTCTATTGTGTATGACCACATTCATTCTTGTATGTAACTAACTGTATGCTCATATTGTATTGTAGCTTCAAACTATAGGAGCCATGGCCTTTGTTAAATATGTTCCTTGTAGATAAGGTGCTTTAAGTATCCTGAGTAAAACAGCAGTTAAAAAATTAATGCAATCCTGTTGTTCAAAGCAGATAATATTGACTAGAGGGGCTGTGGAATGTGGGATAGCAAATGGTGGCAGCATAAGGGCAAAACAGGACACGTTAAATTGTTTGACATACCATGATGACTGGATTCCTGTAATGCACTGTATTTGGGTCTGCCTTTGGGAACTGTTCAGTAACTTCAACAGGTCCAAAATGTTGGAGGTTGACTGCTTACGAGGGCAGGTTATAGGGAGCAAGTAACTCCCTTGCTGAAAGAGCTTCACTGGTACTGGTCTGTTTCTAGACAGAATTCAAAGTCCTAGGCAGCTTAGATCAAGACTATCTGAGAAAGGTTGTGTTTCTCTCAATGAGACTACCCCAGTTTTAAGATCTTTGGGAGAGCTATTCCTCTTGGTCTCATCACCTTCACAAATGTGATCAGTCAGGACATATGAGAAAGCCTTCTCAGTGCTTGCTCCCAGGCTGCAGAACTCTGCCAAAGGAGATTTTGGTTGACTCCTCAGTGGTCTCTTTTTACTGCCATGCAAAGACCTTCTTTATTTAGAGGAGACTACAGCTTTTAACTGCTTGAAGTAGTGCTGTTCTCAATGTGTAAAAGATTTATTTATGCTTTTATCTGTTCAAAATTGATGTTTTAAATTGATTGCTTTTCAAATTTGGTATTTCTGACTGGTTTAAATATATTTTTTCAATGGATGGTGTATGCCACTTTGGGTCCTATTAAAGAGAAAGTTGGGATATAAACAAAACAAAACAAAATGAACACACGAAGAGGGAAGTATTGTAGCTCTGTCCCCTCTTACCTCCAGTTCCATCACTCAGATTATCTGGAGATGTGATTCTGGACAGGCAAGCTTCTTCTATGTGACAGCTGTCCATGCAATTGGGGAAAGGATTCGAATCATGCTGAGCAGCTGCTCTTCCATTCAGACTGGTTCTCCATGTGATGACAGCAACAAACTGGAAATGGAGAGCGATAGGACCACTTTCTTAGCAGGCTTTATAAATAATTGAGCAGTGGAATAGCAATAGTTGATTCTCACTACTGTGCAAACAGTACAGAAATGAAACCATTACCTTAGAATAATCATTCAACATTTTGAAGATTAGGGAAGCAGGGTCCTCATGAAAATGGAGAAGCCATCAATATAAATAGAAATTGCAAATGCATTTTTTAAAACCTGATACAACATTTCTTTAGGCATTTATTGGTCCTCCAGTGCACTTCTATGGTCAACTTCCGCTATCACATTGGGATATACTCTGTTTCTGAAACTCTTTGAATGTGATTCCAAGTGGGTCCTATCACATGATTTTTGTTCCATTCCTTCAGTATTCTGTTGGAATCCAACTACAGAACATCACAAAAACTGAGTAATTGCACATGGGATTCTACTCGTGTTTTGATTTAATACTGTTCTAAGGTGTTGTTTTTACATGTGATCAGAAAATCAGTATGCATTCTGTCCAGGCCTGTCCAGGTTAAAAAAACCTGGTTTACTCATGAATTTTAACTGGTTAACCAAATCCCCATGCTAAGTCTATGAGACACAAAAAATTAAAAGTCCCTCCAGGTACTATCTCAAGCAGATTTTGACAGGCATGTAGCTGGGGGGATGGGGGATAAGGGGTTCAACCCCCCCCCCTGAAATTTTTAACCCCCACCCCGAATTTTTTTTCTGGCTACGGCCCTGATTCCATCAGCTAAAATCTCATGAGAATGGTACTTTGAGATCTCTAGGCTACAACACTGTGCAATATTAGGGGGTATTTTTTTAAAGTGACATAGTGAGGCATCACAGAAGAGAGCCAATCTTCTGTGGCGTGATGAGTCAAAGCGCAGTAGTTTCAAAACATAAGAATTGGGTGTGATGGGATCAGAATACAGTATGCATCCAGTCCTTAAAAAATATGTTATGCATACTGATATAAACGGAGTATGTCCCAATGTGATAATGTCCTCAGTCTGCTTTTGGTGGAGTGTTGCTTCATGGCATTATGGAAATTACAATGCTAACTGCCAGAATGAGACATTGTTTCAATGATAACACAGGGGAGGCATTAAAGGTTGGCTCCACTGGAAATCAGGGCAGTTGCCCATGGATGCCATGCACAGAGCTTGGAAAAGGGGTGGGTTTTTTTTTTTTTGAGTAAAGCTCCCAAAAATTTGCAGCATAGCCCATTCCAGCGTGGGAGATGCAACTGAAAAAGTAATTTTTCCAGCAGTCTAAACACGTGCTGGGAGCAGCATGTGACCTCTAAAGAGAGCTTATACCATTGGTCCTTTGGCTTGAGCTTTCTCCAGACGATATCTGCTATTGCCATGATAATTCACATGTGGTTTTTGGTTTCACACACCTTAGCAGACATGTTATTTCATCCTTCTTAATCATAGGAAAGGAGCATAGAGTCTTGCTCAGAAGTCACGTCTGAATGAGAATCAAGTTGAGGGAAACCTCAACATATGGTGAAGTAATATGGTTTTGATTGTGACATACTGCATAAAATGTATGGCACACACGTATTTAAAGTATACGAGACTATACAATTGTAGCTTGCATTGGGGCTGCCTTTCATCTCAATGTGATTTAAAGGCTTCACATATGTGCACAGATTTCTCCTCTTACCACTAAAGAGCAGCCACTTCTGGGTTGATGCCCATCCCTTTTAACGCTGCCCTGTGACAGTGCTGTAAAATGCCATATCTGAAAGCACTGGAGTCTTGACCACCTTGGGAGATGGAACTGTGCCAACACCTGAGGGCTGGCAGATCAGCAAGATATAGGGTCATTTAATTGCCTGATAATTCTGTGCTTATTCTTTCACATTTTAATGATTGTTTTACTTTTCAATTGGTTTATGCATTTTGTTTTTATTTGTTTCAGTTTTGTAACTGCTGTGTACAGTGACTTGTGGTAAGTGCTTTATATGTTTTAGAAATAAACAGAACTGTGGAGGAAGTAATTTAAATACGCACAAAGCTACAAGGGAGAACACACATCCAGACAAAGCTTGCTTTGTGTCCCCCATATTTTCACTAAGCCTAAGGAAAGCCCAGTTTAGTGTTTAATGCAAAATTGCCTTATAGTGGTGGAGGCTCCTTCTTTGGAGGCTTTTAAGTACAGGCTGGATGGCCATCAGTCGGGAGTGCTTTGAATTTGATTTCCTGCTTCTTGACAGGGGGTTGGACTGGATGGCCCATGTGGTCTCTTCCAACTATATTGTTCAGTGATTCTATGATTCTAATATTTCCTTTCCAAACATAAGGAAGATTCCTGGCTGAATCAGACCAAAAATTCATCTAGCCTAGCATTCTTTATATGCAGTGACCAGTCAGTTGCCTATCAGAAGCTTGCAAGCAAGATAGGAATATGACAGCACCATCTGCTCCTGGTTCCTAGTACAGTAATTCCTATGTTGATATACTGAAACATTGTATGGATCTCAGTGTAAAATTCCATAAACTGTGCATGGCAACTGAACACAGAAACCTCATCTAGAAGCAACTACAATGCATTTTCAAAAGGTTTTTGGCTAACGGCCTATATAGCACATATAATTCTGTGTTTTCTCTTTCAGGGAACTAAAATACTGTGTGGGGTTAATAATACCACTACTGCAGTTAAAAGGATGTAGAGAGAGGGAAGAGAGAAGGAGACAAGCAGGCAGTGGGGTCTGTCTCTCTTACCCCTGAAGTTTGTTTCAGAGAAAAGAAGCAGAATGGCATCCATGTTTCCCTCCATTCTTCTATTCCTCTTTCTTCCCAGTGAAGTGCAGAGGAGTGAGAGATAGTCCCCATTGCCTGGTTACCGCCCTCCTCCACTACCTACTCCACTACAATCTTTGGCAGATGCTTAGATGTGGTGGTTTGGGATAAAATGCAAGAAGCTATGGCTCTTGAGCACCTCTGAAGTATTTTTTAATATGTTCACTCAACATGTCAGTAGGGAGTATTGACACCAAATTGGGAGGGATAGCTCTTACTCCAGAAGACAGGAACAGAATTCAAAATGATCTTAACGGATTAGAGAGATGGGCCGAAACTAACAAAATGAAGTTCAACAGGGACAAATGCAAGATACTCCACTTAGGCAGAAAAAATGAAATGCAAAGATACAGAATGGCTTGACAGCAGTACGTGTGAAAAAGATCTTGGAGTCCTTGTGGACAACAAGTTAAACATGAGCCAACAATGTGATGCAGCGGCTAAAAAAGCCAATGGTATTTTGGCCTGTATCAATAGTAGTATAGTGTCTAGATCCAGGGAAGTCATGCTAGCCCTCTATTCTGCCTTGGTCAGACCACACCTGGAATACTGTGTCCAATTCTGGACACAGTTGAAATTGAAAGGAGATGTTGACAAGCTGGAAGGTGTCCAGAGGAGGGTGACTAAAATGATCAAGGGTCTGGAGAACAAGCCCTATGAGGAGCAGCTTAAAGAGCTGGGTATGTTTAGCCTGCATAAGAGAAGGCTGAGAGGGGACATGATAGCCATGTTTAAATATGTGAGGGGAAGTTAGAGGGAGGAGGGAGCAAGCCTGTTTTCTGGTGCCCTGGAGACTAGGATGCGGAACAATGGCTTCAAACTACAGGAAAGGAGATTCCACCTGAACATTAGGAAGAACTTCTTCACTGTGAGAGCTGTTCAGCACTGGAACTCTCTGCCCCGAATTGTGGTGGAGGCTCCTTCTTTGGAGGCTTTTAAGCAGATACTGGATGGTGCTTTGAATGCAATTTCCTGCTTCTTGGCAGGGGGTTGGACTGGTTGGCCCATGAGGTCTCTTCCAACTCTATGATTCTATGAGTACTCTATTATGTCTTCATTTTAACTTTGCTCATGTGAAAAGTGGTAGGTCTCAAAAGGAGATGCCCCTCTACCCATGTGGCTTTCCACTTGAGCCAGATGCATACAAATCATAACTCTGGCTTGCATGGGCATCTCCATTTGTAGAGAAGTCTTTGCTCTTCAGACCCCTCACTTTTTGCACAAGCAAACCAATAACAGAAAGGAAGGAGGGCTATTACACTGCCTTCCTTGTGTATATTGCACAAAGAACAAAAAATTAAAACCTTACCATGACTCGCAGACAGAAGAAAAGAAGAGAGAAACAGTGCTATGCCCCAAGAATTTGTGTAAAAATATGTGTTCTTTAAAGCCAATTCTTTAATCACCTGTGAAAAGTTATGAACACCCAAGTTACCACATTTGTACATAATACATAATGACTCAAGATAATTAATTCTAAGAGAGATGTTAATGTTTAAAATAAAGATTTTCCCACTATAGGGAGATTGGGGAGTAAAAAGGCAGGGGAGGGGGAAATCCTGGTTGGAAAATAATAGTCACTCAAGCAAGATCTCATGGTGTCACTGTGGGTTTGCTCCCTGCAAATGTCAGTACAATGTTCTGTCATCCAAAGGCAATCTATATATAACCCTGAACTTGGGAGTCCTGTGTGGATGCTAAATTAGGATGCTTATGGTGTCCTACACAGATGGCTTGAAGTAAAATATGCTCCATGTAGTCTTGCCAACAATAAGTGAGTTCTGAATATTCAAATTACGATTCTCTAAACATTTGGAGTAAGTGGGATGAATAGGCACTTATGAAGGAAAAGGCAGAGTGACCAATATGTGGACATAGAAGAAAGAGGGGAATAGACTGAGTCACAATTGAGTACAAAAAAACTACATAGCTCTGAAAAACAACAATTGAAAAGCTCCCAAAACCTTCAAGCAAGTTCTTGTAATCCTTCATCCATCTAGTATAATCAATGCCTATCCTAAGCTCTATTCATATGCAACAGGGACAGAATGGGACTCTATTCATATGCAACAGGGAAAGAATTGCTGTCATACAACTGGCAAATTGGCTTTCATAAGTAGAGAATATCTCATATCATTGATATATCTCTTATATCTTATATCAACTCCCATAATATGCTCTGAAGGAATAGGAAACTATATAAATAAGTTTTTCAGGTGGAGCAGAGGGCTATCAGTATCAAGAGAGAGGGAGAAAAGTCAGTCAAAATGGATGCCCATTCGTGAAACGTGGGAGGTAAGCCATGGCTTCCAGAACAGGGGTGAATGCAAAATGTATTGAAAAGAGAAACCTGCCCATGCATTTCCCACTGTAACAAGAGTGGGAAGAAACCAATGTGTTCCCATGGTAAGAACATAGAGGGAAGCACTTCTGGGAAATATAAGCAGAGAAATTAAATTTAGGCAGAAGTTATTTGGAGGAGATACAACAATAATTACATGTTGTTAAGTAAAATTTGTTTTTTCCACACTTGAGTCCCCAACAACATTATTTACAAGGTTTCTAGTTGTACAGTATGAGAAGCAATTAGGAAACTGATAGGAGCCATACAACTGCTTGGTAATTAAATAAATACAACAAAGTCACTGAGCTCATGGAGCATGTTCCACAGGAGAGGATAAAAAGTTTATTTGAGCTCAGAACAGAGACCACATAAAGGGATATTATGAAGGATTGTTTCAGGAAAAAATGATCAGATAGTAATTTGTTTGCTTTTCCACACAATAGTAATATATTTGTGGGTGGGATCCTTTTCCAGATGTTTCCTGATTCTCAGGCTTCCTAAGTTGCAATTTCTCAGTGCACAGCAAGATGCATAGGGGAAAGGGTTTTTTTAAGCATTATTATTGTTATTAAAAGAGAACATCATCATTTTAATGTGTTGCTCCAATAGTTACAAATTTATTTTATTTGAAATCATAGAACTGTTCTTTTCACTATACATCACCAGGGATATAATCAATGGAGAGAGTCAGTGGTTGAACTATGGCCCTATCTAAACAGCAATATAATGCTGTTTGAAACTGCATTATATGGTCAGGGTAGCCTCGTATAGTGAAGTATAATGCAGTTATATGGCAGTGAAGATGGAGCCTAAGACACTGGAGACCAGGATTTGAATCCCCGACTGATCATATAAACCCTCTGGGTAATCACAATTTTTTCAGTCTCTGAGAAAGGCATAGGCAAACCCTCTCTGAGCAAAAGTTGCAATATTTGAAGTTCACCATATGTGGGAAATAACTTGCAGACACACAACACACATACTATATATATACTCATGTATAAGTCAACCTCATGAATAAGTAGAGGGCAGTTTGTGGGCTCAAAATATGGATTTTGATATGACCCATGGATAGGTCTGCAGAGAGGGGAAAGTGCCAATTCTGCCTTGAGTGCCACTTGCCATTTCCCACTCAAAAGTATTCAAAAAGGTCAGGAGCAGCCTTATGGCAGACAGAGTGGGAGGGGTTGCCCTTCTTTTAGGTTCTCCTGGAATGGACTAAGTTCTTGCCTTTTGCCACTCTACTTAGAGAAGAGGGTGCTTCTTCTTTTGATAAGAATCATGGTACAGTAATCATACTTTGACCTGTGGCTAAGTTGACCCAGACTTTTGATTTTGTGACTAAAAAATTTAGACCTATACATGAGTCTATAAGGTAATCAATGGAAAGGCAGTATTTACAAGCAAAAATACATTATGTAACAGACATTATTATTATTATTATTATTATTATTATTATTATTATTATTATTATTATTATTTCATTTCTATCCCGCCTTTCCCCCATGGGTGGAATTCATACATAAAATTCATACAAATACATTGAACAGCAATACATTAAAACATCATATCCTGATTAAAACCCAATTAAATTATCAAATAAAACAATTTTAAAACTTACAACAAGCACCATATTAAAGATATCCATAACCTCCAGCCACTGAAGTTATTTGTCAAGTATTATCAAAAAATGTATCAGACTGGCAGTGCCTATTTTCATTCATCTGGGAAAGCCTGGCTCCACAGAAAGATTTTAATTTATTTAAGGGGCGGGCTGATCATACTTCATTAGGGAGGGAGTTCCAGAGCCGTGGGGCCACCACCAAAAAGGCCCTCTCTCTCGTTCCCACCAAATGCTCCTTCGATGGTGGTGGACCGAGAGAAGGGACTCTCCTGTGGATCTCAGAGCTCGAGTGGGTTGGTAGAAGGAGATACAGTCCCTCAAGTAGGCTGGGCCTGAACCGTGTAGGGCTAAAGCCAGCACCTTGAATTGCGCCTGGAAACAAACCGGAAGCCAGTGTAGCTGCTTCAGGAGTGGAGTAGTTCTTTCTCTCTATCCCGCTCCCGTGAGCTGACCTTTGAACCAGCTGCAGTTTCTGAATGCTCTTCTGGGGCAGCCCCACGTAGAGCGTGTTATAGTAATCTAACCTGGATGTGACTAAGGCGTGTACTACCATGGCCACATCGGGCTTCTCAAGTTATGGGCGCAGCTGACGCATGAGTTTTAGCTGTACAAAGGTCCACCTGGGCCTCCAGGGTCAGTGCTGAGTCTAGGAGGAAACCCAGACTGCAAACCTGTGCCTTCAGGGGGAGGGTGACCCCATCCAGCACAGGTTGTAACCCAATACCCCGATCAGCCCTACGGCTGACCAGGAGTACTTCTGTCTTGTCTGGATTCAATTTCAACCTGTTCAACCTCATCCAGTCCATCACAGCTGACAGGCACTGGTTCAAGGTCAGGACAACATCCTTGGCATCAGGTGGAAAAGAGTAATAGAGTTGAGCATCGTCTGCGTACAGATGGCACCGAACTCCAAAACTCTGGATGATCTCTCCCAGCGGTTTCATGTAGATGTTAAATAACATGGGGGACAGAATCGAACCCTGCAGGACCCCACAGGACAAAAGCCATGGGGTCGAGCAGGAGTCCCCCAGCACCATCTTCTGGACCCAACCCTCTAGGAAGGACTGGAGGTACTGCAAAATAGTGCCTCCAAGTCCCATTTTGGCGAGGTGGTCCAGAAGGATACCATGGTCGATGGTATCAAACATCGCTGAGAGGTCTGGGAACCAGAAGGGACTCTATTCAGCTCTCTACATAGATCATCTGTCAAGGCAACCAGTGCCGTCTCAATCCCATAGCTAGGCCTGAAACCAGACTGCGATGGATCAAGATAATCCATGTCATCCAGGAATCCCTGGAGTTGTGAAGCCATCACGTGTTCCAGAACCTTGCCCAGAAAGGAAGATTTGACACTGGCCTGTAGTTGTTCATGTCTGAGTGGTCAAGTAATGGCTTTTTAAAAATGGGCCTTACTATGGCCTTTTTCAGGCTAATTGGAATTATGCCTTGGGCCAATGAGGCATTAACCATCATTTTGACCCACTCAGCCAGTCCCACTTTGGCAAGTTTTATCAGCCATGAAGGGCAAGGGTCTAGGATACACGTGGTGGCTCTCACTCCTCCGAGGATCCTGCCCACATTCTCGAATTGAACAAGTTGAAAAGAATCCATTAAAACAGGTCAAGTCAGTGCCTGAGTCCCAATCAATGTTACTGTATTTAAACTGGAATCCAGCTCAGAATGGATCCGAGTGACTTTATCCTCAAAGTGCCGCACAATGAGCTACCTCACAATGAGCTACCAAAAGGACAGAGATCATCCCACTCAGTGACGAGTGCAGAAGACCCCGCACCACTCAGAACAGCTCGGACGGGCGGTTCTTTGCGGATGCAATGTTGGCAGTTATGTAAATTCTTTCTGCTGCTTCCATTGCCGCAGAATAGACTTTTAAATAAATATAAATATCCTGTGCTCAGTTGGACTTGCTACGAGTCTGGCGCCAATGACGCTCTCCTTCTTCATTGCCGCCAGCTCCTCGTTATACCAAGGGGCTGGTTTGGCATAAAATGCAGATAAAATTGGTGGGTTCCAGGTAGAGTATGGAAGGTGAATTACCAGAATATGAGTTAACAAATATTGAGTCCACCCCTTGGTGTTTCAGTTTTGATGCAGAATAAATAAATCTTATGACCAGCATGCTCATATATCCAAGTTATAGTCATTTATGACATGGAAAACATCTTCCAAT
Source organism: Anolis carolinensis (assembly GCF_035594765.1). Classification (NCBI taxonomy): domain Eukaryota; kingdom Metazoa; phylum Chordata; class Lepidosauria; order Squamata; family Anolidae; genus Anolis; species Anolis carolinensis. Next base: position 195,097,938 of record NC_085844.1, read on the forward strand.
TTACAACATTTTTCCAGCTAGATCACTCAGGAGTAATATAGATGGTCAGGCAACTACTTATTGCAATATTGCTTTGATAGTTTTTTTTTAAAAAGTTATATCTTTATTGAACAGCAAATAAAGTTTTTATGGTATAAACTGCATATACGGAAAAATTACATAAACAAAGGCTACAGCTTGAAAATAACTACAAAAAACTGAACTACATACTAAAGACTAAAATACAAAAAGCAAAAATAGGGGAAGAAAAAAGAGACATGGCTATCCAGCTACCCAGTTGACGGTAATGATTGATTCCTTATCCAACTTCCTCTAATCTTGCTTGCTCTGACAGATTTAGTTCATCTCCAATTAGCATGTGATGGATCAGATGAAATAGATGATATAAAATGCACCATTTGCAGTTACTTAAGCACAAGTGTAGTATAGTGCTCAAAGTGTTGGGCTAGGACTTGGGGGGTCCAGATTGTAGTCCCTACTAAACCATGAAGCTCACCAAGTGACTTTGGGTCAGTTATTATATTTTAATCTGACCTTCTGTTGTGAGAATAAAGTGAGGGAAGGGAGAGCCAAGTTTGACACCTTGCCTTCATTGGTCGGAAAGTGGGAGAAATAATAAACATAAATAATAAACACCTTCTCTTTAAAGTTAAGTAACTTGGCAGGATCACTTTGCAGTGGTTGCAAGGAAGGAATATGCATTTGTGTTCTGTCCCAGCATGTGTGAGGGGAGTTGTTCTTTCACAATGAATGATTAAAAGTGCTGCTCACATACTGTCAAAGGGAATGGTGCTAATCTAATCACAATCCATCTAGTAGTGCCACATCTGTCCAACACCTCCACCTCTTCATTTCCAATAAGCCTTAAATAGTACATAATTATTAATGTCTACCAGCCTGTCAGAAGGAAGAGCAGATTCAGTTATCTTTCCATATCAAAGGGATGGGGTACCTGATTCTTCAGACATTGCTAGAATCAGATGCAGGACTGTGTGAGTCAATGGAAGCCAGTAACATTATTTTGCCCCTGACTACTACCAATCAGGAAAGATGGCCATAGTCAGATCAATGTCTGCTCAACATATGGAGCCAGGCATGGGAACATGTGCGTGAAAAAAGAACAAGGGTCAAGTATTCAGCATACATATGTCAAATGCAAGGCCTGTGGGCCAAATCCAGCTCATCACATAATTTTATGTGGCTCATGAAGCTTTCAATGTCAGGGCAACATAATTATGCACTCTTACAACTATAAACAGCTCTTTGAAGGCAATCACAATGCTGATGTGGCCCTCAGTGAAATTGAGTCTGATATTCTTGATCTAGCACATATATTAGCTCTGGTGGTAAGCTAGGTCTCTGGTGTCTTAGGAATTATTGGCCAAGATCCTATGTTGTGCTTGGATGCAAATCTATGTTCATATGGTGGTTGGTTACGTCATCCCTTTTGTTGAGTACTGACATTGTGCAAATGACTATGCCCGATAGTTGGTCTGAACTGGATTTAGGCCCATGTGAAATGTTGTCAATATAGGCAACCATTACTTGAATATGATTCATTGATATCCCAAAAATGTACACGTACATACATAAAATAATTTTCAGACGTGTGTGATACCAACAGGATTCTGGCTTTAGAGTCAATTTGCTGCTCTTCCAAAGATTTCCTATCTGAACATAAGCAAAGACTTTGGCTTAAATTAGAAGGGCCTAAGCCATATGGTTGTGCACATGTTCTCCATGTTTTGCATGCAAAAGTTCCCAGATTCAATTTCAAGAAGATCTGCAAAGACCTGCCTGAATTTTGGAGAGCTTCCACTGGTCAAATCATGCTAGATCATACTGAGCTATATAGAAGAATGGTCTCCCTGGGATTAAGGCAACTTCTTAAGTCTGAAAATACCAGGAAAACCCATATAAATACTTCTTCACCTGCCTGAGGCAAAGTATAGTGACTGACTAGACTGGCAGCTGAATTTTACTTCCTCACTGGAAATAGCTTCATTCGCTACACCTGAGGGTTCCATATTTTTGAGTGAAGAACAGTTTGTATGGCAGAACAAATATGTCAGTCCAAGAGATGTATTCCCAGGATACTGAGGATAATTGACTGGATGACTACCCTTCTTCCTTTCAAGCATTTGCCATCTAAACCAGCATCTGCTCTTTCTGCTATAGGTGCCTGGCAAATGCTACTAAATTTTAAATATTTGAAGGGAATGTTGTATAGAAGATGAAGCAAACTTGTTTCTGCTGTTCTAGAGATGGGCACATGGACCAGCTGAGTAAAAATACAAGAATTTCTGACATTTTTAAACCAAGGTTGGTTGGTTTTAATTGCATATATTTGCATAGTAGAAGATTAGTTGGCCTTTACAGTCTCCTTCAGCTCTATGATTCTCCCATGCCATTCAGTATTAGAAGCCTGCAGATAGGAGCAGTCACTGGCTTCCATTGTCAATCAGGAAGTGAGTCAGCTCCAGGAATTAGTCTGAATATCATATGTGCTATCTAAGGTGCTAAACCCTACCACCAAAATAGAATCAGTGCCTGGAATAACTCATTAAAAGTTTGGAATAAAATCCAGAGCAGATTCACTGCATGTACATACCTGACATGGAAGTCACCAGCTGCCGGTGTGGGGATTTCTAAATCCACCTTGGGAGCAGTTATCCAAACATTAGTGAAAAGGACAGGTTAGCCACTGGAACGAAACCTCCAATCCAAGTTCAAGAAATGAAAATAGAATGTGAGAATTTTTGAACCAACCCTCTGATAGTCCCCCAACCACTGAAATAAAGCTTCTGCATTTTTGACTCATCTGAATCCTTCAGCTCAAGTGTGCCTGTCTGCCTGGCACCAGGAAGAAAGTGCTAATGGGTCTCAATGGTAAGAAGGAGACTTTTTTTTTAAAGGAAAAGAAAAGAAAAGAAATGGAGCCCCGATCAGACAGGAAATGCCTCATGAAAGTTGAGCGGATTGCCTCTGGGATGTTTACAGAATAAGCTACCAAGTAACTGGTGCCTGGGGGATATTTTGTGAGCTCTTGAAACAAGTGTTCACTTTTTTATATATTAGTATTGTCAATCCTTTGTGGGTGACCAGTGCTTAGATGGATTTGGGACTGAAAGATGGTCTGTGGCATTTCACAGTTTGTTCACACACAAATCCTGCTGTTTTGGTTTCTTTGGCAGCTTTTCTTGTTGCAGAACTATGTTCAGCAGGCCCAGATGTGTGTGTATATGAGGCGGGGGAGAAAGAAAGAAAGTTTTATATCATCTTAGGCACCTCAAACAAGGAAACTGAAATAAACTGTGATAGAAGAAAGAAAGGGCCCCCGGTGGTGGCGCAGTGTGTTAAAGTGTTGAGCTGCTGAACTTGCAGACTGAAAGGTTCCAGGTTCAAATCCCGAGAGCAGAATGAGCGCCCACTGTTAGCCCCAACTCCTGCCAACCTAGCAGTTCGAAAACATGCAAATGTGAGTAGATCAATAGGTACCGCTCCAGCGGGAAGGTAACGGCGCTCCATGCAGTCATGCCGGCCACATGACCTTGGAGGTGTCTACGGACAACGCCGGCTCTTCGGCTTAGAAATGGAGATGAGCACCAACCCCCAGAGTTGGTCACGACTGGACTTAACGTCAGGGGAAAACCTTTACCTTTACTAGAAGAAAGAAAAACTGCACATTTTCATTTGTCTTAACTCCTATCTCAGACTAGGCAAAGCAAGTATCAGAGATGAATCCTTCCTGCAATGCAGATACTGATTCTACTTTGCATCCAGTCCACAGATAACAGAACGAAAAAAACCCCTAGATATACAAAATTATTTGTATAATTAGCCTATATGCATCATCATCATGGTGTTAATGATGCACTTCAAACACTACACATAGTTAATTGTGGAATTTGCTAACTTCAGAAGTAGTTAGGAAACAGATTGATTAGTTTTTAAAAGTAGATTGGATGAATTAATCAACAATGGAGCTATCAGTGTCTACAAGTCATGACAGCCAATTCTCTCACACCAGAAGCGACTTGCAATTTCTCAAGTCATTCCTGACATGAAAAAAAATCACAGATATATCTCCTCCAAGAGTAGAGACAGTTTGTCTTTACATACTGTAGTGGATAAGTGAAAATTTGTGTGACAGCCAACCTTATATTTTTCAATGGGATGAATGGTGGACTTTCTGTATATATTTCAGATTTCAATATTAATGTCAAAAATACGTAGTATGATTTTACATAGGATATTTGCTACATTAGAACAGTGAAGACAATTATCACTTAAGTAAAATAAACATTAAATATTGTTTAGGGGGCCTGAAGTGAATAACTGAATGAGTGACACAATGGATATATGAAAACACACATATCAGTTCTGCGAATATGGGGGTCATACTCTATGGATCATTTGTTGGGAAGAACAAATAAGTTGAGTCAACAACATGGATAACATAAATTCTGTTTTTATTACTATTGTGTATATAGTGTGCATTTTTATTATACATCGCTTTGAAATACTTAAATCTAATCAGTTTATACCTATTAATATAGCCATATTTACTTGAGTATAATATGCCATCAAATGTAATGCACAGCTCCATTTTGAAGGTGTGCATTATTTAAAAAAGGATATGTTGTCGAATGAAATGTAAGGTGGTGGTGGCCACTAAAAGGCTGGCAAGAAGCTGTGCCCCTCCATCTAGCCTTCCCCCACCAGCCTTTTCGCAGCCATCATCAGCTTTCCATCAAGCTTTTCTTCCTTCTCTGTCCCCAACCAGGATCTCTTACCCAACAGCGGAGATGGGTTTAGCTGCGCAATTCTAGTCAAATCTAATGTGCACCTCAAATTTACCAATGTAATTTAGCCAAAAAAGGTGTGTGTTAGACTCAAGTAAATATGGATAAGTTGAGTCCCGCTCAAACAGAAATCTGATATTCTCTAAAAACGGAAACTGTTTGTCACCAACTGCCCACTTCTACCTTTGAAGAAAGGAGTCTAGTCACACATTTAGCACCTGCTGATTTTTTTCATTAAGGTGGGAAAATAAATAAATAAATAAATAATAATAACAACAACTTTATTTTTATATCCTGCCACCATCTTCCCAAAGGGACTCAGGGCAGCTTACATGGGAACCAAGCTCACCATAAACAAAGATTACAAGCTAAGACACAATTAAAACATTAATAACATATAAACAATCTAATTAAAACAATTAAAACCAGCAAAGCATAAAAACATCATAATATGTATCAAATCAACCTTAACAACCAGTAACCAGGAATATGGTGGGCATGATCAGATAGAGAGGGCAGGGCAAGGACTTGTGCAAAACACAAACTATAGGACCAGGGCTAGGGGTAAGGTGCTGAATAAACCTAATCAGTAAATTAGGGCTGGGCAGACCTGATCAGGGACTAAAACTGTCAATTCAAATGCACTCTGGAACATCCAGGTTTTCAAGTCCCTGTGGAAGGTGGATAGAGTAGGGGATAATCTAATCTGCCAGGAGATGGAGTTCCAGAGCTGGGGAGCCACCACCGAGAAGGCCCTCTCTCTCTCATCCCCACCAACCGTGCTTGGAAAAGAGAGTGCAGGGAAGGGAGGAAGAACTGTACTTTACAAAAGCCCATGTAAAATGCAGATATCCCTGGCACTACATGTCCTCCTTCCACCTCACTAATGGGAGCACTGGGCAATCTCTCTGGAAATAGCTGTGAGGACAAGGTTGGGTCAACCCCATTAGCTTCTACTTGTATCCAACACAGAGAGAATGAAAAAAGCAGGAAGTGTGCTTGATAACCGAGGTAATTTCTGAGGTGCCTGCTTTTTTGTAAGGGCCTTATGTAAGTGGAGTCCTTCCCCCTCTTCTCTTTCACATGTCAGGTTTCTGGCAGTAGTGGACCTTCTGGAGGGGGAAGCTCAGTGAGTGTTGGATGTGTGACTTTCCCCCATCCCACATTCACTCAGGGTCTCATCAGACGGACAAAATTGTCCGTTCCACACTACTTCACTCCTCTTCAAGCATGGAGTCTACCAGCTCCCATCTCACGATGTTGATCTATTTCTGGCGGGCAAAATGAGAGGCTTCCCGTGTTACATAAGGAACAATGGGGGAAGCCAGATGGCAAACAGTTCCCCCATGGGATGAGGTAAGTGGCAAGGCAGGTGTTGCGGGGCATGGGGTGACGGGCTCCCCCTGGCAAATTTGCCATGATCAATGGTGAATCCAGTCGTTAATGTGTTGAGGTCCTAAGTATACGCAAACTTTCAAAATCTGAAAAATAAATCCAAGAACCCTGAAATCCTAAAAACCTCTGGTCCCAAGCATTTCAGTTAAAGCAGACTCAGCCTATACTCTTGCTATGTGGATTCATGTCAACTCAGCCTTATGGTAACCCTATCATAGGATTTTCTTGGCAACATTTATTCGGAGAAAGTTTGTCTCCCTATATGGCTGAGTGATAATTGCCCAGGATTACTCACTTGGTTTCCATGGATAAGATGGGATTCAAATTCTGGCCTCTCATTCTGGCCTCTCAAAAAGTCCAGTTCTTAAACTGCTTCACCACACTAGCTCTATTCATCAATATATTGATAATAAATAAGTGCACTGCTAGCAACACATTTTCCACCTATTCCTACAAATGGAAATCATTAATGTGTAGCAGGAATGATGCAATATTCAATGTATTTTCAGGACATGGAATAAACCAAACCATGAACTGGGGGATAGAAACGTGGACTTCCATTTTTTATATGAGGTGGTCCTAGCAAAAAGAACAGCAACAAAGAAAAGCTATCATACATGGTTTGAAACTGAGTAAGGGCATCCCTGTGTTATCGACCGCGCTCCCTTAAATGGAACATTTGGTCTTTTCCCCATTTTCTTATCTGAGCTTCTATGTTTTAAAAAGGACATGAAAATAAATGTCTTCCTTCTTTCTAACTCAAGCTAAATACAGAGCAGGAACTCAAAAGTAATATCCTTTTATTTCTGGCCTTTCTTCTGAAAGGAACTGAAATATATGACAAGTCTAGTCAACAACCCTGGTCCTTGTGAATTTTCTTTTGACACCAGAAGGCTTTCTGTGTTAGGGGGAAGGCACTTTTCTCCTCAAATCTGTCAGGAAATCTGTGCTGTTTCTTTTCATGAGAAATGTTCCACACTGGCAAGCTGATGTTTCCACAAAATTGGACACAATTAAAGAATTCCATGTTGCAATCCTATGGCCTCTGAGAGGTTGTCCCAGGAACAATATGATATTGCAGGTCATCCTCTCAAAAGGCTGTGTGGGGAATTCTGGGAGTTGTAAACATCCCCAGTTGTGATCTTGTAAATTTTAATAATTAAATATGACCCACCCTCAAGTGTGAAGGAGCACACAAGCCTTTCCCAGTGTCATTCCCTCCATCCTGGTTAGGGATAATGGGAGTTGTGACTCAACAAAGTTGGAGGATGCCAGGTTGAACTATAGACTGCAGGAGTTTAGAAAACTTGGGCCCTCATCAGACCTGATAGAGAGTAGTACCATCCAGAAAAAAACCCATCTTAAGTCAGGCAATGTCCTTTCTTAATAGCTTCTGAGGTGCTACGAAATGCTGACTGTAGTGTACTCCCAGTCATGTACATTGAGACTAGCAACTGGATAGTCATGTGGCAACTGAATAGACCCCTCATGGAGCATGACCTTGAGAGGTCTATCCAGATGCCTGTATTAATTCATCCTATGACTAGAAGAATACTGCAGTGATCATTTCCCAGAATCCTGATCTGCAGAGGCTCAGAAACCCCTTGTTTGGGATGTTACCTGTCTAAAGATGTAGATTTTGCTAGGTGGCACTAGAAAAAAGAGTGATGATTATGAAGCCCCATCATATCCATATTTGATGATGCCCATGTTTTAAACTGCTGCAGTCTATACCAGCCTGACATTCTCCACAACTCCCATCATCCTTAACAAGGATAGAGGGAATGAGGCTGAGGCTGGGGAAGTGTGCTGTAATCCCCACTCTTTGTCTCTAAAAATATTCAAAATGGGTTACCATCAGCAAAATGCAAATCTGCCCCCTGTATGCTGAGGTTCCCATTTATAGCCACGAAGCCCTTTCCACTATGTGAAATTTCTCTTTCAAACTGGTGAAACCTTTCCAGGGTTTCCAAGAGGGTCATAAACTTGATCAGTAGCAGACTGTTGACAGTGACACCCTGAAGCGTTTTTGCACCTGAAGCAAAGAGTCAAAAGGGCACACATGTCCTGCTCTCAACTGAAGTTTCTTTTCAAATGACACAGAAGGCCAATCTGCACTATAAATAAATCAATTTTGTACTATTTTAATTGCCGTGATGACTTTGTCAACAGAATATGAGTAACTGTAGTTTGGCAGGGTACTGTGAATGCATTAAAATAGAGTTGCCAGGTCAGAAGCATCCAAGGCCCTGAGATTTCAGGATCAAGACCTGAGACCTAGGGATGGCCCCTGATGATGTCATGATCATGAAGCGCATTATGTGTCAACTATATTTGCTCACAGCGTGTTATTAAAATAAGAAACATCAAGACTCAAACTTGGCAATATTTTAAAAGTTGAAAATTAGGTTTTCTAGGTCTCGTGTTGAACAGGAGAGTTGAGCTTTTTCCCAGTTCTCATTTCAACATTTTTGTAAGTACCGGTTTTTATAAAACATGGGAATTGTAGTCCAATTGAAGGAGGTTTCTTAAGCTCTTCTTTCAACAGAAAAATACAAAACACTCCCCAGTTTTATTTCTGACACTTTCACAAGCACTGTTTTCAACAACATATGAGAATTGTGAGCCTAACACCAACTTTTCCCAGTTCTGTTTATCAAGTACTAGGGAACTGTAGACAAACCAAAAACTGTTTTCAAAGCAGAAAGAAAGATCCCCAAACTTTATTTTTAACTGGTTGCACACAATCACTAGTACTTTTCACTGGCCACAATGTATTATTATTATTATTTTTATCAACACAACAACGTTGTATGGCACAGCAAACAAGATAGATATGCTGGATTTCGTTTCGCAAAACCACAAGTCGAACACTTCCCAAGTAGTATTATTATTATTATTATTATTATTATTATTATTATTATTATTATTATTTGTGGGATCTCATATCCGTGTTAAGACAGTCATATTAGCTCTACCAATAATCACCAAATATTTTGGGGGAGTGGAATCCAAGTTTAAGGATGATAACAGTTGTTGTTGTTGATGATGAGGATACATAGGATGTGGATTGGCATGACAGGGAGAAAGAGAAGGAAAAGATGTTTAGTGAATAATTATGCATAGAGGAGTGGAGAAGAGGCAGAGGAGGAAGTTTAACCAGGTGTGGATGGAGAAGAAGGGACAAGAAAGAGAGGGAAGAATCAGAGAATGAGGGAGATGGTGATTGTAGCCTACAGTTATGGGAGAGGGAAAGAGGTTGAAACAGGAGGAAGAGAAAATATTTAGCCAGGAGTTATGGTGGTGATAAAGAGATAATCAGAAAGAAGTATGTGGAATCAATGATTAAAAGAATCAAGAATCAAGTGCCTAAGCAGAGTTGAAGATGTAAGTTTTATCCAAAGTTTTTCCTTAATCCTTTCATTTTGGCCAAGATCCTGCAGCATCGGGTCTAACTACACCAAAAGAGTTATGTCAATTTACCTACGTTTCCTGATGATACCTCTTTCCCTTCACTATTTGAAACAATTAAATTTAAGGGCACTTTCACTAGACTCACCCAGACTATAGTACATAGGTGTTGTACACTACTGGCTCTTGGCCTCAGCCTTCCCATCTGCTATATAGAAAGATTAACTTTAGTTGATATTACAGGGTTGATATTATTTCCACCCAGAAATATTGTAATAACAACACTCCACTGTGCTAGAAGATTGTCATCGGCTACTCTCTATCAGGCTCCACCCCATGCATTCACTTTGAAAAATGGAGACAATAGTCCATCTTACAAGATTATTATAAGTCAGTCTCTCAGTTCTCCTGATACTTCAGTATAAAACCAAACTTGAAAAAAATGGGATTCCAGTTGTCAGAATTCCCTAAATAGCACGGTAATTTTTTTGAGATCTAGCATGCTATAATTGAAAATAATCACTACCACCCATTTGAAGTATGGTGAAATAATAGTATCCTTATTTTTCCTCTTGTGGCCAAACAATATCAGTGTGTGGTCAAGATTGCAAAAGTTATTGATGAAGCAGAAGAAATAAGTTAGGAGAAGCTTCAGCAGTTTGATTTTGCCTGAGTTTAAAGGGAAGAAAAAATTGTTTCTGCCTTTCCTCTCTCCCAAGTGAACTGAGTGCAAACTACTTTTGCATTTTGAACTCATTTTGCAGCAAATGAATTAAAATGAGGAAAGAGGGAGGAACTAGGACATTTTAAAATCAGGTGGAAAAGTGGAACATCAGAGGAATAAATGGAACTGTCTCTTCTAAATTGGGATAGTTGGAAAGTATGCAAGAACAAAACAACTGTCTTGTTACCTACTATATCTTTAGGTTGGAGACAAGGGGTTTTTTCTTGTGTCAGGAGCGACTTGAGAAACTACAAGTAGCTTGTGGTTTGAGAGAATTAGCCATCTTCAAGGATGTTTGCCCAGGGGACACCCAGATGTTTTTAAAAATGTTTTTACCATCTGTGTGGGAGGCTTCTCCCATGTCCCTGCATGGAGCTGGAGCTTATAGAGGGAGCTCATCTGCACTCTCCTCGGGTTGGATTTGAACCAGCAACCTTCAGGGCAGTAATCCAACCTTCAAGTCATCAGTCCTGCCAGCACAAGGATTTAACCCTCTGCACCACCGGGGACTCTCGGAGATAAGTTTAGAACAGGGCATCTTAAAACTTTTTCCACTTGCGAGTCCTTTCTGTCCCATTTTTTTTTACGTGACCCTAGGTATATAAATATATAAAATAAGTATAATTCAGCATTTTCAAGGATTGCTAAGCAGGCTGATTTTCCTTTTTGTGGAGTACACTGTTTTTCTGCAGAGCTCACTGTTAAATACGACACATTCTTGTTAACCGATTTGTTTGACTGAGTGGCCTTCAGAAACCTTTTACTGATACCAATTTTTGTGTGTCAACACAGAACCAAGGGACCCCATTTGGGATTGGGACCCACAGTTTAAGAAGCCGTGGATTAGAGGGCACACAGTTGTCCCTGCTCCACAATTCTCACCACTGACACACTCTGCCTAATGATAGGGCCAGCCCAGAGCTTTCAACAGTGCCTAGTAGCTGGAACTGTGTTTTCCTACCATCCTCTTGCGTTTGTAGGGATCATGATACTTTCTGAAGGATGTTAGCACATTCAGACCATGCACTCTGCCAGGAACTGGAATCCTTCCCAGCCTTTTGATTACCAATCAACCAAAATTAGTCACAAAGTCTCCCACTGTCATACATTTTGATTGGGGAGAAAGAAAACACCACCAACTGACAAAACCCAGAAATGGATTTTAAACTCTGCTTATGATCTTAAAAATAAACATGTTTCTTTTATTTAAAATGGGCTAGGCACTGTTGGTTTTTAAAATAAATCTTACTGCTTCTTTTCTTGAAAGCTTTTGCTTCTTTTCATACCCGTTGCTCCCCTTCCATCTTGTCACAGGATTAAGAATGTGATAGGATGGAAAGTGGTGAATCGCATGCTTAGCCTTTAAGGCCCACTTCCTTAAGCTGGCACACACCTTTCTTATTTTTCAAAATGCTGCAAGGAATGTCAGGCAAGGAAAATGGAGGACCCCTCAAGATAGTCCTTTCACTAGGCACAGAAATGTATGCATTTGTATACAGTTATCACCACATTCTTTGATTATTCATTTCTGTTGCAGGCATAACACAGATACTGCATAGATTTGGGATAAAGCAAAAAAGTTTTGGACTGAGATATGTCACTTAATGGAGGACATTTTGAAACTTAAGATTCAGCTGAACTCATCTTACTGGGACTAATAGATCAGCATGATGGATGATAGGGAATAATAATGCAGTATATGATTACAGTGGCCAGACTACTTTATGCATAGAAATGGAAAGAGATTTCTATTCTGTCAGAAAAAAATTGATTACTGAAATATAATTTCGATCCCCCATCTCTTACTGTTCTCACAGATAAAACATGGGGTAAAAAGGATAACTTTTAGGGTTTTCCTCTTTTCCTAATCTCCAGCCTGGAGCATTCACACATATGCACAGCCTATTGTTTTTTCCTCTGACCAGTGTGTGTTGAAAGGACGTGCATTTCCACAAGAACAAATGTTGGGTAGCAGAGGGTAGGTACAAAGGTGCTGTAGCTTTGGAGTAATCTAGTAATCTTTTATACAGCTGTATAGAAGGAGCCTGAGGAGCCCCGGTGGCGAAGTGCGTTAAAGCGCTGAGCTGCTAAACTTGCAGACCGAAAGGTCCCAGGTTCAAACCCCGGGAGCGGCGGGAGCGGCCGCTGTTAGCTCCAGGTCCTGCCAACCTAGCAGTTTGAAAACATGCCAATGTGAGTAGATCAATAGGTACCGCTCTGGAGGGAAGGTAACGGCGCTCCATGTAGTCATGCTGGCCACATGACCTTGGAGGTGTCTACAGACAACGCCGGCTCTTTGGCTTAGAAATGGAGATGAGCACCAACCCCCAGAGTCAGACATGACTGGACTTAACCTCAGGGGAAACCTTTACCTTTTTTTTATAGAAGGAGCCTAAGGGACAAGGGTGGATTGAGGGAGATAGTTTCTCGTTGCTGCTTCTGGCAGACTAGACCTTCATTTGCAACATTATCAAGGATCTGGGGGTCTTCACTGCATCTATTTCCCATGTGCAGTGTTTGAAAGGTAAGTGAAGGCCAGGAAATCTCAGAGGCTCTCTCACACCACTCACTCATATTAAGGAAATCCAAAGCTTCACTTTTCTCATGAGTGAAGGGAGGGAGAGCTTCTACCTGGGAGTAAGTCTCATTAACAACAACAGGGAGTATTTTTGATAGACGCATATGCAAACAATATTATGCAAGACGGAAATAATGTAGAAGGTCTGACATAAACATGGCTGAGATAAGGTGGTGTTTAAAACAGAAATAAAACATTACAAATGAAAGTTTTGACAACATATTAACACCTGTGCATCTTTTCAGTCTTGCTTTTGTTCTGTACTTTCACGTCATTTCTGTATTATGGCGACCCTGAGACGACCCTATCATAGGGTTTTCTTGACAGAATTTGTTCAGAGGGATTTTTCCATTGCCTTACTCTGTTGCAGAGGAAGCGTGACTTGTCCCAGGTCACCCACTGGGTTTCCGTGGCTGAGCTGGATTTGAACCCAGTGGTCTCCCAGTCCAACACTCAAACCATTATACCATTTCTGTATATATGTATGTGTGTATATGCATGTAGAAATATAAATGAAATCGTTTCCATATGTACACTTCAGGGAGTTGAAACAAGAACTTCCAGCAATTGCAGCTTATCCCAATCCATGTGGCCAAGACTGTACTGGATTCACAATAATGTCAAGAACACTACTGTCATGCCCTCGTACTCCAATTTTTACAATGGTATGCATCCATGTGGTTTGCAAGATTAAACATTAGACTGGGACTAGTATTTTAGACCCACAAACTAAAAATGCAGGGTGGCATGCAAGGTGTGGCATGTTAGGGGATTTCTTTCATGTCAGGAATGACTTGAAAAACTGCAAGTCGCTTCTGGTGTCAGAGAATTGGCCTTCTGCAAGGACATTGCCCAGGGGACGTCTGAATGTGATTTTTTAATGTTTTACCATCCTTGTGGGAGGCTTCTCTCATGTCCCTGCATGGGGAGCTGGAGCTGACAGAGGGAGCTCAGTTGCGCTCTCCCCGGATTCGAACCAGCAACCTTCAGGTCAGTAATCCAACCTTCAGGTCAGCAGTCCTGCCAGCACAATTATTTAACCCACTGTTAAATGGGTCAAATGGGGTGTTAGGGGTGCCGCCACCCCCAATCCTATAGCCCAGGGGTCCTCAAACATTTTAAGTAGAGGGCTGGTTCATGTTCCCTCAGACTGTTGGGGGACCATCCTATTCCTATGCACACTGCATATATCTTATTTGTAGTGCAAAAAACACACGAAAGAACAATTCTACATTTAAAATGAAGAACAATTTTAACCAACATAAACTTAACAGTATTTCAATGGGAAGTGTGGGCCTGCTTTTGGCTGATGAGATAGTCAAGTTAATTAGGATTGCTGTTGTTGTGTGCCTTCAAGTCGTTTCAGACTTAGGTCGACCTTAAGTCTAAAGCAATAGTTTTCAACCTGTGGGTCCCCAGGTGTTTTGGCCTACAACTCCCAGAAATCCCATCCAGTTCACCAGCTATTAGGATTTCCGGGAGTTGAAGGCCAAAACATCTGAGGACACATAGGTTGAAAACCACTGGTCTAAAGTTTTGGGCAGGGGCCAGATAAATGACCTTGGAGGACCGTATCTAGCCCGTGGGCTTTAGTTTGGCGACCCCTGCTATAGTCTGTTGTCCCATAGCCTCCGTACATGATTAGTTCTTTTTTTGACTCTTTTAGAGATTTTCTCTATTTAGTTTTTTTAATGTATATTTCTACAAACTTTGGGGTCCCTTCAGGCCTCCTTCTGGTATGTGGGTGGTGCCTTTTTGGCTACATCAGAATTGGCATTCATGCTCAGAGACTTGAAATAGAAGGAATAACATGCACATCTGTTCTCCACAAAATGCACATTTGGTAAACTCCAGTAGTCAGGTTGAGAATGTATATTGCACCCTTTCCATTGGCAGGCTCTTTGGATCCCTTTGAATACACATGTCAACATACCATCCAAAATGTTTTTTTTAATGCATTCAATTTCTCTCTAAAGTTCTCTTAAAATTGTCAAAAGATGGGTTATTCATATTTCCACTAGGGGGCATAATACAGCTTGTGTAGCATGTGGCCTCTGAGCCGTCAGTTAACAAGGCTAAGACAGTCTTTCCATTTTTGTTCTTTTTCCTCCTCTGAATTGTATGGGATCATCTCTGGACACTGCTTGTACTTTGATCTCTCCAAAGTTTGGCATCGCTCTGACAAGGGAGGAGGGTGAGGGAGAGAGAAAAAGGAAGAGAGAAGAGGTCTTTGTTCTCCACAGCTGTTGTCATTCTGTAGAAAAATCTCAGCACAGGTATTAAACACTTATTATCGATCGGTCAGCCGGTGGTCCGGTTTTATCTTCTCGTACCTGTTGGAGTGAGGTTATTTGCACTACAAATGATTTGGTTCCTGAGGTCTTGCTAAAGTTAAAAGCACAGAGGTAGGCTGGAACACTGATGAAATCATGTTGAGGGACCTGCAACAGGAGTCTCCCATCCAATAAAACAACACCACACTCCCAGTGACAGACTGTTAATGTAATACCACAGGCTGCATCAAAAGCACCATGCTTCTGAATAGTCATATTTTAATATAAACCAGAGTCTGCACAAGATTACCACACTCCTGGTGCAAATGATGATGCAATTACTTGCAACATCGCTGGACAGAACTTCAGTACATTTCTGTGGCCAAGTGCACTTTTTTCTTTTCTTTTTTTCTTTGATAAAATAATAGAGCAATAGTTTGGAAAGGATCACAAGGGCCACCTATTCTAACCCCTGCCATGTCGGACACACCTTCAAAGTACTCCAAAGGGATAGCCATCCAACCTCTGTTCAAAGAAAAAGACTCCCCCTCGTCACACGCACTCATGGATATATGAAACTACAGATAATAGTGAACACTGGGAATTTTTTTTTTTTCGTGTCAGGCGCAACCGGAGTTGCTTCTGGAGTGAGAGAATTGGCCGTCTGCAAGGACATTGCCCAGGGGACGCCTGGATGTTTTGATGTTTTACCATCCTTGTGGGAGGCTTCTCTCATGTCCCCACATGGAGCTGGAGCTGATAGAGGGAGCTCATCCACGCTCTCTCCGGGTGGGATTCAAACCTGGCAGCTTTCAGGTCAGCAACCCAACCTTTAAGTCATGAGGCTTTTATCCCCTAGGCCACCGGAGGCTCCTAACACTGGGAATTGACCACCAGGAATGCAGAAGCCCATTAAGGTCCAGATCTTTTCAGGCATTAAATCAATCTGGAATAAACTAAGAAATCCCAGTTTACTCCGGATTAATTTGGATTTACTTGAGGCATCATTTGAATTCCCCAGGTAAAATTATGACATTTTGGGCCTCCCTGGAAGGGCCCTCAATCTTCTCTCGACTGCAAGGGTGATGCTAAGGAATCTGGAACCCAAGTTCTATAGCAAATGTCTTAGGGAACTAGGAAAGTTTAGCTTGGAGAAGAGAAGACTGAGAGATGATATGATAGCCGTTTTTAAAATATAATGCAACCTCCTTGATATCCAATGATTTACTTGCTTACCTAGGTTCCCAAAATATTCCCCTGCTCTTGAAATGTTATGGGCATCTCTAGGTCCTCCAGTGTGGTTCTATGGTATGCTTCTGACTCAAGACTAGATATAAATATTGCAGTTATTCTAGTTCTTTGGACCCCAAGAGCCCTCACTCTGCCATCCAGGCCCCTCATTTACCCACAAAACTTACCTGAGTGGCCTGACTGAATGCTCATCCCCCTCCAGTGAAAGCTCCTGGCACATCAAAATGATGTGTCAGGAGATTGGGGCGGGGGGAGGGAAATCCCTCCCCCACCCCAACCTCCCAATGGATAATTTTGATGTGCCAGAAACTTTTGCTGGAGGGGCCTGAGCATGCAGACAGCCTGGTCAGGTAAGTTTTGGGGGCAAATGGGGGGGGGGGCTGGGGACTGGATCTGGTTGACCTGGTAGGACATGGAGCCACCCCCCCCCCCACTCCCGGGAAAGCCTGGAGTCTGGGGAGGTGTGGGGCCTCAATTCTGGGAAGAACTGAGATAAAATATCCCAGTCCAGATGAAATCTCATACCTTTATGGTGTTGTTTAGACACAACATGTTGCTGCTGGGAAAATCGATTCCCAAATGAGGATTGCTGCTGAAGTCATGGGGAAAAGGAGAACTGGTAGCTCTGGGTGTGGCAGATGATATCATCCCATCTAATAAAAAAGGCATGGCATTTCAACCCTGTGAACCCTGGCTCCATGACACCACTGTTCACAGTTCTATGAAATCATCCCTTTCTCAGCTGAGCAAACCACAGTCTACAGTGAATCACTCATCTAACGGCTCCCTGCTGCATTCTTTCTGCAGAGCACCAAATTTGACAATGCACTAATAAACTAAAATGCAGTTCTTTCTGGGAAGGAAGAAGTTTTCGTAAAAGACAACTCGATATTCGTATACTTTTCCACATTGGTGCCATTGCTCTAATAATCCTTTATCATAACCTCTCTGCTGTCTTTTATAGTATTTTGGATCTACTTTATGCATCCCTTTCTGTGGCAGAGAGCTTAATTCTATGTGCTATAATGTATGTAAAGTCTAATGTGAGAATGGATTCCTACATGTCTCCGATACAGTGGATTTAAAAGAGCCCTGAGGTTAAGATGCCCAGTTAGTTCACCAAGTGCAGACTTCTAATATCCCTCCACCCACATAAACTTCTGCTGCTAACAACTAACTTTCCGCTGCTGTGCCTTCAATTTATTTACAGCTTATGGCGACCCTACAGTGAACCTGTCACAGAGTTTTCTGAGGCTAAAAATATGTGACTTGCCTATGATCACCTAGTGCAAGGGTCCTCAAACTTTTAAAGCAGAGGGCCGGTCCACAATCCTTCAGACTGTGGAGGGGCCCAATTATCATTTGGAAAAAAAAACCGAACAAATTCCTATGCACACTGCACATGTCTTATTTGTAGTGCAAAACAACATCAACAATGAAAGTACAATACAATATTTAAAAATGAAAACAATTGTAACCAACATAAACCTATCAGGATTTCAATGGGAAGTGTGGGCCTGCTTCTGGCCAATGAGATAGTCAAGTCAATTAGGATTGTTGTTGTGTGCCTTCAAGTCATTTCAGATTTTGGGTGAGCCTAAGTCTAAAATTATTTATTTATTCATTTACTACATTTATTTATTACATTTATATCCTGCCCTTCTCACCCTGAAGGGGTGCAGCTGTATGCACATACAATATATTATATTATTAGCATAGCACAATATTAGCATTATATATTACTATATTGAACTATTCCACTATACTGTAATATTATATGTAATATATATCATATAATTAATATTATTATATGGTATTATTAGTATTATATTGTATAACATTATATTATTATAATATTATATGTATATACAATATATTATATTATTTAAAATGATATAAAATATTATATTATAAAACTGAGGGCGGGGGCCAGGTAAATGACCTTGGAGGGCCGCATCCGGCCCCCGGGCCTTAGTTTGGGGATCCCTGACCTAGTGGGTTACCATAGCCAAGTGAGGATTCAAATTCTGTTCTCCAGTCATAGTCCAATGCTCAAACCACTATGCCATTCTGGTTTCTAACTACTAAGTCCTAGACATAAACTGGACTCTCCCTCTATATGTACAACTAAGAATACTAAAAGTCAGCAACTGCAGGTGTTCCAGGAGCTAACCCATTCCTCTCACTGTGGTGAAGATTCCTCAAACTGCATTCCTGTTTACAGCATAACTGGAGGGTCATAGAATCATAGAGAGGGAGGGATACTTATTAGCCATAATTTCTAACTCCTAGAGAAGAAGACTCCATCACATTTGTAAACTATTGGTTCCATTGCTGCAGAGTTTCTCAAACTGTGCTTCTCCAGATGTTTTGGACTTTAGCTATCACAGTGCCTGATAGCTGGTAAGCTGACTGGGATTTCTGAGAGCTGAAGTCCAAAACAGCTGGAGGAGCACACTCTGAGAAACTCTGCATTGCTGAACCACTCTCACTGTCAAGATGTTCCTTCCAATGTTTAATCAAAATATACCCTTTTATATAACATAAAACCATTAGAACTAGTTATATACTCCAATGCAGCAAAGAAGAAGTCTGTTCCTTCCTCTTTATGGCAACCCTTCAGGTCATGTTTTTGTGAAAAGGGTTGCTGCTAGCCTTCCTTCCATCCTTTAAATTCATTCATGTCCCTGGAGGCTTCTAAAAGTACAATTCTCCTGTTTCCTCCCCCATTTTTTGTAATGGGGCTCTAAGGTCATACATGCCCTATGGGCTACATAGCTCCCATAGCTAACACACGGGGTGAGATATGCCTGCCTTTGAATCCATGCCTGTCCCAACTTGATCTTGTACCTATGATAGGAGAAAGGTGGGATATATATTAAGATATACATTAAACTGATCAATCTGTTTCAAGTATATGTTATATCATTGTATAAACAACAAAAGCAGCAATATGTAATATTTTACAACATCATTCTATGATTGAGGCTCCCAGGAGTTACAATATTGGTTAAATCTGTAAACGGTGGGGCCAAGAACTCTTCATCCAAGAGCTGGCCCACAGGTCCCCAACAGAGCATGGAATTGGTCTTCTTCATAGCAAATGTGCACTGGGTTGACATTTTCTCTAAGATACTGAATCGACCCCATGATCCTCACACCTGATGTTAGGCATTCATGGACAGATACAGACTATGATGGAATTTCCCTTTCCTGAGCAGGAAGAGAAAATCAAAGAAGTAGTGAAGGTATCTCCAGATTAGCCCTTCAACATGCAATTTTAGCATCTCTCATTCATAAGAATTCTATGTGGAATTTGGATGCTTTTAGTCTTCAGCTATTATGTTTTTGTCTCATTTCTTTCCTCCTCCCACTTTAAAAAAACCTGTTAAGTAGGAAAAAATAGAAGGGATACATGGTGTCTTTTGATTGGTTGGCGTAAGAGCCATCTATCTTGGAACACCCAAAGATAAATAGCTTAGAGACAAACTATACAGTACTGTATGTCAAAAATGTATGGTGCAATAAAGATAAGAATTTGCTTTGCTTGGTAACAAGTCTATACTGCCCTAGTCCAGATCAGAATGAGAGCATATAGTTATGGGGTTTGATCTAACAATTTTTTAAATTTAAAAACCATGTGGTTGTTTTTTTTTTAAACTGATTAATACAAGCAAGCAATGTCCCATCTTTAAATTTATATATATATATATATAAGAAAGATAGGTTGAAGGTTTAAACCTCCCCCAGATGTGCATGCCATTGGCATTCCAGAATGGGTGTTCAAATTCTTACTTGTGAGCAAAAGAACTGGGATATTTAACATCACATTATGGCACATATCCTATGAATAGTGAATTTAATGAGTTTTACTTAAGTGTTGTTTCACTATTCAATAAGTGATTTCATTAGATCTACATCAGATAGGCCTACCAGGAGTATTTAATAATAATAATAATAATAATAATAATAATAATAATAATAATAATTATTATTATTATTATTATTATTATTATTATTATTATTATTATTATTATTATTATTATTATTTTATTTCATACCCCGCCCCATCTCCCCGAAGGGACTCGGGGCGGCTTACATGGGGCCAAACCCAGACATCAGACAATATAAAAACATAGCAATAAAACAAGTCAATCAACTATAAAACAAATCATAAAACAAATGAGGTCACATACAATAAATATATTTAAGACTGTGTGTTTAACAGAAGTTGTAGTCTGGCCCTTGTTTCCCTTGACATTAAGTCTAGTCGTGTCTAATGCTGGGCGTTGGTGATCATCTCCGTTTCTAAGCCAAAGAGCCGGTGTTGTCCATAGACGTCTCCAAAGTCATGTGGCTGGCATGACTGCATGGAGCGCCGTTACCTTCCCACTGGAGTGGTACCTATTGATCTACTCACATTTGCATGTTTTCGAACTGCTAGGTTGGCAGAAGTTGGGGCTAATAGTGGGAGCTAAACTGCTAACCTTTCAGTCAGCAAATTCAGCAGCTCAGCGGTTTGACCCGCTGCGCTACTAAGGGTTATAATTCAGTACTATTCTTCCCATATTTCCTCCCCAGTAATTCCCTGAGAGATACAAACTTCACCCACTGAAACGCTTGGCTTCAGAAAAACTGTGCATGCTTCAGCCTTCAAGTTGTATGTACTGAGCCATACACTTCCCATACTCCTGGGGTATTCTCCACTTCCCATCCTGACCAGGGAAGGCAAATAGGTGTTACTTCTTGTGGGGAAACGTGTGCCTCATTATCAGATAGTTGAACATGGAGTCCCTCGTTACAGCAAGTAAATAAAGCATGGAGGATACAGAAGCAGCCGTGGAGGAGGTTTCAGCACAGTCTGGCTCCCACATGTGCTGGGATCGTTAGGATGATTTATAGGGAAGAATGCTAGCCTTTTTTCTTTTTTGCTTTATAATAATACATTAGGCTTTTAACCTCTGACCAAAAGAGGTGGAAGGGAGGATTCCGAAAACACCATGTTGCTCGGCTTGCAGCCTAGCCTGACCTGGGGAAAGCACCTCCCTTTCCCCCCACCTTCCTTGGTACTTTCAAAACCACAAAGCGCCGGGTGCTTCCGCAGCGCATGAGGGGTTAAGCCCGGCTCTGGAATGCAAGAGTTTAGAGAGAGGCGTCGGCTGCCTTGAGGTCACCTGTGAGGGATTAGCTGGGCCTTGCAGACAGTTGTTGTTTGAGGACTGTCTGAGGCCTCAGAAAGGGGGTAGTGGGGGGGGGGATGGAGAGGGGGGTGAAGAATGGCCCGGCGGGTGGGATCTTCCTGTCCTGCTGGGATTATACAACTATCAGATGCATTTGTGAAAGCCGAACTGTAAACTCTCTGTCTTTTTTGTTAAGGAAATAAATCCATCACCAGCTTCAGGAGGAAAGAAGGGAAAAAATGAACCTCTCTTCTCAGTGTGTTTCAAGGCAAAGGTGGAAGCAACCCGGCAGGGATGGTGCAGCGCACATGCCGGTCTACTCTTTAGGCACTGAGGAAGCCTTTGTGGCCACAGGCAGTGGGGATCCCTTGTCTTCTCCGGTTGGAACTGGCCAAGTCGATGGCCGGGCCCCTCCTGCTCCTCTGGGGAGGATTTGGAGAGCCAAGGATTACCAAAAAGCTTCAGGAAAGAGGGGGCCCAGTAGGGCCAGCTTCTGAAATGAAGGGGGAAACACCGCTGGAGTGCATTTCTGACCCTCTCCAATGCTGTCGGAGAGCTTTACAAAACAAATCCTAAAGAAATTAACTCTTAAGTGTTCTGAAACATTAACAGCCAGCCCCTATGCCTACCTCTATGCTTGGAAAACATATTCAGGGGGAGCTGAAGTCATATATGAATATGAAAATATATCCAGGGGTAGTCAGAGATATCCTGGATCCCAAGAGGAGTTACTTTAGCCATTGAGATCTTTCCAGACCAGCTGAACAACAGAAACAACATCTGGTACAAAATGTAGTCCTATGAATCTAATAATATAATTTTTTTTGTATGATTTAAAAATATATCTTTTGGCAATTGTCCAGACCAACTAAACAACAGAAAAAGATCTGATATAAAATATAGGCATGCAGCTCCCAACACTATCACTTTTCCCTTGTATGATTTTAAAAAAATCTTATGAGATCCCTCAATATCAACTGAACAACAAAAAGTAGCCCTATGATTCCAATCTGTCATTTTTCTTCTTTTGTATGTTTTTAAAACATCTTTTGCTTGATGAAGAAGCCATGAAAAATCCAAAGCTTGAATGAAGTATTTTGCCCATTTTGGTTGTTCTCTGTGTTCAAAAATAAACCCCACTTGGAATTCAGAGGGGCTTGCCTTAAGTAAGGGGGGCGAAGATTTCATCCTAAAATTCTTGATAATGACCTGAAGAAGAGCTGTGTGTTTCTTCTTTTTATTTAGAACTAGCTTAGGTATCCAGCGATGCTCGGGTTAGGTAATTTGTAACACTATTTATTAGAAAAAAGTCAGTCTTTCTTTTTGTTTTTAATTAATGCCCCCATTAGAAAATGCATTAGGATTTGGGTAAACCGCAGCTCCCAATATCATAGGTCAATCTTCCTCAAACCCCAACCATATTTAAACTTAACCATGTTGGATATGTTTGCCATATTTGGTCCAGAGCCATCATATTTTGGGTTCACAGTGTTCTTTGGTTGCGGGTGAATTTCAGTTCCTAAAATCATGGGTTATTTCCCTCCCAAACCTTCCCAGCATTCAAAGTTAGCCATGTTGGGTATGTGCCAAGTTTGGTCCATAGAATCATAGAATCATAGAATCATAGAATAGTAGAGTTGGAAGAGACCACATGGGCCATCCAGTCCAACCCCCTGCTAAGAAGCAGGAAATCGCATTCAAAGCACCCCCGACAGATGGCCATCCAGCCTCTGCTTAAAAGCCTCCAAAGAAGGAGCCTCCACCACGGCCCCGGGGAGAGAGTTCCACTGTCGAACAGCTCTCACAGTGAGGACAGATCCATCATCGGTTGGGTTCACAGTGTAATTTGATTGCAGGTGAACTACAGTTCCCCAAATCATGGGTCAATCCTTCCAAAATCCTGCCAGTATTCAAAGTTGGCCATGTTGGGTATGCATGCCATGTTTGGTCCAGAGCCATCATCTTTTGGGTTCACAGTGTTTTTTGATTGAGGGTGAACTTCAATTCTCAAAATTGTGAATAATACCCAGGTTGGGCTCTGTGTGCCAATTAGTTCAAATCCATTATCTGTGGGGTTCAGAGTGCTCCCTAGATGTGTGGTTAACTACAACTCCCACCATGCCTGGTCAGCCCCCCCCCCAACTCCCCTATATTTTCTGTTGGTCATGGGGTTCTGTGTGCCAAGTTTGGTGCAGATCCATCATAGGTGGGTTTCAGAGTGCTCTTTAGATGAAGGGTGGACTCCATCTCCTGCCATGGTGGGCCAGTCCCCCCAAAGCCCGCCAGTATTTTCTGTTGTTCATGGGGATTCCATGTACTAAGTGTGGTCCAGATCCATTATTGGTAGGGTTCACAGTGCTCCTTGGATGTGGGGTGAGCTACAACACCCCATCATGTTGGGTTAGTCCCCTTAGACCCCTCTATATTTTCTGTTGGTCATGGGGGTTCTGTGTGCCAAGTCTGCTCCAGATCCATTATTGGTGGGGGTCACAGGGCTCTCCAGATGCAGGGTGAACTACAGCTTCATGTTGGGTCAGTCCTCCCAAATGCCACCAGTATTCAGAGTTAATCATATATGTGCCAAGTTTGGACAAGATGCATCACCAGTTGGGTACACAGTGCTTTTAAAATGTGGGTGAACTATAACTTCCACCATGCTGGGTCAGTGCCCCCCAAACCCCTCCGGTACTTTCTGTTGGTCATGGGAGGTCTGTGTGCCAAGTTTGGTGCAGATGCATCATTGGTGGGCTTCAGAGTGCTTTCTAGATGCAGGGAGAACTACAATCCCTGTCATTCATCAGTAATAATGGAGCCGCAGTGGCGCAATGGATTAAACCCTTGTGCCAGCTGAACTGCTGATCTGAAGGTTGAGTTGCTGACCTGAATTTTGTTGGTTCGAATCCGCAAGATTGGGTTAGATCCCATCTGTCAGCTTTAGCTTGCGGGGACATGAGGGAACCTTCCCAGCTAACACATTCAGGCGTCCCCTGGGCAACGCCTCTGTAGCTGGCCAAATCTCTCACACCAGAAGCAACTTGCTGTATGTTCTCAAGTTGCTTCTGACACAATAAAAAACCCCAGTAATCATCTTTTAAAAAAATAATAGCACTTGTTCAGTGTCCTGATTTGGATCAGGATCATGGAGATAGATGAGGAAAATGTAATCTGTTCATTCTGGTCTAAAGTGTCATCCCAGAGCTTTTTGCCTCCCACTGCTTAAGAAAATACTATGGTTAAGTTTTGACAAATGAGTCAAAAAGCAACTCTGGAGCAGAAACAATTTAAATCAGAACAATAGTAAAGGGGTTGTGTCACAATCCTGTTCCAATTGCTATTAATATATTTTGGAAGTCTAACCACCATTTTTTGGTATCCCTGTAGCTTATACTTTGAGACAATCATATTTTGCATGTGTGAAGAGCCACCAAAAGAGGCCTGGAGTGGAGGCATATGAACATACATGTGTGAATAATCACTAGAAAATCTAACCCTTTTTTCTTTCTGCAGGATACCAACTGGCCAGAAAAGGAAAGAAAGACTGTACTGGCCAATTCCTATCCCTTTAATAAGGTTTATTCTGCAAAAATCAGTGGGTGGAAACTTTTCATGGAAAGGAACTAAACATTATCAGCTGCTAATTGCTACAGATCAAACTACCGTTAAAGGGGCAGCTGTAGGACCCAGTTCAAAAGATGGAAACAAGATGGTAACAAGAAACACTTAATGAAATTGTCCCTCTAGTTAGGGCCAGAATGGTTCTCATTGTCTAACCCCTGTAATGCTTACTAATTCAATGCCTTCAAAACAAAAGCTAAACTTTAACTAGTTTAGTCAGGTATTTCTCTGGTGTCATCAAAAGAGCTTTCAGGGCCATTGTTCTATTGCCCAATGTGTTACAGAAAACCAGAGGAACTTGTCTGTGTGCTACAGAACCCAGTTGCTGCTAATGGTTACTTCCAATGAAGAAAACAGTTATGGGCAAATATTTGTTCAAGCTGTGTCTCCACAAGAAACTCAGATCATGCGGCACGTTTCTCTGAAACTTCCACGTACAGAGTGTGTAATGTTGAGCATAAGATTCCTGGGGGCAAACAACAGGGAAGGGTATTTCCATCGTGTTCTGCATGCCAATTTCTAGGGCATTCAAATAGCCGTTTTTGGAGACAGTAGCCTAAATCCAATTGTTAGCCCCAATCAATGGAATTTACTTAAGAATTGGTTTACTAAATTTCCATTGATTTCATGCATCTATTCTAGACGAAACTAACATTCGATTTAGGCCACTAGTCTAAATCCAATGTGGATCTTTGGCTAAATCTAGGAAGCTAAATATTGTGTTCTTAAGAAAAGCAAATCAATACGTTATGTGCTCTGCTTACGGTTTAGAAGAGATCCTATTTTTAACAACTCCCCCAGTTCTCCAAAGGACATGCTGCTTTGAGGATTGTGAGATTTGTAATCCAAGAAAATAATATGCAGGTTTGTTTTTTGGCACCATCATTCAACACAGCTAGTAAGAGGTATTCTATCCATACAGTGTTTCTCTTTCATTGACTAGAAAATCAGAAAAAAAAAATCTGCTACAATTCCTAGCTCATGGTACCCAATAGTAATATTAACTAATTGATTAGATTTATACCCTACTTTTCCCTCAGAATGTAATCCTATCACAACAGAACAGTATTCTTTTTTAAATGTCACAATCCTGTATTGTCTTTTTGGGGTGCACATTTACCTCTGAGCAAATGGTTCAAAAACCCATCTCCAGTTACTATTACAGTAGAGTCTCACTTACCCAAGCCTTGCTTATCCAAGGTTCTGGATTATCCAAGCCATTTTTGTAGTCAATGTTTTCAATATATTGTGATATTTTGGTGCTAAATTCATAAATACAGTAATTACAACATAACATTACTGCGTATTGAAGTACTTTTCCTGTCAAATTTGTTGTATAACATGATGTTTTGGTGCTTAATTTGTAAAATCATAACCTAATTTGATGTTTAATAGGCTTTTCTTTAATCCCTCCTTATTATTTATTTTATTTTATTTTTTATTTCAAATATTTCTATCCCGCCCTTCTCACCCGGAGGGACTCAGGGCAGCGTACAATTGGCAACAATTCGATGCCGATACATCATTAAAAACAACAAAATATAAAAATACAACCAATTAAATACAGTATAAAATATAAAACATAAAACGTGTTTAAAATCCGTTCGTCCAATATCCTCCAACTTTATCCATATAACAATCTGGGTCGTCTTTATCATTTATTCATTAAAAGCCTGGGCACAAAGCCATGTTTTTAAGGCTTTTCTAAAACTCAAAAGGTTTGGGGCTTGCCGTATATCTCTGGGGAGGGTGTTCCATAGCCGGGGAGCCACCACCGAGAAGGCCCTGTCCCTCGTTCCCACCAGCCGCGCCTGTGAGGCAGGCGGGACTGAGAGCAGGGCCTCTCCAGATGACCTCAGGGATCTTCCTGGCTCATAGGAGGAGATACGTTCGGACAAGTAGATTGGGCCAGAACCATTTTATCCAAGATATTCTCTTATCCAAGCTTCTGCCGGCCCGTTTAGCTTGGATAAGTGAGATTCTACTGTATTAAGTGATTTCAGCTCAGATAAAATCACAGGTTCAGGGAGCCTGGAGCGTCTAGCTAATCCAGAAGGCCAATTCAGGACACAAATGGGTTAGAAGGCAAAAGCAAAGGTTTTTATTCTTTCTGTCCAGAAAGGAGGTCAGTGGAGAAAAACACTCCAAAGTACTGACATACACTAGCCATGAACACATGGGTTTACTTATGGTACATTAGACAGAAGAAGAAGCAATACAGAACAATTGAAAATTACCAATTACCATTGGTCCTGGAAAGTGCTAGCTAGGACCTGCAGCCTGATTAGATTAGACATGAGTCTGCTTCTGTCTCTAAGCCAGTGATTCTCAAAGTGGGGGCTACTGCCCCCCGGTGGGGGCTGGAACGACCCAGGGGGTGGTGATGACACCTATTAGGACATGGGGGCGGGGCCAGAAGAGGGGCGTCCCAAGTGCCGGAGACAGGGCTGAGCACCTGGGGCGTCTGTTAGGACACACAGGGGGTTGAACTAGAGGAGTGGGTGTGGCTTCTTCCCAAGAGCCCAATACAGGGCTGAGAATCTATACCTCTCCTGAGGTGCTTGTTGGGACACAGAGGGCGGAGCTAGGGAAGGGGGCGGGGCCTCCTTCCAAGAGCCTGAGACAGGGCTGAGCCTCTATACCTCTACTGAGAGGCCTTTTAGGACTAAAGGGCAGGGCTAGGGGTGGGGCCTCTCCCCAAGAGTGTGAGACAGGGCTGAGCCTCTGTATACTTCCCCTGAGGCGCTTGTTAGAACACGGGGGCGGGGTATAGAGGTTCAGCCCCATCAGGCACTTGGGAAGAGGCCCTGCCCCCTCTTCTAGCCACACCTCCTGTGTCCTGGCAGGTGCCGCAGAACAGGGATAGAAGCTCAACCCTGCCTCAGAGCTCGTAACTCCGCCCATCCCAGTCCTGGCCGCCCATTTGTGGCCCCGCCCACCTCCCCTCGCAGCCCTGCATCTTGGACTAGGGGAGAGGCTCAGCCCCACCCTCTTGAGCAGGAGCCACACCCACCCCTCTAAGCCACGCCTCCTTTCCAGGGGGCACTGAGTAATATTTTTTCTGGAAAGGGGGTGGTAGGCCAAATAAGTTTGGGAACCACTGCTGTAAGCCAATCAGAGACAAGACAAGAAATTTAATAAACTGTCATTCGTGGCTTTGCAGTCTTGTGTCTGTTGTGAGTCCTTCTCAGAAACTGGGTGCATCTGGGTGGAATGCAGTTCGATGAGTGGCAGATGGGTCCGGATGGTCCAATGTTAGCTAGACAAATGTGATGACTCATGGGCCTTGTAGTCCTGTTCCTAGTACTATTGTGGCAGACGAAGAGGAAAACATGGGGTTTTCGCCGGTTCAGCAAGAGCCGGAGTCTCTTCACCTGCAGGATGTTGATGTTTGCCCTCAAGAATTCAGCCAAACAGGCCTTGGGCAGAACTCCCCTCCATTTCCCAGGAAAGAATCTTATTCCAAAGAAAGGGGAGTCAGGGAAGCTCAACGGAGGAGTTTACGCATCGCTGCCAAACAAATGGCTGATTAGGCCTGCTTCCCTTGGGAAATTCTAAGGAGTCACACATCTGGACAGAGTTGGGTTTCGCTTCTCGTTCTCTAGGGAAAGAGTTCTGTTGGCGGGAAAACGAGACCCAATATAGGTGTTTGGCACGAGGGATTCTTTGCGGAGTCAATTGATCAGCTTCAGGAGTGAGATCGTGTGTGGACTTCGTAATCCCAGTTTCTTGCTTCCCGGATCAAGCTTCAAGCCTTGCCCTGCCTCGCGGTTTTGCCACGGACTCTGTTTCATGCTTCATGTTTTGCCTTGTCTCCAGTCACGGATCTAGTCAAGAATCAAGTTTATTTCCAGCCTTGTTGTCAAGCTTCATTGGACTCTAAGACTGTTATTTACCCACACTATTGCTTGGCAAAGTGTGTGTTTCAGTCAAGTGGATTAAAACTTTGAACTCTAATATCATTTATTGGACAATACATTTTTGGACTATATTTGACCTCATTTGAAAGGTCTGCTTCTGAACTATATTCTTCACTTGTTTTTATTGATTTTATATATTTATTTAATAAAGATATTAGATAGAGACTGGCCTCTGTGTAAGGTTATTGGTGCTCTGCTGCCAGGGTTCTGACAACAAAGGAGGTGCTGGCCGATGGACAAAAGGTGTTTGAGGCACTGTTGTCACAATAGAGGATTCACAGAGGGGGTCGGAATAGGTGCTATAGATGAGGCAATGTTCTCAGAGGTAGCCTTGATAATTATTTATTATTTACTATATTTATACCCCACCCTCTCTCACCCCGAAGGGGATTCAGAGCGGCTTACAAGTTATATGTACATACAATATATTATATTATTGGCATAGCACAATATTAGCATTATATATTACTATATTGTACTATACCACTATACTGTAATATTATTAGTAATATTACATTTAATATATAATATATAATTAATATTATTATATTGTATTATTATTATTAATATTATTAATATTAATTAATAATATTAATATAATATAATTTTGTGGGGTTTTTTAGGCACCTTGTGCTTTGTGTAAGCCACCCTGAGTCCCTTCGGGAAGATGGTGGCGGGATATAAGAATTAAATTTTTATTAATTTGCCAGATAGATAAAGAAATTTGGATAATGGTGATTTTCTCTGATTGAGGGTGAGGTAAGGACCATATGAGTGGCTATATTCTCCACTGGAGCCACATCACATAATTCATATATTTGATATAATTCATATTGTTGGGGTGGGTGGGTGTCTGATTTCTCGATAACACTATATGAAATGGATTGTTAAGGAGAAACTGATGTGCATATCCAACAGTTGATTTCATGCTCAGTTGTCCTTGTCTTCTGGATTATCGAGACAGAGTCAAGAGGTCTATTTTTTGGGTTGTTTGTTTCACATACTTTTAATAAGACTAGACAGAAATTATAAACCAAAATGATGTGGATTTTGTTGAAGAGCACAGCAACCTTAATCCAACTACGTCATAGTGGAAGCAGGGATCACTATGAATGGACTCGATATAGAAACGATTCAAAAAATTTATTTTAAATATAATTTCCAATGTAGTAAAGAGCTTTGTGTAACATATGCTTGCAGGGTGCCTTGCGAACTGCTCTTCAGTCTCTTTGTTTTTCTAACATCATGGTTGTAATAGTAACTGATTGACTCGGATGATTTGAGGCCCATTATGGGGGACTAAATCAAGATTTCTTGTGTGATTTTCAGCAAATGTATTCATTGGCCTGTCTGGCACTAGGGAGTTTTGGCTGACTTGAAAAGAGAGGTGGTCTGCTGACATCAGAATTTAGCCCAGAATTCACAAGGTCAGAATTCCTCCTACTATAGTTACTCTTTCACAACTATAGTTGCTCTAACAGGTAGCTCTAATGGCATATTTATGTCTCTGTGCTGGGGAATTTTCATAAGTTGAGTGGCAAGTCACAGTTCACAGTCTGACAGATTATTTTTTAAATGTCATCTAACAATGAGAATGTTAAGGCTGTCCAGTTGCATGTTCTGCTTAGTGCGAGAGGTCCGACAACCGTTCTTATGTTTTAAGTCCTGGCTAATAACAACTTACACTGAAGTATCTTTCTAAGGAGACACAGAAGCTGCCATGCATTTTAAAGGTGCACAGCTTGGTTCAGAAATTGTAAGCAATGTCTTAAATGTGTCAGGCTTCACTGCTTCCTTAACTAATTGACATCTTTTTTTATTTACACATAATTAATATAATTTGCAAAAGGAAGTGTAGGAACATGGTGGATGCCAAGCAACAACAGCTGGTGGACAACGTTGCACTTCTTGGGTAAAGCTATGATTTATGCAGTTTCTGATGTGAGAGTAGAAGTGGCAATTCTCCACTGAGAGCTTAATTTACACTTATTAAAATGTATCGACAAAAACATTCACTCACAAAGGCAAGGACTGCCAGACAGAGGAGTTATTCTACATGCATGTTCTAATAAACATGCATAGATTAGTACAGCTCAATCCTACTACTTGTTGCCTGAAAATGGCATCTCATTCAACAACACAGTCTTGAGGCATCTAAACCAATACTTCCTCTCTTTCACTGAGCTTATGAAGTTTTAATTTTTGACAACTAACAAAATTGACTGGAAGATTCTGAGACTGCCATTCAAAAAAGTAACTTTTCAAAGTGTGCCACTACCGAGTAGGGTTGCACTGCTCTGATAAAAATCTGCTTTCCTCCTTCCTTGAACAAAAACTTCCACCATATAGTCCAATGGTTCCAAACCTTTGGGCCTCCAGGTGTTTTGAACTTAAACTCTCAGAAATCCCAGCCAGCTTACCAGATGTTAGGAACTGTAGGAGCTTAAGCTCAAAACACCTGGAGGCCCAAAGGTCGGGAATCACTGATATAGTCTGACCTCATTTATTCCTTCCTCATCTTCATTCCCCTTTCCATGTTACCTCAGGGGGGTTCACCCACCAGGCCAACTAGGCATTTGCCTGTGGTGCCATCTTGTTGGGGGGGTGCCAGAAAGGTGTTCCGTGTTTCTCTGCTCAGCAAAGCGTCGAGGAATGGCTTCCTGGCGAGAAGGCGTTCCTCGGCACTTTGCTGAGCAGAGAAGTGGGTGCCGCTTCTCTCCTCAGCAAAATGCCGAGGAACACCTTCCTTCTAGCCAGGAAGACATTCCTGGGCACTTTGCTGATGAGAGAAGCAGTGCCCACTTCTCTCCTCAGCAAAGCGCCCAGGAACGCCTTCCTTCTAGCCAGGAAGATGTTCCTGGGCACTTTGCTGATGAGAGAAGCGGTGCCTGCTTCTCTCCTCAGCAAAGCGCCTAGGAACGTCTTCCTTCTCACCAGGAAGACGTTCCTGGGTGCTTTGCTGAGGAGAGAAGCGCCGAACACCTTCCTGGCAGGCCTTCCTTCCGGGCCGGCCCTGATCCTCCTCTCCCTTCCCTGCTGCTCAGCCCCGCTCCGATTTTTTTTTGGGGGGGGGTGCCAAAATTCGGGGGGGGGGCAAAATTTTGATTGCCTACTCTGGAAAATTACCTAAGGACGGCTCTGTACCTACTCAAGACTACAAGAGGCCCCAGTTAACAAAGCCTCTGACAAAGAAGCTTGTTTTTACAAAGTCATTTTAATGGCACACAGCCCTACTCACACTTTCGTTGTCTTTTGCTGCATTAGCATTGGGGGATGGTGAATGAGGGTTGGAAAAAGGCATACTTTCAGTACTGGATTTCAGCAGTGTATCTGCAATACATATTACAACAAAGTTGGACCTGGGAAAGAATGCGATTCTACTGTAGCAGTGTACATCCAACTAGAAAGGTAAACAGCTGCTTCTAGAATCCTTTATAGGAAAACTCCTTACTTGTGGGACCAGTACCTGTAGTTTCACCTACCTGCATCTGACAAAATATGTTCTCTCTAGGAATGCTCTATGTCCACTGGGAATTCTATGGTATTTCCTACTTGAAGTTGCCATAGAGTCTTCCTGGAGAACATATCAAATTCCTAGAGAAGTACCCTCTCTAAGAATTTGCTAGGTCCTTCAGCAATACTCTACAATAACTTCCAGTAGAAGACATTCATTTCAACAGTTTGCCGTTATCCGCAATGTCCTCTTTCCACAGTAGTTTCAGATACATGTACCCTATGGATACAGGGTTATAATGTACTGAGTAAGTGCGAAGAGCAAAACAGAAAGAACAAGAAAAAGCAGATTAGCCGAAGTAGGCATGTTGAAAAAGCATAGATCTGTAAGTTTTGTCATGAGAATGGAAATCATCAGAAAAACGGAGACTGTTGAAAGATAATCATCATCCTAGGATGCATCTTGTTAGAAGCTTTCATGCAGCTCCTGGGAGGTTCAAACTGTTTTTGTTTACTAGACTTGTTTGTTTTATTTCAAATCTTACCTAGCCTTGCTGTTGCATTTCATATGGGCATAATGCTTGCCTGAAATAAACATTTTGATTCAACATATTGAATGCCTCTCCTTTTTTGCAGTTTGGGAACCTATACGTGTTCCTTCCTTGTTATTTCTATCTCTGGTATCAACATTTCTGTTAAAGAAATAAAGTGCAGGATCACACTGTTAACTGAAATACACCAGTACATTAATAAATAGTGGCAACAATGAACAGAGCCTTACAAAGTAACTTTCCCAAGTTCTGACCTCGAAATACTAAAATTTACAAATACTAATCTCGAACACATATACACATGAAACGTAGCCATCTTTTCTGTCTTTTTTCTTTCTGAATCTTCAGGCACACAGTCATCCTATTTTAAAGATCTTCATTTGAACTAATAGCTTTCGTTTAAAAAAAAAGGAAAGGAAAGAAGCCTGAGATATTCAAGATTTTAATTAAGATCCGCAGGTGAAGTTCTCCTTTGTGTTGCACTGAGGCAAGAAAGGTGTTTGGTGAGAACACAAGAAGGGGACTTTTCAGTAGGTGCTGAAGGGTTTAGTTTGGTCCGCACCTCAAAGCAAACCTACCTGATCGACATTACCTGGATGAATGTGGATCAAAATGCAATTATCCTTTATACAGTATTTCACATTTATCTAAAGGTAGTTGTACCTTTTCGCTCAAATATATACCAAAATGTTGCATAGATCACCTTTCATTATCACAATTCCAAGACCAATGAAAACACTATTTAGAGATATGTAATCAAACCAAAAGGCCTTAGGATACTGGATATTAAATTTGTCAAATGGTGGAACCAATCAATAGGTTTTTAAAAGGTGCTGAATCATTATCAAGGTTGCCATAATACAATGAAGAGGGAACTGTAAAAACAGGCATTAGTTCCCAGCAGTGCAGGCAACTAGGGCAGGATCTACATTGTCCTATATCCTAGGATCGGATCCCAGATTATCTGTTTATCCCAGGTTATCTGGCAGTGTAATATAATCCAGTTCAAATCAGATAATCTCGGATCGGATCCTGGGATATAAGGCAGTGCAGATCCAGCCTAAGAGGAAAACAGGCAAGTTGATATGAATTATGGTTGTTAGTTTAGAAATACTAATCTAGAAGCAGCCTTATTCATTTTTCTGGTGGTATGTTTAACTCATCTTAAATATGTCATGGGATTTGTGGTCTTAAAGCTGTGGCCATTTTGCAAAGGTTTCACAACATCTGGTGTGAAAATAACTCAGGATTTTTTTTTTGATATTTGGATTTATTCAGATTTTGAAATACTTGTACTTGCATATAAGTATACTAGCTTTGCCTGGCCATGTGTTGCTGTGGCTTATGGGAATCATTTGTTGGCCAGATGGAATAGCAGGGAATAGCCTTGCAGCCTCAAAGCCTGACTGTAGCACCCTCAATCAAAGTAGCTGGAGTAGCACCCTCAATCAAAGAGCCGCTTTGAAGCCTGGCTACTTCCTTAGTAGGGGAATCCTTGTTTGGCCAGCTTGAACTGTACTGAATAGTCTTGCAGCTTAAAAGCCTGGCCGCTTTCTACATAGGGCATCCTTTCTAGGCCTGGTTGTATGGGACAGAGTAGCCTCATGGCTTCAGAGCTTGGGGGTTTTCTATCTAGGGGAAATCTTGGTTGGCCAGGTTGAATAGCACTGAATAGCCTTGCTGCTTGCAAGCCTGGCCGCTTTCTACTTTGCGGAATCCTGGTTGAATAGCAATTAATAGTCTCAGTGTGGCAGGTATGAATGCTGCAATTAGCCACCTTGATTAGCATTTAATGGCCTTGCAGCTTTAAAGTCTGTTTGCTTCCTGACTGGGAGAATCCTTTGTTGGGAAGTGTTACCTGGCCCCATTGTTTCCTTTCTGGAATTCCCAATTTCCCTGCTTTCAGAGTGTTGCTCTTTATTTACTGTCCTGGTTTTAGAGATTAAATTGTTCTGTATTATTATACCACAGTAAATATTTCATATTACAGTAGAGTCTCATTTATCCAACATTCGCTTATCCGATGTTCTGGATTTTCCAATGCAGTTGGCCATAGAATCCAGTTCAAATCAGATAATCTGTATTTTATAGGCAATGTGGAAGAGGCCTGATTGAAGAGGCCCTGGGTGCCATTAAATGGCTGAGTGGGTTGCTAGGAGACAAAGTGGGCAGAGCTTAGCCTTCTAACTGGCAGCAATGGGAAAGAAACAGTTATTTCTCTCCCTCTAATTAGGACTTTATTTTTCTTAAATGTAAAAATACAGTCCGGATGACTATGTCTTTTGTGGCCAAATTTGGTGTGTTTTGGTTGTGTACTTTTGTTGTTTAAGTTAAGGGAGAAACTATCAGAACACACACACACACACACACACACACACACATATATATATGTAAAATATAATGTGATGTCTTGGGGATGGAATTCAGAACCTCATCACATTAGACAATTTTCCTGTTTCTAGACGCTGTTCAATTGAAGTCCCCTTTTTAAATCCCATGACACAAGCCTAGTTCCAGTGGTCACCCGATGGTCCCTGGCGCTTTCATTAAAAAAACAGGCGTTATTTGGAGTTGGCAATCTATCAGCCCCAGCCGTCTGTATGCACCAAGGTAAAGGTAAAGGTTTTCCCCCGACATTAGGTCTAGTTGTGTCCGACTCTGGAGGTTGGTACTCGTCTCCATTTCTAAGCTGAAGAGCCGGCATTGTCCATAGACACCTCCAAGGTCATGTGGCCAGCATGACTGCATGGAACGCCATTACCTTCCTGCCAGACCTATTGATCTACTCACATTTGCATGTCTTCGAAATGCTAGGTTGGCAGAAGCTGGAGCTAATAGCAAGAGCTCTTCCCGCTCCCTGGATTCAAACCTCTGACCTTTAGGTCAGCAAGTTCAGCAGCTCAGTGGTTTAACCCACTGCACCACCGGGGGCTCCTCTGTATGCACCTAGATTTGGGAAAAATCATGGATTTTTCCATGTGATGGCAACTAGTCATTTTTGCTGTGCCAAACCGTTTTATGACATCAGTTTTCAGGCAAAAAGTGGGTGGTTACAACTGTTAACTGTAAATGTTCCCTCACTACCATTACTCCCTCAGGTCTATCATTACTGTTATGTCCTGTAGTTGAAAATATCCCCTCCCCTTTAAAAGAAATGTTTTGCATTACGATATATGGAACCTCTCACCTTGATTAACCAATGAAAGTTCTAAAGTAATGAAGTAATAACTGTAGACCCCCATTTCAGTTGTCAGGCGGCCCAAATACCAGCTACCTGCGCAATGCCATACATACTTATTTCTTTGCCCCGCTGAGGTTTCATCCTCCTGTTTTTACACAGTGGGTGGGTCCTTTAAGGAAAAAAAGTGTGCGGGAAGTGTGATGGCAAATGAAGAAGGTGAATCCGGATAAAAACAATGAATGTGATGGCGGAGAATTAATTCTCCATTTTATTCAAACATGGGCTAACACTGAACACTAAAGGCAAGGTCCGGATCAACCCAAATCAACCACATCGGGTTGTTGTATGTTTTCCGGGCTGTGTGGCCATGTTCCAGAAGTATTCTCTCCTGACGTTTCGCCCACATCTATGGCAGGCATCCTCAGAGGATGTACCTCTCAAGGGACATAGCAGATACAGCTACAAAATACATTGATAAAAATCAATGCTAAAAGTTGGTGTTATTTGTTTTTATGAATTTAAAGAATCTTTTACAAAGCACAATGTAGTACAGAATAAGTAGCAGAAGAATCTGTACTTCTGCAGATGGGTGAAATACTGTGGCCTGTGGTCCACCTCCTAGTCATTTTT
This sequence comes from Anolis carolinensis, assembly GCF_035594765.1. NCBI lineage: Eukaryota > Metazoa > Chordata > Lepidosauria > Squamata > Anolidae > Anolis > Anolis carolinensis. The sequence continues at coordinate 195,134,905 of NC_085844.1, forward strand.
TAAATCTCATCTTTGTCTGCTGTTATCACTTAATCTATCAAAGCTGTGGTAGAAAAAATATTCTTTTCTTCATAGGCTGCTGTCAGTGTGGGATTTATGGAATATGATCTCATGGTCAGCAATAGAATAGAGTCTTGCTTATCCAACCTTCGTTCATCCAGTGCTTTGTATTATCCAACACAGTCTGCCTCCCGCCCGGATCCATAACTGTTTCCCTAAGCAGGCAAGAATCACAGATTTTTTAAAAAATCTTGACATGACTGAACTTTTTATGGATTTAACTTCCAACAATGTTGTTACTGTAAGTTCATTTTATGCAATTCTATTTTTATTTGTAGTCAATTTTAGTAGTCGGTGTTTTTGTAGTCAATGTTTTCAATACATTGCGATATTTTGATCCTAACTTAGTAAATGTAGTAATTACTACATAAAGTTACCATGTATTGAACTGTTTTTTCTGTCAATTTGTTGTAAAACATGATGTTTTGGTGCTTAATTTGTAAAATCATAATGTAATTTGACGTTTAACAGGCTTTTCCTTAATCCCTCCTTATTATCCAACATTTTCGCTTATCCAGCGTTCTTCCGGCCCGTTTATGTTGGATAGTGAGACTCTGCTATATCTTGAATTTAGATGGGGACACCTGTGACACTTTTACACTACCCAGTTATAGTTCCATGATTCCACTTCAACTGCCATGGTTTCGTCCAATGGAATCCTAGGATTTACAATTGAGAAATAGAGGCATTTAGCATTTTCAGCCAGAGAGCTGTAGTGCCTCCCAATTTATAAACTTCATGATTCCATAGGATGCAGTCATAGCGGCTGAAATGGAATCAAAGTGCTATCCTGTATAGTGTGGAAAGGTCCCTGGGCTCAGATATGTCCTCAGCAATTAAGCTCATTAGTTGATTTGGGGTCAGTTACTATCTTTCAGCCTACTTACTCCAGAATTCTACTAGAACAGTGGTTCTTAACCTGGGGTCCCCAGATGTTTTTGGCCTACAACTCTCAGAACTCCCAGCCAGTTTACCAGCTGTTAGGATTTCTGGGAGATGAAGGCCAAAAACATCTGGGAACCCACAGGTTGAGAACCACTGCAACAGGAGAATAGCATGAGTACAGGATCTACATTTACTTCCATGAATTCTTGGAATTTGTATAGAATAAAAATAATCCATTCTGTTCATGGTTACACCTGTGAAAGCCTTATCCTCTGATTTAGTGACATCTTCCATGAGGATCTTTGCCACCAGAGAGGATTTCTTGGGCAACAGCTCTAGAGAACAGGTTTCAAATCCCCACATGACCATGAAGACCAACTGGGTGACCTTGGATAAGTCTCTTAGCCACAGAAAACCCTGTAACAGGGTCACTATAGGTCAGAAATGACTCGAAGGCACACAACCTCAAAGCATTCAGCAATGAAAGAGTCATGCAGATTATATTACTAATAAGAAGGGATTTACTGGCTAGGGGAAATGTCCCTTTATTTGGTGCCAGGGTCCTATTTGCTGGTGATGGACAGGAGAATAAAACAGGAAAAATTAATATGTAAGAAAACAGAACTGCACCTGGAGAAACAGAAGCAAGGAGAACTGATTAATCTACAATCACAGCCAAAAAAGAGCTATAATTCATCTAAAAAATATGCTTACGTTTTCACCCCCACTTCCAATGTCTTGCTGCCTCTAATTTCAAAGGCAGACAAACAACACAGTGTTCTGTGTGGCATCTCCTGTTTTAAATCTTCCTGTCTTCAAGTTCATGTAATATGAGTAGGCAATACAGAATCTCACCCTTTGCAAACAATCCCTCCCCCAAAAGAGGAGGGGGAATACCTGCTGTATGTCTGCCTTCCTTCATTCTGCTGAATTTGGAACTTCCCCTCCAGTTTGCTTGTATATACTGTATACTTCATTCATGCATCCCCAAGGAAAATACAGTAAACTACCTTGAACAAACCCAAGTTCTCTTGATATAGCAGCAAGAGAAAAGCTGGGGTTGTTTGAGCTATCAATCAAACATTTGGGGAAAGTTGGCTACATAAAAGGCTCTGCACAAACAATCCTGTAAGACCATAAGCCGGTTGTTGGGTTGCTGTCGTTGCAGCTGAATGCTATGGTACTTATTTTGTAAAGCATTGTCCCCATACCTATCCTGTTTGTTTTTGGACGCTCTGCTGTATATTTTTGGGTAGTTTTCCCTAACAAAATCCTAACACACTTAAGGTAATATTTTTCTTGATAAAACTAGAACTTCTCACCTTGTAAAATGGCCTTCCAAATATTCTTTCCTGTCTGAAACAGAAAGGGGGATGTAGCTGTTTTTGCATGGTTTCTTGGTTTGTCAGCACTGTGGTTGGACAAGTGTTTGGGCCTTGGAATAACCCTGCAGCAGACAGTAGCATTCCTTTTTATTTTCTAATATTTGTCTTAACAGGAATATTTCCAGCATGCAAAGGAGAAAAACACAGGTCAGGCAGCTGCAATCGTTGTAGCCCTTTGTATCTTTGCATGCTGCCTATAATGAAGTGTGAATTTTTTGGTTTACAGATGGTATGTTTAATTGTGTGTTTGTGTTTTAAAAGGGTCAGCATTTCAGTTATTGCATCTCTGCACTCAGAGGTTGGTTGCCATGGAGAAGTAGGTGGAGCCAACTGCCGTTTTGTGAAGAAGTGCAGAGTTTAAAAAAACAGTCAGGCTGTGCTCTGATGAGGCACAGGGAAGACTGATCCTAGGTTGAAGGGATCAGGGAGGCTCAATTGCTTATTTTTGAGTCAGCTTAAAATAAGTTTGGTGACTTATTTAATGAAGTCTGTGTCCTGCTAAGGAACGGAGAATCTGTGATTGTATATCACAGGGTGACTGCAGTGAAAAAGCAGTAGAGAAAGAAGTGACATTTTAGGGAATTTCACTCACCTCATTCTAATATTGCAACTGTTAATCAAAGTGCCTCTAAGGAGAAACATTATTGTAACCACTAAGCTCTGTGCCTGAATAAACTTGTTGTTGTTTTCCAAACATTTAAGCCTCTGTCGCATATATTATAAACTGAGTTGTGTTACCATCAAAAGTAAATAAGAAGAAGAAAGAAAAACAAAATTTAAAAGGTCTCATCTCTGAGTCTTTGGTGGCTGCATCTTCCCAAAGTGGTGGCAATCGTTAATAGCCCCTTTACTAATTGGTGGCAGCGTTAATAAAACCTCTATAATTTGGTGACAGCGTTGTATATAAATAAACCCCTTCACAATTGGTGGCAGCGGTGGGATAAAAAGATTTCCCCTGCCAAAAAGTACCTTAGTCGTTTATAAATCCCCTTTACACTGCCCCTAACATAACATCCTGCTTCAATATACAGTGTTCCCTCACTTATCGCGGGGGTACGTTCCAGGAACACCCGCAATAAGTGAAATTCCATGAAGTAGAGGCACTATATTTATTTCAATATTTACACATTATATTAGTAGTTAGGTGGCCTTTCTCCCCTTTGCAAGCCTTCTTCCTGCACTTCTTCCTCTCCGGTGCCTGCCAGTTTCCCTTTTGTGCATGCGCCTTCCTCTCATTGGCATCCAGAGTGGTCCGGCTGGACGTCGACAAGAGGGAGGGCGCATGTGCAAAAGGGAAACTGACATCTTGTGCACATGCACATCTCTCAGAAAAAAACCGTGAAGCAGTGAGGGAGCGAAAAGTGAACCGGGAGGGAACACTGTACATAGGCGTTCTGGAGAAAACGAGGCAGTGCTTGAAGTCACTTGGTCTGGTCTTTTTCTTCTTAACAATAGACCAAAGGACTAGTACTAGAGGGCTGAAGCTACACTGTCTCTCCTTTCAACACTACCACTAACCTGTCCCCGTTTGTGCTTATGGGCACTTCTGCCATGTTTAATGCTTTTCCTTAGTAAGCTGGTGCTTGGAGGACTGTAACGGTTCTTGGATGCAATCTTGCCTAGGCTTCCCTTAATTCTGTGTTGAACTTTCATTTTACAAATCCAGAACATCATCCCAATCTTTGAGCAAGCAGGTTATTTTATAATAGGGAAAGGACAAATAGTACAATACTAGGCCAAGGCCATATTACTACATTAATAACATTATGTATTAATAACAAAACATGTGGTAGGCAACTCATTCATGTGGCTCTCAACCTGTGGGTCCCCAGATGTTTGGCCTTCAACTTACAGATATCCTAACAGCTGGTAAATGGCTGGGATTTCAGGGAGTTGTAGGCCAAAACACCTGGGGACCCACAGGTTGAGAACCACTTGAAACCAAGGGGAATTGAAGGGGAGGTTGGAATGAAGCAGATGAGATAAATGTCACCAGTGTCCCATTTATAATTGAGATGGATGTCTTGACATAGGAAGGCAGGATTCTCCAATTTCTATTAGAGTTTGACACCAATAAACCTCCCTTACTGCCATCATGCTTCTTGAAATTTACCCCAAGGTATGTGTACTGCTATTTTCTTTTATGAAGCTAAATGCACAACCAGAGTAAGCAAAAAAAACAACAACAAAAAAACAAAAAAACAAACAAACAAAAAGCTCACAAAGTTGCACTCAACCCATTCAGTCTTCTTATTTTTTTTAAAAATAATTTATGAAACCTGGCTGCCACTGTAATTTTAAAAATGAGAGCACATTCTCGTTTAGTATGTGAGGATGAAAAGAATTTTAAGATTTACACCGTTAGGAGAACACCATAGGAAATTCGTGTTGGGGTTTGTAGAAAAGTGACTTCCTTGTGAAATACTGTGGTTAGCCACATTATTTTTAGAACAGATGTTACAAAGAACACTGTGTTTGAGCATTAACATGATCCCTAATAGGAGTCCAAATGGCTTACTTACCCATGAGTAAATTCACTGAGAGCGAGGCTCCCAGCCAGCTGTTTGACAATGGGCTTCTTTAGACCAACCTTTCTTGAGTATAGTTTGGGATGGGAAAGGTGCCCATTCCAAGCAGCAGTATTTTGGAGTCCCTCCACATGAAGTGCCAAAATATTTACTTATCAATAAGCTGGTATGCCTCCCCATAAGTAGAACATTTAAACTGTACACCTGCAAAGGGTGGCAGCCAAATATTTGCAGAGAGAAAGAGCTGGAAAGAAGAGCAAGCTTCTCATCAGACTTCAGAAAAAGAACTGGGGTGGTACAAACATATGCTGCCTACACTTCAATGTCAAAGAGGCATCATCTCACAGTAGTAATCCAAGGCCTTCAGCCTGCTCAGACTTCCTATTGAATATCCTTCATGCATACATACATACAGCTGCAACCTATCACCTTGTTCGAGCCACCTAGTGAAGAAGGAAAGACGAACTTGAGAAAATCAGCAAACACACTATAAAAGCGCAGAGAGAAAGGCGAGGACTTTCCACTGTTTAACCTTGCTTCATCAGGATGGGAAAGCTCACCTTTGGGGCTTCTGGCCTCCTCATAAAAGCCATTCTGTGTAAACCGCCCTTCCATTTAGCCCCCGGCTCTGCTGCTCCTTGTTTATTTGGTCTCCACTCAAACATGGCAGCCTGAAAGCATGAATCTCCTGGGTAATTTATCTCCCTGTGTCAAATGCAAGTCAAGGAAGACATGGTCGAACTTTCAAGTGTATTTGCAAGACGAAGAATAACTCATAACCTCTAGCCCCGTATCATGTAATTCCCCCACCACTGTGCCTCTCACTCTCTTTCTCCCTCCTGAAGCCCTACTGATCTGTATTGGTATCACATTGCTATTTGATCAGTTCAGAAGGCAAAAGCAAGCCTTCTTCAAAACAACTGAATTGTTCTGTAGGAATGACTTTCCTCCTTCTACAAAATGAGTTCTTTTTCTGTGCATTCTTTTTTCCTCTTCTTTCTTCATTAGACTATTGAAACAGTGTGATTTAGAGTCAAAAGAAGAAAATATGTAGGAATTGAAATAAAAAGTGAAAATGAAAATTCAGTTTATTTACTGAAAGCATTTTCAGCACAAATTGGACTAATATGCAGACGGGGCCTGTAAATTTCCAGCATCCACACTTTGACTTTTGTAATGCAGTTCTTCGCTTTAACAATGTACTGAAATGCATATCAAAGGGCTATTTTAGATTATGCATTAAATGTGATTTTGGTGATTAAACCCTGCAAATTGATGCAGAAATGGCATAGAATAGAGTACAAATGAACATATGCAAAAATGACCTGTGACTTCTGCCTACTGACCTAACAGAGCTTCGCCATGAATATGTGGCTGAGTGTAAGGTCTAGGCAGCTTCATTTATATTACTACAGTAACCTCTTGATGCAGAAAACAAAGATTTTTGTGGCAATGAAAATGCAGATTTTTTAATGTTTCCCTTTCCTGCCCTTTCTGATTGGTACAATTGTGTACTCCTCCCAACCCTGTGATCATCTAATTTAGCATGAAATACTTCAAAACATTTTAATTGAAGTAATTGTACAGGAGTGCCCAAGCTGAGAAAGTGCTTTTACAGGAGTGCTTGAGTTTAAATGCTGATTTGGGGAAAGGTCTAAAAACAGGCATACAGAGGTGAATTTTCCCTTTCTCTCACAATGCTAAGTCGTGCCTTCAAATGGGCATAAAACATTATAGAATGGGCACACGCAAAGTAGCCCTGTACTCTCTAGGTGCAGAAAGTCAATTGCAAGTTATAATGTCGCTAACAGTAGAATTGACTGGATGATGCTAGGAACTAGACTTGTGCGTGGATTCGTTTTGGCCATTTTCCTTTGGTTTCTTTGGCCTGTTTGGATGCCTGTAATTGCAAAGGGCTCTGCTGCCATGGTTTTTTCAATAGAGCCAGACCATATGACTGCCAGTCACCGCTCCTTCTACTCTATTTGGGAGCACGCGGCACACAGAGAGGCTGCTGCATGCTTGCATGAGGTTTCCCTGTTAGCCCTGCCTGTTGGACCAATCAGAAGAAAACATTAAAGCCATAACTTGTCTTACACAGGCTGTGTCTATTTAATGGGGCAAGTGCCTCCTCCATTGCTCAGTTGCGTCCTGGCCCTAGAGAGAGGAGCTTCAGTCCAATTGCCTTGCCACTCACTCTCAGTTTAGCTTTTGGCTTGGCTTCCAACATTTAATTTTTTTGATTTTCCTTTATTTTCTTGCTTCCTTATTTAGTGGGACTGGGAGTTGGAAAGTGTGGGTGTGTGGGTGAACAGCATTTGGGGACTTGTGGGTGGGTGTTCTTTTCTTTTAGGGTCGCTCTGAGCTTTGAGTCACCCTTTAGCCTCTACTAAAGCCTTTAGCTTCTTCTCTTATGTCTCCTCCCTCCTCACTTTCATCAAAGTAGTACTTTTAAAAGATTATTGTTATTAATAATTATAGGAATTCCAGCAAACAGCAAAGCTCAATTCTCTGAAAAACTAGCTACCTACCTACTTAAACTTACCACCAATACCTAATAATTTCTGGATCATATGAGAGTGTTTTTCTAATAAAGAGACATGCTGCTTGCTTGTGGATGGTGGGCTGTTGGTCTCTTCCAATACGTTGTGAGAGCAAGAAATGCAAATTGCAATAGCTTTGAAAGAAGTTGCTGTTTTTTTTATTAGTAAAGAAAATGGTAATAGTGGGCTATGTGTGGAAGTGTATCTTTGAATTTGGCAGGAAGGAATGGTGACCTGCTGCTGCTCTTGGAGAAGTTACAGGGTGGGGCCAGCAGGTGATACCTTATTGGGAACTTTTAAAGATTTTATTTCTAGAAAGCAAAGGAATTCCTAAAATTCAGGGGATGACCCAAACATTATGAAACTTGGGCCAGCAGTAGTAGAAGTGTGGCCATTTTCATTTTGATAGTCCTAAAAATGATGGGAAGGGGAGCCTGTGAAGCCTGCCCATTGCCACCAATGGGTCGAATCGAGCCACATTTTCTGGCTGCGGACCAAAAACGCCCATTCGGAGGAGGAGCACAAAAATGGATTCGCAGAGCCCTAGAATCTGGAAAGCAGAAACGGCTCGACGTTCAGCCAAAATGCAGAAGCCTACTAAGAACTATCAGTCTAGAACTGGATTGTGTGGTTTAGATGTTTTTAACTTTTTAAATATATACAGCATGTTTATTTTATTTTATGTCTGTTTATGCAGCATTGAATTGTTGCCTACTTGTAAGACACTCTGAGTCCCCTTCGTGGTGAGAGAGGGTGGGGTATAAATATAGTAAATAAATAAATAGAAGCACCATCATGGGCATGCATTCTCAGCCAGGCTGCTTTTCTTCCCCTACTCCCTCATCTACCAAAGGCAGTGGGGCAAGAGGGAGGGATTCCTGCTCTCCTATTCTTTTCCCCCTTATCCCCTCTTGACTAAGAGCTTGATGCAGTTAATTGGAGCTTCTTGCAAGCCTGCATTAACACAGAAAGAGCCAAGGAGACATCTTGGCAGCAAAATATCATTATCAGTTTTGAGTTCCAACCCCAAATCCTCTTGTGGTCAAAACACAATTCCTTTAACTAAACAATTAAGGATTTGTGCAAGTGTTTCTGTCATGAGTTATCAAGGGTGGGGAGGAGCCTCCCCTTGACTGTGTCAGGGGATGTTAACAATTGGCACTGTGGTGCGGAAACAGATGAAAAGATGAAAACGGGCAGGGGAGGGCAAGGCATTCTCCTGTGCAAAATTCTTATGAAACAAATGGGAGTTGCACAAGTAATTTTTTTAGTGGAGTTTGCATGGCGAGAGGTCATGGGAACATTTGGCGGCATGAGCTGACACCAGATGTTTCACCAAAGGGTCAAAGTTGGAACAAGCTACAGATATTTTCAACTGCCTTGCCCCCTGCATGATGGAATTATGTTAACCGTAAAGTATCAAATACTTGGAGTTGTGTCACACCAAAGTGCTTTTAAACTTCTGTCCTATGCTATTTGAGCCACATGTAATTCCTAGATTGTGATGGAAGTTGGCAGAGAACCTGCATGGTCATTGCAGCAGTTGAACACTTTACATTCAGATTATGAACCCACTGCTATTTAAACAAAAGCCAATTTAAGCCTCATATCAGAAAGTGGTCTTGCTATGAATTTAAATGTGGGTCTGGAGGAGGAAATCTTTGTTGTTGGTATGACCCTTCCTAAGCCTAAATCATTCCAGACAAAAATTGTTTGAGCCTCCCTTGGAGATAGCTAAGACCAAGTGAAACACGTGGTTCTGCCAGAAGTGTTGGCTTATCCCAGATCTATGGGGAGAGGAATCACTGAGAAGGCAAAGAACACCGAACCCATTGTGAAATTTGTTATTAGAGAATGCAATACTGGCCACTAACTTGAGCAATTTTGAAATGAAATTAAAGAAACCTCTAAATGATCAATGGCTGACACTCAAGTATGGGGGAGGCGGGGAGTGGTTTAGCAAGAAATATAGTAATATTGAGCATTTTATATATCATATAGTAATCTTTGTAATAGCCCTGTATGGTGTTGCTTTGATTTTCTCACTACCAAGCATTAACAAAATTTCAAAGCCAAAGCTACAAGGTTTGACTTCCTTTGAATAAAAGCACTGGATGTTTTCATATTTGTTAAAGTTCTCTTTGTTTTAAGTTTGGGACCTTTCATTCACAGTGATCAAGCCACAGAAACCCACAGCATAATTAATATCAACCTTATATTGGATGCATTCAGCAAACCTGCCTCATTCACAGGATTTTACAAGGCTTCAGGCAATATAATCTTTAGTGGGCAATCCTCCTATTTTCCTCCAACATACACACACATTAATGAAGAAAAGATAAATAACTGCACACATCTTTTGACTGACAGTGTTAGAAACTGTCCATCTGGAAACATTTCTATTCTGAGTAACAGGATAGGCACAGCATCATCCTAAGTGATCCATGCACATACTGGCTAAGAAGGGCAAACCTGGTGGTTCATCAATCACAAAACAATATCAATAATATTCCAGTAGTGCTGTTGCGGTGAAGTGCTGATTATTACAGACATGCATATTATTTATTGTGAAATATGGAACACTCTGCTTCAAAGTGTGGTGGAAGTTCTTTCCTTGGAAGCTTTTAAACAGAGGCTGGATGGCCATCTGTCAGGGGTACTTTGATTGTGCTTTTCCTGTATGGCAGGGGGTTGGAATAGAGTCTTCCAACTCTATTATTCTATGATTTACTTTGTTGTCATTCAAGACTCCTTAAGGTAGATAAAGGTGTATAGGCTTTAAGGTTTATCCAAACCTGGAGATCACAAAATGATGCAGATGGCTATAAACAACAAACATGAGAAATTAAGGGTCAGGGTTCCTCTGAGCATATATTTGGTCAAAGAAACTGCCAGAGTGGATATTTATTAATTTATATCCTGCCTTTCCCCCCTAACTGGGAATTAAGATGGTTTCAAAAACATATATAGTAAAAGCAAACAAAAAGGTGAATTAAAATGCACCTAACTCTCCATAGAATTAAAGGTATCAAAATGAATAAATAAAAGACAAAATATAAAAGCCAGTAAAATTACATACAGTATTGCCAAAAGCCTCTTGGAATAGTTCATAAAAGTGTCATAGAATAGAAGTTTTTATTTGTTGAGGAAAGGACAGCAAAGAGAGAACCATCTTATGCTCCTTAGGGAGGGATTTTTAAAGCCCGGAAGAAGCAGCCAAGAAGACAGAATTTCACTAGTACTCAAACCCCACTATTAATCCTAGCCCCTAGTGGCGCAATGGGTTAAACCCTTGTGCCAGCTGAACTGCTGGCCAAAAGGTCGGTGGTTCGAATTTGGGGAGCAGGGTGAGCTCCCGTCCATCAGCTCTAGCTCTCCATGCAGGAGAGAAGCCTGAGAGAAGCCTCCCACAGGATGGTAAAACATCAAACATCTGTGAATTCCCTAGGCAAGGTACTTGCAAACGGCCAATTCTCTCACACCAGAAGCAACTTGCAGTTTCTCAAGTTGTTCCTGACATGGACAAAAATCTTTTAATCATTTTCCACAAAACTCTATTTTTGGATTTCTCACCACTTCCTGAGTACTCTACACTTTCTCTTTTTCAGCAGTGTAATTTGTTGGTGGTTCTTTGGGTCAACCTCCCAAATCCTTTCTGCCATTGCTGTCCTTAAACATTTAGAATTCCAATAGTGATGTGAAAACCTCTCACTTTTGTCCCCCCCCCCCCCAATTTATTAGACTCCCATTAGCGTCCTTGTTGCATCCAAGTTTCAACATCAGCCTATGAGATTGCTGTACACATTTTTCATAATATATATGTGTTAAATTAATGTTATTTGACTGAAGTACATATTTGCAAATTATTAAAAAAATACAGATTTAATATGATATTGTACAGACTCTTGGGGGAGCTAGAGTGGTGTAATACTTTGAACACTGGATTATAAGTCTGGAGACCAGGGTTTGATTTCTCACTTGGTCATGGAAGCCTCCTGGATGACCTTAGGTAAGTCATACAGAGACCCCAGAAAACCTCATGATAAATTTGCCTTAGGGTCTCTATAAGACAGAAAGCCTTGAAGATACACCTCAGCAAAACATTATGTATTCACTAAAATGCATTGCAAACTTAGGAATTTAGAGATTTCCAAAGAAAAGTGCACTTTGCCTTATTCTAGTATCAAGAAATGCAAAAATGACTGTTTTTGTAGGACACGATATATTACAAAACTTAAAAATGTGCAGTCTTGCCCAGTGCTTTTTGAGAAACACTATGGATGACCTGAGAAGTGATCAGATGTGAGCTGCTTGGTGGGATACATAGGACAGATCTGACTCTTCCCATTCCCTAAAATAGCTTGTTTCCAGATTCTCTCCAAACCATCATCTTTAGTTTGACTTCAGAGGCCTGAGCATTTAGCATTACAATTGCTCTAACTCAATCCCCAAGATGAGGGCAGACCCACATCTATCGTTCTGACAGTTGCAAAGAATCTTGTCATACGTTTATGGATTAAAATATAGCCAGGACACATACATATTTCCACCTTTCAATGCATACACCATTGCAGCCTCTGAAATATTGCCTGCACCCTAACAGCAGCCAGGTAGAGCATTACAGCTCATGTAAGCCTTGCAATGGAAATGGATCAAAGACCAGCATTTTGCAGCAGGAAAGATCTGAAGTGTTAACAAGAGAGAGGGTGGGGGGAGGGAGCGAGAGAAGAGCCTGTGCTTTTAATTGTCATGGGGCAGGAGAAGAGGGAAAAGATTTTAAAGAGATGCAGAAATATTCCAGGGTAATAAAATATCCCCTTTTCAGTGTCAAAGTTAATGTTCCAGGCCTCAGGTGAAATCGGCTTCTTATCAGCGAGTGGTTTCCCCTTGAGAGGCCTGGCAGAGCCATTGCTGAGTGGTGCTACTTCCCCATCCACACTCCATTTCTGAGAGGCCGATTATTCTGAAAGGCAAAGTGGTCGGGTATGAAGAGAGGAAAAGAGCCCATTCGTGTAAATAATACAAATGAGAAGAATGCTGGAAGCTTAGTTAACTGCTACTTTATTTCTCAATTTTTCACTGTATTTTTATTTTTAGACCCACTTTATAGGCCCATAACCTAAGTGGCTTAGAATGGTAGAATCATAGAGCTGGAAGGGAGTCCAACCCTCTGGCATGCACTTCCAATAAATGGCATTCCAGTTTTTGTTTTTTTTAAAATCTCCAAGGAAGGAGACTCCATCATCTTCCAAGGCAGCATATTCCACTGTCAAACAGCTCTTACTGTCAGAAGGTTCTTCCTAAAATCCAGGAGGAATCTCTTTTCCTACAACTAATAGTTGTAAGATGGGAAGCAAGTGTGATGTAGTGGTCTGAGTGCTGGATTTCAACTCTGGACAGCAGGGTTTGTTTCGCGCTCAGCCATGGAACCACTCAGTGACCAGTTACACACTTTCAAACCCATTGGTCATGTAGCCATTTATATTGGCGGTAATTATATCCTGCTCTCTTCAAGAAAACCGAGCAGGCTTGTATGGCAGTTATTTCCACAAGCTGGAGATACAGGTTTAGTCCTCTGAATTAATGATAGTGGCTTGAAGTGGTGCTGGTGGTGGAAAGCAAGGGAGAAAGCCTTTTTGGGTGTTGCTCTCCATTGGTGGCATTTCATTCTTTTAATGGTAGGTTGACACAGGCCTGTAGTCTCCCATTTGAAGGAATATAAGTAGCTTTAAAAAAGATTGCTGCTGCTGCTCAGTCATTTAGTCGTCTCCAACTCTTCGTGACCTCATGGACCAGTCCACGCCAGAGCTCCCTGTCGGCCGTCACCGCCCCCAGTTCCTTCAAGGTCAAGCCAGTCACTTCAAGGATACCGTCCATCCATCTTGCCCTTGGTTGGCCTCTCTTCCTTTTTCCTTCCATTTCCCTCAGCATCATAATCTTTTCCAAGCTTTTCTGTCTCCTCATGATGTGCCTTAAATACTTCAGCTTTGCCTCTAATATCCTTCCCTCCAGTGAGCAGCCGGGCATTATTTTCTGAAGGATGGACTGGTTGGATCTTCTTGCGGTCCAAGGCACTCTCAGGATTTTCCTCCAGCACCAGAGTTCAAAAGCGTCTATCTTCCTTTGCTCAGCCTTCCTTATGGTCCAGCTCTCGCATCCATAGGTTACTATGGGGAATACCATTGCTTTGACTATGCGGACTTTCGTTGCCAGTGTGATGTCTCTGCTCTTCACTATTTTGTCAAGGTTGGCATTGCTCTCCTTCCAAGAAGTAAACATCTTCTGATTTCCTGGCTGCAGTCTGCATCTGCAGTGATCTTCGTGCCTAGAAATATAAAGTCTGTCACTGTCTCCACGTTTTCTCCCTCTATTTGCCAGTTATCCATACGTGTAGTTGCCATGATCTTGGTTTTCTTGACGTTTAACTGCAACCCAGCTTTTGCACTTTCTTTTTTCACCTTGGTGATAAGGCTCCTCAGCTCTTCCTCACTTTCGGCCATCAGAGTGGTATCATCTGCATACCTAAGGTTGTTAATGTTCCTTCCAGCAATTTTAACTCCGGCCTTGGATTCCTCAAGCCCCGCATGTCGCATGATGTGTTCTGCGTACAAGTTGAATAGGGAGGGTGAAAGTATGCAGCCCTGCCGCACTCCTTTCCCAATCTTGAACCAGTCTGTTGTTCCATGATCTGTTCTTACTGTGGCTACTTGGTCTTTAAACAGATTTCTCAGGAGACAGACAAGGTGACTTGGTATCCCCATACCACCAAGAACATGCCATTGTTTATTATGATCCACACAGTCGAAGGCTTTAGAATACTCAATAAAGCAGAAGTAGATGTTTTTCTGAAACTCCCTGGCTTCCTCCATTATCCAGCGGATATTGGCAATTGAGATTGATATTCTGTTAAATGATTACTCCAATTATTAGTTATTCTCAGTGGTGTTGTGGCTTTATATTATAGATATAGCTTGTATTTTGGCTTTAACATTTGTATATTTTAATTGCTGGAAGACACTCTGAATCTTTTTAAAAGAAAAATATTCTATATTTTAATACACCATAAACTATAGTGCCTTGGCTAAGACCACCCAACAAGCTCCATGCTTGAGCAAGGACTTAAAATGAAATTTCCAAATCCATGTCCAAACCCACTCTGTAGGTAGCTGCTGCCCTGGCTGGCTCTCTACACTTAACATTGCACATTATCTAATATTCCAGAAAGCCAAGAGGTAGAGGAAGGGAAGATGGGTGGTAGTGGAAAAGGGTTAGTGAATTACACTTCCTCCTATGTGAATGGATGCATTTTACTTATCACAGTTTTTTCAACCTAAGAAGCCATCCTTCTTGTTTTAGGGAAAGTTGCAGGAGCAGATCTACAGCAAATCATATATACGTGTTACAATGCTTCTTTCCATATTCTGCCATTCATCCAAAAGAAAGTATAACACATGTTGTTTGGTTGCATCTTGTGCCTAGATGAAATTCTGCTGATGCCCCAGAACATGTGCCAGGTTTCTTTCCTTTGCTACTGATTAATCACAACCAGTTCTTGTTTATTCAACAAACATGCTTTGCCAACAACCATGAGCCAGACAGCTCTTATTTACCCAATGTAACACTTCTACCTGCATCAATTTATTTCTTATTAATAAGGTGGTATCATCATCACCACCATCTCCTTAAAGCACCACCATATTGATCATGCTTAAACTATGTTGGTCAGGGAAGATTTCCTGCCAAGAACATAAAAAGTGCCAGATTTGCATGTGAGTGAATACAACTGTGGCCTTAGATTGGCAGATTATAAGGAGCATCACAATTATAATTAAAAAATACAAAGTGAAGGGGTTATTAAACTTTTGGAAGTCATGAAAATGACGAATGCTATAAGCACTGTCCCAGAAACATGTCTTAAAACACCAGAAAGTGTGCATGGAAAGTGAAGAAAAGTATATGCAGTGTGTGTGAACAGTTCATGGACCCTCCAAAGAAAATCTATGGACCCTCAAGGCAGTCACAGACTGCAGCTAAGAACCCTGGCTTTAGGGCCTTAGCTCGTCCTAATCGGGCTTGGAAGTATGTGCTCTCTTAAATGTACAAGTTTCAAACCAAGGAAATGAAAAAAACCTAGACTGCAAGCAAGGCCTTTTTTTCATTTTAATCTTTATACAGAGCCTAGTGAGTTTAGGCATAACAAGAACAGCACGTATTTTTGAATGAAGGGATGAGCAAAGCCAAGTACTCTGAGAACTTTTGTAACCTTTCTCCTTCAGCAACTTTAACTCCAAGTCGCCTACTGCCTCTAATCCCTGATCCCTCCAAAACATACTACATCAAAAGAACTGGCTTCTTCAACAGGTCATCTCCTTTTTCGTCAAAGAGCCTCTCGCCTTTTCCATTCTAGCTATGTGACCTGGCTGGTGAATTTGCCAAGTTCTTATAATGCTAAAGGTAATTGACCAGCAAACATGTCAAAGCAAAGTATGGATAAAGTTTGATAATTTTCATGCAAGAATCCAAACTGTCAAGGACTCTTTTGAAGTGAACCTCTGAACTTCTTGAGGCTTTTCACATGATGAGCATAAAAACCTGGCACTTCCACCGCCACGCCTCTACCACCGCCAGCATGTGGAAGCTGCTGTCCATATTATTATGAACAGATCTAGGAGTCTGGCTTAAGTATACCAAAGGTCATCTTTCACTTTGTAATGCAAGTTCGGGATTGTAAAGGGACAGGTTTTGGCTTGTAGCAGATTTTCATTTATACTCTGCAATGGTGTTTCAGAAGGTGAGGAAGGAGAAATAGTGCAAATATAAGATCAGTTTCTTACCAGGAATGACACAGGCAGCATAGATCAGAGACAAATATCTGTAACAGCAAAGAAGCCTCTGATGTTATGTTCTTCTCCATCATGCTTAAATGAAATAATTTTTGAAACTTTAAAAGATGACCTCTCCACACTTCACTGAGAAGCCAAGTCACACCGGGTAATTCTTTAATACTTTGAAGAGGATCAGTCATTCCAAACAAAGCAACCAAACTTTGCTTAGTGCAACCTAGGGGTAGCTGGAGAATGTTGCAAATTCCCTGGTGGAGGCTGAATTAAAAGTCGATGTTGATAAAACTCTTTCCTGTTATAGCGCATCACCAATGAGCCTTGAACTCAAATCTTTTAATGCAGTTACTTTTTGGACTGTAATGGCCAGCATCCTCTAGCCATGTTGGATGGGGGAACTTTTTGAGAATTGCAGCCCAAAAGTAACTTTCAATTACTTTATTTTTCTTCAGGCTTGAGAGCATCCGCCCCTTTAAAAATCGGCTCCATTGCATATTCCCCTTTGTCCACAATATAGCATATCAAGAGAATGCCAAGGCTTGCCTTTTCTAGCCTCAGAGGTGGAAAAATCACCCACATGCTAGCTGCTCCTCTGGAACATGAAGTCTCTCTTGTTTATTTTTCATCAATAAAAAGCAAAAGCTCCATACAAAGCAGTTTATTCCACACCAGACCTTTAGCAATAATGGGGTACAATTTGAGTCTTGCTTGCTAAGGCAAGCAGGTATAGCAAATCAGGACGAAGCAGATTTATAGCTGACCAGGCAATTCTCTTGTGGGCAGTATCTTCTGTTGGATGGCACTCTTCCTGTAAGCACCAGATAGTACCATTTTGAAATGTGCCACAAGTATATCTATGAGTACTTACTGTTTAATATTCCAGAAAGCCCTGGAGTTATGCTATAACAAGGGCATTGTGAGAAATATGGCATTTAGACCCATATACCAGACCCCTATGTCTGGTATGCTTCAAGGCACCAGGGGAAAAAATCCTCACCCTTTAAAAACAAGAATTGGGAATATTTGTTGCATCCTTACCATAACAGATTTAAAAGTGAATTCCCATTTGTAGGAATTGTTGGGTGAGATGCAAGTATTTCTTTGCTTCTAATACACCATCAATTCTAAGACGTACACTACTTTCAGTGCCAAAAGAAAACTCTCTCTCTCTCTCTCTCTCTCTCTCTCTCTATATATATATATATATATATATATATATATATATATATATATATATATATATATATATCCCTGAGGCACCCACAATTTTAAGATGCACCCTTAATTTTTAGGGGGAAACATGTCGTAAAATTGATGAAATATGGTAATTCACTCTTTCTTACCAGAAAGAGAGTTAGGAGGGGCTGAGACTACAAAAACAGCCCTGGCAGGCCACATGCCCTCTCCTGCTCCAGTAGATGAAGAGCAATGCACCCATGGGGGTCATAAGCTCAGGGGACAGGTCTGGGATCAGTGACTAAATAATCACTGGCTTGTATGGATTTATTCCATATAATCAGCATAACAAAGAATATTAACATACACAGTGCCTCCTTCTGAATACCCCAGGAGCTCCTTCCTTCTTTGGGGGATGGGTAAGAAAGTCTGTTGGGTGTGATCCTCTTCTAACTCCCATGCAAACTGAGACTAATTTATCAGAATGTGGTTTTCCTGAGGGGAGTAAATAGAAGCTCAGGGATACTCCAGCATGACCCACTAAAGTTTCCTTCCTGCAGAAATGAATGAGAGGGTGAGCAAAACGTGGCATCATATTTTTTTTCATGTTTAAATACACAGTTGGCCCTCCATATTCACGGTTCTGTTTTCACAGATTCAATCATTCACAGCTTGAAGATATCTATCTCCCCCAAAGCAAACGTTGAGTAACACCATTCTACTACACCATTGCATATAATGGGATTTGAGCATCCCCGACTTTTAGTATCCATGGAGAGTCTTGTAACCAAAACCCAGTGAATACCAAGATCCCACCATGCTTTATTAAAGTTCTTGATCTCTGTTGCTAAAGTAATTTGATTGGTTGTGGCATCAACCTTGTGTCCCACAAAGTCTTGTCTTAGGTCTGAAACCACGCAGATGAGTCCTTCCCATTTTCTGTTGGCATATATCTGCATAGTTCATTTTACAAAAATGCATATCTGATAACAGATGCCATGTTCATCAGAATCAGACCCCAGTTTGAAGTCAATGCAAACCTCTTAAAATGTATGCAAGGAAGGTGCAGGACTCTATGCATGTATGAGAGTGTGCGAGTAAAACTCTAATGTTCCTAAGCTCTTGCATTACCCTCTGGGTTTATTTGTGTAAATCTCCTTGTGTCTGCAGCTGTCATTCTTGTTTTGCATACTCATTTCCATGGACTTTAACATAAGCATATCTTCATCTGGGGGAAAGCAATCCTTTAAACCTCCTTAGGTTATAGTCTTTAATTTTATACCGTAGCACCTAAGAGATACAAGCCAAGGATGAAAGCATTCATCAGTGCAATTAATAAATAAATTCATTATCCACAGATTAAAGATGTGCACTCTTCATCGGAGCTGTGGCCTGTGAAAGGGCATTCGTTTTGCTGGCCACTGTTGTAAATAATCTTTGCATGTTCCTTGATTGCAGCTGTGTATTTAAGCCAATCTTCTGAACAACAAATGATTTTCTGCAATATTTTTGTAAAGGAAATCGGCTATCTTAATTAAATATCCTCAAAACGCCACTTGGATTGAGATTATGCAATGCTTATTTTAATTGGTTAATTGATTGATTCATCAGTGGGAGAAAAAAGCCCCAAGGCAATTAATTGACAGTGTTTGCTGCTGCTTCAGCTATTACATACAAACAGAGGCTTGAGCCAGTGTTAACTATGAGGGGATGAAGCATCCCTGTAGTTCTCACTCTCCAACAATACCCCTATCCGGCATCCTCGGCTTTCTTTTTGTACTGTTATCATTGTGTGTTAGTGGAAGTGCTGTGGACAGAGTGGGTCATTTCCAGTGGGCCAGAGGACTGTTGGTGGTGGTCTCAGCACCTTCTCAAGAACCACTTTTTTCCTTCCCCTGAACTGGCCCAATACATTTTGCTGTCAGATAAAACAACAAATAACAGCCCCTTATCCTCAAGCCAAGGACAAAGGTCAAAAAGCCAACTAAGTTATTTTGTCCTGTGAAGTCAGAAATCCCACAAGCTTTTCTTCCAACTCCTTGCAACATAAATCCTACAGCACTGAATAACTCATGTGCTGTCCTTTTATGACAACTGAAATCTGCTGCCTCACTCTACCCAATGCTAGAGCTGGTCCTGTCACTCCTTCCAAACCCCTTTTGCATAGTTTGGTGTACGGAGCACAGCAAGGGTTTGAAAGTCTGCTCCTGAGCCAATGGAGGAGACACATGTGGGTCTCACCCTAACCAATGGTGGCTTGTAGCTCTCTTGTTAGCTCTGGGTTTTATTCTGAAGTTTAAATGGAGCTATCCAATGTGCTAAATCTTGATGAATAACTTATTGCGATCAACAGATCTTGGTTCAGGAGGGCTCAACATTTTGGATAGCTGCTTTAAAATTCTAAAAACCCAGAGTAGATTAATCTCACTACAGACTGCCCTTGGTCCCAACACCACAGTGAGCAGATGAGTTCCTTCCAGTTCTGTAAACTGCTCACGTGTGATTAGTGCTGGCCCAAAACATTTTGCTGTCAGAGGCAAAGAAAAAGAAGGTGTCTTCTTCCTTTCCAAGTAGAAAAGCCAGCTGGTCTGGCAGTTGAAAGGTTCTTCAACTCCAGCCATGGGACTACATCCTCCTCTGTATGTGGAGGTAGCCAGCTGTCTTAGAAGACTTAGGATAGGTAGTGTGGCACACTGGCCTTTCCTCCAGTGTCTTGCTGCAGCCCCACAGCATCTGCCATTTGAGACTTTGGCCTCACTCTGGATGCAACTACACTGCAGAATTAATGTAGTTTGACATCACGTTAATTGCCATGGCTCAAAGCAATGGAATCCCAGAAGTTGTTTGGTGAGGCACTAGCAGTATTTCACAGACAAGGCTAAAGACCTTTCAACTTACGACTCCTGTGATTCCATAGCATTGAGTCATGACAGTTAAAGTAGTGCCAAATTGCATTAATTCTACAATGTAGACTGACTTTGGTTGTGGCTGATTGCTAATTTCAGTGGGAATTAAGCCCCAATAAGCAAATACTTTCATGTCCAAACTTCTCTCTGCAATTGTACCAAATAAACTGTAACAATTCCTTTTCTTCCCTCCCTCCTTTTAAATGTGTGTGTGTGTGTGTGTGTGTGTGTGTGTGTGTGTCGGTGTTCCTCCAAGCCATCTGTCGACTCATGACTAGGTGAGAATTAAGACAAATGTTAAGGGTGGGAAGAAAGTTCAGAATAACAACCCTATGAGAGTTTTGGGATGTGCTGCAGGCTTTTTCAAATAACTGTTGAGAGTGTACTGTACCTGTAAGCTTTCCAAATGAACGAACAAACAAATGAAATAAATGAAAATAACCAGTAATGGTTGTAGAGGCCCCTTGCAGTGTTTTTTTCTAGAGAGCCATACATTGCCACCTGTTGCTATGGAGAAGTCTCTTTTATCATAAACACTGGATAAACAGCTGCTGCCAGAGAGCCCCTTTCTTCCTTCTCTGGGTTTATTTGGAGAAAGTCAATAAGGAAAAATAAACATTCCATGTTCTTGTGTCTATAGATCCTTGAAACTCAGATTCTAATGCAGCTCTTAAGGCTTACAGAGTTCCTCAGTTTTGGATAGTTCCCCAAAGCCGGACTTTTAGCCAAACCACCACATACTTATTTTATTGGTTTGCAGAAAAACAAGAGAGTGAGGAAACCAAAGTTGTTATAACATACAATATCGTCCATCTTTTCTCTTCACACAGCCTCACCCAACATAATAGTACATTTAAAGAGAGAGCAGGGGGAGCGATTAGGGAACACTTTAGAATCTTGTCTCATGGATGGTGTCTGGGTAGGCTTTTGAGAAACTTCTGAAAACCTATATTGTTATTATTTAATTTTTCCAGTGACACTTGCAGCAAAACACTGCCCCATGGCATGTCTCTGGTTAGTGTTTCAATCAGCCAGCCATGCTTTCTTCCAGGATACTCTGTTCCATCATCCCCTCTCATCACTTAATGTTATGTAGCCACTGAAGATGTTGTCATTGGGATCTTCAATGGCCCTGCTCCCTTTGGGGATTTCCCCTTTAAGATTTACTGTACCTCTGCAAATCTTGAGCCTCCCTTAAGACTGCTGATATTTCCCTTTTATACATGGATAGTGCAGTTTGGGCTACATTTGATATGAACTTCAGGAATAAGCTGGAATGTATGATATCCTAAATCAAAATTGTACACCCTTGAATTCTCTGCTCTATCTATAAAAAAACCCCCTAGGATTATTATTTTACTTTTTCATGACTGAAGTTCAGCCAATCTCAGTGCAGCCAAGTGCTTGGCTTGGCCTGGCCCAAAATATTCACTGTGAACTACACTGCAAGACAATTGCCCCATCACACCAGAGCATGGATCCATTTTAAATCTGGTTTCTGTCTCCTGCAGAATTCTGAGGTTTGTAGTTTGGTGAGGCTCCGGTCCTGTCTGGCTGAGCTGTTCAAAGGCCCCTTCCTAAATTGGATTTAAAGTGGATCCAAACTCTAGTGTGATGACTTTCAACATGCAATGGGAGTGAAACAGTCCCTGAATTGCAGAGACATTATTGTCTTAATCATCTTGCAATGTGTAGAATAAAGCAATGGCTCTGACGTAGTGGAGCATATGCTTCAACTGTACTAATTTTGGACAGGCAGTCCCAATTATATTTCTGTCATCCCACTTCTTCAACTGCTTCCAAAATGACCTAGTTTCTCTCTCCTCCTCCTCCTCCCACTTCCATCCTTTGTCCTGAACTAATTTTAATTGCAGCAAATTAAGTTCAATGTGTGAAAGTGGTTTGTATTCAATTAACAGAGAGAAAGGGGAGAAGAAGAAGCAGAATCATGCCCTTTCCTGTAGATTTTGGCAAAAGCAAACTTCTCCATAATTTTCCTAAGTTATCTGTTTTTTGTCATTTCTAATATTTGCCATCTTGACCACACTCTGATGTCATTTGGCCACATGTGCCCCTGTTTTCACCTGCATAATGTGGAGAATATGTGAAATAGCCCCACCACCAATGAAGAGGATCTGTATTAATAATGGTCATGAGGACAACAACACCTCTCTCCATTACAAACCCTTTACGGTTGTAAAACCCCTACCCATGATAAGGCCCTAAGCAGGAAGTTTGGGGTAGGCAGCACCAGACCCACTTAATTCAAAGCTATCCCCAGAAAGAGCTTGGGAAAACGGCCCCCTCCCCATCGTTTTCAGGAGAAGGTGGATTCTGAATGAACAATATCTACAGGACCTCGGGGCCCAATCAACCCATCTCTGTATTCGATCCTCTAGTCTTGAGAGCTGATTGTGCTTTGAAAGTGGCCTAGTGTGTCACTTTTTCCTTCCCCAGGTTAGAATAACTTTTATGAGGTTAAAGTGGCAATTCCTTACTAGGGAAAAAGCTCTTGCGAACACTGTTGGAGGAATTGTGCTTGTGGTGCAGAGCAAAGATTTTGAGAAAGGCTGCATTGCGAAATAGATGTTAAGGAAGAACATAAGGGCACAGTGTAGTATGCTACTGGGAATTCTAGCTATTGCTGGCAGCAAGGGAGGATGAGTGGATTTATTAAAGAAAGACCGAGACTCAGGGGAAAACTGAGTTGGGCCAGTCTGTGGAGAATTTTATTAGGAAAAAAAAGGAGACATGGTTAGAATTTGAGGAGGTGCATCATATTGAGTAACAGGAGAAGTGAAGGGTTGTAGTAACAAACGGCTAGATCAGTGGTTCTCAGCCTGGGGGTCCCCAGATGTTTTGGCCTTCAACTCCCAGAAATTCTAACAGCTGGTAAACTGGCTGGGATTTCTGGGACCCCAGGTTGAGAACCACTGGGCTAGATAAAAGTGGGGAAACCACAAAATCAAGTGTTTCGTTTGCTAAAATGGGAAATAAATGCATAATAAACCAGAGTAGATAGACAGAAAAGATGGAGGCTGTCAAAACACTGCATAGGGGGAAAATGAGATGACTTTGTTTTGTGGGAATTTGTTGAGGCACATTGAAAACTTAATTTTGTGCATGACCATGGGATGCACTTGACTGGCTTGTCAAAGGCTGGAGGCAGCATGCTACGGATCTCTGTTTTGGTTGCTCCATGCCCATCCCCTTGTGAAAGCAGACTATGACAGAGATGGGGTTGGGATATGAAATATTTTCCTGAGCCTATTTGTGAAACTTTCTGGAGATGTTCTAATTGCAGGGTTTGATCCTTCCTCTCACAAAGCTCAATGCCAGCTGTGGAATTCAGAAATACATCTGGCTTCAGATCTCTTTCTGAAAACTACTTGTTTTGCTTGTTCCCACATTACAGTGATGGTTTTCATATGCCACATGACATAGTGTGGTATCTCAGGACTCACATATATACATTCAGAGAACAGATGTTGAATTTTGTTCATCAGCCATTTTTGCACTCTGATATATGTTATTGATTTAGTGGAGAGAAACCATTGATTCTGAAATGTATGAACAACTTGTATACTAAGGTTAGAACCATGGCAGAGCATGAGTTTTTAGAGATGGCTTTTTCATGTTACCTGGTGTGCAATATGACATGTACTGGAGAATGGTTTGTTCTTTCTGACTGGAACAGCCCTTCAAAAGCCCTTTGCAAGTGATCATAACTCGTCAAGAGCCTATCAAAGTAGGAGGGAAAGAAAGAAGAAAAAGGTAATGGAAAGAGAAAATAAAAAAGAATGGCCTTGAGATAGTTGTCTTTTGGATGTCTTTCACATGATCTGAACTGAAGTTGCATAGGTTTTAAGATCATGACCAGGATTTCCAAGCGCATCAAGAAACAGACTGGTAGCCAATGAAGTTGTTGCAGTATGGAAGTTACATATTCTCTGTAACCAACCCAAGTAAGGAGTATAGCTGCAGCATTTTGGATTCAATGCAATATCTTTGGATTTGGTGTTGTTTTAACACTTTATTTTAATGTACTGATTTGTCATGATTTTAATGATTTTTTTACTGATTTTAATGTATGGTGTGTATTTGCATGGTTATGTTATTGTGGCGTTGAATTATTACCAATCTGGAAGCTGCTCTGAGTCTCCTTCGGGGTGGGATAGATCGGAATAAAAATATAGTAAGTAAGCAAATAAATAAATAAATAGATTGTTCACTATTGAGTTCAGTTCCACTCACCATTGGAGTGCAGCTGTTGTCAGATTATTTCCATCCCCGAAATGCAGGACAGAAAGTGTTCCCCATTTCCATCTTCAGGCCATTCTGAGATTCCCTTTATCTAGCTTCAAGTCAGAAGCCTAAGATATGTCTAACTATGAAAATCAGGAAAGCCATGCATCCAGCATCAATCTATTTTACCACTAAACTGTGGAATGACCTATTGGAAAAGAATCATCAGCTTGATATCAGGCTCTTCCAGCAAACCTACCAAGATTATTTTTGAATTATAGTTTTTCACATTTTATTGATGGATTTTAATATGTACTAGTTTTTTATGTCTTTGTAACTGTTGTTATCTCTGGTGTTATTTGCTATTGTTCCCTGCTTTAATCCACTGGAAGAGGTGGATAAAAAACACAGAGGATACCTGGTATCCCCTGGAGTTTGGTTCTAGGATTCCCCATGGATGCCAAAATCCATGGGTGGTCAAGTGCCATTATATACAATGGTGTAGTAAAATAGTGATCCTTATATAAAATGGCAAATAAAGGGTTGTTTAAATATATTTCCAAAGATGCAGGATCTGGGGTTATAGAGGAATAATAATGATAATGGTAATAATAATAATAGGCTGGTCCTGTCATTAGGTAAAGTGAGGTAGTTGCCCACTGCCACTGCTACAGTTGTATAAAATAGGCATCTCACTATAGTTCCCATTCCTAGCTTTCATGTAAAGCAAACTTCTCTTGGGACCCAGACATTAATAGCATTATAGTAGCTCGGAGAAGAAGAAAAAACCCTTAAATGGGTTGTCTTCCTGTCTTCATTTCCTACATGGGAGAGGCACAGGTTCCATAATAGATTCTTTCCCCTCCCACATATTTTTCTCCAAGATGTGGGAGAAAGGTAAGCAGACAGGAACCCCTGTTGAGATGAGATGTGTGGTACAGGAGCTTAGAATTAACATGCACAGGCTGTAATTACATCTTCAGGCTGGTGACACCTCCACAAGAGTCTCTCTCTCTCTCTTAAAAAAAAGCAAGAAAATTGATGGCTTATAGGGAGAGATGGGGTGGGAAAATGAGGTTATTTTTAGCATTTCCCCTGTGAAACAACTCATTGTGATTGGTGGTGGTGGCCCCTGGATACAGGATGTTGGGAGAAAGATCCTTTTATTGATGTCTCTTTCTATGTACCCTGCTACATTAGTTCACCTGCAGAGCTTGGTAAAGTTACTTGTTTGAAATATAACTCTGGGATCTGTGGGCAGAAGTAATTCTGGATGAAGGATTCTGGAATTTGTAGTCTAAGAAAGTAATTTTTCCAGGTTTCGCCTGTGATAATTCTTAGCATGCAAGCAATGGGAATGGAATCATGCTTCAGGAAAAAAGCGTAGTTTGCAGAAAGATACATGGACAACTTACGACTGTACATCTCCCTAGCATTGGTTTAGTGGCATGAGCATCGGTTCTCATTTTTGCTGGGCTTTGAGACAGGATAAGCCTAAAGCCAAGGCCTCAAAATTCAGATCTGCGCTTCCTATCTCCCCAACTCACTCGTCCAAAGGCAGTGGGATCCAGGCCCATCTCCAGCATAATTTCCTTTGCAGTCATTGCTGTCCCTACTGTGGGCAAGGACATTAGTGCCGAGACGGGGGGAAATTTGATTTTAATGCAAGCCCCAGTAATCAGCTATTTGTGATGGAATTTTCTCTGTCCTGGTCTCCGAGGGATGAGAAGCAAGCAGAGAGGGAACCAGGGTCAGAAATTAGTATGCAGAAATATCTGATCAGCCAAAGTAATTTTCTTTAATAATCGTATTCATACTGGCTGCTCTTCGCTCACTAGAAGAATTAAGTATTTAATAGTAATATATTTCATCTGGCAGCAGTTCCGTTTCGTTAGGAGCTGTGATGCCTCGTTGGGGGGAGAGTTGGAGGGAGGGTGGGTAGGTGGGTGGGTGGGAAGGTGGGGAAAGAAAGGCAGGAAGGAGGGAGGGGCTGGAAGGAGAAGGAACTCGCTCGAGAACAAAGCTTTACTAGTGTGGCTTGATAACGCTACCCCTTTCGGCCATGTCTCTTGCTAGTCAAGGACTCTGTTTTCCCTTCATATGGGCAAAGGGTCAGTATTATCCTCTACCTGGAACGTTATCTGCTTGGCTGGCATGCTGTCTATGTTAACACCCTAATCGCTTAACTTTTCAAGAGAACCTTTGCATATTTTAATATTTAGAACATGGGATCTCGTGTGATAATTAAAATGTACACTGTTTTGACGTCTGACTGCGAAAACACACTTGCTGGATAGTGGTGAGTGTATAATTTGCAGTTAAAGTCTTTAGCATCATATGCCATGAAATTGTCACATTCATTTGGTTCACAGCTGCCACACTGTCAGCCCAGGGTTTGCCATACATCGTACAGCCATCACAGAACATCCAAGCCATATGCAATGCATCAAAAGCCTGTTGCAGCCAACCAGGTGCCTGAGGTTGTTTCAGGACTGGGAAATTAAATACAGCTTAGGCCTGCTTAAAATGAATCCAGTTCAGGAAGACCTGTTTTCATGTGATACTTGTCATAGACAGAACGCCACCAAATAGAGTACAACACAGTTTATTAAAGTTACAGAACTAAAAAATGCCCGTAGGAAGCAAAGGACTAGGCAAACACTTATCTTCAGTGTGAAAAGTAACAGAAACAGCTCCGTTTGAATTAAAACGGTTCGAAAGGATAAACCGGATTAAACAGGAGTTTAATCCGGATTAAAGCAAAAGTGCTTACTTCAGCCTGACAATTTAAACAAACAAAAGTTGGAAAACAGAGGTCAAAATGAACACAAAAAACTGGCAGCAGATTCCTCTCTGCTACTCAAAAGCTACAGATGAGTAACTCAGGCTGTTTACTCCTCCGTGCAACGAGCGAAATCCGGGTCCAGGCACATCAATCAGGGTAACGGCGGTCAGCATGGGTCCCAATCCGGTCCAAGGTCGAAAGCCAAGTGCAGACGTCTAAAGTTCCACAAGTTCCACCGATAGCCACAGAAGGGATAGTCCAAGGTCGTCAATCCACAGTAGGTGATTAATGTCCGTCAAAAAGACGACGGAGGTCCAAGCTATCAAGATTAAACACAAGTTGCACAGAAAAACCCCACACAGTTCCTCCCGCTGTCTATGCCCAGTGTCCTTGGTAACTTACGTATCCAGCAACGAATCACACCCGTCTTCAGGAAGTTCCCCAACAAGAGCCCAAGCGTTCGTCCAGATTACCTTGCCCAACGCAATTAGCCATTGATCCTAAACCCCATTTTATCCCAGTTCATAACTCCTCATCGCTGTCAGCTGCTATCCTAATTCCAGGTGCCTCATCATCATCATCCTCATCAGAGCTAAAACACCTTTGACTACGCCCCACAGCATCCCCAGCTGTGGATCCCGCTCCATCCCTCCAGCCCGTCCATGGGTCTGATCCTGCAACCCGCCAATTGCCTCCCATGCTATCATTGCCGGTGACACCCAAATCCTCCCTCACACGAGTCCACTCCATGTCATCCTCCTCTGAGCTAACCATCTCTTCCTCCATTCCCTCGGTAAAACCCTCAAATGAGTCTTCATCTGTTGGTTCTGCAAATAAGTCCCGGAGCCGTTTCCTTTCACGCTCCTCAAAAGAGTCTGACTCTCGAGGAGTCTTACGACCCCCGTCTCCTAGTACCGGAGCCAGAAGGCTCAACCATAACAATACTAGTGGTCACTATTAGTCATTATTAGTTTTATTCCCAACAAATATTCATATTTAGAGTTACGTTTCTATAATATTTGCAAAAAGGCCTTCAACTTAAATTAGATTTTGTTTTTCATTTGTAATGGATTTGCATAGAAAATGGTTGGCTTTCATCAAACACTGCACAAAAAGAGGAGAGGAAACAGATTTTCCACATTATATATCTTGGTTCGCAGTGTTGCAATGGGTAACAGATTTGATAAAATTAAAGTGGCATGAGACAAAGTAATTCTTATGCATGCACATTTGGTTCAGATTTTGTACTGCATTATATTTGTTGTATTGGAGCTTGAGAAATACAAAGTAATTCCTTCACATCGTAAGTAAACAAACTGCCTAGTAACATGGCAATAGTACTAAATCAATGCAAGCACTTCCTGGCTTAAAAAGCATCAATGATTTCTTATACAATTCTGGAAGATTTCGAATTCTGTACAATAGAAAACTTCTCATATTTCGTATATTCAAACTTTTTGCACTGCTTTTACAATTTTGCTTGTGAAGTAACTCTTTTTTTAAAAAACCAAAACCTTAACCAATATTTTTTTATAATTTTCCTGATTAAGGTAAATGCAATTGCCCACCTCCCCAATTGCATTTCAGACAGGATTCTGAAAGCTGCAGTCCCAAAATGTTATATTTCCAAGCTTTCGTCATAATTCAGTGATAGAGATTGACATTCATAACTTAGGAGTGGAAAGGACGTAAGCTCCACTACCAGTCCATGCTATAGACCAGTGGTTCTCAACCTGTAGGTTCCCAGGTGTTTTGGCCTACAATTCCCAGAAATCCCAGCCCGTTTACCAGCTGTTATGATTTCTGGGAGTTGAAGGCCAAAATATCTGGGGACCCACAGGTTAAGACCCAATGCTGTAGACCATCAGTGGGAAGACTATAGTCCTCCGGAATCTCCTTTGTCCTATCACAATAACCCAAAGATCTACCATCTACAGTTGGAGGCAGATACAAGCATTGAGATACAAGATGCCTCTAAGCCTAATGGTTCCCAACCCTTGGGCCTCCAGGTGTTTTGGACTTCAACTCCCAGAAATCCCATCCGGTTTACCAGCTGTTAGGAACTGTTAGGAACACCTGGAGGCCCAAAGGTTGGGAACTACTGCTCTAAGCCAAGAGTGATTGAGTGGGGTGATTGAGTGGGGTGATTGAGTGGGGTGATTGAGTGGGGTGGAGGTGGGAGCTGTCCCATCCTCCCCTATAGGTTGCACAGCTGTGCTTTGGGTTGAAAATATGCTATGAAAGTGACCAGAAGTGACTGGACAATTCAAATAAGTTATTCTCATTTTTTTCCTTCTTGTGTCTTTGACTGGTTTGTGTTTTGCTTTTTAAAAAAGTTTTGAGGGCATGAAAGAAATTAGGTATGGTAAATTATATACTGTGGCGCTTAAGGGACAACTTTGTGGGATTTTGGCTTGCTTTGGTGTGATTTTCTGCCTGCTTTATAAAATTTATTTTGGCAAGTCTGTAGACTTTGAGGCCTAGGGGGTGGACTTCGAAGAGCTTTAAAAAAAGAATGGGGCCACCTGAGGCCCACAGACCCATATGTTCCCCATTTGAGCTCTAAGTAAATACTCAGTCCAGGAGTTGGTTCTCAGTAGCAGAACTGGATTCATCACACACACAAATCAACTCCATGTTGTCTTGATGTTAAGAACTCATCTTAGAAGAGAACAGGGATCTTTATTTTATTTTATTTATTCTTAAATCATTTGTAATTATAAATCCTTGATGATTACACAAAATTAACAAGAAAACTATCAATAGATCAGTAAATCCCCATCTACCTCTACCTGTCCCTGGGTCACAATGCTATAAAGTAGCTTACTTTGTAGTAGTGAGAATATGGAAGTTCATGTTCAATACTGAAGAAGCACAAGAGCTTTCTGGCTGAGAATTTTGGATGCCCCTTCCTAAACTGTCAATCTCAGGATCCCACAGGATAAAATCTTGGAAATTTAACTGGAATCACAGCACTAAAATAGTGTGATGTGAATAGATCCTTGTTGCACATACGTATTTACATATGGAAGTCATAATTTGATGTTCCTGAGAGAAAATAAACATGCATGTAAAGTATATTAAAGCCGCCATGATGTAACCGTGGTTCAGTGTTGAACTAGTGGCCCTTCCGCACAGTCATATAACCCAGAATATCAAGGCCAAAAATCTCACAATATCTACTTTGAACTGGGTTATGAGTCCACACTGCCATATAGAATCATAGAATCATAGAATAGTAGAGTTGGAAGAGACCACATGGGCCATCTAGTCCAACCCCCTGCTAAGAAGCAGGAAATCGCATTCAAAGCACCCCCGACAGATGGCCATCCAGCCTCTGCTTAAAAGCCTCCAAGGAAGGAGCCTCCACCACGGCCCCGGGGAGAGAGTTCCACTGTCGAACAGCTCTCACAGTGAGGAAGTTCTTCCTGATGTTCAGGTGGAATCTCCTTTCCTGTAGTTTGAAGCCGTTGTTCCGTGTCCTAGTCTGCAGGGCAGCAGAAAACAAGCTTGCTCCCTCTTCCGTATGACTTCCCTTCACATATTTGTACATGGCTATCATGTCTCCTCTCAGCCTTCTCTTCTGCAGGCTAAACATGCCCAGCTCTTTAAGCCGCTCCTCATAGGGCTTGTTCTCCAGACCCTTAATCATTTTAGTCGCCCTCCTCTGGACGCTTTCCAGCTTGTCAACATCTCCCTTCAATTGCGGTGCCCAAAATTGGACACAGTATTCCAGGTGTGGTCTGACCAAGGCAGAATAGAGGGGGAGCATAACTTCCCTGGA
Organism: Anolis carolinensis; assembly: GCF_035594765.1. NCBI lineage: Eukaryota > Metazoa > Chordata > Lepidosauria > Squamata > Anolidae > Anolis > Anolis carolinensis. The sequence continues at coordinate 195,166,042 of NC_085844.1, forward strand.
TCTAGACGCTATTCCCCTATTGATGCAGGCCAGAATCCCATTGGCTTTTTTAGCAGCCGCATCACATTGTTGGCTCATGTTTAACTTGTTGTCCACGAGGACTCCAAGGTCTTTTTCGCACACACTGCTGTCAAGCCAGGTGTCCCCCATTCTGTATCTTTGATATATTCCAATTCAAAGCACATCACATGGGATATTATTTAGCTGTCTGGAGGGGGCCTTGGATTCTGTGGGGAATTGTGTTTTAATCCCTGGCTCTCCCTTAGTAACTCCGTGGGTGACCTTGGGCAAGTCCCATTCTCTCAGCCTCAGAGGAAGGTAATGGCAAACCGCTTCTGATTACATCTTTCCAAGAAAATCCTCTGCTATAAGTTGGCATTGACTTGAAGGCACCTAATGACAACAATGTACAGTATAAACCAAGCTCATGTCATTGGACTGTGACTGTGCATAGAACAACCCTGTGCATGTTTACTCAAAATCAAAGCCTTGTCACATCAATTGAATTCACTCTGTAACAAGTGTGTTTAGGTAGGATTGCAGCCTCAGACTAGAATGTACCATGGGAGCTGACATTCATTCAGTACATAGGGGCAGGAAACATGTTTCCTTGTTTTAGCAAACATGTCTCAGCACTTATGTATGTGCTTGCATGCCACTTTTTATAGGGGTTTCTATCTGTCTCAAATAGTACTGTTGTTCAGCAGTGCTAAATTCATCTTCAAAAATTTCCCATCTTTTCCTCTTTAAATTGTATTCTTTAGATGAGAAACTGAAACTCCATATTTCCCCCAAATGTTTAGAATTAATACTTATGGGTGGCATATTGATCCCTATGAGTATAGACTGAGGAGCTAGTAAATATTTCTGATTATTTTTTTCTAGAATAAAAAAGTGAAATGTAGAATATATGTCCTAAGGAAAATCCGTTATAATGAAAAATGTACAAAAATTTGTCTTGGATCAGATATATCACAATCTAAAGAAAATGACATGATGTGAAATTTGTAAATGCAATTAACACACATTTTGTTATGCAAACAGCAGGCACAGTGTCAGGACAAGAGGTGTAGAGTGGAAATGTTTCTCTTCCCACCATATTCTGGACAAAAATTGCCACTCCAATGCTGCTGTTTGCATTTCAGTGAAAGTTCCTGCTGGTTCTAGGGGAAGTTTCCTTTGAAATGCAAACATCAATTTGGGAATAGATTTTCCAAACAACAATATATTCTTGTGAACTTTCATCTCTTAAGGCAAAGTATTGGGGGGGGGGGGGATGACAAGAGCTTGAGGAGTCAATTGAGACGCTTTAGATTCACAAAAGACCAGCTCTTAATTAGCATTGTTAGTATTACTTTAAAATGGATCAACCTCAATGCCTGCATTTTGGACTCTTCTTGAGGCAAGGCTTTGAGGACTGACATGATGCTTTGTCAACTAACATGATGCACACCATCTTTGTGTCCTTTTATACTTTACAAAGTGCCATGCTCATTAACAATGCTGCATTACTCCTCCTCCTTATTTGAATAACTTTCTCCTTCTCCCTTCATAACCCAAGGTTACTTTTTGAAGGAAAACACAGAGTTGTACATAGGGGAAAATGCAAGTCTTAGAATTTTTGAAAACTAAAGGTAGGAAATAAAGTGATCTGATCAGGTAGCTATGGAACCAAGTCTTTCTGGGCATATGTGAACGAAGACTTCTCAAAATGGCAGGCTGGAACACGCTCCTATTTCAGGATATTTCATTCCATTCTTTCTCCTTCACTATTTTCCAAGCTTTTTATTTTTCCTGTTGCTCTCTGTGAGTACTATCTACTTCTACTGTAAGGAACAGAATCCTTTTGGTAACTTATACGGATGGAACTAATCTTGAGATGATGCATTATCCTGTATCTTTTGGCAGTGCTTTTCTACCAGCTCAGTGAGATCAGCTGAATGTCCAGTCTAGGAGGTGGGTAGTAGAGCTTTTTTGTCATTGCACCACCAAGGAAAAAGGAATAGCTTTTGCCTTCTTAGAACGCCAACACTAACAACACAAAGTGGCACTTACACAGGTGGAATTATACGCCACAAGCCTCAAACAAAATTTGGCCAAAGTAATCTATAGGAAGTGTGGTAATGTACACAGCAGGTTCACAAAAAATATTGGCCAATATCTAGATACAGTGCATATAGACACAACAAAGCAAGGAAACTGATGAAGTATAATTATGTACGTTAGCCCACCAGTGTTATAGAAGGGAGGCAATCACCAGAGTTGCTCCTGCAAAGTTCTGGCAAAAGAAGTTCAGGACAGAGCATTTGGAATTCTCAGCTAAAGAGGTCCTCGGCTTCCCTAAACTTTATTTCCAGGAATTAGAATCATAGACTTACAGAATCATAGAGTTGGAAGAGACCTCACAGGCCATCCAGTCCAAACCCCTGCAAGAAGCAGGAAATAGCATTCAAAGCACCTCCATAGAATCATAGAGTTGGAAGAGACTTCTGCAGGAGCAGATCAGATGGCCTTCATTCTATAAAGCTGGTGGGAAGACGTCCTCTGTATATTTGTATCACTGCTAAAGAAGGGAGCAAAGCTGATTCCCTTGTCCCTACTTCCTCTCTGTTATTTACAAGATGGTAGGGTTTTAGACATACTTCCATTCTTCCATCCATTTTGGGGGGCATGAGTCTGCACTCCGGTGTGTTCTGGCTGCTCTTATACATACAGTAGAAAAGGAGCAACATTCACATGCAGTGTAATACTGCTTTTTCTTTTCAAGGTGATCAAAAGCAATCCCAATATGTCTGGGTTCACCCCCAGAACTAAAAGAATGGAGCTGCCTCTTGAAATTCCCTAGCTGCTTCTGTGCATTAGCTATGACAGTGTTGGGCAGGGGGGTACTGTATAGGATACCTCCTTGTACAATGTCTTGCAGGTTCCATATGTTGGTGTAACCAAGGGTTATGTTAGTGTATTTCCACTTCTGGATCCTCACCACCAATGGGCTAAACATATTACCATAGGACATGGTACTCACCAGCATGATGCAGAAGTTTGAACATCGAACTATAACTGCGGAGACTGAAGTTCAAATTCCCACTTGTCTATGGAGAACTTCTGAGTTACCTTAGGCAAGTCGCATTCTCAGCCTCAGAGGAAGGCCAAGGGAAACTCCCCCGGAACAATTCTTGCCAAGAAACCCCTGTGACAGGTTTGCATTATAGTTGCGTTAAGCAAGAAATAACTTGGGCACACAACAAACAACAACAGTGCTCACTACTAAACTATTTTTTCGGGGGAGGGCGTGTGTGTGTGTCAAGCGAATTCAAAAAGGAAAAATATATAAATGGCGACTAGCTGCAAAATCTCAGTGAAATTGCTATGCTCTGAGTTGGGATACTCCATAAGCACATTGGTACTTTTTGTGTATAAGTTCCAAGGTATTTAAATCAAAGCAGAAGTATAACATATAGGCCTTCAATGTGATCCTGCAGAACATTTGGTCCAACCTTGGAAAAGAAACTTACTTTTTTGAACTACAAATCTCAGTGTTGATTGTAGGATTCTGTGACTTATAGTCCCTGTAGCAATGTTGCTGGCATATTCTGGGAATTGTATCTCAAAAAGGTATTTCTAAATTTTGCTTTTTCTTATATTCTTATTATTCAGTGGTCACACCTATTCAGTTTAGGAACTAATACAACTCAAGAACAGAAACCAAAATGTTGGTGGACAGGAAAAGAGATTTAAATCTGGGCTTAAAACCAACCTTAAAAACTGTGGCATAGACATGGAGAAGTGGGAAGCCCTGGTCCTAGAGAATTCTAACTGGAAGTCAGCTGTTACCAGTAGTGCTGTGGACTTTGAAGAGGCAATGGAGGGTGAAAGGGAGAAATGTGTCAAGAGGAAGAAACGTCAAGCCAGCCCTTGATGGGACTCCCTTCCATCTGGAAATCGATGTCCTCAATGAAAAAGAACTTGCGGATCCAGAATAGGTCTCTGCAGTCAGTTACAGACCCACCACCAAGACCCTACATTTGGAAAGCAACCATACTTGGCCAAGAGTGATAGCCTATAATGATAAGGAACTAATAATGATTTTCTTTTAAAAGCAATAGGGGAAATTATCGCTATTAGGATTTGAAGAATAGTAAGATTGAATATATGGGTAGAAGTTAATTTATACTATATATTTAGAAAAATAGAATAAGTGAATAATTATAGCCATTAACTGAAAAGTTGGAATTAATTTGTGTCCCTCACCCTTTTTTGTTGATTGCATTTTTGTATTGTATGTCAGTGCAGTAGCAGATTGGTTAAATGTATTTGTCATGTAGTTACTATCTATTTTGTCATGGCTTGTAATTTTCTTTCTAAATGTTGTTTTATATTATTAAAATGTTTTAAATAGATTTTTAAAACATTATTTATTTAGTACTAAACTCTTACTTAACATTTGTTTTGGATTGGAAGTACAGCTTGGTCTACATTTGATAATATTGGGGACTGGAAGTATGGGGGTGGGGAGACAGATTGGTAAAATGATGATGACCAAAATAGTAGTATTTATCTTTTTTAAAGATAGGGTTCTACTGCTAGTACTATAACATTCAGTAGGAATACAGGTAACCTGAGGGAATAAAATGAGTCCATAGCCCCTCTTAATGAAAATTTACTTCAATCCCAAATTTCTAGCATTGCACAGAAAAAAAAATATTGAAAATTGTTCACATATAGAATTCTTAGATGCGTTGTGCCTATATTACCTTGGCAAAGCTGTCTGTCTGACCTTTTCCTTTGGATGCCTAAACTTTATATCTAATTGCTCACTAGAAATTTTAAGTCACAGCAATGTCAAATATTTGGGAAGTGAAAGAAAATTTCATTGAGGGGGAAGTAAAATCCCTCGTTTTTTCCTCCCAGCATTATAACTACACCACGGTAACACAGTATTTTTTAAGCAAAACATTGCTAGTATTTGACTATTAGTAAACATAACAACTGGAAAAGTGTTTAACAAATTAATGGGATTATAACACAGGGTGTGAATGGCTCCTGTACCAGCCATGGCATTTCTTATGTCAAAACCATGCTTATGTTAAAATGGAGGGATAAGATTTTTTTTCTTTTTTAAAGTGAGGGTAGTACAGGTTAAGTATCTCTTATCCAGAATTCCAAAATCCAAAATACATCAAAATGATTCACACGCACAACATTATTTAAACTATTGTGTTTAAAATTATCTTTAGGCTATAATTATTATGTTTACTTATTCTCCTCTTTTTCTCATCACAAGAAGATTCAAAGTGGTATATATAAAACATAAATGAATTTCGGATCTAGATTTGCGTCCCATCTCTAAGATTTCTCATTCTCCAAATGAAGTATTCCAAAGTGTTGTCGAAGGCTTTCATGGCCAGGATCACAGGGTTGTTGTATGTCTTTCGGGTTGTGTGGCCATGTTCCAGAAGTATATTCTCCTGACGTTTCGCCCACATCTATGGCAGGCATCCTCAGAGGATGTATCTCTCAAGGGACATAGCAGATACAGCTTGTGAGGTATGGATAAACTAAGTAAGGAAAGGAAAGAATATATATCTGTGTAGAATCCAGGGTGTGGCAAAAGTCCTTTGTCACTGGGAAGCCAGCATTAATGTTTCAGTTAATCACCCTAATTAGCATTGGAAAGGTTTTTGTCTCTTGCCTGGGGGCATCCTTTGTTAGTCATTAGCTGTGCTCTGCCCTCAGAGTGTTGCTTCCCATCCACTGTTTTGATTTTAGAGTTTTTTTAATACTGGTAGTCAGATTTTGTTCATTTTCATGGTTTCTTCCTTTCTGTTGAAGTTGTCCACATGCTTGTGGATTTCAATGGCTTCTCTGTGTAGTCTGACATGATAGTTGTTGGAATGGTCCAGCATTTCTGTGTTCTCAAATAATATACTGTGTCCAGGCTGGTTCCCTTGATGTATGGTAAGAACACCTTTCTTAATGTATGGTACACAGCCCGAAAGACATACAACAACCCTGAAGTATTCCAAAATTAGAGAAAATTAAAAATGCAAAACACTTTGGTCCCAAGCATTTCAGATAAGGGATAATCAATCAGTTTTATAACACGCAGCAGGGATGCAGGTAACAGGAGGTAGGTAATAGCACAGCTATTGATTGTGTCTATCATGAAAAACAATGGACCACTCTTGAAGAACTGGCTGTGCCACAACATTTGATTGCATTGATGCAGAACCTATACTCAGGATAAGAGACTACTCTTAGGACAGTATATAGAGAAATAGAAAGGTTTCCGGTTTACAAAAGATTCAGGCAAGGATGTATTTTATCACCCCCATCTTTTTGACTTATATGATGAACATATAATATCTAAACCAGGATTAGACTTGGAGCAAGGAAGTGTGGAAATTGGAGGAAGGAGCATCAACCATTTAAAATATGCAGATGATACCATACTATTAACAGAAAATAAAGATTTGTAATAATTACTGAAGAAAGTCAAGGAACAAAGTACAAGCAGGTTTGAAGCTGAACATTAAAGAACAAAAATAACAACCACAGATGATTTACATAACTTTAAAGTAAACAAGGAAGTCATTGAAATCATTCAGGATTTTCCATATCTTGGCTCACTCATTAATTAGAATGCAGAATGCAGTAAGAAATCAGAAGACTAGCAACTTCTTCACAGAGGGCTAAAATTGACGGCATGCGTCGGTTTAGCCCAGGTCACCCACGGAGCTTACTGGCTGCTATCAGATGATGCTGACGCAGCTCATGGGTGAAGGAGGGCGGAGACGACCCATGCCACCACCATGGCAACACGGTAGGACTCTTGGAATCCATGGGGGGAAGCTGCAGACTCCACGCTTCCCCCCATCTGGTTGCCCTCAGCTGGAGGTGGATGATGCAAGGCATGGGGTACTGGTTCCCTTGCCCCTCCCACGCTCCTTAGCGAAGTGGAGCACCTCCGGCAGCTGTGTGACAAGGTCATAGGACTTGTAAGTGAAGTTATTAAGGGACTAGACAAGGTCCTGAAATGTAAAGAAATATCATTGAATACTAAAGTTAGGATTGACCATAACATCATGTTTCCCATTTCTATGTATAGTTGAATAATCGGGACAGTGAAGAAAGCTGATAGAAAGAAAATCAACTCATTTGAAATGTGGCGCTGGAGTTCCATTTTATGTATACCATGGACTGCTAAAAAGACAAATAAAAGGATCCTTGAGTAAATCAACCCTGAACTATCTTTAGATGCCAAGATTACTAAGATTCTGAGGAGACATGATTCAGTAGAAAAGGCAATGACACGGTAGAAGGCAGTAGGGAAAGGAGAAGTCTGTATTACAGAGGGATAGACTGAATCAAGGAAGCCTGTGTCGGGGTGAGCACCCGACAATTGAAATAAAAAATAGCCCCTGCTTGTTGTTGACCTAAGCAACCTGAAAGATAGTTGCATCTATCAAGTAGGAAATTTAGGTACCACTTATATGTGGGGAGGCTAATTTACGACACTATAAAAATCATCCAGCCACCGTTGGAATGAGGAAGTTGCCGTCGCAGTGGATGATGAAGCAGCTGCTCCCCCTTTGGCCGGAATCAAGCATACCCTCAGGAAGCTGGAAGCTGGAGAAGGTTTAAATTGCCTCTGCGTCTGTCTCTGTTCTATGTTTATATGGCATTGAATGTTTACCTTATATGTGTACAATGTGATCCGCCCTGAGTCCCCTTCGGGGTGAGAAGGGCGGAATATAAATACTGTAAATAAATAAATAATAATAAATAAGCCCAGGCAGTTGTTGATAGGGTGACCTCGAGGTCTCTCAGTCATAGGGTTGCCATAAATTGAAGTCAACTTAATGGCAGTTAACAACAACAATAATAAGGGCATCTAGACCTATTGATATTTTTCTATCCCTCTCATAAAAGCAGGCTTTAGAAAGAAAAAAAAGATGAGAAAAGTGTTAGGGATGACTGGTGAAATAACTGACATGGCCTCTTGTTCCTTCAATAGTTACCGTATATACTCGAGTATAAGCCGACCCTAATATAAGCCGAGGCACCTAATTTTACCACAAAAACTGGGGAAACTTATTGACTCGGGTATAAGCCAAAAGTGGAAAATAAAGCAAAAAAAAGGTAAAGGTTTCCCCTGAAGTTAAGTCCAGTCGTGACCGACTCTGGGGGTTGGTGCTCATCTCCATTTCTAAGCCGAAGAGCCGGCGTTGTCCATAGACACCTCCAAGGTCATGTGGCCGGAGCGGTACCTATTGATCTACTCACATTTACATGTTTTCGAACTGCTAGGTTGGCAGGAGCTGGGGCTAACAGCGGGCAGTCATTCCGCTCCCAGGATTTGAACCTGGCATCTTTCAGTCCGCAAGTTCAGCAGCTCAGCGTTTTAATACACTGTGCCACCAGGGGACCCTATAAGAAAATGCAGCAGCTACTGGTAAATTTCAAAATAAAAATAGATCCCAATGAAATTATATTGAGGCATCAGTAGGTTAAAGGTTTTTGAATATTTACCGTATTTCAAATTAAAACAGTAAACTAGCTCTGTAAGTGGAAAAGTAAGGCCAAAAAACAATATGCTGTTAAAATAACTTAATAATAATAATAACTTCATTTGTACCCTGCCCTATCTCCTCATGGGGACTCAGGCCAGTTTCCAACATAGTAACAGGCAAACGTTCAATGCCTACATAAACAATGCAGAGCTAGATATAGATCTATAATTATCTATACTAATTTCACATATGCATTTCCCCCTGAAATGTTTGTAAATCCTCTCTCTATATATGTGCATTTCTCTCCTGCAATATTTGCAAGCCCTATATATGTATATTCATATCTATCTATCTAGACATCTCTCTATATATAGATAATTATATCTGTATAGCATTTGCAAAGACTTGCAAACATATGAGGGGGAAATTCATACATAAAATTAATGTAGATAGATAGATAGATACAAATATAAAGGAACATAGGGATTACAAAGGCTTGCAGGGGGAATGCCTATATATCTGTAGCAGAGATTAACAAATATTTCAGGGAAAAATGCTTTTATAAGATGAATGGGTATATAGATATTATTCTTCCTGACTTGCAAGGGCTTCTTTCCCCTTTCAAAACATTCCCTTGGTTAAGAGCGGGGGAGGCTTTGGAAAAGTAAACACTACTGGCTTGGCCTTGACCTGATTATAAGCCGGGGGAGGCTTTTTCAGCTCATAAAAGGGCTGAAAAATGCAGCTTATCTTTGAGTATATACGGTACTTAGTCTTGGGAAGACAGGCGGACCAATGTCAGCATGCTGGAAGAAGCAAAGACCACCATCAACTCCGCTGGACTGGCCACGTTGTCCGAATGCCCGGTCACCGTCTCTCAAAGCAGTTACTATACTCCCAACTCAAGAATGGAAAATGGTGAACAGGAAAAGAGATTTAAAGATGGGCTTAAAGCTAACTTTAAAAATTGTGGCATAGACACAGAACTGGGAAGCCCTGGCCCTTAAGCACTTAAACTGGAGGTCAGCTGTTACCAGCAGTGCTATGGAATTCAAAGAGGCACGAATCGAGGGCTTAAGGGAGAAACGTGCCAAGAGGAAGGCACATCAAGCCAACCCTGACCGGGATCGCCTTCTACCTGGAAATCCTCATTGTGAAAGAACATGCAGGTCAAGAATAGGACTCCACAGTCACCTATGTACCCACCACCAAGACACTACATTTGGAATGCCATCATACTCGGACAACGAGTTAAAAAGAGAATTTCAGTTGATGTTGCTTGTCTTGGAAGGATCACGTGCTGAAATTTCCTTTTCTACTAAAACCATTAAAGAGACAAGAGCCCTGTCCCTTATTTCACTTGTCAACCCTAAAAAATACTGGGGGGGAAATAGGAAAGTGAACATTACAGCTTCAAATATTCCTTTAAAAGTCATTAGTAACAGTTCTAGTTCTAAGGTTCAAATAAATATAATAAATAAATAGGTTCTGGTGTAGTTGTAATTCTAGAAGGTAGCTTTATTTTTAAATTTCTCTAACTCAACTAGTATTATAGAATTGTTACTTTAAAAAAACACCTTCAGCATGTCAGCATGAGACATGGAGGAGCCAGAACTTGGACCATGTGGTAGTAATCCTCCATTATTTCATGATGCTGCACCCTATTAACTATAACAGTTAACTTTTAAAAGGAACAGATATACAGTAAAAGGAATTACATCATCTCATTATAATGATAATGTTTCCTAGTAGCATTCTAGTTATGGAGAAAGGAAAATACGAGTGATTGAGGTATGACAATTCCACATGAAATATACATTGTGGGAGTCAGCTAGACATCTATCCAGCTTTTAGTAATTAAACCCCATGATGTGCATGGATCTTCATTGAGAGCCTAGATGATACTAAAATGTAGAAAAGTCATAAATTATGTGGCTACACATGAATCCAAAGAAATGCAGTTCAGTAGATTTGTCATGGCTTTTCACACAACTGCCAAGGTCTTTCTACATACCAGCAGAACTCATTTTTGATAAATGGATGCAACGACCTTCATTTCCACAGAAGAAATGGGAGACATATCTTCAAGTGCTCAAAAGATGGTTGTTTTATTAGTAGACGGTTAGATAGTAAAGTAGGAGATAACAGACAAGTAGTTTTCTGTCAGCTCACCACAGCCGCTCCTGAATGAACACACGAGATTCTCTGTGGTATCACCAGGAACTTTTACTGTAGGAAACATGAACATCAGAAAAGCCAAGAATGGGAGGCTCCGGCCAACCCTCCTTTATATACCCTCCCCCTCATTTGAACAGTCTCTTCCCGCTCAGTAAAACCCCGCGCAAATTCCCCGCCAAGTCCATCAGCCGTTTCTCCTCCGAGTCCTGGGACGCAGGTGTCTTATCAATGTCAGTGACCCTGAAACTCAGAGCCACATCCAGGCTCTAGTAGCAGGGTTCTGACATGGCGTCCTCCTCCCCTTCGTCCTGGAAGGAAAAGATTAAACACAACTATTGTTCTCCGCTGTCCAGAGTTCCTTTATACTTTTTTAACAGGCTGCAATGGAATACCGGGTGTACCTTTCCTAGGTCCTTTGGTAGCCTCAGCTCATAGGTCACTTCGTTTATTCTTTTTGCTACCCTGAATGGCCCTATATAGCGTGGAGCCAATTTCTTGGATGGGAACCCCAATTTCAGGTTTTTTGTGCTCAGCCAAACCAGATCTCCTTCGCCCAATTTGTCCCCCTCTCGGCGCCTACGATCCGCAAAGAGCTTGTACTTCTTTTGTGTTTCCCGCAATGCCTCTACCACGGTTTGCCACCCTTGCTTGATTTTGGCCGGCCATTCCTCGTCGGTCTGGCCCTCCCCTTCCTTCCACTCGGGTAGCCTGGGGAAAGGTGCCACCTCCTGTCCGTATACTATTTCGAATGGGGCACGACCTGTGGCCGAATGTACGGCCCCGTTAAAAGCCATCTCAGCAAACGGAAGAAGGTCCGCCCAATCATCCTGTCTATAATTGGTGTACATCCTTAAGAATTGGCACAGTGTCTGTTGGGTACGTTCGACCCCCCCGTTGGTCGCGGGATGAAAGGCCGAGCTCAGGTTCCTTTCTGCTCCTAACAGCTGTAAGAATTTTCCCCAAAATTTTGCAGTAAATTGGACTCCCCGGTCACTAATTATCTTGTCGGGACACCCATGTAGGCGATATACATGCTTCACATACAAATCAGCAAGTTTTTCAGCTGAAGGGAGTTTTGGCAGAGCCACAAAGTGTGCCTGTTTTGAGAATAGGTCCAATATTGTCCAAATGTATCTGTGGCCTCTGCTGGGGGGTAGTTCGCCTACAAAATCCATGGCTACGCATTCCCATGGCCTCATGGGCTCCACCACCTTCTGCAATAGCCCCTGGGGCTTCCCCGGTGGTGTTTTTCCCTCTGCACATAATTCACACTGCGTGACGTATCCCCTGGCGTCTTTCCTCATTCCGGGCCACCAGCATTGTTTGGCCAACAGTTTAATAGTCCTGGTGGGGCCTAGATGACCCGCACCCTTGTTATCATGGTACTTCCTTAACATTTCTCGTCTTAAACATTCAGGAATATACAATTTCTTATTTACAAACACCAAATCCCCACACAATTCTCCCTTTTCTTTGTTTGTTTGTAACCATTTGTCCATTCCATACGCTCGCTTCAACTCTTCCTCCCATATTTCTCCTCCCCCCGTGGAAATGGCAGTACGTTTGTTTTCTTTGGCCGCTTGTGCTCGAGTTAGTACCGCCAGGCCCCATTGCTTATCAAGAAAAATACTCCCTTCAGATTCCTGAATTCCTCCCCCGTGCTGAGGCATCCGAGAGAGAGCGTCAGCGAGTATATTATGTTTCCCCTGGAAGAATCTGAGTCTGAAATCAAAACGGCTGAAATATTGGGCCCATCTAATTTGCTTCGCTGATAGTTTACGAGGGGATCTTAGATACTGTAAATTTCTATGGTCAGTCCACACCTCAAACGGTGTTCCACTTCCTTCCAGAAAGTGTCTCCAGCACTCTAGTGCTTTTAGAATCGCTAAGGCTTCTCTCTCCCAAATCGGCCAGTTTTTTTCTGTATCGCTAAACTTTTTTGACAGATAGCCACATGGCTTCAGGTTCCCCCCCTCGTCTTTCTGTAGCAGAACTGCCCCATATGCCCGGTCTGACGCATCGCAATGTAATACAAAGGCTTTAGACATATCAGGGTGCTGTAGGACAGGCTCCTCAGTAAAACGCTTTTTAAGGGCTTCGAAAGCTTCCTGGCATTCTATTGTCCAGGTCAGTTTGGCCCCTGGGGCCTTCACTTTGGCTGTTTCTCCCCTACCTTTAGTCTTTAACAAATCCGTTAATGGCAAAGTGAGGCGCGCAAAGTCCTTGATAAATGTTCTATAGAAGTTTGCGAACCCTAGGAAGGATTGCAGCTGCTTCCGTGTTTTGGGGGCTTCCCACCCCCTCACGTCTTCTACCTTCGCAGGGTCCATCGCCACTCCCTGGGAGGAAATCCTATACCCCAGAAAGTCTATCTGGTCTTTATTGAACTCGCACTTGGCAAGCTTCGCATACAGTTTTGCTTCTCTCAACTTTTGCAGGACTTCCCTGACTAGTTCTATGTGTTGCTCCTTAGTCCGAGATACTAACAATATGTCATCTAAAAAAACAAAGACTCCCTTGTACAACAATGGATGCAACACTTCGTTGATTAATTGCATGAACGCGGCGCCTCCGCCGCACAAACCGAAAGGGAGCACACGATAATTGAATAATCCGAATGCACAGGAGAAGGCCGTCTTCCACCTGTCCTCTGGTTTAATCTGCAATTTATGGTACGCTTCAATTAAGTCCAATTTAGTGAATATCTGTCCCTCCGATAACTGGGCGATCAAGTCCTTCACTAAAGGTAGGGGGTATTTATTTCCAGAACTGATTGCATTCAGGCCCCTGTAGTCAATGCAGAGCCTCAGCGTTTGGTCCTTTTTGCGCCTGAACAACACAGGCGCCCCTAGAGGGGAATTTGAAGGCTCTATGAAACCCCTCGCTAGGTTTTTATCAATGTATTTTCTCAGTTCCTCCTTTTCCCTAGCCGACATTGGGTATATTTTTGCCTTAGGAAGCTCTGCTCCTGGGACTAGCTCTATCTTCACTTCAACTCTCCGCTTCGGTGGGAAACTGTCTGCTTCCTTCTCATCAAATACGTCCACAAAATCCCGATACTCTGGGGGTAATTTATCTGCCAGTTCTGCTATCCTGATAGAGTCTTCCTCCCCCCTTTTCCCCGGCTCCCTTTCCACTTCCTGGCTCCCTCCTTCCAACTTCATCCTGAAGATCATGCTCTTATCCTCCCAGTTGATTTGCGGGTTGGCCTGCCCCAGCCATGGCATGCCTAGTATAACATTATAGCTGGCTATTGGTGATATCACAAATGACACCTTTCCTTCCCAACTCCCTATCTTACACTTTACATCTTCGGCACTGTACTTAGCTAATGATCCCGATGCTGTGGATCCGTCCAACTGCGAAAAAGCTATTGGGGATTCTAGGTTCGTTCTTTCGCATCCCAATCCCTCGGCTAATTCAGGGGAGATGATGTTCCTGGAACATCCACAATCCACAAATGCTTTGCAGGTTGCTTGTTTGCTGCCACTTTCCAGCTGAATGGGGACCACTATCATGGCTTTGTCCTGACTTACCAACCCCCCCGAGTGGTGCCTCATCGGTGGTTCTTCCTCGGCGCGTTTCCCTGCCACGGCTCTTGGTTTGGGCGGGCCTCCGCCTTCCCCTTTTCTCTGCCAGCACTCGGCAGCCCTGTGGCCCAAACGGCCGCACACGAAGCAGCCCCTCCTGCTGGTGCTCACGTTCCCTGTCGGCTCCGTTCTCCTCCCGGCTGGGGTTGATCCCTCCTTCCGGCTCCCCTCTTTCATCTGCGGCCGCTGCTGTAGCCCTCCTCGGTGCCTCCTCGCCTGGGCCAGCGATGTCTCGATGCGCCCCGCCAGCTGAATCCATCCGCGCAGTGTGTCAGGCTCATCACGATGCACCGCCCAGGAGAGGATCTCCCGCCTGAGCCCCTCTTTGAAGAGTTCTATCTTTGTCACTGCAGACCATTCCGGCACCTTTTCAGCGAGGCATTGGAACTCCTCCGCATACTCAGATACCGACCTCTGCCCCTGGGAGACGGTCTTCAACTCCTCCCTCGCCCGGATCTGCTCCAGTGGATCTCGGAAACGGGTCTCCAGGGCCCCCATAAAGCGTCGGAGTGACCCCAGACATGGGTCGCGCCGCGCGTGTAGTTGAACGTACCAGCTGGCCGCTCCCCTCTTCAACACTGCACCAATGGCCCGTACCCGGCTGGATTCCGTTCTAAAAGTGTGGGCATTGTCCTCCATATAGCCCCTCACCGTGGTCAGGAAAAAATCCAGTTCAGAGGACTCTCCCCCAAACTCGATCCTTAGTTCCTCTCGTCTCGGTAGGGGTCCCTGTGGTGGCAATCCCCAATTCTCCGCCCGTCGCAAGCCCCCTTGCGGGCCAGTGGGCCCCGCTGCTGCTTCCCTTTGTCCTGTGCCACGCCCGGCATTCGCCAGGGGCACCAGGGTCTCAGTTGGGAGCGTAGCCGGGATTCTCGGAGGCTTTTCCCCTTCGTCGTCACTCTCCTCCACCCGCGTCAGGCTCGTTTGGATCTTGGGCCGGGCACCGGGCTCCTTTCGCATTTCCCTTCCCTTCGGTGCTGGGAGGTCTGCAAAGCCCTGGCTGCTTCCCATGCTCACGTCCCACATTGAGCTAGCCCGGAGTTCCCTTCCTCGCTCCGGCTCCGCCAAAACCGCCAGGCGCTCCATCGCCCTCGACATCACTGCCAGGGTGGTCTCCATCGCCGACATCCTCTCCTCCAGAAACACCATCTTTTGCGGGCCTGGGGAAGGTGAACCTTCCTCTCCTCCGGTGCTATCTCCCCGCACCACTCCGCGCCTCTGGGTTACCCCATTTGGCTGGGCATAAGCGGTGGATGACGCCAGGGCCGCCAGCTGGTGGAACTCAGCGTCCGTCTCGGGAGTGGCCCTTTCCGACCTTCCTCCTCCGGCGCCCAAGAGCTCTTCATCCTCCACTTGCATGTTACACCTCACCGCTACAGCGGGATGGTGTCCGTATTCTTGGCTTAGTGTCAGCTCACCACAGCCGCTCCTGAATGAACACACGAGATTCTCTGTGGTATCACCAGGAACTTTTACTGTAGGAAACATGAACATCAGAAAAGCCAAGAATGGGAGGCTCCGGCCAACCCTCCTTTATATACCCTCCCCCTCATTTGAACAGTCTCTTCCCGCTCAGTAAAACCCCGCGCAAATTCCCCGCCAAGTCCATCAGCCGTTTCTCCTCCGAGTCCTGGGACGCAGGTGTCTTATCAATGTCAGTGACCCTGAAACTCAGAGCCACATCCAGGCTCTAGTAGCAGGGTTCTGACAGTTTTCACTTAAGTTATAAATGATTTGAGGATTCCAGGTTCAGAAATTTCTGAAGTTTTATTCTTAATAGCCCCCTGAAGGAGGTCTTGACACATTGGGTTTTTCTACTAATAAAACAACCATCTTTTGAGCCTCTTGACATGTACCTCTTGTTTCTTCTGTAGATTCCATTGCATGCTTTCTAGTTTCTGCTTCTTTTTGGTATGATCTTGATTTCAACTGTTTAGGAAACAGGGAACATAGCGAAAGAGACAATCTTTAAGGCACATGTGCCAAAACATTTCTTGAAAAGTAGAAATTACAGGATCAAGTATTATGCTGCCGAACAGTCATCCGTTGCTTTAAAAAGGTGGGTGATTCCACCTATTTCAAAAATGTCTTCTAAAATAATATTTCAATTTTTTAAAAACTATTTTCTAAAAGCAATCATTTCATTACACACTCACTATGGCTTGGAATTATCAAACCTTTTAATGAACTTCCTTCAATCCTTTGACATTTCATGGTGAATTTTCCTTTTAAAAAATTCATAAGCAACTTATAATAAATTGCACCTCATTCGATTATATTATTCTAGTCACCTGACCGAGGTGAATTTCAGAATTGGAATACAGGACACACACACTTCCCAACTACTAAGGACACTGGTGTGGTTGATCTGGGGTACTTTTCAGGCTGTACTGATCTTGATGTTATTATGAACCTTCTGGTCATGGTGCCCTTAAGGCAAACCTATCACAGTATTTGTTCATTGCTTTCCTTTGAGGCTGAGAGAGTATGATTTGCCCAAGCCAACCAGTGGGTTTCCATAGCTGAATAAGGATTCGAGCCCCGTTCTCACATAGTCCCAGTCCAGTGTTTAAACCACTACACCATAATGGCTCACTTGACTACTTCCCATTATTTCCTTATGTCACAGTTCTCCATTCTGTAAAATGGAATGCAGTTACACCACTGATAAACTCTTATTAACTGGGCAATGAACTCAGAGGTGGGAGTGTAAAACAAAAGTCATCTCTCCACATTTGCGAGTTTGACTTTTGCCAATTTGATTGTTCCTGATTGTAATTAAAATGTTCTGTCTTGGAATTTCTAGATCCGTGGTTCTCAATCTGTGGGTCCCCAAGTGTTTTGGGCTACAACTCCCAGAAATACCAGCCAGTTTACCAGCTGTTAGGACTTCTGGGGGTTGAAGGCCAAAACATGTGGGGACCCACTGCTCTAGATCCCCCAGTGGGATTCTATGATCAACTTCTTCTAGTAGTTCTGGAGGACCTAAAGATTTCTAGAGGGAACATTTCCCAATGAATCTCTAGGTCTTCCAATGCATTTCTATGACCAGCTCTAGCTGGGAGATCAAGAAATTCCTAGAAAGCTGTTTTCTTTCATTTGTGGCTTCACGTTCATGGGGTTCCTGCTTCCCTATCCCCAGTGAATGTGGAGGTTTAACCATAGTTGCTTTTGCCATGCCTTAATATGATAGAGGTGGTGATGGTATAGATTTTCAAAAAATCCTTTGATGGGACACATACATAAATATACCCACTCCACATTTAAGACATGAATGCCCTGAGGTTTGCAGCTGTCTGGAAGCCTTTCTGAAGTAAAACCGGGTTAGTTTTCTGCTCGGGACTTCTCTTTCCTCTCTGGGAAGCCGGGGTGCTGTCCCACCAGCTCCAGCCTCTCTCCCATCTTTACTCTCCAAAGTGCTGCTGTCGCTGCTGCATGCGTGTTTGTGAGCTCACAGGGAACGGCGGGACACGGGCCTTTCTCTCATCTCTAATGAAACCCTTTAATCATATTCAAATAGGTTACTGTTCAGGGGGAAAATAGAAATATGGATTTGATAGCAATAAATTTCCCTGGCTGGCTAAGCCCAGTTCTTAATTGTCCTGTCCCAGGGCTCGCACATTTCATTGTTCGTTAGGTGCTTAAGTCCCCGCTCTCATTTTGTGGCGGTGACATTACCGCTGATGGCTCTAATACTCTCATAATTTGAAAGGGGATTTGCATGATAGAACGCAGAGTATTAAAAGAAAAAGAAAAAAGGAGAGTTAAAAAAGGGAGGGGGTGCAGAGCAAAGGGGGGGGGGGGTAGAACTGGAGGACCAGATCCAGCTTTCACTTAAAAAAAGTCACTTTCTTCAAAGTCAAATCATTGTTTTCATTAAAAAAGGGGGGGGGGGTTTCTTTAGAATGAGCCTGTCCGGCCGCTGGTATTATCCTTATTGTGGCTAATGGTTATTAATTATTATTATCCTCTAGCACAGAGCACTGCGGACGTGATGTCCTTAATGTCCTTGGACAAAGGAGAAGAAAGGGTGTCGGGACAGGGGCTGGAAAGGAAGGAAAGAGCTTTTTGCTGGTAGTTATGTGGACAGAGGTAATATATTGAGAAATATGTATTTTATTTCCATACCCATAGATGAAGATCTTAGAGGTGTCAGTAAAACGACTGGGGCTGTTGTTGCTTTAAGTTGGATCTGGGTGTTTCTTTTTTTAGGTACTGCTCAAGACCTAGATTGTATGAATTTATGGATGGAAAACAATGGCAAAGCAGACTGGTTTCATACAATGCAAAAATAGTTTTAAGGCATGCCATGAAATCTATGCCTCTCTGACATAATTTGCCTATGTGAGCAAAGAAAAAAAACCCTTGTGTTCAAGGCTAGTAGTATAGTGTCTGTAATCAAGATCAAATTCCTACATTGGATTTAGGGTCATGAATTTAGCAGAAGCCTATTCCCATTTAAATATGGGAATATTTCAAATTTCTGCTTGGACCCAGAAGTGTGATTGCAGTCCAAGCTACCAGAAGGACCATAGCCTCTCATATCAACTTGTAGGAGTTTTGAGATCTCCAAGGCCTTTCTCTGAATTTTATCATTCTTGATTTAAGAGAGAACTTTCTCATTGGCCACTTTGTCTGTGGAACTCCCTGCTCATGGACTGTAAGCCTAGAGGTCTTTAGCATTTAAGTGAAATTATTATTAAAGGACCTTTTTATTTTGGCGAATGCTTCCTACTTAAAATATGGATTTTAACTGATATTTGTTTTTAATGCTTTTTCTTTTAAAATGTATGCATTTTATTCATTTGATTATTAGCTGAGCCCACTTTTTCACAGCAAAGGCAAAGTATTAACTTAGTAAGCAGAACAACAGAAATCTGCTATTAATGGAAGTGGGACAGAAAATTTGTTCTATTAATGGGGGAAGCAGTTTAAATATGTACACTTTATGTCTGGATATTAAGAAGTTCCTGCATTTAAAAGGCAGCTCTGAACTGCTCTATTAATAAAGAACACATATACAAGAAATTGGAGACTCTTTTATATTGTTACATGGGGAAAATATAACTAATTGCTGTTATGTCTGACATATTCCAGAAGAATTTCTGAAATTTCACATCTCCTTTGTGCCCTAGAATATCTGCATTTTAAAAATATGATTGATTTGCATCTTTAAAAATGCAGGTAGTTCAATTCCTCGACTCTTTTCAATAAATTTACACCGGATTTAATAACTTGACTCCAGAAGTTTTACACCATCATGGTAGGACTATAGTGCAACAAGTTCTGGTGCCCAGTCTCTGACAATGTAATGCTTATGCATGGTTTCTATGCAAATATCTTGAACCAGATGCAGGCTGCATCTCTGTACATAGTCATGGAATGCCTCAAATGTTCTCTCTGTAGGCTAGCTCTCACATTGCATTACCTTGCACTATATTACATCTACAAATGTTGTATCCACTAGCAAATATGCATTAAAAAAGGGAATGATGGTCAATTCTGAGTCAGAAAGATAGTTTCGCACTGTGCACAAATTTACAGTGGTACAAATTGCCATTCCAAAAAAAGTAAAATAAATGCAGCATCTGATGAATCCTTAGTGAGTCTGCATTCCAAACACAATTGCTAAAGAGAAAAATTCCAGTTGAACTTTGTGGATTTTCTTAGGGAATTCTTTGCATGATTGACCTATTGTATCATATATTCCTGATATGACTCCTTAACTGACAGTTGCTAAAGTCACAAGGTTTTCTAGAACTGAATGTATTTGACACAGATTAATTTGTGTGCTACAAAATACACAAGTCAAATAGTTCTTAGTGACTATGAATCAAAGAGGCCTCAATGATTAAGAGCATATGTGATTTGAATTGTACAAACATGGAAAACTATGTGCTTCTGTTGAAATATACAGTTCGTGTACAGATTTCTGGTTTTTTTAAACTTACCTTCAGATTTATGCTCTATTTATGCTACATGTATGTTGGAATACACTTAGAATTCATACTTAGGCATGACATTAAATGCATCTTTGCATTTACTTTGTAGGAATTTTAAAAATAAATAAATAGCATCAAAGAGGTATGTATAAGGGATGTTTTTAGCAGGACTGCATCAGGTGTAATAGGGGAAATCTAACTTTTTCCTCCCTGAGGAAAACCCCTCTTCTGAAGCGATATTTGCATTGGGAGGAAATCCCCCATTAACACCCCTCAAATATGGGCTGAATACAGCCATTATTAGTTTGGGATGGCTCTCCTTCTCCCCTAGAAGCAGAGGGAACATTTTGATAGTGAAGTAGGAAGATAAGTTTTTAATCCTGTCTTTTTCTGAATGCCATATGAAAGGGGGAAAAAGAGGGAACTAGGAATCAATAAACTGGAAAACGTGAATAACAAAAAAGGCAATTGTGTAGTGCATCTTTTTCAAAGAACTATTTCTAAAGGAGTTCCAAAGTGTTACTTTCCTCATGTTGGTCAGTTCCTATTGCTGTAGCATGAAGTGAGTTTGCTGTGCGAATTCTGTCACGTTTGTTGAAAAACTTTGATTCCCTCCCCTCTGAGTGACCCTTCCCTTTGGGCCCAGTGAGAAAGGGCACGAGTGGGTAAAGGTGGTGGGATTGGGGGCACCTTGAAATAGTCCATGCCCTCCAGGCACACTCATAAACCCCAGAAACTGTAGCATGCCTCGAGTCCAGGGACACACAACTTTATGGATTCAGCTGCCCAACTGATCCTCGGGCATTTTCTGCCGATAGCAGCAGTTTCAAATGGCAGTGTGTTCAATGCCAGATCCGCCGTGCAATGACTTGTTCCGAGATTACATCATCCTGCATAAAGGGGGATTATTCAGACCTCAGTTTCAGCTAAAACAATACTGCAAATTAGCTAAACGTGTGCTCTCTGTGCTTTTGCATCCTAGTACCCCCCCCCTTCCTGCATTCCCTCCCATTCTCTCTCCCCATCTCTTAAGGAACAATGGCTGTGTGGTACCGACGGGGAGGGCAGGTTGAAATTAGACCCGCTCCAAGATGTAGGGGATTAAATCACTGAATCCGATTTTGTGGGGTTTAGAAAAACACTCATTTCCTTTTGAAAAAGAGTGCATGCTTTGAAAGCGAGGTTTGCCACGGGAGACAACATTAGCTATTAGGAGGTGGATGTGTCTCATGTGCCTTGATTATCCCAATACACTTGCATCTTTCTATGGATAGAATGAAGGCCTCTGCTTCGTTTCCTCCAGAACCTCCAACATTTCCTTTCCCTGTAGCCTTGTGTCCTGGGCCCCTTGTATTATCCCAAACCTCAACATCCCCACATCTTAATGCATCCCAGAACACTTTCCAACCCATCTGGTACTCACAGTGAGAGAATCTTTTCACTGCCCCCCCCCCCCCAAATTATGGGATACCTCTGCTTTGGAGAAGACCTAAATCTTTGGTTGCTTCTCTTCTCCCAAACCCCAACAAAGGTGTCCTCCAAGAATGTGCTGGAGTCAGAGTGATCTTAAATATTTTCATTCATGCCAGTCACTTGGGAATTGGTGGGGGGGTTGGAGGGAAAAAGGGGAAGGAAGGGGGGACAAAGGGGGTTTAATAGGCTCCAGTGACAGCGCAGTGTCCACATTGGGAGAAGATTAATGACAAAAATTAATCGCATGACCTTTCTTTCGAGGAGCTGGAGGTGAGGCGAGCCATTAAAGCCTCTTATGTTGTAATTAACGTTTGAGGGGAGAAAAGACTGGCTTCAGAATGGATGTGATCATTTAATTAGGGTTATGCGTCAGTGCCACAACAGGTTCAGAGAAGTCATAATTTAACTATAGCTTTAAATTACACAGTCAGAATGCGGATGGCAGAGTTTAATGGCAGGAGAGCCCTGCCACGGCAGAGTAGGGGAAACAATTAAATAAACACCTCAAATGGGGGAGAGTGAGTGAGAGAGCATGCGAGACTGAGCAGTGAGGAAGAGAATCTGGGCAGGGAGATCTGGAATGTGTCATTCTCTATTTTTACAGGGATTCCTGCAATAAATGTAGAGCAAGCCAAATTTTGATTCAACCCATTGCTATTCTTCTGCATAAGCTCTCTGTACATTTTTGAAAATGCTGTGGGTGAAAACTGATGGCAATTCCATTGGAATACAATCCACCCCTCACTAAAATTATAGGGAGGGAGAATAGATAAAAACAATTGTGTTTTTATAATGGTGGGCATGCATACCCTCCATATTTCATAGTTGAAAACCACAACACATATGTGGCAAAGTAACAGAGTGTTAGAGTAAGGAATGTCCTTCTTAGGGAGCAGTCCTGATGATAGTTTCATGTAAGATATTAAGGCCACACATACACACACACACACACTAGATTGTTTTGATAATAGTGCATGTGAAATGACCTAGACGTTTTATGGTAAATGTAAAGGTTTTCCCCTGACATAGTCTAGTCGTGTCCGACTCTGGAGGCTGGTGCTCATCTCCATTTCTAAACCAAAGAGCCAGCATTGGCCATAGACACTTCCAAGGTCATGTGGCCGGTATGACTGCATGGAGCACCATTACCTTCCAGTCAGAGCAGTACCTATTGAACTACTTACATTTGCATGTTTTCAAATTGCTAGGTTGGCAAAAGCTGGGGCTAACAACAGGAGTTCACCTCACTCCCCAGATTCGAACTGCTGACCTTTCAGACAGCAAGTTCAGCAGCTCAGCGGTTTAACCCACTGAACCACTGGGAGCTTCTCTAGATGTTTTAGTAGACCACAAAACCTAGTTTGAGGGAAGTAATAGTACTACTCTATTCTGCTTCAGTCAGACCTCACCTGAAATACGGTATTGTGTTCAGTTCTGGGCACCACAATTCAAGAAGCATACTGACAAGCTGGAAAGTGTTCAAAATGGTCAAATGTCTGGAAGCCAAGTCCTATGAGGAGTAGCTTAGGCAGCTGGGAATGTTTAGCTTGGAAAAGTAATGGTTAAGAGACGACCTGATAGCCATTCTTAAATACAGGAGTATATGTCCTTTTGAGATGCATGCAAGCTTGTTTTCTGCTACTCCAGAGACTAGAGGTGTTTGTGCAGTTTGGCATTACAGTACTTTAACACTGTCTCAGAAGACACCCTCCCAGAATCCCAGAACGGCTTCCGTCCCTCCAGAGGAACAGTGGTCATGATCTTCACTGCACGACAGCTCCAAGAAAAATGCAGGGAACAAAATCAACCTCTGTACATGGCACTCATTGACCTTGCAAAGGCATTCGACACAGTGAATCGCAGCACTCTCTGGACCATCCTCCAAAAAATCGGGTGCCCTGACAAATTTGTGAACATCCTTCAGCTCCTCCATGATGAAATGATGGCAACAGTCTTGGACAGCAACGGCTCCCAAAGTGACCCATTTAAGGTGGAATCAGGTGTCAAGCAGGGATGTGTTATTGCCCCTACCTTATTTTCCATCTTCATCACTATGATACTTCACCTTGTTGATGGGAAGCTTCCCACCGGGGCGGAAATCATCTATCGGACAGCTGGCAAGCTGTTTAACCTCAGCAGACTGAAAGCCAAAACCAAGGTCAACACAACATCTATTATAGAACTCCAATATACCGATGACAACGTAGTCTGTGCGCACTCAGAAGAAGACCTACAAGCCACTCTAAACACCTTCGCAGAAGCATACGAGAAGCTTGGCCTCTCATTGAACATTGAGAAAACCAAAGTGCTCTTCCAACAGGCACCAGTTAATCCCTCTGCAATGCCAGGAATACAGCTTAATGGTGTCACATTAGAAAACGTTGATAATTTCTGCTACCTTGGCAGCCACCTCTCCACAAAAGTCAACATCGACATTGAAATACAACACCGCCTGAGCTCTGCGAGTGCAGCATTTTTCAGAATGAAGCAGAAAGTGTTTGATGACCGGGACATCCGTAGAGATACCAAGATGCTTGTTTATAAAGCCATTGTCCTCCCAACCCTGCTCTACGCCTGTGAAACGTGGTCTACAGACATCACACTCAACTCCTAGAGCGTTTCCAACAGCGTTGCCTCAGAAAAATCCTGCAAATCTCTTGGGAAGACAGGCAGACAAATGTCAACGTGCTGGAAGTAGCAAAGACCACCAGCATTGAAGCGATGCTCCTACGCCATCAACTCCACTGGACTGGCCACATTTTCTGAATGCCCGATCACCATCTCCCAAAGCAGCTACTCTACTCCGAACTCAAGAACAGGAAACGTAATGTTGGTGGGCAGGAAAAGAGATTTTAAAATGGGCTTAAAGCCAACCTTAAAAACTGTGGCATAGACACTGAGAACTGGGAAGCCCTGGCCCTTGAGCACTCTAATTGGAGGTCAGCTGTGACCAGCAGTGCTGTGGAGTTCGAAGAGGCACGAATGGAGGGCTTAAGGGAGAAACGTGCCAAGAGGAAGGAGCGTCAAGCCAACCCTGACCGGGACCACCTTTCACCTGGAAACCAATGTCCTCACTGCGGGAGAACATGCAGATCAAGAATAGGTCTCTTCAGCCACCTAAGAACCCACCCCCAAGACCCCACAGATGGAAGACAATCATCCTCAAACTACGAGGGATCGCCTAAGTAAGTACTTTAACTGCCATGGATCAATACTATGGAATCATGAGAGGTGTCGTTTTACAAGATTTTTAGCCTTCTCTGTCAAAATGTACCTAAACAAATTACAAATTCCAGGATTCCATAGGATTGAATCACCGGAGCAGCTTTCAGAAGATCCTACTATATCTGTAAGTAAGGGTATACCAAAGAAATGCCCTCTTCTATATGAACCTTCCTAAGGTTTAACATCAGTGAGTTTCTGCTTGAAAATTCCAATTTATTTGCAATCCAGATGGTCTTGCCCAAATATCAGGGCCTTTTCAGTTACTGCTTGATAGTTTTGAGAATTCTGGAAGTCTGTAGCCTAAAAAGTGAGAAATTCCGAGCTCCAGATATGTCCCACTGTCTAATGCAAGGAACTAGCTCAGGCATGGGAAAACTAAGGACCTCTGGGTGTTTATGTCCGGCCCTTCTCATTTTCCCTGTCCTCTGGGCAAAATGACACAATGGCCTGCTGGTAGGACAGGGGAGAAAGGCACGCGGTGGCTGAGAGCCCTCTGAAGTGCTCTTAGCTGCTGCATGCCTTCGTTGGGCCCTTATGCCAGGAGGATGGCTCCAGGAAGGCAGGTGGAGGCTGAGAGTGCTCTGAAGCACTCTCAGCCACTATCTGCTGGGGGAAGGACAGGCTGTTGCAAAGACCTCCCAGGAGAGCTTTCAGGAGTGGCTTGTCTCCACTTCCTCTCATCCTGGAGACATGGCAGGATGCCATGTTCTCAGGCTGACAGGAGAGCTGGGGTAAGGACAGTCCATTGCCGAGAGCTCTCAGGAGCAGCCTGTCTCTCCCCTGGCTCTCCTCTCCTCCTCTCAGGCTGATAGGAGGACCCTCCCTCCAGGCACCAATCAGCCCCATGCCAAACCCCCTGTGCCAACTGCCCTGGCCCCCCACCCTGGCACCCCACTCCAAAAATTTTCCCATACCTGAACTAGCTACTCATTTCTCTTAACCTTCTGAAAAATGACCCCGAGTTTCCAGACATCTCCAGGTGGGAGATGAAGGTGCAAATTCTTCAATTTTCTTGGCCTCAGCTTTAGGCCAGATGTAGTCTTCTCCTTCCCTTCTAGTAGTTGTGGTACCAGAGCTCACTCTCTACTCCTCTCAACATCTACCTCCTGGTTAAAATGCAAATAGGCTAGATTAAATGTTCCTCATTCCATCTCCTAAGTAAATGTGAAGTAATAACCCCCGCCCTTTCACTTTTATCTGGAAACAATTCCTTAATGAAGATACTTGTTTTAATTTCTAAGAAGAAAAACAAAGATGATCTGTGTGTTCATGTGTTTAAATGACAAGCCTTGAGTAACTGTGGTTGGTACTTAGTACATAATACTTAAATGTCATCACCAGAAGCCATTCCCAGGTCTCAGGTTTGGCCTGGAAACTCAGGGCCTTGGATGATCCTGAACTGACAACCTTAGTTGAAACTGTAAGTTCAGAGTGGGTGCTTGCATTCCATGAGTGATCAAATGGTTTAAAATGGGGCTTATGGTCTTTTAAGGAAGAGTTTTGTAGATGTTTTCAAAATGTGTAGATGTTTGAAATCCTTTCATGTTTCCTGCTGGCCTAGGTACTAGTCATGCATCTTTATTCTCTCTGTCTCTTGATACCTGCACTTCTATCCATAGTGCCTTTGCCACTTTGCCCTCTATGATTCACTTCAGCTAGGGTCAGTTTTATGGGGCATACGCCTGGGAATGGAGCCCTCATCAATCTCAGCTGGCAATTGGCCCGTAAACCCTAACACCCTCTCAAGAAAAAGAAAAGGGGTAAAAGAAATGGCTCCTTTCTTCCTGGAGGTCTTGAGGCCTTAAAACTTAATAGTCTCTCAAATGCTGCAATGCAAGAAGAGACTTTTATGGACTTGACAAGAGATAATATTATTAAGGTGTGTTATTATCCTAATTCCAGTCTTTCACAGGTTTGGAGAATGTGGGACGAGGAAGGGGGGGGAGAGAAAATAAAAACCCTTTTACCTAAGAGTTACATCTTTCTGCCTGATGACTTGTGTCGGGTCCCAGAACAGTCTGACTGAGCCGGGCCCAGCCTATCCAAATGGCATTATCATGTCAGCGTCACTGAATGATTTCCTCTCTTTCTAAAACAGATGTAAAGGGGCCTGGTGGGAGGTTCAGCCCCAGGCGTGTTTGAAGCGTGACGGGTTCAGATGAGAAGGTTGGGTAAATAGCCTGGTGACTAATGACCAACAATTTAAAGCTTGTGGCAGAGTCAATGGGGAGCAGATGGAGGGGGAGGGCAGGGGGGGTGTTGCCAACTACAGCAGGAGGAGTTAATAGTAAATGGTGGCATCTTTGGGAATTCTTATCCACGTGCTTCCCACTGATGTTCCCATTGATGTCATTCAAGAGAAACAGTGAAAACTTTACTTTTAGCTTGATTGTCTGTCCCTATTCATTTTCATATGCATGTGGATTTTAAAGGGTGTTTCTAATTCATAACCGTTTCCCAGAGAGGATGGAAAAACACCACTCAGGTTTACAATTGACTGAGTTTCATCTTTAAATCTGCTTGAAAACTGTGAACAGGGAAACATGGATTTTGCCTATAGTAACTGTTTTTAGACACTAGTGATGGCTTGATGCATCTGCACTGCATATATCATCAGCATTGTCTGAAATGAAACTTCTAGCAAATGACGAAGGCTAAAAATGTCTCACTATGGGGTATGTTTTTCCAATTCTACTAGCCAGACTATGAAAAGGTATCTGGATAGAAGTTATCTAAACTGGAGAGCTTTTGCATGTAGGCACTGCTTTAAAAGAGCTCTCAAAGTATATTCTGTGCCTCTAGTGATGTCCATTTGGGTGGGTGGGGGGGGGGGAGAAGGGCTAGCAACTCAACAGTTATTTTAAAAACTTGAATATGCACTTTAAGTTTCATTTTCAATTTCTGTTAAAACTCACAATGTTTGACATATTAATCTTTGATTCCTATGAGGCAATAAGATGGGGTTCATGGATTGAGTTGAGTTCCACATTTTCCTAGGATTGCACATGGATCTATGTATCCCTCTACTCACGACTTACCATAACATCCAGTACATAGGATACAATTGTTGTGGTTTCTTCGATCTTACACACAAAGATTCCTTCCCCCAAAAATATGGAGTCGTCTCCTGCATTATTTCCTTCTCCCTTTTTGGCATTAGCTGTCCTCTTTTTGCTCCATCTTGCTGCCTCTTAGATCCAAGGAGCCTGCTGAGAAGAATTTTGGAGGTTGGCCACTGCACAATTTTCACCATGTGTGGGCAACACCAAACAAACAGACTGTAAATAAAGTCCGCACTCGCTCACACCCACATGCGCCCGGACACATATTTTCTCCATTACCTTGGCTAATACCATCTTTCTTCCATCTTGAGCTCAATGTTGTTGTTTTTTGTCTCTTTCAAACCCTCCCTCTCTTTCCCCTACCCCGCAATTTATTCCAGCTGTGAAAACCTTTTGCCATCTCCTCTGTCACACGGGCAGAGAGGTGAGTGGCAGGGAGAAAAGCCGCTGCGAGCCATGGTGGATAATCTATTCCACATGTGTGCCCTGGCAGGAACCTCACCACCAACACTAGGCTGGAGGGAACGGCTCCTGCTGAAATCAGCTTGGCCATTTATGCATTTTGGCCCCGACACTCTGCTTCTCACATAAATACACAGGGGCATGGCAACATTACTTTTGGTGCTTTGTTACAACATTTACTGATTTTATAGGTGAAACTTAAATATTGGGGGAGAAAGGAAAAGAAACAGAAAACTAAGAAGGAAAAGTGGAGGGAAGAAAATGGGAAGAATAACATTGTGTAGTTAAGTGCTTGGAAGTAAAGTAGGAATCATGTCTTCAACTGAGGAGAGACATACACCTTCACAAAAATTAAATAGGGGTTCACTTTTAAAAGGAAGAAAGAACCTGATACTTTCAAAGACTGCTTTAATGCAACTCTGTGCATCCCCTCTGAGGGTTTTAGAAGTACTTTAAGCACAAATCCTTGTGTGCAAAGCTGCTGTAGGAGACAGCCTGTGGACAAATAGGCAAAGACATTTTCCATTGAAAGGGAAGAAGTGGATAGGTGTGGAGGAAGCCATATGGCAGTGGCAGAGCCAGGAAAAACAATTCCTCCCCTCTACCAGAGCCAGTCCAAGACATTTTACTCCTTCAAACAGAGTAGCAAACTGTGCTCCTCACCACCACCCAGGTTACGGTAGATACTATCCCAGGCCAGCAAAGTTATTAAAGTAGTAGAAAATCCCTCAGACATTTTTTCCCATCTCTGACTAAGAATACTGTAGAACAACAACAAACAGTCAACAGTTTATGGTACTTCCATGATAACCGCAGTCTGCTCCCTGTGGTGGCTGCCTCATTTTGTGTAATGGAAGGGCCAGCTCAGTGTCAATCATATCTATTACATTTTGTTTGCGATTAGATTACATTTCTGTGAAGCTGGGAGGTAACCTCTGCTTTTCTGGAATCAACCATGCCACATTTATTCAGATTGGCAATTTAGGCAGGTCCATAAGCATCCTGGGAGGTAAAAAGCTGTGCATCATGAAAGGATGCAGACGGCTCCAGGTCATAAGAGGGAAGAGGGAAGATTGTTTGTGGAGTGGAGGGAAGGTGGCTGCCATGCCTCTGCATTGGGATATTATCTCCAAAATTACTTAAAGGGAGACCTTGGGGCCCAGGGAAAAGAAAAGCTTAATCTCCCTGAATTTACCCCAGATGTGTGGTGGGCTCACATGATTGATGGCATCTGTTTTCTGCTTTATTAAACTTGTGCAGCCATGTTCAGCCTGGGATTTGCAAGTGGCTTAATGAGCATTAGGCAGGAATCTTTGGCAGGACAGAGTGATTTCAGGGAGTTACTGAGCCAGTGGCCAAAAGTGTCCTGTACTATGAGATGTGGCTGGACGCTTCCTCTTACTTGGAACCTTGAGTGCCAGTCTTAATGGCTAGGGATGAAATAAAAACCCACATTCAACATTAATTTAATATCAGGCCTCTGATCCACACAGCCCAAATACTTAGGAGATGTCTTATTTGATTTAGGAAAGGAAGAATAAAAATATCTGCTACAGGTCGAAAGTTACTGCATACTTTGTTAATCCTAAAAGTTATAAAATCATGAGTCTAGCCCTTGTGCTTTGAAATATTCATATTTTCCCTTAAGCAGGTATTACTTTCATGCAGGAAAAAGCCAATACAATGCATCACATTATTAAGTGTGAAGAGCGTGTGTACAGAGTGGGATGAGAGCTAGTGTGGTATACTACAATAGACCCTTGGTCTCAACTAAGGTTTGGTCTCAGGTTCCTCATGGATGGAAAAATCTGTGAATGCTCATGTCCCAATATAGACACTAATGTTGTAAAATGGTGTCTCTTATATAGAAGTTCTGGTTTTTAAAAAATTGAAATTTTCAAGCTATGGATGGTTGAATCTATGAAAATGGAGGATCCGCTGTCATTTGGGTGCTGGATGAGTACTCTGGGAGACCAGGGTCCGAATCCCTGCTTAGCCATGGAAACCTACTGGGTGTTCTCACACTTTGGAAGATGTGTTATTCAATCAGCCACACAGTGGCTCAACATTGCAAAGGGTTGATCCAGTGTTTCTTTGGGTTAAACTAATTGGGGGGCGGGGGGGGGGATGAATCCGGAAGTAGGAGTTAGGGACAGTCAAGACAGCTGGGCCAGTTCCTAAGCAGAAGGAGGGAGAGCCAGTTAGGGCCCCTGCTCAGCAGCACCAAACTGTGTTTGGTGTCACTGGGCAGTGGGGACCTCTTGCTACCGCTAAGGTGGCTCAGGGAGTCCCTTTTGGGCCAACAAGTAGGCTCAATCCGGTGTTTTGGATGCCAGATTGAGCCTGCTTTAGGAGTCAGGTCAGAAGAGCCTCAAGTCAGCCACAGGGGAAGGAACTCCCTCTGGGCAAATCTAGGCAAGAAACCCCTGTGATTCGTTCACCATAAGTGAGAAATGATGAGGGCACACAACATTAACAGAATGAGAACTTGCAACTAGATAAATATGGCTATCAAAATGGTCATGCGTGTGTTCTTCATAGGTGGTGTGTTACAAAAGTTGTGCAAGCTTCTTTTTCTACAAGAAATTGACAACTTTGATTATTTAAATATCGAAGAAATATCCTTCAAGGTGTCAGGAATATACCAGTTTTAAAGTTAGAATTTTGCTTTTCTTTTTTAAAAATAAGAGATGTATTATCAGAATACATCAGGAAGAACTTCCTCACTGTGAGAGCTGTTCGGCAGTGGAACTCTCTGCCCCGGACTGTGGTGGAGGCTCCTTCTTTGGAGGCTTTTAAGCAGAGACTGGATGGTCACCTGTCGGGGGTGCTTTGAATGAGTTTTTCCTGCTTCTTGCAGGGGGTTGGACTGGATGGCCGTGAGGTCTCTTCCAATTATACGATTCTATGATTCTATGATTCTACTGTGCTTTGCGCATTTCATACTGAAGGCCTTGTGTCACATGACATAAGCCTTTTTATTTTCACTAGGACAATTTTGGAGTACAGACAGTCTCCAAGTTACAAACAAAATAGGTTTTGTAGGTTTGTTCATAAGTTGAATTTGTATGTAAGTCAGAACAGGTACATTTTAAAGTGTAATTCTGTACACACACACACACAAGCTTTGGATAGCACAGGGAAGGGTTAACACCCCTGTGGGGTTTATTTTGCTTCCTGTGCCCCTTTTCAGGATGTTTCGCTTTACTTTCTGTCCCTGTGAGAGTTGGATTTTGAAAAATTTGTTGTGGAAACAAGGACTGGTAATAAAGCTTCAGTGGAGACATCTTTTCCCCATGATAACTCTTTCAGGAGTGAATTTCCTTCCTGGGGTGCTGGATTTCTCTCATTTCCTGTTGTCTCATCCCCATTCTTAACTATGAGTAATTTGTAAGTCAGATGTAAGTCGGGGACTGCCTGTGTATATATGACTGTTCTTGAGTTTGATGATTACATCTTTGAAAGGCAAGAGCATTTGTCTTAAATCAGTCAATTCCTTTGGTTTCCTCTGATACTAGCTCTTCTTCTTTCCCCCTTCTTCATCTTCCTTCTGCTTGTTCTTATCTATGGCCTTCCCACTACATCAGCGTCTTCTCTTTGAGAGTTGCTTGCCTGCTGTTGGGTGACTCAGTGACTCTTCTTTCCAAAATTAGTCAGGGCTGCCTAAACTTCCCAAGGAAACCCTGTTTCACCCTTCCTAAAGTTCACTGCCTTGTCAAATCTAGCTAATCTCCTGCAGGGGCAGAAAAGGCTTATTTTGAACTGCTCCTCATTGAGGGAATAGGGCTGTGGTGGCAGAACGGGGATGTCTTCCTGACGGCTGCCTGAAAAGACCTGGGACAATAATACCCCTTTTGTTCTAAGTCGGTGGGTGGGGGTTAGGCGGCAGGAATGAAAAATGGGGGATATTAAAGAAGCAGGTGAAAGACATGTGTCTTCAGCAGTCTCAGATAAGAACCTGCCCCTTCTAATCTGACTGAAGCTTATTATCTTTCTGCCACAGTCATTACTATTTTAATATTAGATGCAAGAAGAGAAAAACCGCATGAGACAACAACCATAAGAGGTTGGTTTAATGCAGGAGCCAAATCAAAACTAAAGCTGACAAGCCCCTGGCATCAACAAGCCACTGGCTGCATCTTGGTTACAAAAGAAGAATCTGGCCTTTAAGCCAGCGCTCTCCAAATGTTTACAACCTAGAGCAGAGGCAGCAGTTTTGTCAGGAGTGGATTTTGTAGACAGTGCTCTAATACAGAATTTAAAACAAAGTAGCATTCAATAATATTTAGAAAGAGAATAAAGCAAAGGTGTCAGACTCATTTTCACCGAGGGCCACATCAGCCTTATGGCTGCCTTCAAAGGGTTCGTTGTAATTCTAAGGCTGAATGAATGTATCTATGTTGCCCTGGCATTGAATACATTTGACATGTGTGGAGTAGAGTATCCATAGTACAGTATGACCCCCATATCCCCGGGAGATACAGTCCTGAACCTATTGTGATAATACAAACCCTACTGAAATGAATAAATTCCATGATAAGTTACCATAGAGTCACCCTGGAAGACTTCAAAAATTCCTAGAGATATATCATCCCAAAGAATTTGCTATAATATATATTTATGTATAAATCAACCTCATGTCAAGGGGAGATTTGGGGGCCAAAATTATGGATTTTGATATGATCTGTGGATATGTTAAAGATCATTTTATGGAGCAGGGAAAGCATGAATGATGTGTCAGGGGGCCAGGCATTCCCAGCTCCCACCACGAGATTTTTCTGGCCAGGCATCCAAAAAGGCCCAAAGTGGTGCCATAGTGGAGAGAATAGATTTGGGATTGGTGCATCTTTCATGTTCTCCCTGAACACACAAAGCTTTTGCCTTTGGCCATTCTACTCTGAGAAGGCGGTGTTTTTTGTTTGGTTTTTTGTTTGTTTGTTTGTTTAAAGTTACAGTACTCACATTGATCCATAAATAAGTCAACCTTGATTTTTTGGATTGGTTTTTACTAAAATTTCTAGTTATACATGAGTCTATAGGATAGGTGCGACTCTTTGATGACTTCCAGCAGAAGCATACCATAGCATTGCCTGCATGTCCTAGAAAATTCCTGGAGAGGACATATTTGTCAGAGGCAGATTGGTGAAACCACAGGTACTTGTCCCATGAGTATGAAGGTTGTCCTGTACTATGAAAAAATGTATTCTAGGAAAGGAAATTAAGTTGCTTGAAGCTCTGCTCCTACATCCATGTGAATCTGCCTGCCCTTGATAGTCATGTTGACTGTTAGAGAGGTTCAATTAAAATGATGGGCACAATAAACCTTTTTAGGAGTGGCCGCAACTCTGGGACTAACATTCATAGAAAGTAGGTTTCATTCCTTCTGTAAGGGAGCTTCTGGTGGCACAATGGGAAGGTTGGGTTGCTGACCTGAATGTTGCCGGTTCAAATCCAACCCAAGGAGAGCACGGATGAGCTACCCTTTCAGCTCCAGCTCCATGCAGAGACATGAGAGAAGCCTCCCACAAGGATGGTAAAACATCTGGGTGTCTCCTGGGCAACGTCTTTGCAGACGGCCAATTCTCTCACTGCTATAAGAATGGTATATATAGAAAAAACTTAAATGTATACTCATCCAGGTTTAAACATGTGTATTATAGTATGCTAGTATTGTTGAGTATTTTCTTTACAGTCCCAACTGGGTACTATCTTATTATGTAACATATAAAGCAAAACACACATTAATCTCCAACCGAAAACAGTCCACAAATATGGTGTATATACAAGCACAATTATACAACCTTATTATGTAACATATAAAGTAAAGCATACATCAATCTCAACAGAAAACAGTTATACAATAAGAAGAGAATTACCATACATCAAAAGACTTTTTAAGATCTAGCATACATATCCACAACCTGAAGAAGGACTTCCCGAAATGAGGCATTGTACCCAGGATTACTTGTTGTTGTATAGTTTTGTTTGTATACACACAATAGTTGTGGACTGTTTTCCGTTGAGATTGATGTATGCTTTACTTTATATGTTACATAATAAGGTTGTATAATTGTGCTTGTATATACACCATATATAGGAGCCCCGGTGGCAAAGTGCATTAAAGCACTGAGCTGGTGACCGAAAGGTCCCAGGTTCAAAACCCGGGAGCGGCGTGAGCTGCCGCTGTTAGCTCCAGCTCCTGCCAACCTAGCAGTTCGAAAACTTGCCAATGTGGGTAGATCAATAGGTACCACTCCGGTGGGAAGGTAACGGCGCTCCATGCAGTCATGCCGGCCACATGACCTTGAAGGTGTCTACGGACAACGCCGGCTCTTCGGCTTAGAAATGGAGATGAGCACCAACCCCCAGAGTCAGACATGACTGGACTTAACGTCAGGGGAAACCTTTACCTATATACACCATATTTGTGGACTGTTTTCGGTTGGAGATTGATGTGTGTTTTGCTTTATAGGTTACATAATAAGATAGTACCCAGTTGGGACTGTAAAGAAAATACTCAACAATACTAACATACTATAATACACACGTTTAAACCTGGATGAGAATATATACATTTAAGTTTTTTCTATATATACCATTCTTATAGCATTTTGATATAGATATCTGTGCCCTATCGATATTGGGCCAATTCTCTCACACCAGAAGTAACTTGCAGTTTCCCAAGTTGCTCCTGATACAAAAAAAAAATCCTTCTGTATTTTCCTTTGGATGGGATCTAAAGATTCCCCCTCTTTGGGTTTATCTTATTGTTAGACAATGAGGAGAAGTGAGTTTTAAAATTTAAATCAATACTACTCTTTGGTTTACATTGTTTTAATGGGATTTTTCAACCTATCTTTTTCTGCTACTCTCTCTGAGGACTTGACTATTGGGGAGGGGGGGGAAGCAACCCATAAAGTTGTGGTTCCCAACCTGGAGTCCCCAGATGTTTTTGGCCCACAACTCCCAGAAATTCCAGCCAGTTTATCTGCTGTTGGGATCTCTGTGAGTTGAAGGCCAAAAACACCGGGGACCCCAGGTTGGGAACCACAGCTATAAAGGTTTATGGAAAGTACAAAAGAAGCAAAATACACTTAAACAACCCCAGAAAGAGATGTTCAGAGCAGATGCGGAAGGTAAAGAGTGGGACTTCTATTCAAAATCTTCACCTTCCTTGGACCAAGGCAATACCTGATAGAAATATCCTTGCTATAATCAGAATTTTGCCCAAGAAGATAATTGAAAAGTAATGAACAGCACAAAAAAACCCCAATTTGGAATGCTATGGAAATCTTAATTTAACATTAACTGAGGGGTGCTTTTGTACTGAGTTATGTAACAAATGACCTTGAAAAATAATTTTCCAAACTGGGTTCTGGTCCTCCCAATAGAAAATAAGAATATAAACAATATTCACAAATGTTCTTACTGGCATAAAGAAATCATGTCATGAAGCAGAGAAGATCCATCCAGAAAATGATTAATCACTGCAAGATTTTTCATATTTCAGTATTTTTGGTGGAAAATTCATTTGCTCAACGTGTACAAAAGATGGTTTTGACACAGACAGTATAGGTTAATTACCAATTTTGATGGCTTTATGCCAAAAGTGGGCCACTGTAGTTATATATTAAAAATACAATGTTAGTTTCGAGTGCATTCTCATTCAGAGAAAAGCTGTCATTTATGCTTCCCCTGGAACCTCCCACCATTTGGAAATACTGGGGACTTGTAACAGTATTTGATTTTTGCATTTGCTCCTTGCTTTCAAGGAGATAAACATTTGGGGAAAATCTAACCGTAGCTTTACATTTTAACACACACTGTTGTCTAATATCAATGTGTCTAGAGAAAGAAGGAGAGCTTTAAAACAGTAGGAGATCAGGTTTTCAAATTTCAGCTTCCTGAATACTGATGTTTATTAATTAGTGCTGGTATTAATTTATCACATTAATAGTAGGGGATTCAAACAATAATCTAGACAATTATTCTGTCTGATTTAAAAGGTTATTGTATATATGGTTCTCATTAAGCTGTGCTTTGAGAAATGACACCATTTAGTTTAAGTCTGATATATGCTTTTACAAAATTATAGCTCAGTCCCATGATCCGGGCTATACTGGAACAATAGCTGTTAATGAATAACTCCTCCCTCTGCAATTGTCTTAGCATAGACCCAGGATGCTGTATCTTAAAAATGATTACTACTGATTTCTACATGGCTTTTCAGTTCTTATTCCACTTCTTGTTCTGATGTGGATAATAATTATGGATAGCTCTATCAGTGACAATTAACCATGATATCTAAATGCAACCTCCTCATTCAAAACAGAGCTAGGTCAGGAAGGGTGTTAGAGCATCTTCTACTGGGTGCAGCTCTTGTCAGCTCCTCTTCTGATGTCTGCTCCAGCAAACTCATTACATTGTACTCTTTAAACCAGTGGTTCCCAAACTTATTTGGCCTACCGCCCCCTTTCCAGAAAAAATATGACTCAGTGCCCCCTGGAAAGGGGTGTGTGGCTTAGAGGGGGCGTGGCTCCTGCTCAAGAGGGTGGGACTGAGCCTCTCCACTAGTCCAAGATGCAGGGCTGCGAGGGGAGGTGGGTGGGGCCACAAATGGGCAGCCAGGACTGGGATGGGCGGAGTTACGAGCTCTGAGGCAGGGCGCCTGCCAGGACACAGGGGGTGGGGCTAGAGGAGTTTTAACAAGCACCTCAGGGGACGTATACAGAGGCTCAGCCCTGTCTCGCGCCCTTTAGTCCTAAACCCCACCCTTTAGTCCTAAAAGGCCTCTCAGGAGAGGTATAGAGGCTCAGCCCTGCTTCGGGCTCTTGGAAGGAGGCTCCGCCCCCACCCCTAGCTCTGCCCTCTGTGTCCCAACAAGCACCTCAGGAGAGGTATAGATTCTCAGCCCTGTCTTGGGCTGTTGGGAAGAAGCCACGCCCACTCCTTTAGCTCCACCCTCTGTGTCCTAACAGGCGCCTCAAGGGCTCAGCCCTGTCTCTGGCACTTGGGAAGAGGCCCCGCCCCTCCCATGGCCCCGTCCCCATCTCCTAATAGGTGCCATCATCACCCCCCACAGTATCGCTGTAGCGCCCACCAGGGGGTGGTAGCGCCCACTTTGGGAATCACTGCCTTCAGGCTGCCTTCACAAGACTTGTCTGATCCCTGACTGGATCCTTTATGCTTGCAGTTCGACTTCTTGAGTCTATCTTTCGATAGCTCTTGACTGCTTTCTGCTTGGACCCTGCAACTTTGGACTCTCTTGACCTTTTTCTTGGACTTAGCATATCTTGAAACAAGACATGCTACTGATGTCCAGGCTGTGACTTGGAAGACTCAGATAGGCATTTTCAGGTGGCCTTTGGTCTTCTATCCTTAGCAAAACTTGCTTCAAGCTAAGGAGACCTAGGACCTCCTCACACATGCTGCTGAAATCACTGAAGATTGCTGTGGATTGTGGCGGCCCTTGCCCAGGGGGCATGGGGACCTGTCACCACATGTCTGTACAGTCCTGTGGCGGTAGTGGTTTTTTGGCATGGAGCCGCCCCAGAAGTACTTCTCCAGGGTGTGATGGGAGTCGGCGGGCTCTGAGGCAAAACTGCTAAAAACCTGCTGCCACCAAAAAATAGTCTATGTGAAGAGGTCCTTAGCCCTAGGATATCATCATACGCAGAGAGAGAGAAGTGTCTTCTCCCTGCTTCTCTAAACTGCCAGCATGGAGTCCCCTGGAGCCCATTACATGATCCAGGTCTACTACTGGCAGGACTCCATGGGGCTTTATACCCGCAGCATTGCAGCAATGGAGCCCAGAGGAGTCAAGTGTACACCCAGCTCCTCATAGAACAAAGCCAGAGGAGGCAAAGAGAAAGCGGGGTAAGACTGGGAAATGTTGTGGGAAGAGAGATGTACGGACCCCGATGGTAAGGAAGACAGCATGACAGTTCCCTCCACTGCCCCACAATTCCCCCTGCTATCCCCCGCTATCCCCCACTTTACAAATGGCCATCTGATAAGGTCCCTAGTGTAGTCACATTACATAATTATAGAAGTTTGATACCACTTGAACTACCATGGTTCCATCTGATGGAATCTTGGAGTTTTGGAA
The DNA here is from genome assembly GCF_035594765.1 of Anolis carolinensis. NCBI lineage: Eukaryota > Metazoa > Chordata > Lepidosauria > Squamata > Anolidae > Anolis > Anolis carolinensis. The sequence goes on from NC_085844.1 coordinate 195,204,595, forward strand.
TTATCTATCAGTTACTACTAATCCACTCCCCTAAACTATCATTTCCATGCAATATCTTGGTGCCTTCTAAACAGTTCACTAAGTGACAAATCCCAGGATTCCAAAGAATGAAGCAATTCCAATTAAAGTGGCATCAAACTCCTATAAATTTGGAGGTGGATACATCCCCAGAAGCAGTTTTTCAGGGCCACTTCTTAACTTCAGAGGATGAAAAAGGAACATGTCCTAAGTGGCTTTCTTTCATTGGTACTGATGGATGACAATGTACTCTGAACATATTTGAATAGGAGTATTATAATAGACACAATGGGTTAAACCCTTATGCCATCAGGACTGCTGACCTCTTTCAGCTCCAGCTCCCCATGCGGGGGACATAAGAGAAGCCTCCCACAGGATGGTAAAACATCAAGCATCTGGGCATCCCTTGGGCAACGTCCTTGCTGACGGTCAATTCTCTCACACCAGAAGTGACTTGCAGTTTCTCAAGTTGCTCCTGACACGAAAAAATAAAAATAAAATATTTCAAATGTATAAAGTGTAGAAAACACTAGAAGTTAGATTATTGTGTTGGTGAGAGTGGTGGTAATTATTTAGAAAATTCAAGAATGGTAGCACTGTAAGTGGGGAAAGCCTTGTTTCTTCTAAATGACTGAGTTATGGTATAACTATAAATCAAATAGAATATGGCTCCATTTACACTGCTATATAATGCAATTTGAAATCGCATTATATGATCAGTGTAGGTTTATCCAATACAATTTAATGTAGTTAAACTGCATTATATGCAGTTTGATACTGCATTATATGGCAGTGTAGATGAGGCCTACATTTATTCGGCAGTGTTATGCTCTCATAAATATAAAGATATAATACACGTATGCAGGCAAAATGTGTAAATGTCATGTTTTAATCCTATTATTATTGTTATTTTATTATTGATTCTGCCCACTGATGGATGGAGTCTTTGCTCCCTTGGAATTTCATTAAGATTTCTCATCAGTTGCCTAATAACTCAATATCTAGCTTTGGAACTACAGACAGAGGCAAGAAAATGCCACCGCCACCCCCTTTCAGAAAGGATATACAAATACTCCATAGATTTGAGAGTAATGGAAAGGTTTCTAGGAGAACACCCCCACCCATAATTGGCTTTGTAAATTAGCCATAACCCAACACATAGTCTATGTAGCTTTTTGACATTTAATCATTTCATTGTCACTACTATCGCTACATGGGCAAGGGGACAGAATTTGGAAATATTACTTTTGGGCACTTCCCAAACTTCTGCCAGCTTGCCCACTGATCAAAAAAGCAACTTGCTTAAGCTTTCCAATAACGTTAGTTAAACTGTAGCTCAATCAACTCAGGGATTTGGGGTGGTGGTTGCAATTCAGGGTCAAACTAGACTTTAAGGCAAATAGCTATTTTTGTGACTAACTTGATTAACCAGTTATTCTTCCATTAGTGGAATGTACTTGGAGAGACCTATCTCAGCAATCAAACTTGCAATGTTTAGCCAGTGTTTACTTTCCTGTGACCATTCACAAACAAAGTATGCTAAATGCAAGAGGTAAGCAAGGGACATATATACTAGGAAAAACAGATCCCTAGCTTCTTAAGAAAGCATCTTTACTAAAGTCTAGTTTATCCTTCAGTTCAGAGAACTTACTCCAACCAAATCTTTTGGATTGTTTCTTCCAGTATCCCTTTACAGCTTACTGTGGACAACTCAGTTCTTTCAGCAGAAGTTTTAGAGTTTTTCTATGAAGGACCTTTCAACTGAAGCTACAGAGCTACTTCAAGTATAAACTTGAGGGTGCAGTGTAGCAGTTTTTAGACCAGCAATAAGGGACAATGTAAATTCACAACATCCATGGTTGACAAAGGACTTCATCACATGCAAGTAGCCTCATTCCATCCTGTCCCAGTCCCCCCCCCCCCCCCCGGTTTCTACACTCTTCTAAAAAGTTTCCTAGACAAAGTCCCACGGAGCCCAACATATGATGCAAACAGACTTCTGCATGTCATCTGGGGTATTTTATCAATGAACCTTTTTAGAAGTGTGACGAAACTAGGAGGGGGGTGTCAGGGATTGGAGCCAGGGAGAAATCATCTTCTGAGCTCCAAATGCACATGGAGATGGGAGAAAGCTCTTATTTACACATGGAATGGGATATGTCAGATTTGCCAATGCAGAATCATTTCAGTGTCGTGGAGTAATGGGCAGTTTCATACTGATGCTCCAAAATCCTGCTGCATGAGCCTGGCATGGTAATTTTTTAAAAAAATAATTTAATCATTAGGAATAGTGCAATTTTAAAATATCAACACTTTGCTTTTGCTGTATTTTCTCCTTCATAGTAATAGTGGCTTTCAAAATTACTCTGTTGCTACCTTTTTTTTTTACTTTATTAAAAAGAATGCAGAGTGGATAGGGACTGCACTTGCTCATGTGATGAAACAGAACATAGATCATTTTGAGAGAATGAGTAAAAAATAAGAGCGTATGATGGGATTTGAAAAATTAAACCATTTATTTTTAAATACAATGGGACAATACTCTATGCTAAGCTAAGAAGACAACTCATGGGATGAGGTCCAAAGTAGCGATTATCAAGTTTGTGTTCAATCACTTAAAGAGTTGTCCAGCAGGAACCACACACACTCTATCTGAATGGGGGCTTTCTTTACTGAGACATTCCAGTTATGGAATACACTCTTTTGGAGTCCAACTGGTGCCAGTGTTGCTGTTATTCTAATTCCCAGTGAAAACATGGTTCCTCACTAAAATGTTTTAGTTTAAATAACTATACACAAACCCATGGTTTAAATGGTTTCAAGCCATTTTAACCCGAACATCTCTTATCCAAATACTCCATAATCACCCACTTGGGTGGCTGAGATAGTGACACTTTTCTTATTTAATGGTTGAGTATACACAATTGTTTCATAAAACTGCCTTCAGGCTATGTTTGTGAGGTGTATATGAAGCATAAGTGAATGCTGTGTTTAGAATGGGGTGCCATCTCTAAGGCATCACATTGTATGTATGTATATGTGTGTGTGTGTGTGTGTGTGTGTGTGTGTGTGTGTGTAAATAGAAGTATTCTAACCTCCCCCCCCCCCCCAGATCAATAGCACTCCTGGTCCCAAGCATTTTGGATACTTGTACACAAATCAGAGTTCACCTGTTACTGAATATCTGTTTTTACATATTGGTACATTATCAAACAATTCTATCCTCAACAGATTGCAAACTTTATACAATGAAATAGTTAAAAGACAAATACAAACTCAGTTAACATGTTTCACTGTTACTAACATTCTTGTAACTGGTTAATGAATTCTTAAACAGATTCTGAGTCTTGTATCAATGCGGGAAGAGCACACACAGCAGCTTTAAGAGGAAGGAAATTCCAGAAATGGGGAGCAGCCATCAAGAACATATTCCTGTTGTTCCAAGATGGTGCACAGATGGTATAGTTAACAGGAATTACTTTTTTTAATTGAGTTACTCTTGACTGATTTTAGAGATTGGAAGTGGACATAAAGAAGATATGCATGTATACCAGCAGCAATGCAAAGTAGGTAATTATTTAAGTCTGAAATGTCATCTTTCTAAAATAGAGAACTTTAGGTATACTGACTCTGTCTACTGTATATCTGCCTGATTTGTCACAAGGGGATTCTGTGTCTCACTATAGGGGGCAGTGCCATTCAGTTGGAGAATGGAAGAGGGTCTTTTCAGTTGTGGCATTCTGGCCATACAATGTTTTCCATTGATTGTCATCAATGTTGTCTTCATTTGGTTACAACTTGACTGTTTTCCCAAACAATTGAGGTTTAGTGATTATTGCTTAAGTTTTGAGCTATTATAGTGTAGATTTCCATTGGTTTTGATTTAATCACTGTAAACAAAGTTCTTTTATTGATTGACACCCTGCTCCCAAGGTCCATAGAGGAAGGATAGTAATATGAAACATTTAAATAAATACAAAAATACCATATTGATATTGCTAAGTTAGGGTTCACCACTATCTCTACTATGCACCGATTTCCATGGTTCAATTACTAGTGTGAAATATTGTTTTCTCTTTTAATTTGCTTTTGCTCTAAGGTTTAAACAAAAAGCTTGCCAATGGGGCCTCAAAGACAAATAAAAAAGAACCCCACATCTAAAAATATGTAATGTCTTATGAATTTAACTCCCTTCTTATTATTTGAGGATGAACTTGAATCATCACCTTTGGATGCTGAAGGATGACAAGATCTGGAACTGGTTTGAAGTTTGAATTTTTCCATATTGGTTCCTAAGTATAGTTAGCTCCATTAAATTAATATTTGGCCAGCTTTAAAATAAAGTTTAAGATTTTTTTTAGAGGTACCACTCATTTATGTTGCAGTTCACGGGAACTGGCATCTTCAACTGAGTTTAACACTGTCTAGAGAAAGTAGTTACAGAAAGAAGGCAGCCAATATATCTGCTGGCAGATTTGGGCTTCATATCAAATTTATGTATGCACTTTATTTATTTATTTATTTGTTGAGATATTTTCTAAGGCTTCTATTTCATGTTGGCATGCCATAGACAAAGATAATAATAATAATAATAATAATAATAATAATAATAATAATAATAATAATAATAATACTTTATTTATATACCGCCCTATCTCCCGGATGGGACTCAGGGCGGTTTACAGTCATAAAAGCAACACAAACATTACATAACAACATAATACACATTATTAAACAAAGTAAAATAATACAATTATAACAATAAATCACACTTACATGACCAGATCAAGGGGACGGGAGCCATAAACCCAATATATTAAAATGTATCATTTTAGGCTAGAGAAATCTTGTGCAATATATTCAGGCTCAGATGGAACTGGCCCTCACACTATACCCCATATGGTTTCCCACTGAGTCTAGCAACCATTCCTACTTATGCATATTTTGTCTATAAACTGCCACATTGGAATCTCCAATCTCCACCAATTGTATCAAAAATGGAAGGAAAGGATGTGTGTGTATGTGTGTGTGGATATATGTATGTGTGTGCGCGCGTGTATATATATTCAGAAAACATAAGAAAACTAAAAGTAGCTTCACAAAAGGACACTTAATTCAAAGCTTTTAACTTGCACTTTTCCATCTCAGAAGCATGAAAGGGCCTAAACTAGCAAAACAGAAGTAAACTGTTGACTGCTTCATTGCAGGATTAAGTGTGATAAATGGAGGTTTTGTTCAGCCTCTGTCCAGATGTTGTGTCTATGCTGTATGTGTGCATGCCTCTTTTCCCCCCTTTTCCTCCTTTAATACATTCTTGGCATAAGGCCCATATATATTTTGGATACTGCAGGGAGTATATAATATCATTGGAAAATGATGTGGTCTGGTAACCTTTTAAATAACATTTCCTCCCTCCTCTCTTTTCTAATAGTTTGTTTTTCTTTCCATGTTTTCCTTTTATTGGAGGATTTTTAAAAAAAATAATGAGAGAAAAACGTTTAAAACACAAAAAAGGTATTACTTTCCTTCTGTTCTCCCTCTCTTTCTTTTTTTAAAATTGGGAGTAAAGGGACTTGTAAGGGTGCAGACGTAGCTTATGTTTGGGGCCTTTTCTGTCTAGAATATATTCCTGATTATTTTTTAACTTTCCAAGCCAACTTGGCTTGAAAAGTAAAGTCGGGGATTTGGCAGAACGTGTGCTCCCTCCCTCACACACCTTTTACCTTCTGTTTGCCTTTTAAACCCTCATCCCGAGATGCCTTGTTTTCAAGGAAGTACCTGCCACTCCTGTGTGCTTTGCCTGAAAAGAGGTGGTTGACTTGCTTTTCCTGAGTTTAAAAATACAGTATCCAGCAGGAATTCAGACCTCCCAGTTTTAAGGAAAACAAACAAAGAAAAGATTGTCAGGCAGGCCTCAAAGTGCCGGCATGCCGCCATACAACTTGCCCTCTGCATGCCTTTGAGTCTGGGCCTCTTCTGCTTTGGAGAATGCCCATCCAATTTGCAATAAGAGTGTCCAGCATCTTTCCCAGAATAAAGTGAGGAAACGCTAAGAGTAAAAAAAGAAAAGAAAAGAACTTTTCTTGGTATAATTCTTTTATTATGACTATTATTCCAAAGCCCCATTGGGCAAGACTCTGAAAAGTTTCTTTCCCCACAATCAGCCACTGGAATGGTGTGTAATTAAACACCATTAGAAGCCTAAAATCCATATGTCTTATTGTATCAACTTTTTGTACCAGAGACTGAAACTTTAAATGATTGTTTTTGGCCCAATGAAATAAGCAGTTTGACTTCCTTTCATCATATGGCACTAAGCATGACTACAAAACACCTGATCTATTTTAAATTTTAAAAAATCATTACAGACTTTTGGATTTTCCCAATGTGTGGCAAGAGATTTCTGATGGTAGTATATTAAACACATATAGGGGGCAGGCTGATGTATTGGTAACGAACATTTGCAAATCTAAAGATCTTTAGCTGTCTTTCAAAGAATTCACTTGGTAATTAAAGTAGATCATAGTGCTATATTTTATAGTATGAAAGGGCTCTATACAAATTCACATACAAAGGCCAACTATAATGTGGTCAATAAAATTGTGTTCTGTCAGTGGTTGTGTGCCTTCCAGTCGTTTCTGACTTATGGCAACACTAGTTCACACCTATCACAGGGTTTTCTTTGCTGAATTTGTTCAGAGGAGGTTGGCTGCTGCCTTTCTCTAAGGCTAAGAGAGTGTGACTTACCCAAGGCCACTCTGTGGGTTTCCATGGCCAAGTGGGAATTTGAATCGTGGTCTGATGTTCTCATCCTCGTCAGGTAGAAGTGGGCATGGTGTGGCTCTGAAGTCACACATGTGGTCCCTGAAGCATGTTTGTGGCCTTGGTACCCTTTGAATTCCCTGGACAGCCTGTTTTCTAGTTCTTCCAAAAAGAATGAGTTGCCTTTTTGGTAGTCTTTCAAAGCAAAAATGTATCTTCTGAATACATTGCTTCCCTGTTGCTGCTTCAACATTTGACCTCAAAACACTACTTTCTCAAAACCAGAAGAGGACTTCTTTTCTCTTCCGGAATTTTGTTTTGTATTTTTTGTAGTGCATGAGCTCTCTGGAGATTCCCAGGGCAGAAAACTTCCTCCTGGATCCCTAACTTAACAGGTCATCAGAAGGCTATCTTGAATAGGTGTCTGCATGTATACTTTCAAGTCTCCTGTTGACTAATGGTGATCCATGAACCAAGGCTGATCCTGCTTAGCTTCCAAGATCAAGTCGGATCTGATGCCTTTAGGCCAGTGGTTCTCAACCTGGGGTCCCCAGATGTTTTTGGCCTACAACACACAGAAATCCCAGCCAGTTTACCAGCTGTTATGATTTCTGGGAGTTGAAGGCCAAAAACATCTACCCCCCCCCTCCCAGGTTGAGAACTTTAGTCTATTTAAACCTATGGTGGATGTTTGAGGTGTTTCTTCACCACCAGGAGCTGGACTTTACAATGTTTCAGGTATTAATTTTTCATAGAAATATGATTCAGGGCAGAGGTATATTAATATATCAAATAGACATAAATTAAATGACTTCAGTAAGTCGAGGTATTAGAGTAGGCTTGTTACAGAGCAAGGACGTGGAGGCTTAGTTCAACAAAGTTTGAAAAAGTTCCTTTTTTGGATGTCAGCTCCTAAAATCTTCCAGTGGTCATGTTAGCTGGAGGATTCTGAGAGTTATTGTCCAAAGAAGGAACTTTCCTAAGCACTGGTACCACAATTATAAGCCCATAACCATCAATCACATCAGGTAACATAGCCTTTAAAAAATCATCACTACCAAGATTGAGCTTATATGTTTGTACTATTGATCAATCAAAATCTCTTATTAGTGATAAGACAATGTATCTCTTTTTTAATATTTTGAGCCAATATAAAAAGGTGACAATTTTGGAAGATGAAATGGCAAAGCAACAGCCATTCGCAGCCATAAACACCTTGGAAACTTGTTCTCGATTTTGTTCCCTTCCTTTTCTTCTGGCCTCCTCCCTTTTGCTCCCTCCTCTCTCTTAAGGTAGCAGTGTGGGAGCTTTGCCAATACATTGTGGTCTCATGGGGAAGCTTTCCTCTCACTGAAAGAGCCCTTGCGCCTGCCAGCCCAATTAAAGCAATGTGAAAGGAAAGCAGCATCTGGAATCACGCTGCCTCTCACAGCCAAGTCACAATTGTTTAGTCTGAAAGTCGTTTCAGGGAGAGCGGAGCTGGCTGGCTGTGCAGTGGCCCCCACATCTGGATCTGCGGCTAGACAGCCTTTTTGGCTCACGTCCTGTGTGCATGTGCATTATAAACTTTAGGATATGCTGACAAGTTAAGAAGTCAGAAAGGCAGTCACACTAACAGCCTCTGCAGGCTGTTTCCAAGACACACATGCATGCACATGGCTAAATACAATTTGCAGAGGAAAATCATTCAAATATCTGTCTCCTTTCTCCCCCTCACGCCCCCCTACAATTTGCAGGTCTGGTCTTCAGAAAGACTTGAGCCACACTAACATGCATGGATAAAAATGTTATCTTCACTTTGCATGGAAGGCCCTCTTTTGCTCTATTTACAGCTCCACAAGAATGAGATCTACCATTGGATGTTGTCCAAAGAGCACCTCAGAGGGTCATATTTTAGATTACTTCACCGTGATTTAGCCCCCGGAGAGACCAGATTCAAATATAGATATATCTATTATGTTTTTGAACTTTGATGTGAACACAATTGGGGGTCAATTTAGACGTGATGTTAAATACAAGATTGCATTTTATGTGTCTTGGATTTTTTTTCTAATGCTAAAACACAGCTGTTGGGGGGGGGGGGTTAGTAAGGTGGCATATGGAGCAGAAGGGGAGGCTAACCCTTTTTGCCTGCTGTGGGATGGTTGAAAAGTTTTCTCTCCTCTTGGCAGGATAAAAATAGAAACTCCCAAAGCTAATTGGAATCGGGGAGTGGTCTGTGTTTGGTATTTTTTTAAAAAAAATTTAGCTAGTAAAAATTTCTTATCCCACCTTTTATCATGGGATCTCAGGTTAGTGTCAAATAAAAAATAACATAGTACAACAGTAAAACAAGTTTAACACGATACAAACATATTAAAGAAGCAAACAGCTTAGCTGTTAAGTTTAAATGAAGAGTTAAAACAACTTTTAAAACTATATGCTTTTATTTTTAAACTATGCCCCCCATCTGCATTGACCATTTAATGTAGCTGACTCAAAACTGCAGCAACCACAAATTGCACACTGCAAATGCCCATTGCAGTGTGCATTTAAGGATATACTGCATATTAAAGCAAATTACAGGAAAGTTTGAATTAAGCCAAATAATGCACTGCAGCAGATTCCAGTGTATTCCAGACCCAGGATGAAATCGTCACTGCAAAATGGGGGAAGTATTACATTACGCTAGTCTAGCTGCCACACTCTGCACTAATTGCAGCTTTGTACAGTCTTCAAGGGTCACCTAATATGTATTGCATTCTAATAGTCTTATCTGAATGTGATCAGAAATTGAAAACTGAGGTAGGTCCAGGTAGAGTTGCAGAAAGATAAGTCAAACCCAGCACTAACATGATCACTTCACCCTGTCCATTTTGGCCATGTGGAAACATCATGGAGTACACAGCTGCAGTGTTTTGATTTGCTTTAAATTAAGAAAGCAACAGGTTCTGCAAAGAAAAATGAGAGACAATTCAATAGAAAAGAGCAGTTGTATATAATTTAAACATGTGTATAATGTATTATGTTATCACTTTTAATAATATTAAAATGTAATGGCAATCTTGTTTAAGGTTTACATATGGCAAAAAACTAGTGCAAATTTCTATTTTGAGAAAAGTCCCAATCTCCCCTGTTTTTCTACTAACTGATAAGAATGGTAAGCTGGAGTTATTTGTTTATATAGGTGAGCCTTTGTTCTTAAACCACTATGGTCAGAAAGAGCTTTTCCATTCACTTTTCATGACCTTTCCCTAGATCCCAACAAAGCTGCTTAATGAATTTTCTTCTCTTAGTAATTATTTATGGTAATACAAAACAATAGTTTTTTAAAAAAAGTTTCAGATACCATCTCCAATTACCTTGCACCCAACTAGCGAGGCTTGATCAGTATTTAAGAGTGATGAAAAATTTATTTCAAACAACTATTTCCTTGAAAGTTTTGAAATATAAAACAAAAACAAAAACAGCACACAATAATTTATCAAAAATCTCACAATTAATTTCAGGTAGTGCCAATTTATTTTTCATGTACTGTACATTTTGTATTTTAAAGAACCAATGTTCTATAAACTCTTCTGGGAATAAACTTGATCCTTTTTATTATTGATATTACATCAAAAGTCTTATAAAAGAAAAGTTAGCATCTATATCCAAATAGAAATACTAGTAGCTGTAAAGATAGATGAGGGCTGCCTTACATATTTTACTGACATAAGTACAGTAGAGTCTCACTTATCCAACATAAATGGGCTGGCAGAACATTGGATAAGTGAAAATGTTGGATAATAAGGCGGGATTAAGGAAAAGTCTATTAAATGTCAAATTACATTATGATTTTACAAATTAAGTACCAAAACATCATGTTTTACAACAAGACTGCCACTCGTTTGGGAGCGTGGCTGCACTTATATTGTTGTTGGGTGTGTTGGCTCGCTGCGTGTTGCTGCCTAGAGATACAGTTGTGGATCAGGGCAGGAGGCAGACTGCGTTGGATAATACAGAATGTTGGCTGAAGGTTGGATAAGCGAGACTGTACTGTAGTAACTTTTACATAGGTATATTTCTTGCAAATTGAGAGTTGGGGAGCTTGTCTACACTGACAAAAACACCCATATTCACTGCAAATGAACCGCTGGCTGTCCCCATAATGCACAGCAGCTTCTTGTGAGTATTGTGGCAGAGGTTGCTTTCAATCAATTTTGCTCTGCTTTGGGCAATGTTGGGTGATGCTTTGGAGTTTGCCAGGCACTCCAGGGTATTCCAGGGCTTGGGGCAGTCTGGAAAGTGGATTGGGTTTGATTCAGACTGATACACTTTCCAGAGTGGAGCCAGTGGTGGCACAATGGGTTAAAACCTTGTGCCAGCAGGACTGCTGACCAAAAGTTAGGTGGTTTGAATCCAGAGAGTGGGGTGAGCTTCCAGCTGTCAGTTCTAGCTTCCCATGCAGGGACATGAGAGAGGTCTCCCACAAGATGGTAAAACATCCCGGCGTCTCCTGGGAAATGTCCTTGCAGACAGCCAATTCTCTCACACCAGAAGCGACTTGCAGTTTCTCAAGTCACTCCTGATATGAAAAAATCTTTCCAGGGTGGATATAGGTGACATCAAGAGGATAGCCATCCAAGAGCTTGGCCATCACAGGTGCCACTGCTGATGCCAGATCAGGGCACCCCTTCCTTCTTGCTGGTCATGTAGGCACCCCATTCCATTGTCCAACAGGCGTCTGCCACAGCTAGGAGTTCGGACGATGCTCTGTGCCTGGTAGGAGAAACAGCAGCAGTGACATGGGAGAAAGTAAAATACAGACCACCTCAGAACATATTTACACTGGACTAAGCTGTATAGCAGGAGCCCCGGTGGCAAAGTGTGTTAAAGCACTGAGCTGCTGAACTTGCAGACCAAAACGTCCCAGGTTCAAATCCTGGGAGCAGAGTGAGTGCCCGCTGTTGCTCCAGCTTCTGCCAACCTAGCAGTTTGAAAACATGCCAATGTGAGTAGATCAATAGGTACCGCTCTGGCAGGAAGGTAACAGCGCTCCATGCAGTCATGCCGGCCACATGACCTTGGAGGTGTCTACGGACAACGCCGGCTCTTCAGCTTAGAAATGGAGATGAACACCAACCCCCAGAGTCAGACATGACTGGACTTAACGTCAGGGGAAACCTTTACCTTTACCTAAGCTGTATAGTGTAGATGAGACCAAAGGGAAATGGGTGGGTGAGTGGATAGTAGTTTCCATGTCAGTGGAGGGATATGTCCATTCTGGGACTTGGTCTGAACTTCAAAGAAATGTTCCAAGAAATTCAATCCTATCCTCAAAATCAATTCTGTCCCTTTGAAAACTCCTTTAAATATGGTACGCCCAGACTGGATTAGCTAACTTAACAACATAGCAGCATGTCTGTTCATCCATCCTGTATATGAAGCTGTTCCCAGATCATAGAACAAGAATTGTCCCAAGTGGACACTACTTGACACAATGACTTGCTTGTTTTTGGTATTTTCACACACTTAAGTTCCTGTATGCATGGAGTTCTGTAGTGTAACTATTGCCCATGCAATTGCTTGAGGGCGCTTCTGTGCCTCATTCACTAGGGTTGCAGAAACAGCAAGCACAATTGGTTGCACAGTGTTGGTGTTCAGCAGAAGAGCGGAGTAACACAACCATTGCATGTAGGATTATATTGTGGTACCATGATGTACGGTCTCAACTAGGTGTGCTTTTTTACTTCTGAAATATGAAAAATTTTGACCATTTTCTAGTTTCACTACCATAGACAGGCATATATTTGAAACCCCAGATCAACTATTTTCACCCTGAAGGAATAGATGAAATGAGCAAACATTTTGCAGAAAAATTCTCCTCTGTGAAGAAATGTCTGTTCCATAGCAGCAATAGAGGGGAATCATTGAGACTGCTGGATTTGCCAACACTATTTTGTCATATTTTGCTTTTAGATAATAATTAATGAACATGCCCAGCAATTTCCAGCAATGGAAAATACCCCTTACAAGAAATAGGCCTGGGAACTATAATGATGAGAAGGGATGAAAAGCACTTTCAACACTTAAAGAGACAGAAAATCTTGGAACTGTTCACTTCTATTCACAAGGAGCAGTGGGAAATGTACATTTGGATGTTCTGTTTTGATGCCATGCCTTCCGGAACTTGTCTGTCATGTGACATTATGGCCACTGATGCCTGCAGGGATATACGTTTCCATTCTTTCACCTTAAAACTAAATTTTTGACTCTCTGAAAAAAGACAGAAGCAGGACAAAGGGATAATACAGGAGTGTAACATCATACTGTTACTTCATAAAATGTCAGTGAATAAAATGTCCAAAGAAGACTTCTGGGTTTGCTTTCAATAACCAAGACCTTCTCAGGGCTATTGAAAGTAGTAAAGATGCCTTTCTGGAGATAGGTGCTCAAGCAGCACGGATTTCAAGTGTTGTAAACACATCAGTGAAAGAAGCAAGACATTTTGGCAGTGTTATATATTTATTCTGATTGATAGCTTAAATTCACTAAAGGCACCAGATGCTGTCTGATCCTGGAAGCTCAGCAGGGTCAGCTCTGGATAGTACTTGGATAGGAGATTGCCAACCAATGCCGGGTAGATTTCAGAAGAAGAAGGCAAAATTACTCTGCATAGTTTTTGCCTAGGAAAACTCTATGAGGTTTCCATTAATTGACAGGCAACTTAAAGGCATACACACACACACACACACACAATTTTTAGTAATTGTCCCCTCCGCTGGGAGAATGGGGATATTGCAATAGTTTTAAACAAAAAGGTCGGTTTTCCTAATTGTGGTTCAGAGTTCATGTTGATTTAAGAAACTGCATCATATCCTTTTGTGTGTTTTGAGGAATTTCAACAACAAAGTATAACACTGCGGATGCTGTGATGTTTGGTCTGCCACAGAAAGAGAGCTTTGCATAACCTGAATTGGGCAGTAAGAAAATGGCTGTGAAGATCTAGGTCACTGATTCAGATTGAAGATGAACTTCGAGGCAAGGCTATTGTTTGTTGCAAGCACAGTGAAATATGGGTGGATGTGCCAGGAAAAATGGAGGGAAATGTAGGGGAAATCCAAGCCAAGTTTGGGGCAATGTCTGTTCCATTGAGCCAATTTGTTTCTTGCCCATGTTAGCCTCTACCTCTTAAAAACAAGGAACTTTACTTACTCTCATTTCCAGTTTTACAAGGTCTTTAGCCATCTCTGCCAAAAGTACTTAGTGCCTCATCAAACTACAAATCCCCAGGTTATAAAGCATTTAGTGGTGGCAATTAAAGTGGTGTTGAATTAATTCTACAGTGATGCACCCTCAGTCTGTAAAGGGTTCCTGTAGAAGACAAGACTGATTTCACAAATGCTTTATGCCCCTTGAATGGCATTTCTTTCACCAGGACTTTATGCTTAGGCAACCTGTGGGTCCCCAGATGTTTTGGCCTTCAAATCCCAGAAATCGTAACAGCTGATAAATTGGCTGGGATTTCTGGGAGTTGTAGGCCAAAACACCTGGGGATCCACATGTTGAGAACCACTGTGCTTAGGGGAAGACAGTACGTAGAACCCCATGTGAGGGAGAGCCAGTAGGGCTGAGTCATAGAATCATAGAATCATAGAATAATAGAATCATAGAATCGTAGAGTTCGAAGAGACCTCGCAGGCCATCCAATCCAATCCCCTGCAAGAAGCAGGAAAATCTCATTCAAAGCACCCCCAGCAGGTGGCCATCCAGCCTCTGCTAAAAGCCTCCAAAGAAGGAGCCTCCACCACACTCCAGGGCAGAGAGTTCCACTGCCGAACAGCTCTCACAGTGAGGAAGTTCTTCCTGAAGTTTAGGTGGAATCTCCTTTCCTGTAGTTTGAAGCCATTGTTCCATGTCCTAGTCTCCAGGGCAGCAGCAAACAAGCTTGCTCCCTCCTTCCTATGACTTCCCCTCACGTATTTGTACATGGCTATCATGTCTCCTCTCAGCCTTCTCCTCTGCATGCTAAACATACCCAGTTCTTTAAGCCACTCCTCATAGGGCTTGTTCTCCAGACGCTTGATTATTTTAGTCACCTTCCTCTGAATGCTTTCCAGCTTGTCAACATCTCCCTTCAACTGCCCTATGACTGCAAGCATTAGCAGAAAGAAAATAAAGTTGGAGCTTCTGGTACAGCCGTACCAGCACAGTAAAATATCCCATTTCCAGAGAGCATTTTGTTCAGATTCAGAGTAATGTCATCAAAGAAATAGAAACATCTCTAGCTCTTGACATAGTAATTTGTAGGACTGCAGTTCTGAAAATAATTGATTTTAATGGGCCCTTTTACTATAGAGTTGTTTGTTGGTTGGGTGTGCTGTTTGTGTGGAAATAATGTGTGTGCCTTTCGTTGTATACATAAAGAGCAAAAATGTGGGTTTGTGTGCCCTGTTGTTTGCTTTTGTGAGTTGCATGTATTCGAAAGTATGAGTCTAACAGGTTTAACAACCCTTATTATGGGCTGGGTTGCTGCTGTTTCCCAAAGTTTCACCAAAAACATGTTGTTCACAAAGCTCTCCTGTATAAATAAACACCAGCATTTTCTATTCTGACCTTTACTCTCCTCCCGGGTTACATATAAATGCTGAGCATTCAAATAAACCAATTTGTTCATAAACAGGCTTAAAATTTGGCCCTGCTAATTTTGTATGTATATGATTGCTTTATAAGATTCTCTTGTTACCAATATCCCTAGAATCCAGGATTTTAGCCACAATGGCAGAAAGGAAAAATTAAGTGAAGGCAATGCAGCTTAAACCACTGCAGTCAGCCACTAATCTCCAACAAGTAAAAGTGAGAACGAAGCAGGGGTAAGAGATACACCTATAGGTCAGTGGTGTATATGGAATAATTTGTATTTATTTATAGGGACACTTCTAAATTGCCTTTGAACCCTCAAAAGGTTTTGGTGCTCCCAAATCTCAACATAATTTAAAAGGAGAGCAAAGGCAAAACCAAATGTTAAAAAGCTCACAAAGTGATAAACTCGCAATTACATTAAAGGCCTACAGAAATAAATTGTCAGATGCCTGCCTAACTTTTTTTTAAGTAAGGGGTTAGTTTCAACTCGGGGGGACAGGGGACGGACCTTTCTCACTGTATGTTTGAACTGCCAGGGTAATATCCTATGGAATCCTTGGATTTGCAATTTAGGGAATGGTGTTCAGAATTCTTAACCAGAGAGATCTACTGCTTCGCCAAAATACAAATCCCAGGATTCCATAGGATGTTGCCAATGCAGCTATAGTGGAATCACAATGCTATAATTGTGCTACTTCTTCTATTACTACTATACAATTGTTCAGTGTGAAGGGCCTGAAGTGCTTTCATTACTTTCTATAAATTAACAATTAACATAACAATCGTATCTCTCTTGGTAATATTTCCTAGCCAAAACAGTCACTAGGCATGCTGGCTGTTAGGGAGAGGGGTATAAGTAGTAGTAGTCCTAAAATGCAATTTTTCCAAACT
Source organism: Anolis carolinensis (assembly GCF_035594765.1). Lineage (NCBI taxonomy): Eukaryota > Metazoa > Chordata > Lepidosauria > Squamata > Anolidae > Anolis > Anolis carolinensis. The sequence continues at coordinate 195,220,870 of NC_085844.1, forward strand.
TTGCTCTAAAGATGACAGCAACTGAAAGGATCTTATCACATGGGCATTGAGAAGATTGGGGGTCCGTATGTCTAGCGAAGACAATTGTCCCATTTCAAGTTCTGTCTTCCCCTCACACGTGTTTGCCTCTTCAGTTTTTTCCCCATTGTTGCCCGGGTTCTGAATCATCACACGAGAAACCTTTTCTCTGCCCTCTCCATCTTACTTCTTTTTTAAAAGGGAAAATCTTCTCTTTAAAGAAGATGGAGAATTTACCTCCCTCCACCACACAGGATCGCATCCTCCCGCCTCTAACTCAGCCATCCGCTTAGAGGAGACACAAAGCATCATTCTTAAGACACTGTTTCTATGTGCTGCTTTTCTTCTCAAGCCCCTTTCTTAATACACTTCTGTGGGGTGCCTTCTTTCCCAAGCCCTTTTCTTGATACACTTCTATGGGCTCCTTTGCTTCCCAACTCCAACTTTTAAGACACTTCTATGGGCTGCTTTCCTTCCCAAGCCCCACTTTTAAGACATGCCCCAAAAGACTACCCATTGGGACACCCCTCAAAACACCAGTGCGCGACAAAATGATACGGGTAAATTAGACACTTCCCATCCCACATGTTTTCCAGCTGGAACTAAGTATCTAATGCACACTTGGAGCTCAGAACAAGATTGCTCACCCATGTTCAGAGCTCCCTCTTTGTAGGGCACTTCAGCAGCATTTCAAGAACAGGGGGCTTATACATAATAGGCAGAAGTAATTAAATGTCATATGAGGGGCTCTGTGCCTCTCCGTACTTGAAAACTGGCTGAAGTGTCCTGCAATGGGACAATTTCTCCATGTGATGAGGTCTAAAGTCTGCACCCTGTGGGAAGAAGTCCCTTTGATTTAAAATGAATGCAGAGTTGTCTTATGAAATCCAGCCATGTATCCACAGAGTTCAACATTGTTTACTCTCAACTTTGGGATCTTCTCCACATGAAGTAGGAAAACCACTTGGCTGTAGATCCCCCATCATGTCTGTAGTTGTTTGTTCTCACTTAATATTTAATTCACATTTATTTGTGCTTGCTATTGACACTAAGGGCACCTCCATGCCAAAGAGTTGGAACAGCAGATTCATACAAAACCTATCATTAAAAATAATAACAACCATAGAGATTCTGAAACTCCACCCTTTCACCCAAAATGAAATAATAGCTTTTGAACTTAATGAATTCTGCTGCAGAAAACAATTTATGCCTGACTGTGATGAACATCATGTTGTGAGATGCCTTGCCAGAAATCATGGTGAATCTTTGAATCTGACATATTTTCTGTCCTGTTCTCTGCTTTGGATAATATTATGATATTAAGAATTTTGAATATGACAACTGATGGGAGGCAGCTGAGACTGCAACAGCAAGCCGGCCTGCTATGAAAGAGAAGATTGTAGTTCACCTGGCACAAATGTCCTCTGACAAGATAGTTTATAGAAAACTGAGTTTGGGGGTGTAGTCTGAGGTGAAAGTAACAATAAGACTTGGAGGGAAATGAGGAGAACAATCAAGGCAGAAACAGACCCTGAAGTATAATTTCCAAATCAGAATCCCCTGTACAAAAAGCATGCAACCTGCCATTGAACTATAGCCCTTCTTCTGTGCAACTTAACAATCCAGAAGGCTGAAAGTACACTAGTCTAGGATCTCTAAATGACAGGATTAGGCACACATTCAAATAAGTATCCATACAAGGATAACTTTGACCAAAAGCTTAGTCAAAGGTACAGTTATGGACCAAATCAGAAGGTCTAAGTCATTTGCAAATGGCAGAAAGAATTTTTTAGGGTGAAAGGATTGCTTGGCTGTTTGAACTCAGCAGACTTTTAAATTACTTTTACTAAAACCAGGGCCAATGTTCTGTGCAGGCAAGGGTTTGTGTTTGATACAAGATGTGTAATATATATCTGGTGATGTCTGAGTCAATTGGCCGGATGAATAACTTGACTGGAATGATGCAAGTTGTGGGATTACGGCATGAGATACTGCAGCCAAGAAGCAGACATGTTGTGTGTAAAACTAACTAGAACTAAACTCTATAGTCATCCCTCCTACACACCCAGTTTCTGGGTTTATTTTATATTTTTTCTCATAAAGATTCATGCCCCTGTTGCTTTCCTATCAAAGCCAGTGGCGGCTCCTAGGATAAACATGTGGTCAAAAGACAGAAAACTCCAGGCAAAAATGGTATTCATTTCGTCCATAGCAGCATAAACTGAGAGGCTTTTAAGAAGGGTGAATGGTTTTCAGTAAATCTCTCATATCAGCAGAAACCTTTGAAAAAGTTTGTTTAAAGGCTGTGGAGATAAACAGCCGAGCCAAGTGTTTGTTTAAGATGTATGTACTCTGTGTCAACCAGTAGGCTGGTATTTGTAGGGGGAAGGAAAGTTGAGAATCCTTTTGACTCTTTGGGCTGCCACGAACTGGGTGTTTAAAGGGACTGGGTGGTCACCAGTTCTTTGGTTTGTTGTCCCCAGCGTGTCTCATTGGGTTAAAAGCTAGATGCAACTGATAGTAAATATAATTCAGCTGAATTAACTATGGTTTTTCGGTCATAAAAAAAGTTGCCAGCTAGAGAGGTTACTCACATGTCACTGTGGCCACATTAAAGTCCCCAATTCCTCAGTTCTCTCCTCAGAAAATTAACATCTTGTTAGAAGAGTTAAACGATGGAGAGGCTGGGAGATTTTTGAATGCTAAAATCAGAGGCAAAGTAGAAAGAAATTGTAGCAGATTTTTTATTAACAATGATACAATCATGGCTGTCACTAAATTCAAATATTTGGCTTTTAGCAGCAGAAACTCTATTCACATAAGTACTTTATCCAGAGCTTTCTTTTCAGATTAGAGCTCCGAGAATTATGCATTTAGTATAGACACTGCCCATGCTGATAGGGGGATTCTGGGACTTATGGTCCAAAAATATAACTTTTTCTGATTCTACCCATATCCTCCAGCTGTCCTCATTTGGAGAGTATCACCGTGATGACCGTGTTACTCTCTTTACTAACAATCTCAGCCAGAGCTGCTGATAAAATTGTTTTACAAGACATTCCTGTGGAAGGTTTATTCCAGAAGTACATATTGTTTGTAGCCCTTGAGAAATATGTTTACTGAAGTGAGACTAAGGAAATTGTGGGGAAATGTTTTGGACGGGCATTTTAAACCCGCAGTCCTGAATTATGTTTGTGTATTCTTGCTGAACAAATGTGGTGAGGGATCTTATCTGTCATAGTCCATTCTGCCTTTTATGTACAAAGATGTATTTAAATTTCTGAAACTATTGCTTCATAGGGTTGTCCATGAGTCATCTCTGCATAAGCTAACCTTTTTGCTGGGGATAAACTACTGTAGAGTAAAGATTATTTTCTCTATCATCTGACATTTTTAATGTTCTATTAATGGGAGCAAGAGGAGCTACATGAAGAAAAGTGTAGAGTGTGGTTGTTTTTCTTTCCATGTGCGTGTGCATGTGCATGCGTGAAAGTGTGAGAGAGGTTCCCAGAACTCAAGGCCTAGGTCTTCATCTCCAGTTCTGAAGGTGTTGGGGAAGAATCTCAGAGAAGGAGAGCTGTCTTTAAAAGTCAGCATTTATGCTTCCCAGTTTAAATGGTGCACTCTGTGTTAACTGTGGTTGTCTTTTAATCACATTGTCCTTTGTAACATCAATCTTGTAATATCACTGGGACCCATCTTTAGGCCCAAAATCTCAGGGTCTAGGGGTCCCAGATTATCTGGCAGAGTGGATTCATATAATCAAGTCTAAAGCAGAAAACCTGGCATCAGATCCTGGGATACAAGGCATGTCTGGAAGGGCCCTAGGAAAGCAATGACCTAGCAACCCTATGTGTGTTGGTACATGTTCTGAACTCCTATGCAAATGCATGGTTTTATAGTGCCATTGCTGTGGTCAGTGGCTAATGCTACTTGCAAGTTCCAGCTTGAAGAAGGCTGTTGTGGTTAGCATTTCAAAAGTGAATAAATTAGAGCAATTCTTTAGACCAGAGGGCAGTCTGGAGGCTCTGTGTAGCCCTCAGACCCTTTTTTGCAACCCCAAAGTCCTCAATACTTCAATATTTTTTGGGAGAAAGTGCATTTGTGCTCATTTATGTCTGAATATACAGAATACCCCCTAAACATGTAAAAACATTCCCAGATACCAAGATGTTTCTGTTTCTTTCTTTGGTTGCTTTCAAAATGGTGGCAAGTATTTTTCCTCATACATATGACTTTTGATTCTTCAGAAAGAGGTGGCATTGAGTTAGACTCAAAAAGTCCTTTTCCAACAAAATTTTATAGATTGTTGTTGTTGTTGTTGTTGCTGCTGCTGCTGCTGCTGCTGGGTACACTCTCATTTGTTGTTCTCCATTAAGTGCAGAAGTCTTAGATGTTATTTCTTCATAGTTTGGGTTCTTTGTAGGAATAATGAATTTTCTCAATATTTAAATAATAATTTATTGCCACTGGAAACAGTAATATCTTGCTGCTCCAGGCCTCATCCCTCGCCAATCAGGGAAATGTCATTCAAAACAATGGGTCCATTGTATCTATTAGTGGCTGTGACATAAAGGGCGATCTGTGACACCCCTTTTTAGAGCTGCAATCTACTGCAATATTTATTTCAAAAAGCCCTTAACACACAGGCAGTCCTTTACTGCACCAATCAAGTTCAAATCTCTTCTGCATGAGTGTGTATGTATCACAAATCACCTGTAATATTTTTAAAGGAGAAAATATGACCATGGCTATAACATATCAAGTGAAGCATGTCCCACTGTTTTTGGTATGTTTTGTTTTTGCACAACTTTAAAAATTGTGATTTGTACAGTGCTCCAGCGTACACATCATGATTTTCTTTTCAAATATAAACATGCATATAGCACTTTATCCCCTGCAGAAAGGATACACTCCCTTGTTTATTTAAAATGTAAATTGTTGGTGGTGAAACAAGGCTAGCGCAAGTGATGTTTTAATGGTCAAAAAGGGCTTAAAATGTCAACTCACAGCCAGCTGGTTGCATTCCACCTCTTTTTTAAAAAGCTAAAGATTTTCTCAATTTCAGATATTTTGTCAAAACTTCTGACAAAGTAAAGACTTGTACTTTCATTTCACAAAAGTCACTGCGGGTGGAAGGGGACATTGACAAATGATGACTGGCCTTTCTCATTAGTATAGCAAAGCAGGTGACAAAGGGAATGTGTGACAGGCATGACTGAGGCAAGCCCCCACTGTTCTGGAAGCATAGGAGGCATAAAGAGCTTTCTTTATTATTTCTGCCTTATCCAACGTTGCTATCAAAATTAGCTCTGGGAAGCCAATTTTGCATTCTCATTTGCTTTTCCTCTGACCCATGCATGCTATGGACATGGCAAAGATGTCATCTGCTCTCAGGCAGATGAAGAACTGATACTGTATGTTAAATGGCGCTTCAGTCCTGTGCAATCCAGACCTTCAGATGAGGCGGTAAAAGATCTGTCTGCCATTGACAGATTTCATGCTAGTATGATCAAATGACTTAGGGCTATAGGTCAGGAACAAACCAGAAGGTCATCTGATCTGAACCCTTGCACTGAGGCAGAATTCTCAAAACTCTTAAGAAAATAGGAGGACCAAAGGTCTGGATCAGACCAAACGACCAACTAATCCAATGTTCCGTTTCCACAATGGCCAACCAGATGCCTATGGGAAGCCCACCAGCAAGACATGAGTGTTGCTGTCCGCTCTGGCTCATGAGAGGCTTATACTGGAGATGATACATAGTGATCATGACAAAGAGCCATTGATGGCTGAAACCTTATAACTCAAGATCCAAATATTAGTCCTATTGAAAATCCTATTGAAAAGCCTCGGTGACTTCTACACAGTCACTGAGGCTTTGCCCTAATCATATCTGTATGGCAACCAAAACTTACTTTGTGAAATACTGAATCTGTGCTGGGAAATACTTGAATAAAGGACAGCTCCTATATCTGTTGGACCAGTAACCAAAATGTCATTGTTTGAAAAAAAAAATGTATTATCTAGATATTTTTAAGTCCTCTATTTATTTATTGTGTCAGAAGCAAACCAAGGGTATAAGTTGTGATGTATTTGAAAACACAAACAAAGTTTTAAAAAACTTGGCATTATACTAAATGTTCTTTGACCAGTAGCTGGCCACTTCTAGTGCCTCTGGTGTTGCTATAAGAAGGTCCTCCATTGGCATGTGGCAGGGCTCAGGCTGCATTGTAGTAGGTGGTCTGTGGTTTGCTCTTCTTCACACTCGCATGTCATGGACTCCACTTTGTAGCCCCATTTCTTAAGGTTGGTTCTGCATCTCGTGGTGCCTGAACACAGTCTGTTCAGCGCCTTCCAAGTCACCCAGTCTTCTGTGTGCCCAGGAGAGAGTCTCTCATCTGGCGTCAGCCACTGATTGAGGTTTCGGGTTTTAGACTGCCACTTTTGGACTCTCGCTTGCTGGGGTGTTCTTAGGAATATCTCTGTAGATCTTAGAAAATTATTTCTTGATTTAAGGCATTGGCGTGTTGGCTGATATCCAAATGAGATGGGCTGGAGATGTCAATGCCTTGGTCCTTTCATTGTAGCTGCTACTTCCTGGCAGATGTCAGGTGGTGCAATACTGGCTCAACAGTATTTCTCCAGTGGTGTGCAGCGTAGACATCCTGTGATAATGCGTCCTCTGATCCTCTTATTTTGTGAAATGCTTCCACCAGAAATTGATCATAGAGTTGTACTGGAGGACCTAGTTAAAGAGGTGTTCTCTCTAGGCACTTTCTAGGTTCTCTGGGATGATTCTATAGTATGGTTACACTAGAAGTTGTCCATTTCCTTATGGTTCACTATTTCAATAGGGTACACTATTTATTATGGTTTCATGTTTCCATGAACGTACTATCTTTTATAGATTTATACTGGATGGTACCAGAAAAGTGATTGTCCTAATATCCAATGGCACACTTATTGTGTGCTATTTTTCTTTTCTTCATTACATTAGAAGGATTTGTTTCAAACAGTGTTTATAGATGCCAAAAAAGAATCTTGTAATGATGCATGGCCTAAAGCTATTCCTAGAAGCGAAGACATGGGGTATTTTTACTCTTGAGGATTAAACAAGTATTAGCTAGAGCTGCCTGATTGCAGTTGAAAATTCACATTGTAAATTCTGCCTTTAAAAATCCAGGCAGAATGGGAAACAAAGCGACTGGAGCTTTTCTTGTTTGTTCTGCCTTGGCTGCCCTGTCTCTTGTCTGTACACATAGTGTACCTAGAGTTCGTACTTCAGGGATGGGAAAGAGGCAACGCCATAAATTGAGGACAAGAAATTGCAGCTGCTTCATCCCCATTTAATACATAATTGCGAAGACATTATGTAACTAAGGGTGTCTGTTTGGCACCTCTAAATTGTTTCCATTTCTTACATCAATAATGCAAATGTAAAAGCTACATCTGCTAAAGGAGCATTCGTTTTGCCCTCTGTCTTCAAAAATTGGAAACAATGTGTCAAAAGTAATAGTATTATTTGCAGTGTTTTCCATTTGGGGACAAATGGGTGTAAAAACATTCCTGTTGTAAAAATAATAATATAATGATTGGTAACATCTTTTAAAATGTAATGATTAGCATTTACTTGTTACTTTTAAAGAGCAAACCAGCTATGTCAAGCATTCTGAGGGAATCCTATTGCGGAGCCATTTTCTTACTTTTTCTCGCCAAAATGAACCAAAAGGTAATGGACTAATTAATGTAAAGTTACTTATTTTACTTCCTTTAATGAGTTATTGTTTAATGGGTGAACTTTCCAAAATATACCTCTTATTAAGAACATATTAACTGTATTTACGCATGAAGCGCTGGAGGCTAAAATAACTATAAAACTTTTTCGTCCCATATGAGCATACCTGGAATTTGAGATCCCCAGTGGTAGGCTTATTGCCTCTCTGATCACCTCTAGAGGTTCAGCTACTGAGTAGACAAAGCTTAGCAGCCCTTCAGTTGTGCAAATCCCAACACAGGGAGGTCTGGCTTATTCTATCTTTATGGAGATTTTGGCAAGGAAAACTCTGGCTTTCGAAATAGCTTTCTCCCCATCTATTATTAAATAAATGCTTGTTACTTTTCTCGGGTTTTTTTGTTTTTTGTTTTGTTTTTTGTTTTTGTTTTTTTGCCCATTGCTTTACAGGGCATGGTGGATTCAAAATTACTTACACATACTTTTATTAACGAACATATAACATAGAATGTGTACCTAAAAATACTCCATGAAAACCAGATTTGGTTGAGAAAAAAACTAGATCAGGAATGTCAAACATCATAGAAAGACAGTTCTTCTATTTTTCTTGTTTTCACAGATACCTGACAGTATCCGACTTGGAAGCACTGAACAGACTGTGCTCTGGCACCATGAGATGCAGAGCAAACCTTAAGAAATGGGGCCACAAAATGGAGTCCACGACATGCGAGTGTGGAGAAGAGCAAACCACAGACCACCTACTACAATGCAGGTAGAGCCCTGCCATATGCACAATGGAGGACCTAGTGCCAGAGGCACTAGAAGTGGCCAGCTACTTGTCAAAAGACATTTAGTATAATGCCAAATTTTTCACTTTGTTTGTGTTTCTAAATATTTTACAACTATACCCTCCGTTCACTTCTGACATGATAAATAAATAAATAAATAAATAAGCATTCTGCAGTGTGTACGATTATTTCTAGAAATAGGATCTAGTATAATCACTTTAGATTTCTTACAGTCTTTGGGAGTTGTAGTTTGGTGACATCACTCTTTGGCAGAGATTATAGAAAGCTCTGTAAAACGATACCTCTCCCATATACCATAGCATTAAATCATGACAGTTATAGTGGTGCCAAAGATGCATATCTGCAATATTGATGCACCCTTGAAATAGGTTCACACAATGAAATAGTGCCTATTTTCCTCCATGTGACGGTGTGTGCAACTGACTCAGACAGACTTTTAGGTGAACACCCTGCTTACATTGAGGCAACAATAGTTCTTGCTTTTATCACTGAAATTCTTGGAATCTCAGTAACTGATCATAGAATCATAGAATAGTAGAGTTGGAAGAGACCACATGGGCCATCTAGTCCAACCCCCTGCTAAGAAGCAGGAAATCGCATTCAAAGCACCCCCGACAGATGGCCATCCAGCCTCTGCTTAAAAGCCTCCAAGGAAGGAGCCTCCACCATGGCCCCAGGGAGAGAGTTCCACTGTCGAACAGCTCTGATGCAGCTGGTTCAGACTGAGAAACATGTCTGATAGGAAGAAATCAGTGCTGCCTGTTTGTGTTTCAGTCCTTAATAAAATTGACAGTGTGTAGAAAAGAATGCATTCCACCTGTGAATGTAGGGTTGGGGTTCAGAATCTATTCATTCTTTCAATGTTTTTTCAGTGCTTTGTAAGATCAGATGAGAAGCTAAACAAGTCATACACTCAGGGGAGTGACACCTTGGATTTAGTTACAATTGCACTTTTTGGTATTGCTTTCACTAGGGATATTAAAGTTGGTTTTAAAAAACATTTCTCTTGCTTGATGTTGCAGTTTATTTGATGAATATTAAAAGTCACAAATATTAAGTTTTTGAGATATTTAGTTAATTTATGTCCAACTGAAAAATGTTGTGACAGCCTTGGAGGCAGAACTTTTGACACAAACGTCTGTTTGCAGAAACTAAACTAAACAAAAATTAATCCTCCACATTATTTAGATTTAACACCCACTTTTCTAAGACTGACAGTGGCAGTGGTTTAAGTGTGGGTAGGGGCAAAATGAGGGAAATGCCCCTGTAAAAAGTCTGTTTCTCCACATTAAAATGTCCTCCAAGCCCAAATCTGTAGCACTGTAGACAATCAAACACTGAAAACCATTCATGCCTAGAATTCTTATATTTGTTCTGTTTGCATTCCCTCGGTAACTCTGCCTGCCCCTTTTCTTTGGATGCTGATACTATATTTCTACATGAAGTTTTAAGTTACAGCAGTACTAGATGTTTGGGGACTAAATATTTTGAGGAGTAGAATTCTCATTATACATGCTGTAATAACTTTATTCAAAGGTCTTCCAAATGCCAAATGACAGCATTACTCTTTCTAAGGACTTTATCACACATACCTTAGAAAACACATTTTTAAGTGGAAACCCACCCACCCCATCTCACATGCTTGTTTCCTTTCTATATCTAATACAATAATGTGTGTCAGACTTATCACACAGCCGAGCGATGACTCCTCCCAATCTGCTACACCACCGTCTTCCCTTTTTTCACCTATTTTGGGGGGGGGGGGCAGATCTTGCATAACCACACATGTTTGTGATCTCCATCCCAACGGAGAAACATAAAAAACATATTTTTGTTCCTACGAACAGTTTCAAAATGTATAACAACAATAGAAATGGTAATGGATAAGCACAAAACATTTATGGCTTCACTCATGGTCTTTCTCTGACTGCTACCAGAAGTGTACTGCCTGCTATTTTAGCAAAGGTGAGCCCTCATAGGCCAAGGAAGATGGTTCTCCAGTTGTGGGGTCTTGGGGGTGTGTCCGTAGATGGCTGAAGAGACCTATTCTTGATCCGCATGTTCTCCTGCAATGAGGACATCGGTTTCCAGGTGGAAGGCGGTCCCGGTCAGGGTTGGCTGGATGCTCCCTCCTCTTGGCACATTTCTCCCTTAAGCCCTCCATTCATGCCTCTTTGAACTCCGCATCACTGCTGGTCACAGCTGACCTCCAATTAGAGCGCTCAAGGGCCAGGGTTTTGAAAATACTGCCCCCAAAACTCATCCCATAAACCACATCACTAGCACAGAAGATGAGATGCACAAGTGTCAACCAATAAAACACACTCAAAAGAACATGCAGAGAAATTAAAGACAAGTAAAGTTGTTGTTTCCTGTTTTACAAAAAGTACTTGTGCCAGATTCTTTGCCTAAAAATGTCTGATGAAACAGACCTTGCATCATGTGATAGGACCTGTAGGCACCAGAAGGCAAAGACTTTTTCTAAATCTAAGGGTGGAAGTAATACTACACAAGGATTCCAAACCTGTATTTAATTTGTAACATTGCTGCTACAGGGCATTTGTAGACAAGTAGTGGCAAGTGGTAGGGGATTTAACCTGTCCCCCATGCCTTTTTATATCTCAATTCCTGCTCTTTATTTGTTTTAAAAGAGCACACCCCTCGTACTTCTTCATCTAAAAGATGTCCATGGTGGCTAATACTGGAATTTTAAAACAAAACGTTACATAAAACTCCCAAATAAAACAAAGCCATGTCAAACTAAATGCAGGGAGGGAGGCAGATAGAATACAAAAAACAAACTAACCGGTTAAATTAAATGCTTGATGGAATAAAGATATTTTAAGTTTTCCTTCTGTCAAAACCTAAGTGGAAGAAAAAAACAGCCTGAAATGGGAGTTTCAAAGGAGCGTTAGTTAACTGAGGAAACACAGTCTTCCATCCTGCAGTTCCTTTTTTCTGCAACTATATTCAAATATGGGGATCCTATGCGTTTTCTAAGGGTGCATCTACACTGCAGAATTAATGAAGTTCGACACCACTTTAACTATGGCATCATGGAAGTTGTTGTTTTATAAGATCTTTAGCCTTTTCTGTCAAAGAGTGCTGGTGTCTTACCAAACTACAATTCCCATAATACCATAGCATTAAGCCATGGAAGTTAAAGTGGTGTCAAACAGCATTAATTCTACAGTGTAGATGCACCCTGGGATAACGTGTAGTTCTGTTCTAAGAACCCTATGGGCATCTTCATAGTGCATTCTTCCCTCCTGAAATTAATGGTCGACAACGTAAATGAAGATGGATTTTGTGGTGACAGAAACAGAATGAAGACAGGATAATAGCATCAGCCTGGATTATTTCATGAGGCTCATTTCATCCCTTCACAAAAAAAGACACTCGTTTGGCTACCCAAAAGTAAAAAAGAAAAGAAAATCCCCAGTGTAAGCAATTGATTAAAAACCCAGAAGCTGATACTTTTCATTTAAAAACTCTTGCATTTTCTCTTTCTTTTGAGAAGGGAGGAAGCCCTTTCTGTTGAATACACAACCTGTAATTTCCCTGTCAGATCCTAGCCAGCAGGTCAGTGTTGTGACTGACTGTGTGAGGATAGCTCCCTTAAGGGTAATTACACTAAATTCCCTTTTGAAGGACAGCTTTCTCTGTCTATGATACAAGGAACTTGCTTTTCCATTCACTTAAATTCATAAATTCAGCATCTGTCACCAGCAACTCAGTGGTTATTAGACTTACATCCATTCCAACTTCAAGGTGAGTGTTGAAGAGAGAAGCAATAACAATATTGTCAACTGTGGTGCTAATCATGGAACACCAACAGTCTCGCTGGAAAGGGAACAAGACGCAGGGAGTGGGGAAGCATCTTCTCAAGTTAGCATTGGCACTGTGTGGGCATTTATCAATCCTACCTCTTATGCAACTAAGAATATAAAGTCTGTTTCTCTTTCGTTTTGGATTCTCTGCGAGTAAAATGAGATAACCGTACTTCCAAATCTAAAGCAGCTGATTAATAAAGCGACTGTGGTTTATGAGAAAGGAAGCCTCCAGATGCAAGGGAGAAACTCTTTGCAGTGTGATAACATAGGTATGAAAATGCTCCAGTGTTGACATGTCCAAGATGTAAATTATAAGTTAGCAAAGAACTGAGATGTACCAAATCTGAGGATCCTGACATTAAGGGCTATATAGAAATGAGATAGTTAATTACCATGTTGCCTAGATATGTGAAGAAACAGAAAATTCAGTTCCTCAAGTCATCCCTATCTCCCTTCGTAAGAATTCTTCTTTGTTCTTTCTACCTTGGTGACATTTTTAAGACCTCAGCTGTTACTTTTCCACATCTAGAATGTTCCCAAGGTACAAGCTGCCATGAGTCGAGGAATCACCCATCAACAACAAACAGTTAAAAGGGAAGAAAATACCCTCAAAATATCAATGCACTTTGGTAACAATAAACCCTGCTTTTAATTTATGCTAATATGTAGGGTTGTGGTGACAGTAAGAACAAAATTATAGAGTGGCTTTCTAGCTGGTAATTATCCCCCCATTTTCGTTGCTCGGGAAGATGGACACACAATTATGCTCTCTTGCTGTATATTAATACGGATTCTTGACATCTTCAGCAGACCTGGAGCTGTCATCGGGCTTTTTGTCTAGTTTAATTGAAAATTAATGGTTACTGTGTTACCACGGAAACCGTGGCAATGGACGCCAATAGCGCTCACATATCAAACAGGCACTGGTGGCATTGTCTGTCCCTGTTGACCTTGAAAGTTAAAAGAAACTTGGGGGGGGGAGAATAAAAGCCCCCTCCCTGCAAATAGAGAATGGAATATTATGTATCAAAAGGAAACAGCATAGGAAAAGACTGGAGGATAGAGGAGGAAAAAGCCTTTTGTATCTGTGAGAGGATGGAGGTGCCCTAAAATGACATGAACCAGAGTGGCAAAGGGGAGAGATGTGTCCAAGTACGGAAGCTTTATAACTCATCATTGTGAAGCACAGAAACGGACTATTGGCATCACCATTGATGATCTGATGGGACTTGCAGGGTGAATTATACCATCAAAATATAGACGATAGGACCAGTGTAAAAAGTTATAACAGAACTGCCATAACATTACAGTCTTCCTTCCAAATTTGCAGTTTTGACTTTTGTGGGTTTGATTATTAACAGATTTGTTTAAGAACGTTTTATCTAGGGATCTCTAAGTCATCCAGTGGGATCCTATCGTCAACTTATTCCAATCATACTGGAGGATCTAGAATTTTCTAAAGAGAACACCTCTCTAGGAATGTCTAGATCTTCCAATGCAATTCTATAGCTAGCTTCCAGGGGAAGTTGACCAGTCATGCTGGATGTCCTGAAATTCTTAAAGATATGTTCTCTCAAGTAAAAGAATAGCAATCTTTTTATTCATGGTTTTTCACTTTCACGGAAGCCCTATGCAAGACCATAGCCAATAAGGGGTGGTTATGGGTTCAACCCCCACCCAAAATGTTTCAGGTTTTAAAAGAAATCTGGTTTACTCATGAACTTTAGCGGGTTAACCAAATTCTCATACTAAGCCTATGAGAAGCAAAAATTTGTGTTCCTCCAGAACTGCAAGCACTATCTCAACCAAATGTTGCTAATTTATTCACACTGCTATTGCCTACCTTTCTTCCAATTTATATTACAATAGCAGCAATAGCTTACCTAATGGAAGCGACCACGTTTCAATGTCATGGATGTCTAATCAACATTTTTGCTTTGAAGATGCAACATCCACAGACTCCATTGCCAGGATATGTATTTCCTGTGGATAAGAAGAGGCATCTAAGTTTTTAAACCCAAATAGTTCAACAGATTTCCCTGGTTAGCCTACTCATTTCATGTACTAGGTACACTCTGAAAGTACTGTGTGATATTTGGAGGAGACGGTGGGGGTAAAGGTTGTCATCAGAAGGTTGGTGCATTGGTTGCTAAACAATTTGTTTGATGGAAAGAAGCAATACAAGTCTTCAATGGACGCCAAAAACAGAGCACCATCTGAAGAACTTGTGCTTGACTGAAAACGTCTTGCTAATTCACAGTGGAAAACGTCTTGATGTAACCTGTCATCATGATAAAGGAATGAAGAAGAAAGCAGAAGAAAACAAAAAGAAAATTCTGCCAATTGTGGAAATGATTGTCTTTTGTGTCCAGTAAGAATTAGCTTTAAGATGGAGCAATGATTCAGGACCTATTACCTGTGTAGAACCTTTGTACAATGAAGATAATTTCAGGACATTGTTGAGATCCCGTACCAGATCAGAAGACACTGACCTGAAAAGTCAACTTGAAACTGCAGCTATGAATACCCAGTACACTAGTTCTCAAATACAGAATGAACTAATAGGCATGTGTGGTGACAAGACAGTAAAAAAAAATGTTGAAAAATGCAATGCATCACAGTGTTTCTCGGTTTTGGCAGATAAAATTTTGGATGTGAGAGTACCTCAGAACAATTATCACTCTCAGTAAGGTACATTGATGTTGTAGCTGCAAAAATAAGAGAAGTCTTTATAGGTTTTGTAAAGATAAGTGGTATGGCAGGTGAAGGACTTGCAGGTATTATTTTGAAGACACTGGAAAAGCTTGCAATACTTTTGTGAAAAGGGTGATGATGGAGCTGCTAATATGAGTAGTCATATTAATAGTGCACAGGCAATTATATCGCAGAAGTATCCAATGGCTGGCTACATCCACTGTAGTACTCACTAAATTTAGCTTTAGCAAAGACTGGCAGCTTGAAACTTGAAACTTTGTAGCTAAAATAGAAATTTGATTTAATTTGATAGAATTAGTCAATTTTGTGTTATGGATCTACCCTTCACAATTCTCTAAAAATGTTTCAAACACCCCCCGCCCCATTTTTTCTGACTACAGGCCTGGCCTTATGCCCCTAACCCCAGTGAATGTGGAGGGCTGACGTTATGCGGAAATGATTGCATGAAACAGTTTTGTTGGTTTCCCCATCAGTGTGAAGATATAACAAAAGAACTGAAATCAGTCAGTAGATGAAGGGGGGCAGAAGAAAAACAAAGGAATGTGAAAGATGGTGTCACGCCCGTGGCAACGGAGCACCAAGAACCGGACACGGAGGCCAATATCTATCTAATATCTTTATTAAGGAAAAATATAAGGATAATAAAAACAAGTAGAAAATATAGTCCAGAAGCAGACCTATCAAATGAGGTCAAATATAGTCCAGAAATATTTTGTCCAATAAATGATATTAGAGTTCAAAGTAGAATCCAGCAAACCGAAACACACACTATTGCCAAGCAATAGTGTGGGGAAATGTCCAGAGTCTTTCAAGGTCCAAGGTAAATTCACAACAAGGCTGAAACAAAACTTGATTCTATGAACAAGGTCTGTGGCTAGGAACAAGGCAAGGCAATACTTGAATACTTGGCTAGGCAAAGCAAGGAGACTGGGGTTGCGGACTTTGCGAAGTCCACACAAGGCTGGAAACACGAAATCACTCCTGAAGCTGCTCTGTTGACTCCGCACGGAACCTACCGTGCCAGGCACCTATATCTGGGCCCCGTTTCCCTGCCAAGCAGGTGTCCAGCGTTCTCTTTCCCTAGAGAACAGAAAACGAAACCCAGCTTTCTCCAGATGTGAGACTCCCTGGATTTTCCCAGGGGAAACATGGCTAATCAGTGTCTTGTTTAGCTGCAATTCTCAAACTCCTGCGAACCTGTTCTTTCACTCCCCTGTCTGCAGTATAGGACTGTCTCCTAGCAAAAGGGGGTGAGAGCTGCTCAAGGTCTGTTTTAATGGGTTCTTGGGCAAAAACATCAACATCAGGCATCTGGAAAGATTCCGGCTCTTGCTGAGCCGGCGAAAACCCCATGTTTTCGTCTTCATTAGCCACGATGGCACTGGGAGCAGGACTACAAGGCCCATGAGGCATCACAGATGGAAAGGAAAGTTAATGACATGTATAAAGACATAACAAATTATTGGGGGTGGGGTGATCTTAGAATCCAGATTTGCTTCAACTGTCAATGCTGAGTGAACAGCAAGTAAAGATTTGTGGTTCAGAGTTCAGTTGATGTTTTGGGAACTTTTACTTCTTCTGTTGTTATTTCAATATTTTGCTGTTTTAGCGATTCTTAGCTTGGCTGGGAGTTTATTCAATGCCAAAACGTACATAAAGCCTGGTTGTTCTCTTGGCATTGCCACCAATCCTGACAGAAGCCAAGAATATTAAAATGTTTGAGGGAAAAGAAAGGGAGGGAGGGAGGGAGTTTGAAAAAAAATCACAAAAGAATAATGTGTGTGTGTGAAAGAGAGACACACAAAGAGAGAAATCTCCATACACAACAACATTTCCAGTTTAATTTGGGTGTGTGTGTAAAAAGTGGGGGTATTAATTACAAGGTTGGTACCAAACTTATTGTATTATTTCATGGAATAACCCTTTGGCAGAAACTGCCATGAGACAATGATCTATTGAGGCCCATGAGTTGGACTGATTATTTGTCTTCCTGAAACTTGGTTAAAAGCACAGCTATTTGAGCAATAAGCAAGAATCTCTTTTGTTTGAGTAGTTGGTTTACAATTATACTTCTTTATTTGACCAAGACTTGATGAACATAGATAGAAGTATAACTAAATCCTATACTCTGGCTAATAGTAACATGGTGTTGTCATAATGCCATCATAACTTTCAATCAGTGTAGGTGCTGTTGTAACTATTATGATGTAAGATGGGAAAGGAGATGTTCTCTATGTGTATGTGCACACAGTCAAAATGAAAATAAAAGCCAGCTTAAATGGCCTCCTATTCTCCTCAATCTCCTGGGCTAATACTTGCCCTCCACAACTGTGATTACAAAATAATGATCACATACCAGGAACCTGTTCAAGTACTGGCATAGCAGACACCTACGCCAGTGTACCTTTTATGGGTATCTGCTGCCATTGGCTGTGCAACCCCAGCTTCAAAGGTATCAGGTGCATCCCTGCAGCCAAGGTTAGATGAAGAGAGTTTGTACTCATCATCTAGCTGCACTTGAACAATCTAGAACAGGGTGCTGCTGTTGTCTTCCTGGACCTCCAGAGAACGTGTCCTATTCCTTGGTAATAAAAAACAGTAATACTCAAGGCACCCCAAATCATCTGCCTGAAATTCCTACTGTACTTTACCTTACAACTAGAAATATAAAAAGCCATACTATATATATTGTATGTATTCATGCATAAGTCTAGAAATTTTAGTAAAAAATATCAACCCCCAAAACTGTGCCAGCTTATCTATGGGTCCATATAAAATACTGTATATTTACACATATTTAATATGTAGAATAATAAATGAGAGCTTAATCCATCCCAGGAGAACCTAAAAGAAGTTCTCTCTGCTATGACATTGCTTATGGCCTTTTTGAATGCCTGGGCAGGTAAATGATTGCGGCGGAAGCCAAGGGTGGCTTCCACCCTGAGGCAGTGCTGGTGCTTTCCACTCTGCAGAATGACCCTTGATTTATCCACAGGTCATATAAAATCCATAATTTTGGCTCCCAACTTATACATTATCTTGACTTATACAGAAGTACACATAGTACTCACTTTCAATTTAAATTTTCTTTTCCAAATAGCTTTTGGCAAGATCATAGTATTATTGTGCCTGTAAGCTTATTGGAGCACCTGTTCTTCCTTGTTCAAATGGCTCCCTTCTCTTCCCATTGCAAAAACTGCTCTCCTCACAAGGATGCAATACAGACACTTTATGGGCAGTATTATTACTCTTGAAAGCCTTCGACAATACATTATTACTCTTGTTTTTCTGTGTACTGTTGGAAATGAATCCTCCCATTGGAAAGCTTGTCAGCCAGGGCTTCTGGGTTCCTGCTTCTTCTCAGACATTGGGCTGCGGAGATGAGTGATTTGTGATTAGAATCTTCTACCCTTGATTTTCCCTAAAACCCTTGCATTATATGAGTTATTTCACAAATGAGTAGAACCATTTCTTTCTAACCTTCTGCTTAGTAGGCATTGTAGCTTTGCTAGCTGGTAGCTCTAGTGTCTATTGAAATAATGAATCTTCTTTGGGTATTAATCCTTTAAAAGATTTCTCCAAGGTGCTAGAGACTATTTTCCCAAATAGGATCACCATCTTTTTGAAGCCAAGAATGTTGCGTCCCATTGACTTCAGAACCACTGATTGCAGTAGACTCTAGTTCAAGTTTTCTCAACCTTTTAACCCTTGAAATATTCGTCAGGTCTTATGGAACTCCTGCATAAACATTATTCTGTCTACAGTTCAAAAATAGTCTTTCTCCCATCATGATCACAATCTCTCACAGATATAGAAAAAGCTAGTTGAAATGATTAGACTCTAGTGGTTATAGTAATACCTATCACACCTTAGATATGCAGATGATACCACTTTGATGGCTGAAAGCGAGGAGGAGCTGAGGAGCCTTCTAACCAAGGTGAAAGAAGAAAGTGCAAAAGCTGGTTTACAGTTAAACATCAAGAAAACCAAGATTATGGCAACCAGAGTGACTGATAACTGCCAAATAGAAGGAGAAAATATGGAGGCTGTGACAGACTTTGTATTTCTGGGTGAAAAGATTACTGCAGACGCATGCTGCAGCCAGGAAGACATTTACTTCTTGGGAGGAGAGCAATGACCAACCTTGATAAAATAGTGAAGAGTAGAGACATCACACTAGCAATGAAGGTCCACATAGTTAAAGCAATGGTATTTCCCATAGTTACCTATGGATGTGAGAGCTGGACCATAAGGAAGGCTGAGTGAAGGAAGATAGACACTTTTGAACTGTGGTGTTGGAGGAAAATCCTGAGAGTGCCTTGGACAGCAAAAAGATCAAACCAGTCCATACTCCAGGAAATAATGCCCAGCTGCTCACTGGAGGGAAAGATATTAGAGGCAAAGATGAAGTACTTTGGCCACATAATGAGAAGACAGGAAAGCTTGGAGAAGACAGTGATGATGGGGAAAATAGAAGGAAAAAGGAAGAGGGGTCGACCAAAGGCAAGGTGTATGGATGGTATCCTTGAAGTGACTGGTTTGACCTTGAAGGAGCTGGGCGTGACAACGGCCAACAGGGAGCTCTGGCGTGGGCTGGTCCATGAGGTCACAAAGAGTCAAAAGTGACCGAACGAATAAACAACAACATCACGGCTCCACTGCATCTCAACTTGCTGCAGCAAAAGTACAAATATCCCAACTCAGTCTGAGAGCCCATCTAACTGATTTCCATCCTGAAAAGAAAGGAGACAGGAGAGGTGAGGGAGTGGAAAACCTGAAACACGAGAGGGGCTGCAAATGGATACCAGAGATTGAGACAGCAAAAGAGATAGTACTTTATGGCTCTCTTTCCTGGCAAAGTCCCTAGTGGAAAAGAAACAGCAAAACCTCACACAATGATTTACTTTGTTTTCCTGGTGTTATGGCTCAAAATGGACCAGCCAATGACAAGCTGATTCCTTCTCTGCCAGAGCAGCTAGCTACAAGGAAGCTGTGATGTCTCATGGGCCATGTAGTCCCCTTCCTAGTACTATTGTGGCAGACGAAGAGGAAAACTTGGGTTTCCCACCGTTTCAGCCAGAATTGGAGCCCTTGCACCTGCAAGATGTTTGCCTTCCAGAAGTCAGCCAAACAAGCCTTGGGCAGAATTCTCCCCCGTTCTCTCGTAAGGATAATTATAATCGAGATAGCTGATTAAGCCTGTTTCCCTTGGGAAATCTTAAGGAGTCATGCATCTGGACACAGTATGGGTTTCACTTCTTGTTCCCCAGGGAAAGTGTTCCTTGGCGGGAAAACAAGATCCTATATAGGTGTTTACCCGCAAGGAGATCCTTGCGGAGTCAATTCGTCAGCTTCGGGAGTGAGATCGTGTGTGGACTACGCTACTCCTGTTCCTTGTTTCCAGGACCTTGTTCTTGTTCCAAGCCTGCCTTATTCCCCGGACCTCGCCACGGACCCAGTTCTTGCTTCTTGCTTCTTGTTGACTCGAATCAAGCCTTGTTTGCCAAGAATCTAGTTTGTTTTCCAGCCTTGTTGTCAAGCTCCATTGGACTAAAGGACCCTGTCATTTCCCCACACTTTGCTCGGCAAAGTGTGTGTTTCGGTTGTTGGATTATAACTTTGGACTCTAATATCTCATATTGGACATTGATTTCCTGGACTATATTTGACCTTTCCTGAAAGGTCTACTTCTGAACTATATTCTACACTTGTTTTTATTGACTTTATATATTCCTTTAATAAAGATATTAGATAGATTCTGGTCTCTGCGCATGGTTATTGGTGCTCCGCAGCCTGGGTCCTGACAGAAGCAGAGTCAAGTACTTGACTAACAAATGCCAGACCAGGATAGCCAGGATGGGCCTCTGAGGAGAGTTTCTCATCTCATACTGATGTATAAAGGTAAAGGTAAAGGTTTCCCCTGACGTTAAGTCCAGTCGTGTCCAACTCTGGGGGTTGGTGTTCATCTCAATTTCTAAGCCGAAGAGCCAGCGTTGTCCGTAGACAACTCCAAGTTCATCTGGCCGGCATGACTGCATGGAACGCCGTTACCTTCCCGCCGGAGCGGTACCTATTGATCTACTCACATTTGCATGTTTTCGAACTGCTAGGTTGTCAGAAACTGGAGCTAACAGCGGGCACTCACTCCGCTCCCCAGATTTGAACCTGGGACCTTTCGGTCTGCAAGTTCAGAAGCTCAGCGCTTTAACACACTGAGCCACCGGAGCCTCCATACTGATGTATGTGACTACATATATCCTTCGCTCCCCTCTGAACACTGAGGTATGATATCTCTGTGATGCAAGAAATGTGGGATGCATGAAATAATGCCTGCATGGTGTGTCTGCCATGGGTATGTTGATTGGCATGTTCCTTGCAAGGCTAACATAGGGCACTGTCAGGAATGATGTTGAAATTGGTTATTCAGATTACTGTTACTAAGATCACTGTAAATAGATCCATCGTTTCAATTATGTCCTTTCTTTTTGTACAGATATTTTTGTGTTTTTGATGCTGCTGCTGAAGGGTGCATGAGACACCATCATGTAATACCAGTGTAAGCTTTAAATAGCAGTAATTGCACTGGACCACAAGATTTGCTCGTCTATCTGTTCTGCATCATCCCGACTCTCTGGGAGGTAGTAATCTGCAAACACATTGTTCCCATATGTTCCTGATATCAATAAATATGTATGCCCTGATACAATGGCCTCTGATGAATTACTAGTCTTGGATATTTTTCCAGACTTTCCCAGATGTATGGAATTATGTCTGTGCAGATGCACAAAACAGTGTGATAATCTAATCTTGGCATGAAGCATGTTTTTATGAACATAACCCCCCCCCCCCATCAAAGTGTGCATAAATGGCTCAAATGTCATAAGTTTGTTCAGAAAGGTCTACAAATGGAGTGAAGAATATGGACTTCACCAGTATTCGAGTTGCAAGAAACCAATTATTCATGTAGAGGACATTGATTACACTAAAATTGTATACAATTTGCTTAGAAAATGGTCATTATTCTAAAAATGCCTGTCTTGGGTCTAGAAGTGTACCACATTTTTATTAATAACTTAGATAAAGAATGTGAGAACATGTTATTCAAATTGGCACTGTAAGACAGTATAAAAATGGGAAGAGCTGTAAACATTACAGAGGACAGGATTAAAATTCAGAATGAAAAACTCAAGCACTGAGAGGATAATAATAAAATTAACTTCTACACAAGAGGAATGTAATGTATTTCACAATGACAGGGGAAATGCAAATGTAAAAAAAAGTGGGGAACTGGTTTGATTCTAGCACCGTTGAGAAGGACTTTGGGTAATAGTATTAATTTCTTTGATTGGCTTACAATTTTCTATTCTGTCCTGACTTGCAAGTTCTCAAAGTGGCTTACATGGAAAAGATGAGGACCAAAATGTGCTAACAGCAGGGAACCAGAATAGGGAAGAACAACAACAGATACACCGTGAATTGGGTGAAAGTAAATTGAAACTTCATTGAACTGGAATTTTCCAGGAGGGGGGTATAAAAAAAGGACACGAACAACACTTTGCTGCTGATTGAAGATTGTCAACTCAGTTTACTACTGGATAGCGTGGAGAGGAAAGAGGGGGTCATGGCATCAGATCCATTGATCTTGAAGCTTGAAGCTATTACAGTACAGTCATTGGAGCTCAGATGTCCAGGGAGTACTTAAGAAGCCTCATCTGAATAGAATTCTGGAAACTTACTCTTACTCTTACTCAGGCAGCAGCTGAGAAAGTGCTGATCATAGGTTGGGACAACCCCTTTAAAGTATGGAATAAAATTGAAGATCCTCTGTACCCCTAACATGAAAATCATTTATCACCATTTGGATGAATTTCCACCCTCTCCAGGCCTAACAATTCTAAATTAAAGACTGATTCTTCAAATTATAGAAACCAGATATTTTCAGTAAAGGATTGGACTTGGCTTAGGGATATATACTTCATAAGTTTGATTCTTACCTTTATCGTGGGCAGATGCAACAACAACCATGGATAGCTACAGAAGCTCCTATCCTTTGGCTTGCAAAGAAGAATTGTAACATGTGGGATTCTATTATGTGCAAGCATAATATTTGCAATATGCTGATGCAATTTCTCCTTTGTTTATTAAAGTCAAGAAAACCCTTTCATAGTTTTACTTTAGGGTTGCAATCCAATGCAGTACATTGGAAATGACCACCACAACAACGTGGGATATGGAGAATCCACATTTAAATATCTGATGGACTGGGTGGCTAATTTTTGGCAAGTCATTATTTTCTACCCTAATCTTCCTTGCCTGTATTGTATGTTTTAGTCTAAGAGCTTTCTAAAGGACTATATTTTCCTACTGGAGCCTCCCTGAACTAAATCTTCCAGGGAAACCCTTTGCTTGGTCCCACAACCCTCAGATGTTTGATGTAGGTGTGAGAGAAGAACTTCTAAGTGGCTGCCCTTAAGCTGTGGAACTTCTAAGCAAAACTAGTGCTGCCCAAGAGGACAAAACCTCTCCTGGAATCTTTTGTGATCCATTGTGTTACATAATTTTACATATACTTGGCTAACCCCATTTCTGAATCACAGAAATGGGATACCCAAAAGAATGCCCAATGCGCATTGGTTTCTGATGCACATTAACACCAATGTCATGTGTATCAAACCAATGCAGATTGGTTCCATTGTGCTTGGTGCACCAATGTGCACAAGACACTTTGCTGGCTCTGCTACATAGTAAGACAACAACAGCTCTTAGCTGCTCAAATCTATATCATTTAACTGCTCAGGACCCACACCATCCATCCCCCAAAGTTGTGAAAATCTAATTTTTGTATACATAAGTCCACTTATGTAGACACAAGTCTCCAAAAGGATCCTAGTCTTCGTTAATCCAATGGACTTTTAACAACTGATTGGCTGCTGAGGAAAAGATTTTTAACAAGTGAAAATGTACTTATTTAAAAACTGTTCTGCTCTTTAGTTGCTACTAACCTAATTGTGCTTTAACGTCTTCTTTAATGTCTGCCTAACTGTATTTTTAATATAACCTTTTGTGCTTCTAATAGAACTGTAGTGTTGTAGAGTTGGAAGAGACCTCAAAAACCATATAACGCAACCCTCTGCTGATGCATGGGATCCACAGGTAGAGCATCCCTGACAAGTGGCCACCCAATTCCTTTTTTAAAAACTCCAGTAAGTGAGAGTCAGTGACTTTCTGAGATAATCAATTTTACTGTCAGAGAGTTCTTGCTACAGGAAGTTTTTCTTAATGTTTAATCAAAACCTCTTTTCTTATAATCTGAATCTATTGATTTCAATCCTATTACCTAAAGCAGCAAAAAACAAGTTAGCTTTATTTTCCACAAGATAGCCATTCAAATATCATATAATTTCTACTCTTCTCCAGGCTAAATATATTGGAGTCCCTTAGCTGTTCCTCATAGGTTTGGGTTTCCAAACTCTTTAAAATCTTAGTCATTTTTTTCTGAACATGTTCTATCTTAACAATATTCTTCTTAAGCTGTGTTGCCCAGAACTGGATACAATATTCCAGGTGAGACATATCAAAAGCAGAATAGGATAGTACTATTACTTCCCATGATCTGGGAATTATGATGCCCCATGGAATTATGTTGGATTTTTTGCCACCACATCACACAGTTGACTCCTGTTTAGGTTGTGATGTAGTAAGATTCCTAGATCCTTTTTACTATTGCTAAGCCAAATGCTAACTGTCCTATATTTTTGCATATGATCTGTCCTGCCTAAACACAGAAGTTTACATTTATCCTTGTTGAAATTAAATTTATTTGCTTTGACCTAGTTTTTCAATCTGTTAAGGTAATCGTAAATATATTTTTCTTCTGAAGTATTATTTAGCCCTCTGACTATGGTATCATTTATAAATATGATAAGCATCCCAGTATTCCTGCATCCAGGTCATTCGTTCGTTTGTTCATTTTCTCATTCTCTCTCTCTCTTTCTCCCTCCTCCCAAAGCTCACTATCTTGTTCTGTGTCATTTTGAGTCCCAGTTTTGACAGAAAAGTGGGACATAAATCCAATCAATTAGTGAATGTGGCTAAAATATTGCCATGTACACCTTGAAGGAAGGGTAAGTTATAAATGTATAGAAAATATTAAACATAATACTTGTCAGTGCCTTTCAATGTTTTCAAAGGGGACATGAGAGAAGCCGTTCACAGAATGGTAAAATATCGGGGCATTCCCTAGGCAGAGTCCTTGCAGACGGCCAATTCTCTCAAACCAGATGCGACTTGCAGTTTCTCAAGTCGCTCCTGACACACACAAAAAACGTTTTCAAATAAATCTAGCCAGGGATAATTTCATTTCCTTTTCTTATTTTCCAATTTTCTCAGTCCATCTACTGAATTTTCCAAACCTGAGACTTGTTGGAAAGTAGCTGTGACAATAGAAACAGACAAGTGGAGAGAGTTGGCTTCACACAACTGCATTCATCAAACAACTGCAGTATCAGGGATAAGCTGTATGTGTGAATCAACCACTATAAAATGAAACAGGAAGAGCTTGAATATGTCAAATGTATTGCTGTTTGGTGGAGTCTGTTTGTACTGCTCGTTGCCAGGCATTAAGTGTACATTAATCAACGCAAAGTATGTGCATCATGCATGAACCAGCCTCTCAGAAGCTGTGAACTCTCAAAGTTCTGCTAGCCCTGTTCTGTTAACATAAGTCTTTGGCTGGGGCAGAAGCTACGTGGTATTTAGGCAAACAGCATGGCCTTTCATGAAGGTGATCTCAGGCTTTTTAAAGTCAAATGTCCAGGGAGTCAATCTTCCTTCAGAACAAACAGCAAGACAAACACAACAGAAGCATGCCTGAAAGCCAGAATCTTTTTTCATTTCCCCTGCATCCCTGATCCCAACCTTAATCCCCGTTCAGAATCCTGTCAGCCGACTGTTCTAGAACTGACATTGCTGCAGGCATCTTCTCTGCCGACTTCCCTCAGATCTGCCTCCTCCTGGGACTGCTAAAGAGGACTTGGAGATTTCTGTGTTACTGGATGATTCACTCAGTGCCCTCAAGCAAAGCACTGGGGTTCCCTGGGGGTGGGGGTGGGGGGTTAGGGGAGGGAGGAAAGGAGGAAAGGAGCGGAAAGGAAGCGAATGCAGTGCCATCCCACAGTAGGGAAGGCAGGTTATCTGCCACAGAAGAGCTGTCTGGCTCACAGAAATGAATAACAGCAGGGGAGATTGGAGTCCTCATATATGTCACTATGTGTTGATCCCATTGGTATGGCTGCCCTGTTCGAAAGAAATAGGAAAGTGCAGGGACTGGTGTTCTGACCCATTTTGCAATAATCATTTGTAGGTGGATCTCTTACATGATTACCAGAATTGTCACTTAATACTTAACCTGTGTCAGTGAATCTCAACGTAAAGCATTCCTGCTTCCTTGCTACTAGTTTTGGATTTGATTTTTTAAAAATGCATGCTAAGTCAATTTTGCTTTCCAGCAGCATTTGCTTATTGTGAGAGAAAACTGGTTTTCTTTTAACAATGTAGAAATATTTTAAATGCCTAATAAATCACTGTTGTGTGCTAAGT
Organism: Anolis carolinensis; assembly: GCF_035594765.1. Classification (NCBI taxonomy): domain Eukaryota; kingdom Metazoa; phylum Chordata; class Lepidosauria; order Squamata; family Anolidae; genus Anolis; species Anolis carolinensis. Next base: position 195,247,578 of record NC_085844.1, read on the forward strand.
TGCTGTATTTATAAATCTCTCTACTTTCGGTGTTTTTTTTCCAAAAGGAGAAAATTATTTCCCCATCAACCAAATATATGCTGCTCACTTGTCATGTTACAAATGCTTTGTCCTTTATATGGCCTTGTGGGCATGCCAGTGTTTGGTTATTGTTTCCCAAGGTAAACATGTAAAATGTTTACATGAGAAACACCCATGCTGAGTACTTGAGGACATGTGAAGGACAGGCACAGAGAGCTGCCAGTGTCTGTGACCTGTGAGATACGTCTGCTGCATGTGTGAAAAATGCATGCCTTGCCTAAAGTTTTAAAAAGTGAGAGTAGCAGTCCAGTTAAGATTTCAATCTTTTGCACTTTGTTTTCTTCTTTAGGGGTGCATACATTTGAACCCATTTACACATTACATTCTGAATTATAAATCCTGCTACAACTGTCAGCAGAAAGCAAATCTAATACTAGTGAAGAAACAAGTGCAACCGTAATTCTTGCTATGTCTGGGTTTGCACACTCATGGAATACACCTCTTCTCTTCTCTCTCTCTCTCTCCCACCCCCCCCCCCCTCCAAGCTTTGAAGAATCAAGCACACACAGCAGAATTTGGAACAAAAAAGACCACAACTTTACTACTTAGAGCTGTGAATAGAGTTAGCCCAATAACATAGGTCCCAGATCCAGTCTTCAACCAACCAACCTGTTGAGTGATGATGCTCTGGTTAGCTGCCATAACCTTTGTGCTGTCAGGGAAGGAACCACACAGGCCGAAGTTCCCTGGTAATACCCCTCTTGCCACCAGACATTGCCATGAAGGCTGGGGACAGACATCTACCACACACATCTCGAGTCCTATATGGGGAGGTCCTTACCATACGTAATGCTAAGGGGAACTACTAATCTATGTCCCAAATCCAGGACCCATGCCATTTGTCCCTCAAATTTGTGACAATACAGGAAAGACATAGTAATATCTAAACACAGTGTTGAAAAAAACCACAATACAGGAAAGTGGGATGGCATTTAGCAAGAGATTGTAGATAGCTCACTTGGGCAGCTGCATATATCCGGCAGCACCTAACCAGAAGAAAATCTACATGGCCCTCCAGCCAGATCCTCCCAGATTCCCCGTCTCCAGGCACAGCAAAGTATCAGAAACCTTGGAGAAAAGATGCACCCTGCTGGGATGAGGAGCTGGTAGGTGGAAAACTCTGGACAGCCCAATCCTGTGACCTCCCTGGCACAATTAATCATGTGGTTTGCTTTCCTGAATAAGTGCATTTGGGACAATATGACACACAACAGTTAAAATCAGTGGAATGACTGATGCTGACTGCTGCTGTGCCATTTGTACAGAGGTAGAGCCAACACCCCACTCATTATCAGCTGTTGTACAACAATAGTCAAGGAACTATTACTGTATACAGTGATTCCCATACTCTAGTCTTCCATGCTTCTTGGACTTCAGCTCCCAGAAGCTCAGCTGCTTTGGTCAATGATCAGGAAAGCTGGGAGCTGAAATTCTAAATACCTGGAAGACTAGAGCTTGAGAATGCCTACACTATGGACTTTACCTTCCCCCTCTCCCAGTTTTAAAACAGTTCTAAGCTATGGAGGCAATGAAAAATGATGGAGCTCACCTCATGATGCAAGGGTACTTCCTGTCTGTGCCTGTCATGATTTTGGTAGTCAAAAAAAAAAAAAAAAAAGGATGAGGGAGGAGATGGCCTGAGATCGTTTCTGGACTCAAGAACTGGGATATTCCATTTTAAAATACAAAAACATGTGGGATAAAAGCTGCCAGAATTGCCTGCAATGAACTGAATCTATGGCATGGGCAAATGTGGGCGATCTCCTAACTACCAACGAGTCTCTAATACTCTGCCATAATGCAGCCGCGCAATCCTTTTTGGGATTTTTTTTAAACATTTAAAACTAAGAAATATTGTTACTTTAGTAGATCACTATTTTTCTTTGTCTTTAATAATCCAAATCTCAATTCTGAGAGAGTTTGATCCCTCACAATGTTGAAGTAAGAGCCTTTTTAAAAAAAAAATGGGGATAGGGTGAACAATTTATGTGCTTGTGGGATAATAATGAAACGGTTAGTAATTGAGAAACAATCTAAATTAGATGACATGTGATAAGTAATGAATAACAGAATGTAGTGATTTGCAATACTCCAGGCCTAAATACCACAATTAAATGACGTTACCCCCCCCCCCCCCCCAACCATGGGATAAGGTCCTATATGATGTTTCGTGAGTTGTCAACACTCCAACTCTCCCGATATGGTAGAGACAGTTCCAGTTAGTACTCTGTCTTCTCGTTTTTCAGCTTCCTTTAAAATATCAACTTTTCCTATTTTCCTCCTTTGTCCTTAGCTTACTTCAATTACTACCATTGAGTTCAAAGTGCGAAAGTAGTTTGCATTCACTGTATTCAGCAGAGGCAGAGGAAAGGAGAGGGTGGAATCTTGCACTCTCCAGTTGGCTCAGGCATACTGCTGCAGCCTCCCCAACCTTGTATTTTCTTCCTCATTAATAACTTTTGCCATCACGAGCACACTAATGTTGCCTTGCAATATGCATTCTGGTTTTCAACCATGAAATGTTGGAGAGTATGTAGTTTTGTGGTAGCTTATTGATTCAGGTCAATCTTTTTCTTCTTCTTTCAAATAAGGGCCAAACTAGAACTAATGGATGGCTGAGTGCCCCTTAACACAGAAATGCAAACAGTATCAGCTGCTGTTGGTGATGGTAGATTATTGGGATTATAGCAGGTGTGGTGGGAGAATTTAAATCTTTTCTCCATTGCTTTGATCCTGAGGAAAATACCTCACATGAAGCTGGTATTTATTTTGTTGAGGAAATCCCTATTTAGGAGATGTTTAACTGGATGCACACCGTCAATTGTGTGTGGGATACAGTGGCATCATCAGAGGGTGGTTTGGGACCCAGGAGAAATATATTACTGGACCAAATGCATACTCGATGTTTGGAAACGGAAAGTCAAAAGCCATTCTAATTACAAAAAGTACCAGACTCATAGGTTAAGCAGATTTTCTCAATAAAAGTCAGCCAAGCTGAACATGAAAACTCCCCAGTAAACATTCTAGCTAAGCCTTAAAACAAAATGAATATTTTTGCACATCATTTCCCAAGTTCTTTGCACCTCCATCCTTCTGTGTTTGGGGTAATTTTTCCTCTAAATCCTGCTTTAGAAAGGAGTGGCAGAGAAGAAAAGGCTATTTGTAGGTGCACAGAAAATAAAGTAATGTAAAGTGACACAACATTAACAAGAAATTTGGGAAGGAGCATGTCACCCCCATTTAGAGGCCCAAATCAGACCTCTCAATCGCTTTTATATAAGGTGGTGGTGGGACTTTATTTTTGAGATATGGAACCTTGAAAGTTGTATGTTGCAACTTGAGCATGGGAGAATACATATGCAGTCAGAAACCTTGCTAACACTATTATCAGACATATTGTCTCTCCCACTTTGCTCTGATTGTGATGGTTTTGTCTTGATCTAGTGACTGCTGTCCCATGTCCTCCCTACACCTCAAACAATGCTTTTTAAAAAATCTTCTTCTAATAAATATGCAGAGTTCCCATTGAAGCTACCAGGAATATCAGTAGGCTCTTTGCTTCTGAGCTATGCATACATTTCAGTCGAAAGGCAAACTTTTCCCTAATGTAATATAATGATGATGCCATTCTTCTCATGTCCAAGAAGCTGGTCCTTAAAACGGTTTATGGGCACATGTGATTACAGCTAGGGTAGTTCAGTGCTTTGGTAATGGACTAGTGGAGCTTTTCGTTTTCCAAATCGCTGGTTCAAATCCAGAAAGATAGGAGCTGGCATCAATCAATCCTCTAATTAAACATCAATCTTCATTGAGAACTATATATATCAGGGGAGTATGAAAGCATTACTTTGTACACAAATGGAAGCACTTTAAATAGAGCTTCACTGGATAATGAAATGATCACAGTTCAGAATGCATGGCAAATTTTTGTAGAATTCTTTCTTTGTTCTCCATATATGTCTTTTGCTTTTTTAAACCATGCTAATTATGTGATGGCTAGATAGTTAAGGTATGCTGGTCTGTGACCATAATAAAGATTGAGATAGTTAAGGAGAGCCAGTGTGGTGTAGTTGTTTGAGCATTGGACTATAACCCTAAAGACCAAGGTTCAATTCTTTTCTTGTTCATGGAAATCCATTAGATGACCTTGAGCAATTTATACACTCTCAGCCCCCCAAAAAGCCCATGATAGGGTCGCTTTTGGGTTGCCACAACTCAGAACTTGATGGCACACCACATCAAGGTAAGCAAACCAAGCCAATGGTAGTTACAAAGTCTGAGTAGGACAAACTAAACATATGGTTTTAATCAGGCCCATTGCCAAAAAACTAATTTGGAGTGGGGGGTCGGGGAAGGGTTGAAAATGTTTTATTTTTAGCGAATCATGAAGAGTAGGTCCATAAAACAAAATGATTTAAATTCAATGACTTATTCTATATTTGTATATAGACTTAAATCAAATCTCTACTTTAGCTACAAAGTTTCACAACTAAAAAAACCTCATTAGTAATTTAGTGGTTACAAAAGAATAGCACAATGCCTGTTGGAAACACTTGAAACTGTGTCAATACACAAAAAAGGTCCACAACATTTGTTTGATGGAGCCCTTTAAGCTTCTCCTTTCCTAAATTAGACCTTCTCTTTTACTCCTAATATCCCAGGAAGTCTTGCATTTAATTTCTTTGGGACAGTACTCTGGCTGCATAGACCATTAAAGCCATGGGAGGAAACCCCAGACTTCCTGAAGCAAAAGACAAGATGGTCTTCCCTCACTATTTGACATACTAATGCTGACCAGACTGGAAGTTGAACAGACAGCATCCTCTGTCACATTTGGGAAGAGCTAGCTATTTTAGGCAGAAGAGGATATGTTTTCTAGTAGATGAGAAGATCAGAAAGAACTGGTGGTGGAGAATTACAAAGACTGTGTCACACCACATAGCATCTTCTAGTGACGATGGGCAGCAATGAAAAGCACATGCCTATGACTTAAGAGTGAAAGTAATACTATGACCACAGCAGCCAGACAGCTCTACATGCAGAAATGGAAGAACACAGCAGCACCAACAATAGAGGATTGGGTGGTAAAAATGATGGACTTGTTACAGTCAAAAAATCACGTAGTGTTTTACTTGGGAAATAAAAATCTGGGAAAAATGAGATGGTTTCAATAGCAAGGCAAGATGGGACAAAAGAAGTCAGGAGCTATAATGCAAAGTCTGACCAAACAATTTCAAAACGCCTTCTGCAAAAACCTATCAATATAACCATAATCCAGGCTTATATTCCAAATACAAGTTTATAGTCCAACTACAGAAGCCAAGGAGGAGAAAACCAAAAGATTCTGTGCTGCAACCAGCAAAAGATTGATCATATGCCTTAACACAACATGGTGAGAGTCATAGGTGAATGGAATACAAAAAAGAAACAAGAAACATCGCAGAATCAAATATCATTGTGGATTTGGGTTAGGATCAAGGAATAAAGCAGGGCAGTGAAGCAGGATTTTATGAGGCCAAACAAGCAACTGTATTACAAGGACTTCACTGGAAGTGCAACATAAGAATCAAAGAAACTACATAATTAAATACTGAAAATGGAGAAGCATTTTTTTTTACAAAAGCAAGACCAGGATTAGATTGTGGCATAACCCATGAACTGCTAAAGTCATATACCCTGTTTCCTCTAAAATAAGACATCCCCAGAAAATAAGACCTAGTAGAGATTTTGCTGAATTGCTAAATATAAGGCCTCCCCCCAAAGTAAGACCTAGCAAAGTTTTTGTTTGGAAGCATGCCTGCCGAACAGAACACCAGAGCATGCAGGATTGGTAAATGTACATACCATAGAGTGTTGTACATGGAAATAATGGTAGTAACAAGAAATTCTTGATAGGACTCAGTTTGTCTGGTTATGCTGGTTTGTGATGACTACTGTACAGTATATAATAAATGTTCATTTTTTGGTTCAACAATAAATGTGAATTCTTCATGGAAAAATAAGACACCCCCTGAAAATAAGACCTATCGCATCTTTAGGAGAAAAAATTAATATAAGACACTGTCTTATTTTCGGGAAAACACGGTATTACAGAAAGCTTATGAAGTAAATGAAATCAAGCATAGTGTCAAAATACAATCCACAACCTTTGAGGTTGCTTGCCATAGATGTGGCAAAACATCAGGAGAGAATGTTTCTGGAACATGGTCACACAGCCCATAAACCCAGTGATCCTGGCCATGAAAGCCTTTGACAACATAATACATTGAAGAATTAAAGACAAGAATTGAAAGGATGTCAGATTCATTGATAGGAAAACTATTTGATGATGAACTCACAATTTTAGAAAGATAACAATGTTTGTTGAAATCTAAGACAGTAGGAAAAAGGGAGATCATATTAAAGATGGATTAAACAAACAAAGGAAGCTATAACCCTAAATTTGCAAGCACTGAGCAGACCAGTTAATAGTCTGGTTCTTCAGGGATCAGGAGTTGCAGATGAATTCAAAGAGTCATCATAAGTTAAACCTGACAACACATAAGAACAATAGCTAGCTAGCTAACTAGCTAGATCATGATTAAGTGCCTCCTTCTGGAATCCAAAACAAACTTGTCAGAAGTGCTATTTGTTTGTTTGAAAACTCTCTCTTTCTACATGTGCATGCATACCCATTGCTTTCCCTTGGCTATTCACTACCCCATGTAGCAGTGGGTTTAAACGATATTGGGGCACAATGGTGAAAAGCCTGACTATAATAATGAAAGGAATTGGTTGTGTCTTGTTTCTTCTATTCACTAGGTTGTTTTAAGTGAACTCCTTTCTCTCTCAGCTTCACCATCTCTGTCTGGAATATTGGAATATTCCTACTGGCTGACTTTCAGAGTAGTTGTAGGAATAACAAAAAATGTGTGACATTCTCTGTGTCTTTGGAAAAGCTGTGTGAACAGTTATTACTATTACAACTTTAACAACACAAGCATTTTACAAGAACTCTAACTTTAAATTTGTGTTTTGATTTTTAAAAATCCAGATTACTTTTTTCTAATATTTACAGAAAAACATTAGCTGTTTTAGGAAGTAAGAACAAGAGTTGTGAATAGTTACTGTTGTTTGCCTTTGGGCCATTTCCAAATTATGGTGACCCTAAGGCAAACCTATCATGAGGTTTTCTTAACAAGATTTGTTCAGAGTGGGGTTTGCTTTAGCTTTCCCCTGAGGCTGAGAGAGTATGACTTGACCAAAGGTTATCTGGCTGAATGGGGATTTGAACCCTCCGTAGTCATAGTCTAATGCTCGAAACAGCACTGGCTCTCAGAGTGCATCTACACTGTAAAATGCAGTTTGACCCCACTTCAACTGCCATGGCTGAATGCTATGGAATCATGAGAACAGTAATTTTATTAAGGTCTTTAGTCTTCTCTGCCAACTCCTATAATTTCATAGCATTCAGCCATGGCAGTTAATGTGATTTCAAACAGCATTAAATCTGCAGTGTAGATACACACTTATTCTGTAGCCCAAGGTCTGTGCTAATAAATGGGGCAAGTTATGTAAATGAAGTGGATTTGCATGCTTGCATAATTTATTCAGTTTTGGCTTGTCATGAGGAAGCTCTACACTTCTGTTTAACCATTTCTCCAGTGGAGGTTTTGTGATGCCTTTTTCCATATTCAAGCCTATCTTTTCACTGGAAAAAAGAATGAAATTGAGTTTGCCAGGATGCTAAATTCTGAGTCCAAATGCAGAATCCCATGATTGCATAATGTTATAAGGAGTCACATAGTGCTACTTATAATTAATTGGATCATTTTACATTCCCATATATTACAAATAATATCCCTCCTAACCTGACATATCTGATGAATTGTAAGAGTGAGGATGGACACAAAGTACCTTTACTCTTTGGACTGGGCGATGATACAAACATGATTTTTTTTACTGCTGCACTATGAGGCTTCATTCTGTGCTGAACAAACTGATTCTCACAGTGTTGCACATACCAGGTGTTATCTTAATTGGAGTGAATTTACTATCCTTTGCTTTAATTGACCAGAAATGAGTGACAGGGAATAAGGAACACTTATCAGCACAATCATATAGAGCCTAACACTATTTTGACCCTGTTTTACTTGCATGTTTAATATCTTCTGTGTGGATCAAACCTTTGATCTGCCTCTGTGTTTATCTGAGACCGATATTGAAAATGAAGGTGATATTTACCTTGAAACAATGGACGATTTATAACAGAAAGCACGGAGCTTTATAGAAGTGGGAAGCAAACAGTAAGATTGAAATGCTAGCTGCATGTTTGTGTGTTCATGAGTAATTGAGAAGGGTGTGGTTTATATTCAGATGCTTCTATAATAATGTTCATGAAGTCTCCAGAGAAATGTTGAGGTCTTCCATAAATTTTAAAATTTGATCAACTCCACAAGGAACTGTGTTTGCTAAAGGTAATAGATGTAATTCAAACACAGCGCAAGCTCCTGAATATTAGTTATTAGGTATTATACTGACTCTGCTCCCCATGAACCGTTACATATTAGGCTGCTAAAACCGGACACTTGCAATGTCTAAGGTGAATATATCTAACTGAAGATTTCTGGACACAAAAACCCATGCAGCTCTTTTGTGGCAATCTATCTGGATGTCGATGGAGTAGTTGTGAAGCAATATGGAACAGTCTGTTGCAGAAAATAGATTTCAGAGAGGAACTCATTTTCCAGTCTATATTGTTGAGTAACTGAGAGTGCCAACTTTTTTTCTGGCAGTGTCCCTGTGCTGTTAACAGCTGCCTGGTGAACAAAAAGACATATCATCTGCTAAACATCTGCCTTAGAGGACGGTATTTCAACCACATGAGCAAACCCATGAATTTCAATTAATTTGACATAGCTCTGTGTAGTTGTGATATTTAAAAATAGTATTTGTTGCTGGTGGAGCAAGTTCCTTATGAATAATTAAGGTTTTCCAGAGAAGGCAATCTGTCTTCTAAATGCTATAGTAGAGGATGAAATTCATCAGGTGTAACTTTCCACCATTACTGCTTTTCTCAGGCCAAGGCAAGCAACACCACATCTGTTGAATTTCTATTTGGCATGGAGCTATGAGAGGCACACATTCAGTCATGGTGGGTGGAAAAATGCCATGGTACCATTCTATAGAATACTGGGACTTATGGTTTGCTGAGTTACAAGAGTTCTTTGATTGAATATTCCAAATACTCCTCCCCAAACTGCAAATCCCAGAATTCCATAGGATGTTGGCATGTTCATTAAAGTGGAAGCATACCATAGTGATAAAGGGCTATATGGAGGCTATAAAACTATGCCCCAAGAGTTGAAACTAAGGCCTTTAAAAAAAAAATTTAGGCAGGATGCCAAAGAATGGAACCATGGAAGTTATAGTGGGATAATAATGCCTATATTCTGTAGTTTGAATGGACTCCTGGAATCTATGTATGTCATCTGATGTCCATTTACAACTAACTGGCCAGGATTCTCAGTTCTCACCCTCAGAATGCTACAATATATGAGATGCAAGGTACAAAATTTCATGGGCCATTCTTTCCCATCATTTTGCATAAACTGATCCTTTCCTCCCATTTTTGTATTTTTAGCTAATGAGTGAAGCTACAGCTGATTGACATTTAAGACGGATAACAACAATGGCATTATTGCCATAGAATTGCACATTAACAGTAGAATGACAAACAAATCTGGAGATATCCTGGTTCATTATTAATCCTTTTGGTGGGGGTGAGGAAATCTTCCAGAACAGAAAAATGATTGTTTCCTATAGAGGAAAAAAATCACTTTTAGTACAGTTGTCACTGCAGGTATCATAGCCATCCCCAAACAAAACTGACCAGTAACTGTAGAATCTACTTTTTCAAGTTCATGTCATATTGCAAGAGTGGTAGATGACCCATAGTTTCTAAATATTGTCCTTCTAATGCACATAAAGTCCATTGTTACATCTAGATGGTAGTGGAAAAGTTAACAACTTGTAGCATTCCAGATGTCATTGTACTGCAGCTATTATTCTCCTCCACCATTAGCTAAGGTTTGAGGAGAGCTACCATTTAACCTTGTCTGGAGAGCTAAAGATTTATTGCCCCTGTTGTACAGCAGGTGTTGTTATGGCAAAAGGATGGGCTACACAGTTGTTGCATCCATATTTCTGGAAAGGCCCTTTCACACAAGAGAAATTATAGCACTATAATTCTGTTTTAATTGTCATGGTTCTATTATATGAGTTTGATGAGGTCCTAGGATTTTGTGGTGAGAATTTTAAACTCCCATTTCAAATCCCAAGATTTTATAGGATGTTAACATAGCAGTCAAAGTGGGAACCAGACTGTTATAACTGGGTAGTCTAAATACACTTGAATAGTGCTGTGAATTGTCCTAAAAGTGCCAGATCCTTTTTTTTTTAATCTTGGAAGCTAATCAGAGTCAGTCATGGTCAATACTTGAATGGTAGCCCATCAATGAACAAATATATAAATAAACTTTATTTCTATCCCACCTCTCTCTCCGTGGAGACTTAGGGCAGTTTACAATATAAAGCGGCAAACATTCAACACTGTAAGGTGCAGGAAAACAATAGTATATAAATATATATAATTTAGAGAGAATTACTATAGTCAAAATATAAATATAAAATATTTCATCATAGTGGAGGAGCCTGTGGAAATAACCTGTGTACTTGCACAGGCTCTTTGTGCTAACAATTGATGGTAAAATTCAAGGTCCATACTATCCCTTTAAAACTGCTTTTCCTTCATATGGAGGATGCCTTCAAGTAGACAAGAATGTGCTCTGGGCTATCAGTCCAGGTTCTGGACTAGCAATCCAGAATTTCCCCGCCCACCACCCCCATGGAAATGATACTAAGATGGTCTTATGGCTGACTTTACACAGGAGAGTGTGATTTCAGCGTAGAGAGAGAGTAGGGGAACTGCTAACCCAGAGCCTGGGACTGCTAGCCCATCATAGCATTCATAAACTAGTGCGAGAGGTGGAGAATTATTTTTAAAAGATTGTACCAACTTGGCTATTAAAAGATCACCATCATTGGTACAATTAAATTCCTGAAATGTGCAGAAGCATGAGCTTAAGGAAATCCAAACCTACAAAACATTTACCACTGAACCAAAAGAAAAAGAAACAGAAAAAAGAAAAATCAACACACACACACACACACACACACACACTAGTAGGGGGAATAGCCACTGTATGGGAAAAATCAACTGCTTCCTGAAAAAGGAATTCGAAAAAATGCCGACGTACTGAGCTGTGACATATGGTTACACAAGTAGAAACCACAGAGGGGAAAATCATGTTTTCTCTTTCATTATTTATCACTCTCTAACCATCTCCAGCTGGGTGAGTAAACAGCCTCATTGGCCTGTAATGAGAACAGCCTGCTGCCACTGTGCTCCCAGCTGCTGGATTCCAATGGTGTGAGATGCCTTTTTTTGTGTCTCAGTGTGTCACAGTGTGCGCGCGTCCGTGTGCATGCATGCAAGGGTCCTCGCCTAGCCACTGTCTTGGAAAGTAAACAGGGACCACATAGGCAAATTTCCATCCACTTTGTCCTCACATCGCAGCGACTGAAGACTACTTTTCCCTCTTTCCGTTTTCATTGGCTGCCCGGGCTCATTCTGGTCAAGATATATGTCTGAGAGGCTGCCCACTATCCTGGTATAGATGTCCCCTGTGTTTTGAGTATTTATTTCCTTCTAGTTGTTCCATGACAAACACATGGTGGCTCATATGCACATCAGACTGATGTTTTCAAAGTGAACCTAGAAAAGGAATGGGAATCATGTAATCCTCTGGATTATGTTGGACTGCAAGTCTTGTTAGCCCCAGCCAGTAGTGAAATGCTGGGAATGGCTGTCCTAAAACATCTAGAGAGACTCCCAAAGGATGTTTTCTCTCCCAGCACCCAACCTTCTAGCACCACAGGCATATAAATAATGCACATATTTACTGTGTTTGCATTCATTTGGTAACTTTGCGTTGTTCTTTTCCTTGGATATCTAAATTGTATTTCTAGATGCCCAACTGAAGTTTTAAGTTACTGAAATGCTAGAAAATTGGGGACTAAAGGAAAATTTCACTTCAGGGGCAGAATTCTTTTCTGTGGTGAGAGTGGGGGTGGTGGTCTGATTTTGCCTCCCTCTGGTTACTATTCCCCTGACTAAAGGGTACACTTGCTCTCTTCGGGTTCCCATCTGGAAATGGAGCCTGAAGTGCATCTCAACCCAGAGGCCTACTTCATGGTCGTGCACCGGAATGCGCCTGCCTCCATGTTCCTTGATGGAGTGCAAACTGGCTACAGGCTTTGAGTTAAATTAACCACGCGACTCCCTGTTATTGTTCAGGGGGAATTATGTGCCCAATTTCCCCCCACTGCCGCGTTGCAAATTGAGTCCTAAGTGTCCCGTGAAATGGCTGCATAATTTGTCCATTTAGGAACTGGTAGCACAAATGTGTTCAGAGCTGGAAGGCGACCGAGATCCAGATGGTTTTTCTTTTCTCTCCCCGCCCCTTCTTCCCAACTTTCCTTTCTTGTCTTGTTCATTTAAATATGCCTCTCTCTTCCATAAATTCATCATTATTATAGTCAATTTAGAGATGGGGAGAAACTGCATGCAAATACTCCTAATATTCACTATCTCAGATTCACAGGGCTTTATATTCTTCACCGTTCTCTCATACAATGTGTGTGAGTATGATTTAAATCCCTTTTTACTAAGACAAGAAATAAATGGTGCCAAAGTTCCATTCACCCAAGTGTCCCTCTTTCTCTCTTTTCACGCATCTTAAAAGATAGCTGTATCTCAAACTCTCTCTTACACTGGAACCTACATATCTGTTGCCTTTGAATCAGAAAACGAACCGAGTACACTCAAATGCCATCTGGAAAAAAAAGAAGCAACAGTGACAATGCCATGCACTTGCTCATAGGATGGTGTATCTGTAGATGGTAATGGGGGAATGTAAGAGAAACTTAAGAACTGATTGGAAGTAACCAAAAAAACATGAAAATGATTGACAGTGTAATACATCATGTACCTATTCAGGAACAGAACCAGTGACTTCGATAGGGTTTTCTATATGAAAAGTACGTACAGGATTGCAGCTGCAGTGTGGTTGAGAATGCAATTCCATGTAGGTTTTGAAAGTGATGAGGAAAGAACAAAAATGGTCTGCTCTTGTCATCTTTGTAACCACAGCTTGATCTGCACCTGCAAATATCAACACATAAAGCTTTTTTAGTGGTATAGATATATGGATTGTCAGTTTTCAGCTCAGCTGAGAGAGTCTGGAAACTGTAAACCAAAAAGACAGCTTCCGCAAACTCTATAGCAGCTAATATCTTTAGAAGATGCTATTGTTTAATTTTTAGGAAAAGTAGTCAGTAAAAAAACCTGGTAATGCTACTGGTAAATCTAATCTACTAAAAACTTCCCTGTAAAGTATACTGAAGTACCATAAAGTGCCAATCTCTCTAGCACTGCTCCTATTCGTTAGTGCAATAGTGATTTCAGCCCGATCTAATAGGGACAACTCTGATGAATCTTTTGTCATCCTATTTTTTCACTTCCTTTTAAAATGTCCCAGGCACATCTACATCGACCACTTAGATTGGTGTGATGTAAGATCAGCTCCACAGTGGCTAAACACTGTACAAAACTGGTCCGGCTTAACCCTGGACGAAAGCCAACTTAACTCCTGCAAACTGAGTTCAAGTTGTAAAAGTTATTTGCACTCAATTCACTCAGCTGAGAGGGGAGGAAGGGGCAGAATATTGCCTTTTTTAGAAGACTGGGGCCACATCAACACTGCCATATAAAATCCATGTCCGCTTTGAACTAGGTTATATGGGACTACAATGCCATACAGGCTTCTTCAAATGGTCCTTTTGGCCCGTGCAGTCGCCAGCGCACATGGCAGCTTGTGGTGCCCCATGTGGGTTTTATATGGCAGTGTAGATGAGGCCTCAGGCACAAGCAAACTGTTGCAGGCTTTCCTAGCTTGTCTGTTCTTCCTCATCAATACATTTTCCTATTTTGGGTCACATGTGTCCCAGTTTTATCTGTAAAATGTTGGAAGGTATGCAATTGTATTGAAAGAGTTTGTTCTTAAATTCCTTGAATAGACATCCTAAAATCTCTCCTTCATTATTACAGATATAAAAAAGGGAAGAGAGAAAAAGGATACAAAGCAGTCTTGTCCAGTGAAGTTGTCCTCTTTTTAACAGTAGACTTCCATTTTAAAAGGTTTATATTCTGAATGACATTCAATCTGTTTACAAATACATTTCAGCACAAATATTTTTTTAAAAATAACCTTTTAAAAATTGCTTATTGACCTTTGGTGCAGCACTGCCATTTAAAATAGGCTATTTATTTTGAGCAAGTACATTTGACAGGAAAGTTGCAAACAAAATTAACATTTTAAACAGATCTTGATTAGAAAATCTATTTTTTCAGGTTTCTAAACAGGTCTATGCAAAGAAACAGAAAATACACTTTAAGCTTTTGGCCAGTTACCTCCAAAATTTGGTTTAGGAGCACCTGAGCTCAAAATATAGCCTGTCTGCCTTTTTATGGTGAGTTGCTTTGTGAGGGTCTTTTTTCTTGTTGCCACAGCAGGCAGCAGGCAAAGGTCAAGAAATAAAATGGTTCCCATCACTGCTTTTTTATGCCCAGGAAATCTTCTCTGGTTGATCTCAGCTTGTTATTCAGTCTCTATCCTTAGAAAAACAAAGATCTATTTTGAAGAAGAATACAGAAGATACAAAATTTATTATAAGTGGCTCACTAAATAGTGGTGTAGTGGTTTGAGTGCTGGACTAGCGCTACACAAGACCAGAGACTGAATACCCGCTGAGGCATGGAAACCAATGAGTGGCCATGGCAAGTTGCGCTCCCATCCTGAGAGGAAGGCAACAGTAAATCCCTCTAAGGACATCTTGCTAAGGAAACCCTAGAAAAGAGCTGACCTACATTGGCGTTAACTTGAAGCCACATAATTACTACTGCATAGAAGGTAAATAAATTGCTTTTTTCTCAGCAAAGTGCTGTTACTGTAAGCAAAACCCCCACCTTATTTAGTGACACTTTTGTGTCCCTAAATGTACATTATTACAGAAACACTGAAGCACAGAAAATTTGTGTACAGTTTTTTTAGTCCCAAGGTACACCACCCAAGGTATAAAAAGGTATGAAAACTAACTTCAGAGTTAATAGTTTGCTTCCTATTCTGCCACAGACCTTCTAAACATCAGTGGCAGCAATGGAGTTTCCACCTTCTTTGCAAACCCCAACTGCATTTATGAAGAGGCAAGACCACTGTGGTGTAGTGGTTTGAGTATTGGACTCTGGAGGCCTGAGTTCAGTTCCCTGCTCAGCCATGGAAACCCACTGGGAGACCTTGAGTGACTTACATACTTGCAGCCTTACAAACTCTGTAAGAGGGTCACCCTAGGGTCACCATAGGTTGGCAACAGCTTGAATGCCAGCAGCAACAGCATCAGCAGCAACAAAGCTGGAAGGAAAATTTACACCTCACAACCATTTTTCTGGGTTGCTGTATCTTGGATTGTCCCCATGAGCTTACTTGTGAATAAAGAAGAAATCTTTAGTTACATGCAACATATTTAAAATAGTGTATAATTTAGCTCTTTGAAAAATAATCTTAACTTCTAATGAAATAATACTCTTTGCAAATGATGTCTAATGAGCTTTGAAATAATTGTTCTTGCTTTTCAATCAAGTTTTTGCATTTGGGGAAAGGGAAGATGTCCTGGTCCTAGAACATCATTCTAGCGCTGCTCATTTATAGATGGGCACAGCATGACATTATGTTCCTTCTTCTTAAAAGTCACTCTGCTTCAGTGCAAGGCAGGAAGAGTTCTGCCAGTTTAGATTGTTCTTCAGCCTGCTAGATTTACAGTAGTCCCAATCCCACTTTGTTATGTTGCTAGGAGTTGCTGTAATGATACCCTTCCTCATCTCTAGTTTCCCATATTTGTGGCAGTTACAACAGTTAACATTCTCTTTCTGTACATTTAATGAGCTTTCATCTGAGACCAACCAATCAGAAGCCTCTAACTTTATCAAAATTGCTCAAAAACAAAGCAAGGCTTCATACTAATTGATAGAAACTTTGTTCCTTCTTGTCAGGTTATCATTGAATTCTAGGTTTTAATAAACTAAGTTTCCTACCAATCAGGGCACAGATCTGGCTCTCATAAAATACCTATGCTAATTTTCATGTCATAAAACTGTATTACACAGTCCTTAGGATTCAACATGAGCTGTAAGGGTAGCTGTTTGAGGTTCTGAGTCACGTATTTTATTAAAACAACTTAGAATTTACTTTAGTGCAACTAAAACCAAAATAAAAAACAGCTTTCTGAATTTGCAGCTCAAATTACAGAATTTGTCAGTATAAACAAGTGATATGAGAAAACATCTATTCAGTTAGATACTATCTTCTTTAAATGCTGCTGCTTTATTAACTATGAACTCTATTTGGGATCTCCTACAAACCTATGCCAAATTTTACAAATGTTTTGTAGAGAAAATCTCATTTTTGGCAGTGTTCCTCAAACAGTCCTAAATACAGCTCTATCCAAGTTGCAAATGACCTGAAGGCCAGGTTTTACAATTGTTTGCAGGATTTTGCTGTTGTTACTGAGGGCGCATTTATACTGTAGAACTAATACAGTTTGACACAGCTCTGACTGCCATGGCCCAATGCTATGGAATCCTGGGAATTGTAGTTTGGTGAGGGAGAAGGTGAAAGGCCTTGTAAAATTACAACTGCCAGGATTCCATAGCATTGAGCCATGGCAGCTGAAGTGATGCCAAACTTCAAGATGTGCCCTTAGACAAAAAACTGCATGATTTGGGGAGGTTGTATGAAGCTTGACATGAAACCCTGGTCAGATGAATCAAGGATGCAGTGCAGCGGCATTTAGAGGACTATACCACCAGAGCCCTTTCTAATCAAGCAGAGAAAGGAGAGAAGGTATAAATCATATTTAAGACAGCTGACAGCTGATCATGAGAGATTATTATTAAATACTTGTCAAATAAAAATCACAGATGATCTGTGGTATTTTTGAAACAGATGGCAGTTTTTTTATTATTTTATTTCTGGGTAAAAAATATACCTAAAAATATACCCTTCTTCCAGCATATAGAGACCTTACATGTTCCTGGTTATTGTGCTATTTCTGGACTGAATCCAGAATCAAAAGGACTAAACCCAGTTCAGAGTTCAGTCCTATATAAAAACCTACATTGAATATTCAAATGTTTTGACATGGCTTAGAGATTCCTACACAGAAATCTTTTCTAGGCATTTGTTGGTTCTCCAATGGGATTCTATGGTCAACCTCTGATGAACTGGAGAACCTAGAGATGTGGAAGGAAGACAAAGTATTCACCTATTTATAGACCCAAAATAATTTCTAAAGATTATGTAAGAAATTTTTATGTACAGTATCAAATCAGTATAATTCCTTGTCTTGGTTTTCCTGCCTCTTTTCTTTTTATGGGAACAAATGCATTGTTTGACACTATGGAGGCCTAGTGATAACAAAACAATCCCCTCTTTTTACTACTCTTGATATTTTCTTCTGGTTTTATTGGACTTTATTGCTGCTTACTGCTCAACTGACAAAACTAAGGAGGTTTCTTATAGTCCTCATGGTTCAGGACCTTGTATTTCCATTGGTAAGAGTTTTAAAAATGAAGTTCAATTTGTAATTATATTTTGAGCAAACTTTATTTTAATATATTGATCATTATATTTGAGAACCAAACTAAGTTATATATAATGTGTTTTATGTACCCAAATTAATAAATTGATGTTCAATCTGCAAAGGCTGAATTTTTTTTCTGGGGTGGTGGCGGCGAGGAGGCAGGAATCACCAGGATTATTATTAAAAAACAAACAAACACCATAGTTCTGAAATTACTGGAAATTTAACATCTCTAATCATACCGTTATGCAGGAGGTATAAAGGAATAAGTTGTACTTCACTGTGCTGTGTGAAACACTTCTAGGTGCCTCTTTATCTTGAGCAATTTTTGAAGAGTGCATATGCTACTCAAGCTATTACGGTAATTTGATAAGCCAGTTCTTCGTGATATGAATCTTTGCTTTCGTTAAAAGGAGAGGGGGAAAAAACCATTGCATTTTGATGGCTCACAGGGACACTTCATTAAGCAATCAGCCCTTTTAATGAAATACTTCTTTGTTAAAATATTCATTGATCTTCTGCAGTTTTGCATGGAGAAAGGAACAGGCTGTGTCCCAAATGCTTTTCTGGGGAGTTCTCCAAAGCACGCACTTAAAACAGAAGATTGTGCCCTAGCATTACAAACATGGTAATTCACGCCTCAGACCTTGTCAGGTGACCTTCAGAGCGACCATTCAAGACCCCTGGGTGACACAAAGATTTCTCTCTCCCTCCGCTGTACAACCTGTATGCCTAATGATTATTGAGGTTTTACATCCCGGACGATGACCGCCTTCTCATAAACGCAAATTACAAGAAACAAAGAGGAAAGCAGAAAGGAAATGGAAGAGTCTAATGATATATTTACTGTGGGGCTTACATTGCTATTGCAGAAAAAGAGAACCCACTCAACTTCTCTGTGATGTGGAGTATGGTAATGCTCATCAGTTAGAGAGCTAGATCCCGAAATATAGTATCTGAACTGGCATAAAAGCAGCAACAAAATGGTAAATGGTGTACAAAACAGAAAGGTAATGTGGGGATGAAAGAAAAAAAAATAGGAGTAAAAGAAGAACCAAAAGAAGAAGCTATAGAAACATTAAGAAAAAGGAGAGAAACAGAAGGAAACAAAATTTCAGATTCTGCCCTTACTAATAGCTTGGATCCCATTAAAACAAAATTCAGAGCAATTAATGAATCAGAGAACTGAGCTGCAAGCTGAAATTGTCTGATGTAGATTTTGGAATAAAAACAATGGTCTGATGCAGATTTTCAGGAGCTCCAGCCAGAAAAAGACTGGATCCTAGGGGCACAATAAAAACAACAAGAGAAACTTGAAACTTCAGAGTGAAGAGTATTATTACACGGTATTATTATGTCTCTGTGTTGTCCCATCAATTTCAAAAGGATTACTCACAGCTGACTCTGAAACAGTAAGGAGAGAAGAATCTAAATCTAAGGAAACAATGCAGACAAGCACCATGAGTGGTGTGTACAGACAGCCTGATCTGTATGAGTAACATTATTTGAAAAGCAGATAAATGAAAAATGAAACCCAGACCTGCTGTGTCTAAAGAAGTGAGTGGTAAAGTGTTCATGGCTCTGGGCGGGTGGTACTACAGCCTTGGTCTTTTTCCACCTGGCACGAAGCAAGCAATACGCACAGGTCAGCTGTTCATCGGTCTGGAATTACATTGTTCTCTCGTGCTCAAACACAGCCTCAGAGCCCATAGTTTTTCTCCTTTTCGTCTGAGGTTTCAGAGACGTGATGCAAGCTCCCTGCTGAGTGAACCCCATCTGGAACGAGAGATTCCCAGGTGAAAAGAAGCAGGAAGGGGAATCAAAATGCAGGGAATGATGTACAGTATTCCTCCTATCCACAGCTTTTCTCCAAAAACTAGTCTTCCCTGTGAAAATAGCCTGTAATTGGCCAGAAGTCCTTTGGGACAGAATAGTCAGGAGCAGGAAAAATTCACCCAAACCCTTTCTGCTTGATTTAAAAAAATTCCAAGCTTTTTATTCTTAACTTACAGAAAATTAGTAATACTGGTGTTGACCTGTGGTCAACAGTGCATTAGCTCATTCCCCACAATGACTAGGAGAAGAAATTGTGTCGTAATAATGTCGTAATAATACATACCTTCTAACATAGGTAGCAACCATCCAATACAAGCAGAGTGTCGTATCTGCATATTTATTGTATTGTTTATTAATCATGTGCAGAATCCTTTTTTAAAAGTAGGAAAATAGATTTTCAAATGTTCCCTGGTTTTGGACTTTTCTCCAAGTCGTCCTGGATGTTGGAAAACTAGATGCAGTGATGTCAACTTAAAGGTTTCCAGTGTTCAAATGCTTTTAAATCTACCCTTTTGTGCTACATTCCCATTTATTTCCCTGCATATGGATCACAATTTTCTGGAAATCTAAGATGAATGATTCTCATGCGCCAGTGAGGAGGACCACATTCCCTTGTGGATATTTCTTTGGGAAAACATGATGCAGTTTCTTGTTGACTAAGGGTAGTGGGTTGGCTTTTAACCCAGTGTTGAGCGGGGAATGTTGTTTTTAAATGCAGAGCCAGGATATTTCTCATCACTTTCAGTAAATGTATCACATCATTCCACTGTCTTACACAACTGCAATGTAATAGCCAAGTGAGAGCTCTGTGGCCACCCACCTGACCAGTTTGTCTTAAGCTGGAGAAAAGATTTCGCAACCCTCTAGCCAGGGAAGGTTGGAGCCAGAAGCCATGCATCAAGAACATCATTTCTCTGGTTTGGAGGTCCAAAAAAGACATTTCCTTTTCCCAGCATTCTGCAAAGTCCGGTTCTTAATCAGATAATGCTGCATCCTGCTTTTGTTGTGCACTGATTCTAAACTATTTAAATTTTTCTTACATACACAATCTCCCCTCAAAGTTTCCAGTGTATTGATCCTGCTATGTTAAATCCATGAAATTAACACATTTGCATGGAACAAAAGCTTAAAAGATTTGGTATATGACTAAAGGGCTTAAACCAAAAAAACTGTTAGAAAAAGTGTAAACAAATGTTGGTTTCACAACTGGTTTGATTTTAAATTAGGTCCAACCTACTCCAAGGGGTAACTTGGAGTAGGCCACTGGTCTAGGAGAGTATAACTCTGGGATTCGAATCTCTGCTCAGCCATGGAAATCTACCAGGCAAGTTTGGGAAAGCCACACTCTCTCAGAGGAAGGCAAAGGCAAGCACTTAAGTGGGATCAAAGTGCTATAACTATGTAGTGAGAATAGGCCCCTTAAGACAGCTGCAAGTGGTAGAACTGGATGAGTAAAGTTCAAAGGGGGTGATGTGAGATATAAGGACAGAGAGACTGAAAGGAGGGTAAAAACTATAATGGTTTGGTAGATAATGACAAGTAGTCGTCCTGCTGACTCTTCAGATCAGTGATTTCCACTGGCCATGGATCATCATGTCCTATACATAAAATGGCAGTGACATGAAAGCACCGGTGTCCGCATGCGTGCCTCTGTCATTCAATAAATGGGATGTGATCATATGCTTTTCTTTCTTCCCTTTTTCTTTTTTTTTTCTTTCTTTTCTTTTTTTGGCATTTTCTGGGTCCCAGACCAACCCTGTATATATCCAAAGGGCCCACTATAGTCCAGTAACAAATATGTTTACTCAGATGTAAACCCAACAATGTTACCCAAGATTGAAAGCAATGGGACGGATCTGTGTAATCAGTCTTAGATTTCACTGGGGCATAAGCAAAACATTATTTTGGAATAGGTTCAGGGTGTCTTTACTGTACTGTTTTCTAAACTGGTGATTGTCTACAGTTGGAAGGGGGGAAACTTGTTAAAACAGCAAAACAAAACAAAAACATGACGAGTAGTATTTTGAACATTTTTGTGCCAGTAACTTGGCTCAAAATGTAATATTTATATTGTTTATCTGTTAGGTCTTGCTGTTCTGAGAGAGTGGGGGCAAGGCCTAACACAAAGAGAAACAGCACTAAATCCTATTTGATTCAAATCAAATGATGAATCTATCATGAAAACTTGTGGTCAGGGCTTCCTATGGTCATCTTTGGCCTATTGTTCAAGAGGTTGCTGGCCAGCAAAGCAGGTAATTTTGTATTCCCTTCCTTCACCCCTGACTTAATGCTGGAACATAGAATTTGCTTATCACCAAATTGAAAGCACAGTGTGAGGCTCAGGTTTATTTATTTTGTATCAAAAGCATTGCATAAATTAGTGTAAAACAGATACAGATAGAAGGAGCACAAGTGGTTAAATATATTTTGACCAAAAACGGTCAACAGCTATTGAATTGTCTGTATCCACAAACAATTCTTCCTCTGTATATGAGGCAGGGCATTGTGGACAAGCATACAGATGCGGAGTTGTCTGTTCTGCTCCACAGTCGCACAAGGTAGAGGATTCTTTTAGGTAGTGCCATTTTGCCAGGTTGTCTTTTCATCTGCCCACTCCACTTCTGAGTCTGTTCAGGGACTTCCAAGTTTCCCATTCTTGGTTTGCCCCTGGAGGCAGACCTTCATGGAGGGAGGGGGATTCAGCTGGGATTTCCTGGCTTAGCTGCCCAGAGGAACTCCCTCGTTGCTGGGGGAATGTCAAGGTTCAGGTGAGGCTCAGGAGAAAGGGCTTTTCAGACAACACAACAATAGTATTGTGATTCCATATTCACTGCCATGGAAACATGTCATGGAATTCTGGAATTTGCAGTCTAGGGAGGAATATACAGAATTCTTAGCCAGCGAATTCTAGTGCTCTACCAAACTATGAGCCCCAGGAAGTTGCCATGGCATACCCTCCAACAGTCCCAGTTTGGTAGGGACAGTCCTGTTTAATCCTTTGCGATCTCACTTTCTCCGTTTCTTTTAAAATGTCCCAGATTTCCTCCACCACTCGCATCCCATCTTCACCCTCAGTTAACTTTGTGTGTCAAACACAGATGAAAGTATAAATAAATACAACAACTTGCTGCAAATTTAGTTCAAAGTGAGAAAGTAGTTCACACTCAACACATGAATGGGGTGAAACTTTTCTTTTCTTAGCAGATTTTGGCAAAAGCTAACTGCTACAGCCCCTTCTGGACTGTATATTCATCTTTATGATTAACTGTTATCATCTTGACATTGTGATGTCACTTCGCCACATGTGTCCCAGTTTTCGTTCATGAAATGTTGGAGAATATATTATTGATCGATTAAATGTATATCCCAACTTCCTCCCAAAATGTATTCAAAGTGCCTTAAAAAATTTTTAATCTAGCAAATGTAATAATGTATAAAATGTAAAAAACATTATTAAAATGTATTTTCAATCCAACCTTAAACAATACAGCAGGCCCCTTTATGCACACACTAGCGCTGTGCTGGTACAGCTGTACCAGAACCTTCTATTTTACTTTCTTGCTGCAAATGTTTGCAGCCATAGGACAGGCCACCTGTCAATCACCATTAAGTTTGGTTCCGCCCCCTGTTCAGGGCTCTGGGAGGGAAGGAGCCATTTTTAAGTTAGTCTCTCTTAGGAAGCTCAGCTGTAGGACATAAACCAGCTCGTCCCGTAAAAGGCTTCCTATTTCAAGAATACCAGGGATAAAGACTACCGGGGATAAAGGACCTCCAGGGATAAAGACCACCGGGGATAAAAAGCACCAAGGTTAAAGAACCCCAGGGATATTGACTGTCCAGGGATACAGAACAACAGCACAGAAACATCTGCAAGCCATTGGCTGGTAGGTCCACTCAACAACCAGACGCACTTGGAGTTGGCAGTGGGTCCCAGACTAGCTAGGCCCAGATAACAGATAGCCTGGGAGGGGTTATAAGAGGGTTTTCACAGTTATTCAAAGCCTATAGCCTGTCCTGTGGGACAAGACTCCTTGAAGATTTATTATTTGTTCGTCAATAAAGACTTTGTTATTTCTTTAAAGACTTCAAGGCCATCTTTTCAGGAAAATTCCTCGACGACCCTTCTTTAGGCCCCTGGCTTTCCGCTGGGCGTAAAGCGTACGTCCTACATAACAGACAGTCAGTCACAGGCCCAGCGCGTGACAGAACAAGCGCTCCGTATTTAAAATTCAAAAGTCAGTCTGAATAAAAACATCTTCACCTGCCAGTGGAAAGAAGGCATGGAGAAGAACAACTGGATCTCAGATGGAAGGAATTCCAGTCTGGGAGCAGCCACAGTGGAGGCTCTCTCCCAAGACCTCATGAACTGTGCCTGCAGAGGCGGTAGGACCAAGAGAAAGCCCTCTCCTGCAGCTCTCAAGTCTTGTGCTGACTTACATAAGGAGACACAATATTTTTAAAGATATACTATTTTTAGCATTAAGTTGCTTCATCTCTCTCCCCCGCCTTCCACATTTTGCAGCTTCATTACCCTAACCAAACTGGTGTTATAAAGTTTGTAAACTTTGGCATGATAAAGAGGAAACTTGAAACAGAAGAGGAAGAGAAAAGAGGTGGCCTATGTGGTTAGATTCTAAGAAAACAAAAAAAGACTACATGATCCTTCCTTGATGCTTTTCCTTTGTCCATTATTTGCCGAGTTTGTAATCTTGTGAAAGAACGAGTCAGCGCATGCACTTAGGAAAATAACTATATAATAAAGCAATATTTTGAGGTAGTAATGTTCCTCTATGATTAAACATTGGACTCATCCCAACTGGTAATCTATGTAATATTCTTACCTTGTCTAAATGCTGTCCTGGCACTTTAGAAATTCAACCAAATGGCAGCACATTTTGGTTCATTTTGCTTGTGATGTGAGTTGTGATATTACATTTGGATGTGTCAACCTCCTCACACCCCTCCCCAGATGTGTTTTCTCCTGTAATGTAAATCTTCATGCTGTCTACTTCTGGTTTGCCCTCAGTTTCCCCAATCTCTTTTGATAGATACTGATCTAGAAATACAATGCTGAAGTGGTAAACTATAATGACAACATTTCTGGAAATAGGATTAGTTGCCCCCCCCCCCAAAAAAAAACAAAAAACACCAACAACTTTGAAGTGTGGTCTCTGTTAATGTACTTCTGGTGTACTGGGCAACATATTGCTATTCTCTTGTAATCCAAGGAGTCACTACAAACATAAAATATTGGTGGGAAATGTTGATGCTTCAACTTGAATTCTAAGGTAAATGGATATTTTTCAAACATAAAAGTTGTATTTGTAGTTCCCCTTTAAAAAGTTGGTTTGCTATGTGTATAAAAAGGGATAGAGCAATCCTGTATGTGTCCACTCAAAAGTAAATCCCATCAGGTTTCAAAGGGGCTTCCTTACGGCAATTGGGTATGAGGGTTAAACCTAAGATCATAATTACATGGTCCTGTTTTGTATTTGTCTTAATTTTTTTCTAATGGAAAACATTTACAATACAACAGATTTTATCTTTTGGGGAAAGTGTGCTATATTAAAGAAGGCACTTGCTCTTTCCTCTTGAATACTTGAGAACTTTGGCAGTGCATGTTTAGCACCATTTACTTTGATGTGCCCAGCAATGTGCAAATATTTGCAGCATTGGGGTCTAAGGTCCTTTCTGCTCCAATTGCTTTTATGCAGTAAATGTGCATTTGTTCCTTATTTATATCGTCAAGCCTGCATACCTCTCTCGAGGCTTCACTTTTTTGTTGCTATATTGCATATATGGCACTCAAATAACAGTAATTTTGTACCTGTGAAAATATTATGTGCCAGGGGGACATGTGATGTAAGTGCAGTACAGCATGTTGTTGCACAGGTGTTGAATAAACAGTTACTATAGCCAGTTATAGCCAACAATTTTATTCTTTGCTGCAAGGGGAAGTGAATAATGGCATATATACAACTTGTACAAAGATAAAATAAGCTTGGGTATAGGGAGCGAGCTATGGGCTAGTTATGGACTCACTGAAAATCCGATTGTATTGAGGGTTACTAGTAAGGTTTATGTTAGGATTATAAGTAGAGTTTAAATGCATACTTTATGTATTTCTTGAATTCACTGAGAATTCCAGTGCCTCTTCCTTAAAAGGAGGCTTCCCTAGTGATAATCTGATTGTGCCATTTTGCATTTTGCCTCAATATACTCAAATCCTCCAACTATGCCAATTTGGCAGGGACAGTACTGTTTAGTCCTGTGCTATCCCATTTTTTTAATGTTCCAGTTTTTCTCTCTTCCTCCCACCTTGCTCCATTGTCTCCAGCTTATTTCCATTGTTGCAAACTGAGTTCAAAGTGAAAAGGTAATTTGCCTTCAATTAGATCAATAGCAGGAGAGGTACGGCAGAATCTTGCCCTTCTCTGTAGACTCAGGAAAAAGCAAACTGCCGCAGCCACTCCTAGCCTCAATAATAACTTCTATCATCTTTACCACATTGTGATGTTGTTTGACCACTTGTGTCCTGGTTTCATTCATGAAATGTTGGGTGGTATGGGTACCCCAGTGACAAAATGCCATCAGTTTCTGTCCTAGCCCGTTTTATAATTCAAAAACAAAAAAAATTATACAATGCAAATGGCTGAAACTTGGATATACTGTATGCTTATAGTTTTTCAAGCGGCAATGCCATAGCGACTACATTGTCTGGTTCAGGAGTATTATGTATCAGATACTTTTATTGTAAGTATTGGAACCAACACTTCTGCTTGGCTCCCCTATACCAGTGACACCTCCTTGCTCACCCCCATTTTTATATGCACTATAGAATAATGTAACTTTTCCAAGTTCTGAATGTTTGTGCAAATGGAAATCCTCTGCAGTTAATGCAATTCTTGTCAGAAGTTTTTTTATTGTATATTCATAAACTTCAGACTAGGCTTATTAAAATCGTCAGAAATTTTGACTTTGCAACCAGTAATGGCAGGCTTTGAGAACATAGGAGTTTCTTAGCAGGCATAAAAGTCAAAAATTCTTAACAGTGGCCAACAATTCCAGTATAATATGCATTCTGACCAATCATACAGCTGTCTGTTCTGACTTCATTTTCACATAGTATGCTGCTTCCATAGTAAGCATGTAGCTTCGGTAATTTCAGATTGCAAAGCTAAGCATGCTTACCTGGAAATATGTTTTAGAGATTAGTGGGAATTTCTTCTAAAGCCCAATCCTGTTCTAACATAACCTCAGTTAATTGTAGCTGACCTTACCCCTTCATTAAAAATACTTAAGATTAAAGACATAGTGGAACAAGGACTTTATTTAATAACAACTACAACATCCATGTGTTTCTTTCACACAAAGTAATTTAAAATTGTTTTGAGTCCTGATAAGTAGCAGAGAAAAGGCTTAAAATGTGATAGAAGCACATGTGCTCTCTAAACACATCTGTGCAACACAATCCCAAACCTGGGTAATCTGAGGTTGAAGCCACATACATATTCTACTGCAGGGATGGGACTCACATAGACCCTGCATATGTTGTTAGACTTCAGTTCCCAGAATTCATCATCATTGCCCATGCAGGTTAGGCTGCTAGGACCTGTAATCCAACACCTGGTCACCCTCTTGATTCTCATCTCTTCTGTATTGAAATCAGTGAAACGTACTCCTGAGTGGGCATGCCTAGCATTGTACTTCATCCTAGTAAGCATGTTATTTTGCTTAAATCTTCAGTGGAGGCCCTGTTGTAATGTCCCCTGTAAAATGATCATGTTAAAAAAATTGGGGTCTTACTCTTTTAATAGTTTTCAACAGGAGTGGTTTACATGATAAGTAAGAATGCTGAAATATTCCGTTATACATAATTCTCTCTCTCCCCCCCCCCCCCCCTTGATGTTCTGCCGTCTGTTCTTGGATTTCAGATGGCACACTATTAGGAATTGGGCCTTTTCTACTGCTTCACCTTGGCTGCAAAATACCAGCATCAACTAAACCTGAACCTCTGGAGCTGATTTCAATATCATGGGGAGATGGGGAAGGATATAAACAAAGGTTATTGTTGTTGTTATGTGCAAGGAAAAATAATTGAATTTCAATTTTCTCTGGTATTTGCTACTGGCTATAGATAGGCTGCACCTCACAATGATGGGGAAAATATATTTGGTAGTGGCATGGCAAGTCTGAACAAGAGAGTTTTAAAGATAGCAATCAACAATCCTGGACTTGATCCTAACCAATAAGGAGAAGCTGGTCACTGAATAAGGGTAATCAGTACTTTTAGGGGAAAGTGGTCATGAGATGGAGAAAGAAAATGGGAAATAGCTGAAAAAAATGCAAATTGAAGAAGGCAATGACAAGTGTGGTGCTAGAGGACTGGAGAAGGGCACAAACTGTTCCTCCTTTTAAAAAAGCAAAAAAAAAAAGAGCTAGGAAACTAAAGGCAACTCAACATGACCACAATACATGGTGAGGGGCTCAGAATTTATTACACATGAATCTGTCTGCAAGTATCTTGGTGTCAATGCAGTGATCAATAGGAGCTTGCATGGGTTTGTCAAAAACAAATCCTGCCAAATTAAACTTATATCTTTTTTCACCTCTGGTTTAGTAGATGGTGGGAATGCTATGAATATTTTTATCTGCTTGTCTGCAAAGCGTTTGATAAAGTTCCCCATAATACTATTTTCAACAAACTGATTAATCATGGAATAAAAAGAAACCCTGTCAGATTCTATCCATAATTGATTAGAAAACATGTTCAAAGAGTCATCAGGTGGTTTTGAGTGGAGTGCTGCAGGAATCCTTATCAAATTTTCAGATTATCTAAAATTGGGAGGGATGGCTAACACATTTGAAGACAGGAACAGAATTCAAAAGGACATGGTTAAATTAGAAAATTGAGCAGAAATCAATAAAATGGAATTCAACAGAGATAAATGCAAACTTCTACATTTAGACCAGAAAACCAAATGCTCAGATATAGGATGGGCATACCTGTCTCCGCAGTACTATTTGTGAAAAGGACTTTAGAATTATTATTGATCATAAACTGAACATGACTCAGTAGTGTGATGCTGCAGGAAAGAAAGTGAATGGTGTTTTAGCCTACATTAATAGAAGCCAGTCAATTGAAGTAATAGTCTCACTATATTCTGTGATGCTCTGGTCTCCCTGGAGTCCTGCATTCAGTTCTGGGTGCTTCATTTTAGGAAGACTATACACTAGTTGGAGCAGGTTCAGAGAAAGGCAATAAGGATGATAAAGGTATGGAGAACAAAATATACGAGACAAGTCAGAAGATGTTGGACATGTCACAAAGAGGAAAGGGGCAAGTCTGTTTATAGGAGAGTGGATATTGATTGAACATTGGTAGGAGCCTCTTGACAATAAGTGCATTTTAGCAATGAAACCAATTGCCTAGAGAGGTAGTGGGGTCTTTTTCCTTGGAAGTTTTAAAAAAGGGCCTGAACAATATTGAATCCTTTCTATTTAAAAGAGAGCAAGAACATGATTTTTTAAAAATAATGCATATATAAAATGTAAAGATCTAAATGAAACCTCAAATTCCAATACATGTAAATCCATTAAATCAGTTTCTAAATGGTAAGACAAGACTTGGGTAAACCTCATTGTTTCAAAGTATTTGCTCTAGTTGGGACTAGTAATTGGACTTAGCCTATATGTGCTCTAAATCAACTTGGATCATGGTTTTTAAAGAATTATGTTAGAAAAGCATTGTGCAGTACTGAGCCTCCAATAAAGTATGTGTCTACCGACTTCCAGGTAAAGAAAGATAGGATTGAAGCCATAAGATAGTAAGCAAAACTGAACTGAAAAGAACTTAATTCTAAGTAAACATGGTTAGGATCAGGATGGATTTATTAAAATTAATGACGTAAATAATGGTTTAGTCAGAAAGAAAAAGGGTGACTAAATGACTCACTGAAATCCCACAAAGACTACATTAAATATTTCCTGAACAATGCAAATTTGACCACTAAACTGCACTAATTCATAACTTAATTGGATTATTACGTATGCTGGAGTTTCATTCTTGCAATAAGGCCTTGCACCAATTTTTTTGTCTTACACATATTATGCACACATTCATTTTGCCAGAGTTTGGAACATTCTTTTTAAAACTTGCTACTATTCCACAGTGATTTAACAAAAAAGCCTAATTAATGTTGCTCATTGTATTACTTTTAAGTTGCTTTTAAACTTACAAAGAGGATAAAAATACTCCCCAAATAAACTCCCCAGAGCAGCTTTCCAGAAGCAATGCATAAATGTTATTCATTACACTTAAACAAAAAAGTAACTAGTAACTACTATATTTCTTCCAATGTTAAGACTCACTTTTTCCCTAGATAAAATCCCTAAAATGGGCTGCATCTTAGAATCGCATCTGTATCTTATGTATTTTTGTTGTTGTTGGTACTGAAATTAAGGTGCATCTTACAATTGAAGAAGTACGATATGTTACCAATTTGCAAGGCCTGAATTCATTCGCTGGAAAGTAGGTCTTCTAAAGCACTTGTAATTACGTAAGTACTTACATAATTCAGCAACTGGTTTAATGTGTCTACGATATTTAGGAATATCACCTGAATTTAGTCTAACTTCCTGGCATGTAGGAAGATACTTCTGAAAGATGCACATCCAGCCTATATTTAAAGATATCCAAAGAGGAATCCACCATTTTCCAAGGCAGTCTATTCCACTGTTGAGTAGTTCTTACAATGCAAGTTTTTTTCTGAATGTTTAGGTGGAAACTCTTTTCTTCTAATTTGGACCCATTGGTTTGTGTTCTAGGTTCTGGAACAACAGAAAATAAGCTTGCCCCATCTTCTACAAGACATCCCTTCAGATATTTTAATATGGCTATCATGTCACCTCTCAGTCTTCCCTTCTCCAAGAAGCTTCTTCCTTCAGTGCTATCACTTTCACCAGCACCTTTAGAGCAGACTTGAGGAATTCTTCTTGATGGCTGCTCCTAAATTATTGGATTCCCATGGGAAGCAATGGAAATTCATGGGAGGGCTCCCTCTTTATTTGCCTTCTACTGGCAAGCAATACTTTTTTTATTTAAATAGCCCCTGATGGTGCAGGATTAAACTGCTGAGTTGCTGAATTTGCTGACCAAAAGAAGGGCGGTTTGAATCTGGGGAGTGAGGTGAGCTCCTACTGTTCGCCCCAGCTTCTGCCAACCTAGCAGTTTGCAAACATGCGAATGTGAGTAGATCAATAGGTACCACTCCGGCAGGAAGGTAACAATGCTCCATGCAGTCATGCCGGCCATATTACCTTGGAGACATATACAGACAATGCCAGCTCTTTGGCTTAGAACTGGAGATGAGCACCAACCCCCAGAGTCGGACACAACTTAATGTCAGGAGAAAACCTTGGCCAGAAGGATCTTTCAATGGTAGGTGCTGATCTTCTCATTTTTGTTATGTTTTAAACCATGCCAGGGAATTAGGAAGTGCTGAGTCTGGTTTATAGAGGCTTGTACAACTTAGTTCCAGACTATCTGAAAGTCCTTACATCCCCATATGAGACTGCCTAGGTCTTGGCACCAAGTCCTTCTTGGTGGCTGCACTTAGACGAAGAAAATCTATCTTGAGAAAAGTTCAATTTGTGCATCCCCTCCACAACTTCTCATATCTATGGGACTGGTACCCATGGTTTCATTTATCCACGTCTGACAAAACAGGTAATCTTTAGGCATTTTCTAGGCCGTCCAGCATGATTTTATGGTGTTCTTGGACTAGAAGTCCATTTCAAAAGGAATCACTGTGACCTCCAGTTTCACATATCCACGCAAAGTCTGTGGACATATTCCCTGCAGATATGGGAGTCAAAATGTGAAATGGGTGACCACATGCACATCTCTATGAAGTATGTTCTTCCTTTAAGGCCCACTAGTTTTCTCAAAGTAATATTTTGCAGCCAATCCCGCCCAAAGTCTCTGAAGCCATGTTCCACCCCAAAATGCTATTTTACTCTTCCCAAATGCTCTCTCTCTGAGAGTGTTGATGGGTCACTTCTGTTGCTGAAACTGGCAGCCTCGGCAGCACAGTATGGCTTCCAAGGGTCTTGAAGAAGCAGGCGCCCTCTGTTTTAAAGCCTCCACTTTTAAAAATAAAAGTGTTTGTGTTTTGACGACGTTTATTATATAATTTTGGTCTCTGGTTTTAGTTTAACTTATTTACTTTTTATTTTTAATTGCTCTTCAGTGTTATAAGTGAGTGTGCTTTATTTCATGCCTTAAGATGCCTCAGGTTCTACAATGAGAGAAAAACAAGCTTTAATTTAAAAAACAAAAAACAAAAACAAAACTTGTGCATTGGGTTTTGTTGTCTTCTTTCCCCTCTTGTTCTTTTCTGCTGCACTGCTTTGGCTGAATTCCATACTCGGAGAACAGAATTTGTTATTTCCTTTGTCTAATGTAGTTAGTTTTAGTTAGGTGAAAATTAAATACATGATTTTTACATGCGTAATATGTAAATGTTCAGATTTTACAAATAATCAGATTGGTTTTTCATTCACAAAAACATTGTTAACAATGTACTTAGTAAAAGACATTGATCGGTACTAGCATCAACATGCACATATTCACGTTAATCATGTTGTTCTTTTAGAAAATTAATATTTTGTTTTTAAAAATAAAAACATATCTGTCATTTTTGACTTATGGCGACCCTAGGGTGAACCTATTATTGGGTTTTCTTAACATGAATTTTTGAATAAATTCTGTAGTTCAACAGGCTGATCTTAAACATATTTACCTGCTTGGAAATTTAATTTCTGTTAGGTTAAAATTAAGGAATGTTCACAGATATCTAAAAAAAAAAAACAAAACACCCGAAGGGCTGAAGTTTGCACATGTCTGCTGTAGGGGTACAACACAGTTAAACTAATATTTAAACGTAATACTAAAATTCATACACTGGTATTAAAGGACAGTAAAATCACGCATGGGATCCTGAGGTGTTTGGATTACAGAATGAGCTATCCTGGAGGTGAGACCCAAAGATGTGCTCCATCTCTATCTTGCAGTTGTGGTTAGGAATAGTTGTAGTGTTCATACCTTTAGAGGATGACTAATATGAAAGAACCCAGTGAAAGACCCACATCACTTGCATATCAAAGGTTATACAGCATTTCATGAAATTATTTAATGAGATATGACTAAATATATGGTGTCTATGTGCTGCGAACTCTCACATTTTTCATCCTGTGTCTCACACAAGTACTGCTTGTGCACGGGCAATATTAGGCATGAGTCTGACACTAGATTGTGCGGTGTTGCGGGATCTCTACAAAGTTGTTCTGAATGAGACTGTTTACACATACAAGGTTTAACCTGCTGGTTATGTCTGTCACAGCTATAAGAATGCCATGCAATATCAATATTAACCAGAACATAAACTTCACCTTATATATCCCTTTATTCGACTTTCTATCCAGTGATATAATGCTCACCAGCTGTCAGGAATCGTGGGAGTTGTAGTCCAAAACACCTGGAGGGCCGAAATTTGGCTGTGCCTGTTCAAGAAAGAGACCCAAACAGTAAGGGTAAAGTTGACATTAAGTCTAGTTGTGTCCGACTCTGGGGGGTGGTGCTCATCTCCATTTCTAAGCCAAAGAGCCAGTGTTGTCCATAGACACCTCCAAGATCATGTGACCAGCATGACTGCATGGAGTACTGTTATCGTCCCGCCAGAGCAGTACCTATTGATCTACTCATATTTGCATGTTTTCAAACAGCTAGGTTGGCAGAAGCTGGGGCTAACAGTGGGAGTTCACTCTGCTCCCCAATCAGCAGGTTCAGCCGCTCAGCGGTTTAACCCACTGCGCCACTGGGGGCTCAATACAGTACAACTCCCATATCTAATATTTTGCAGCCCATCCTGCCCATAGTCTACCCTAAAATGTTATTTTACTCCTCCCAAATGCGCTCTGCTCTGAGAATGTTGATGGGTCACTTCGTTGCTCAAACTCGCAGCCTCGGCAGTTTTTAATATTGCTAGCCAGATTTTGTTCATTTTCATGGTTTCCTCCTTTCTGTTGAAATTCACCACATGCTTGTGGATTTCAATGGCTTTCAAGCATGTGGACAATTTCAACAGAAAGGAAGAAACCATGAAAATGAACAAAATCTGGCTACCAGTATTTTTAAAAAACCTCTAAAATCAGGACAGTAAATAAAAAAACAACACTCAGAAAACAGAAGAATTCCAGACATGAATCCATCAGGGCCAGCCATGGCTGTAGCCAAGGGGGGAGGGAGGTTAGGGGTTAACCCCCCCCCCCCCGAAAATTTTCAGGTTTTAAAAAAACCTGGTTTACGTATGAATTTTAACTAGTTAACCAAATTCCAATGAGTGTCCACTGAAGTTTATCGATGGAGCCTGATTTCTATATTATTTTGCTTTATGGAACTACTCTTCATGATTTGCTAAAAAAAATTTCACCCACCCCTATTTTTTTTCTGGCTATGGTCCTGGGGCCAGCTAACACCTCCCAACAAAGGATTCCCCAGGTAGGACGCAGCCAGGCTTTGAAATTGTAAGGCTATTCAATTATAATCAAGGTGATTAATCGCAACATTGACACCTGCCTCAAACAGGCAAGAGTTCTTTCTCCCACCCTGGACCTTCCACAGATACATAAACCCCACTTGCTTAGTTTCCAACAAACCTCAACCTCTGAGGATGCCTTCCATAGATGTGGGCGAAAGGTCAGGAGAGAATGCTTCTGGAACATGGCCATACAGCCCAGAAAACTCACAGTAACCCAGTCTATCGTTTTAGGAATGGTGGGAGCTGAAGTCCAAAACACCTGGAGGGACGAAGTTTGCCCAGGCCTGCTCTAGAAAGAGACCCAAACAGTGAAAACAAGAACAGCTAGTGATTAGTTACAAAATTCACACCAGCCTCCAACAGACAAGAGTTCTTTCTCCCACCCTGGACCTTCCACAGACATATAAATCTTCCTTGCTTAGGGTTGTTGTGTGTTTTCCGGGCTGTATGCCCTCACAACCTCTGAGGATGCCTCAGAGGATGTGGACGAAACTTCAGGAGAGAATGCTGCTGGAACATGGCCATAAAAGGTAAAGGTAAAGGTTTTCCCCTAACGTTAAGCCCAGTCACGTCTGACTCTGGGGGTTGGTGCTCATCTCCATTTTCTAAGCCGAAGAGCCGGCGTTGTCCGTAGACACCTACAAGGTCATGTGGCCGGCATGACTGCATGGAGTGCCGTTACCTTCCCGCCGGAGCGGTACTCACATTGACATGTTTTCGAACTGCTAGGTTGGCAGAAGCTGGAGCTAACAGCGGGCGCTCACTCCGCTCCCCGGGTTTGAACCTGGGACCTTTCGGTCTGCAAGTTCAGCAGCTCAGTGCTTTAACACACTTCGCCACCGGGCCACACTGCCCGGTAAACACAACAACCCTGTGATTCCGGCCATGAAAGCCTTGTTCTTCCTTGCTTAGTTTTCCAATATGCCTCACCACCTCTGAGGACGCCTGCCATAGAGGTGGGTGAAACGTCAGGAGAGAATGCTTCTGGAACATGGCCATACTGCCCGGAAAACACAGCAACCCTGTGATTCCGGCCATGAAAGCCTTCGACTTCCTTGCTTAGTTTTCCAATATGCCTCCCCACCTCTGAGGACGCCTGCCATAGAGGTGGGTGAAACGTCAGGAGAGAATGCTTCTGGAACATGGCCAGACAGCCCGGAAAAGTCACCACAACCCCAACCACAACAATAGTTTCAGAGAAGGGACATCCCCTCTCAGAAACCTGGCTTCCTCCCCTCCTTCCAGCATGCAAAGTGAGGTCTTGTCTGCGAAGAGAGTGGTTTCAGGGCGGGCACCTTTTCAACCCCCGCGGCTTCTTCTTTTCGCCCCTCTTTGATGCCCTTACTCCGCCCAAAATCCCTTCCCTTTCCTTCCCTGGCCGAAGCGCTCTCTCTGGAAAAGGCGCTGCACCTGCTTTAGATGAATTATGGTAGAACTGGAAGTAAGTCTCTCTCTCGCTCTGTGTGTGCGCGCCACCCCTCCCTTCCCGGCGCTCAAGTCACATCTCCCGAAGAGAGACAACCAACCCCTGCGATTAGACGCCGCCGTCTGAATGGGACAGAGAGAAAGAGCGAGAGAAAGCGAGAGAGAGAGAGAGAGAGAGAGAGAGGAGGGACCCGAAGCACGCAGCGAGCGACTCCCCTCCCTCTCCCTCCCTCCCTCCCTCCCTCTGGAGGGACTTCCATTGAGGAAAACGGAGAAGAAGGAACAAGAGAGAAAGCGAGAGAGAGGAGCAGCCCCCCCTTCCTTTCCTTTCGCGCCGCCGCTGAAGGACAACAAGAGAGGAGAGGAAAAAAGTACGGTCTCGCCTGAAGTGTGGTGCGAAGTGCTGCTTTCCTTTCTCTCTCCCTCTCTCCTTTGTCTCCGAGGGGTTTAAACTTTGGGGAAGCCGGAGGAGGAGGAGGAAGGCGTGAGGCAGCCGCATGCTCCGAGGAGGAGGAGGAGGAGGAGGAAGAGGAAGGAAGGCAGCACAGGAAGGGAAGGAAAGAGGCCCGTTCAAAGTTGAGCCTCGCTACTTCTGCTTCCAAGCCGAGGGCGAACAGGTTGGTGGGATGGAGGAAAAAGTTTCCCTGACGACTTTAGTTTCGGCTTTCGTGGCTTGTTTTGTGTTGTGTGGTGAATTGTGTGTGTCTGTTTGTGTGTGGAGGTGGTGGGAGGGAAGTGTTCTCCTCCTCTTCCTCCTCCTCCTCCTCCTCAGGTATGGCGTGGCGGGAAACAGGTGTGAGGGGAGAGACCCTGAGTCATAGTTTTCCTGGGAGTCCTTCTCTTGTGTGGCATCGTTTTTCCCATGGTGCGTTTACAGCATGGAATGAATGCCCTTGCGCCCCACTTTATAGCCATCGCGTCTTCCTGGGAGTTATAGTTTCCCAAGGTCCCTGCCCATCTCTTGGTGCATTTTAGAGCAGGCATGGGCAAACTTGGGCCCTCCGGGTGTTTTGGGCTTCAACTCCCACCATTCCTAACAGCCTGCCGGCTGTTAGGAATGGTGGGAGTTGAAGCCCAAAACACCCGGAGGGCCCAAGTTTGCCCATGCCTGATTTAGAGTATTGCACCCCCGTGGCTTCATGCGATGGGAGTCCTCCTGGGAGTTATAGTTTTCCAAGGTCCCTACCCTGTATGGAATGAATGCCCTTGCACTCCACTTTAAAGCGATCGAGTATTCCTGGGAGTTATGGTTTCCCAAGGTCCATGGCCATCTCTTGGTGCATCAGCACTGTGGAATGAATGCCCTTGCACCCCATGGCTCCATGCGATGGGAGTCCCCCTGGGAGTTATAGTTTCCCAAGGTCCCATACCTTTCTCTGGGTGCATTTTCTTTTCCTTCTCTCCCCCCCCCCCCCCCCAAGAAGGATATTGTTCTGGGGGGCTTCATATGGGCGCGCGAGAGCCTCTCCTAAGGGAAGTTGGGAAGGGGCTCCTTTGTGGCTTTTCCCTCCTGAGGAAGAAAGTTCGTGGGCAAAAGAAAGGCTTCAGACAAAGAGAAAGAGGTAGCAGGCAAAGTAACTTTTCAGGCGAGGTCTCAGAAGGATATGGGATGGGGGCCTGTGTGTGTCTGTTTCATGGAGGAGTTGGGAAACTGCTTCGTTTATCTTGTATCATTTTGGGTGGGAGTGACAAGGATATCTATTATTATAGTATTATATTATATATTACTATATTATATTGTTATGTTACTATATTATTCTATTATATCACATATATGGTAGAGAGTATATATAGGGAATGCAATAATATTACATTAGGTGTGAAAATCTTTTCGGAAAAAGTTATTAAACCCATCAGGCATCAGGCGCCTTTGTGACTTTTGGCCCATCCTTGTACTTCTGGGATGGGAGGCACAGATAGAAGGCTCTTTTGGCCTTTGTGGGGAAAAAAGGAAGAGCTTTACTGGTTTTAATCTATTGTTATATGTTATTTTAGTTACATGTTGTATTTTATATTTTTGTGAGGCATTTAATTTTGCCATTTACTTTGTTGTGAATCACTTTGAGCCCCCCCCCCCCCCTTGAGAAAAGCGGTATGTAAATGAAATAAACAAGGAAGTCTGGATTTCCCCCATTTTCCCTATCTCCCTCCCCCCCCCCCCTTTTTCTTCTTCTTTTCTCTCTCCCCTCTTTTCACCCCAGTTGTGTGAATGTGGATTGGGTTGGGGAGTCAATGTTGCAAAACCGCTTTGGGGTTTCTGCAGATCAATCCGTCCTGGAAGTGTGTCGGTGAATTACAATTTATTGTGATTGACAGGACAGGAGCAACTCAAAAGGTAGTATGGGCTTCAGGAATATACTTGGGAGTAGGAACTAGAGGTAGGATCTGAAACGGGACATGCTATTATTATCATTATTATTATTATTATTTAAAATTGCAATTTGGTTTCTTTTCTTTTTTCTGTTTGTGAAATAACTTTCATCCTGGCAAATAAGTTGGCTGGCGATCAATAGCCAAAAGAGCGACTCTCTGAAATAGGTCTTCTCTCGAGAATAAAAAACTTTAGGATGATAGATTGGTATTTTTCTATCTCACAGAAGTCCGCTCTTTACGTATTTTTTCATGTTCTGGATGCAGTAAATTTTCATTGTTTTATTCTAATGAATGGGACTTTAAAAAAGAGTTGTAATGGTTTTTTAAATTATTGTTGCCTCATGAAGTAGTAAATAGAGGCTACAAGAGATTGTGTCTTCAATGAATTTAGTCTTTGTTGTTTTACCTTTTTAAATGAACAGAATGTATTCATTGCTGGTTTCTGCCCAGATCGGTATTCCAGTCAGTGTCTTCTCAGCTTCTTGTGTATGTATTAAGTCCTTCCTTTTTAATGCTGGCTATGCATTTTAATTTTTCCGTCATCTCTTGGTCAGCCAGCATGAAGTAAAATTAGTTGGAATCCTACTGTATGCATTGGGAACAGTAATGCCAATGCCTTCTAAAAAGAAGAGGCAAATATTTGGGAAGGCATAAAAGCTGAAAATATGCAAATTTCAAAAATTAAATGCTTTGGGGTTCTTCAAATTTGTAAAGTGGATTCTACAATATATTTAGGCCCATTGTGTTTAAAAATGACATTGCACTGAGAGTACTGAAAGCATCAATATACGTTTCTCTTAAAACTTGAAAATAATCCTGAAATGTAAAAACTATTTTTTTTATTGAGCCCCAATAGCAGTTTTTATTTTGATTGTTTGGAAGTAGGCATTTTAGTGTGCTTGCCATAGCCTGGTCAATATTAGCAACAAAAGTAATACATACGTCATTGAGTTTCATTGAATTATTGCGAAATTTCAATCAAAGTATCTTTTAAAACTTTAAATCAACAGTGGCCTTTGTAAAGGATTTAAAGCCATTTTTGTCAGCAATAGTTCAAATAGTTTGAAATAAATTTGCTGCCCAAACATTGATCACAGGTCCCACTTCTTTTAGAAACAGTCTTATGTTTAACCTTGTGCAAAGTTGTGAAAGTTGTGAGAAGTTCAAATACCACAGGGAAGAATTTTGCCTTTGATAGCAACTATTACATTCTTTTAAAATACCACAATGCTTTTTTAGTATATCATTCAAATATCACCCCATCCCCTCCAATTTGAATTGCCTTTTCCTAAATTTAAATTACATTTCAAATTATAAGAATTTTTCTGAAGCATCATATTAAAAGGAATTCATTTGACCATCTCATAGAGAGATTTGTGTCTTCTTAATTTAGTCCTGAGGAATTTTGCTACAGATCCCATTCCAGGGCTCATTGCTGACTTCAGTCAAATGTTCAGTCCTCAGTACTGTTTTTTTTTTTTGGGGGGGGGGGGTGAAGGTAACTATATAATAACCACCCCCTCTTTTTAGCAGTGGATTAAATCTTTACTTCAGTACTTCCAAGAAAACTGGAGTGTTCAATCAAAGAATTGTGTATGTAAAAAGGTGGGTATACACCAAAGCTGGTATAGTATAGTACTGTATAAATAGGTTGGTACATGTAAAAACGTTTACACGAGAAGAGTTTGTGCCGCCAATTGACCATTTTGTGTCAGATTAAGTGCATTCCTACTTTAGACAGTGAGTCCTGAGAGTTGCGTGTACTATCTACAGTGGTATTCAGGAGCCTACGCAATCATTACACAAACTTGAACTTTCTTTACAGTGCAATTGTTCATGCCTACTCAGAAGTAAGTCTTATTGCGTTCACTGACTCTTCTGATTAAGTGGGTGTAGGATTGTGCTTTCAAACAGAAATGGAGCTTGAAAAATGATGCTCAGATAAAATTGATTTTAGAGGTTTTGTCATTTTTTATGTGAAGTTTTTTTTATGAC
Source organism: Anolis carolinensis (assembly GCF_035594765.1). Lineage (NCBI taxonomy): Eukaryota > Metazoa > Chordata > Lepidosauria > Squamata > Anolidae > Anolis > Anolis carolinensis. Next base: position 195,287,684 of record NC_085844.1, read on the forward strand.
ACCCCCCCCCCCCCCCCAATACACCTTGAAACTGTGAAAGAGTCTGTCAGAACCAGATGTATAATTTATTGTGCAAACCAAGCTGGGAATATAGGTAAATTAGTCAGATGGTTCTGATTCCACAGCTTTTTGTTTTCTTTAAATTTCCTTTAAAAATGGGTGTGTGTTAAAGATGGTGTGGATTTCTAAATTCAAATGTTCCCTGTATTTTCCTTTATTTTGAATTGAATTTCATAGAGTTTTAAAAAAAGTTTAACCGCATCTTTAGAAAATGAATGAATGCACTTTTGGGGATTCTGCATTGTTAACCTGTAACTTTTAAGTAGGCAGAATACCATTTAAGTTAAAATTGATGCAAATATTTCTGTTTTAAATCCACAAATGTAAGGAAAGGAAAATAAGTTAGTCCAGTGAAATAAATAATTTCTTTTGATTTATTTGTAAGTTATTTTACACATAGAGATGTGTTAAAAATCCTATATGCCTCCCCCTTCCTATCCATTCCTGAATTCCTCTCTACAAAGGATTAAATTGGGGGGGAAAGTAGTCCTGCTTCACAGACACCAAAGACTGGTGTTAGAGGAAAACCTTACAGAGTGAGATTCATACAGTAGCCTGCCTTTTCACGGTTCCATTGTGTAATATTGTAAAGAAATCTGGGTAAATAGGCATGGAATTCTTTTCTTCCGAGGCTGATAACTTTCTAGATCATGAAGTTGTCAAGCTCATCTGATATTCAAATGTCACAATTTAGGATTTTAATAAGAAAAGTGAATTGTTTGTGCCTAGGACTAAAGGATGGATGTCATAATTGAGAAGCTAGTTTGAGCGGGTGGCTTATTAAGTCTGCAGTGGATTTATGTAGTCCTAATCATTATTAAAATCCTAATTTTCTTTTTTACTTTATTCAAGAAGATTAAAATCAAGACCTTCAAAGAAATCTGGTGGATCCCTAAATTCAGATTCCCTCTATCGAAAGAAAGGTTTCTTAAGAAGAAGAAAAAATCTATAAAACAAAGAGCAAATAAAATAACCACTCCAGGCGCTTTCTCTTTTTCTTTTCTAATAACCAAGCCGGGAACTATGTGCAGTCAGTTGTGAAGTTTTAGCCCAAAGAAGCCTAGGAGCTTTTCTTTTCTCATGGCAAAGGGGATGCTTTTGAATCTGATAATGTTTGTGTGTCTCCCTGTGGGGCTGGAATGGCAGAGGGGGTTGTGGCTGAATTTTTTTTCTTTCTTTTACACTTTGGGAGAGATTGGAGAAGCAAAAGATGCTTTCATATTTTGCCTTTAAAGTATGCACTCCATTAATAAGTATGTTTAAATGGAAATCAATCTTGCTACAATTAATAGGGTTTACTTTCAGCATAGGAATGCAGTTGTAAGGCCTCCCATTTCTGTGTGAAAACAGGAGAGATAATTTTAGGTCATACTGAAAATTGAAGGAAAAGCTTGGTGCTGATGTATTTGGGTAGAAAAATCACTCCCCTCTGCCCACACACAGCTTTTCCTCCAGATATTGAAATAGAGAGCAATGGTATTTCTTCCTCCCAAGATCTAGGTAGCAGGTGTGTTTGTGGCTAGTGAAGACATTCTCCCCACAAAAAGTTGTGTGATGATAATAACTAAGGGTCTTTATCTGTGTCCCGGGGTTTAAAAAGACAACTTATTTTCACATAGGGACTTAGGACTAAGATCTTGCCAAAAATTCATTATCGGCTGTTCACAAACTGTGCCTATGCATGCTTTGATTTGCAGGGCAGAAATAGATTCTCATACTGGTTACTTGTAAAGGAACTTGCTTTTTGCTGGCAAAATATATAGGTTTTATCATATTTGTTAAAGAGTGAGCAATGTAAGATCTCTAGGATGTTTTAAAGACAACAGCTTAAAAAGAAATCCTATATGGAGCCTGGTTTGATTTAATTATTTTCGCTTGGCATTGTTGTATTCTTCAATAGAACAGGATGCCACTTTTAAATCTTGGCTAATTCACTTGCCTCCAGGGGTGAGTGATTTCCTTCTTACATTGGGAGTAATTGCCACATAACAGGTTAAACACACCCTGAGAATTGTTGTTGATAGCAAGGAGTGATGACTGAAAGTTATGTACTAGAATATATACCTCGTAATGTGTAATAGTAGAAGGTATGGGCTTAAAATAAAACAATTTTCAAATTTTGCATGCAGTATTACTGAAGTAAAGAAGATGTAATTTCAAACTGATCTTTGGAATTAATATCTATCTCAGAAAACTGGACTTCATTCACCTCCATTTGTTAATTTCAGTTTTGCAGGCTCAGTTTCAACTATGCACACTAATGTATTCTTGTTACCCATCCTTTATGATTCTTGGTTTCTTCAGCATCTCTTTCCTTTGCTGGTCATAAGAATTCATTTTCATGGTAGTGAAAAGGACGCCTTCTTGAAACTCTTGGTTTTGTTTTTCATTTAGAAACACAATTTCACATCTGACTTTGTTCTTCTACTCACATTGGACTTTATGTTGCAGTGCAGGCAGTTTGCACATGGAATTTAAAACAGTTTTTATTTTCTTTGAAAAATCTCATCATGTGAAAAGGATTTTGAAGAAAGGCAAAGGGGAATGCAGCAGATAGAATATTTACAGAGCTGAATTTCTCTTCCACATACTGTATCGTGTGTGGGTTTGGATTGATGATTGCAGATTATTTTTGAGTTTCCATCTGTTAAGAGGTACATTTTCTTAAAATTCTCATATCTATGGGAAGGGTTAAAGAGCTGAGGTGGGGAGAAGTGAGAAATTAAAATGTAAATGTACATTTGCACAGTTGTGACGTGAGAGATCCATGGTATGGGGATTTGTTGGGCACTCCTGGATCCTTATTTTGTTTTAAGGAGACTTTATAATCTCTAAGCAGGGCCGTTATTCACTGTAAGTGTTCCATCAGGTCTGTAGAGTTGTCTAGATGAGAAGTTAGCATTGTGACTCTTACAAACTGTGTCCTACCTCATGCTCTGTTGAACTGGTCTTTTTGTAAAAAGCCAGTATATATATTAACCTGCTTATGTCTGTAGCTTCATGTTCCTTCAAGGAGACAAAATAGGATCCCTTCATCCTGTTCCTCTCCTTGAAACCCCCTCATTTAGTTACAGCACTTACAGTAATAAATGGGAATGTATGTTAATACTTCTGCTGCTCCTTATATCCCAGCAAACTAAATTTACTTGAGTTTAAATGAGATGAAAAATGTATAAGAAGCACACTTAAAAATGGTACACATTTTTGAAACCACAAACTTTAAAGCTGTTTGTGATAGGAGATAGAAGCCATTGTGTTCCATTCTGATGTCACTGCTAAGCTGTTCTTTCCACCTTGCTTTTAAAAACTGCCACATGATATGATTTGGACAGAAGTTGGTTCTATATAGCGGCTAGACTGCCAGATTTCCAAGGTGATTTTTCCTTAAGCTTAAATCCATGTGAAAAGTTCAGCTATGTTTTGCTATTTTGTGAAATAGAAGTAAGGAAGATACCAGAAGATCTGAGGGAAACCATTGTTCGCTGTTTACAAAGAATTAAAATGATATTGTATCATATTTTTGTATAATTGTACAACAGTGTCTGCGTGAATATAGTGGGAGCTCTATTTAAAGTGCAGCCACTCTAGAATTGCCCTTCAGTTTATATAGTGTTCTGCATTTATACTGCTATGATCTGAAACCTTACTTGCCTATATGATAATAGCAAGAGGAAAGGGAAGAGCTCTTCTAACTTTTATTATAAAGAGCTATGATTGAATGCACTCATCATATATGAAAAAGGTAAAATGGTTGCTGTACATATAGAGTGTTAAGCAACAGAGTATGTACATAGTGTGTTCCTTGAGGGCAGGATGGGAGCTAACATGCTTCTGGATTTATCTGGCAGTACTTGATCTTTTTAAACGGAAACTGTTTGTGTAATGACTCACACATGCGCGAGTGAACAAAGCACTTTTAGGGAATTTATCCCATCTCTGCAGAGGCAGTTAGATTTTGATCCGTTCTTTTTTTCAAAATCCAGGAAGAGGGACCAGGACTTAAAACTGTTCCCTTTCCCTATTTCCAAACTAATATAAAAGGCAGCAAAAAAGAATATGGATGAATTACTTGTATATTTTAAAGCAGTACTGAAATTGATTTGTACAAGCACTTTTGAAGCTGATTTGTGATGTACAATGACTGCATTTTTAAAACTTGGATTGAATGAGGATTTTGCAAAGTTGTTACGTGAAGGCTCCACTGCATGCCAGTTTGCAAATTTACTTGGCTGTTGCAAACTTATTTTGAAAATTGACAGACTCTTATAGTGGAGAACAGCTCCAAACACAAACCTTTAATAATATCCTTTAATGGCTTGTATAAGGAGATTGTTCAGGTAGATCTATTCATAATCCAGCTAGAAGTAGCAAGTTTTTGCGTTTAACTTAAGAATTTCTGTATGATATGTTTTAACTATGTGTAACACTCTTGTCGTTCTTAAAACCAAGGATATGTAAAAACTAGTAAACTCTATTTATAATGAGTTAAACCACAGGATGGATTGATTATCTCTTATCTGGAAATTAGAAATGCTCCCAAATTCAAAATTGTCCACATGGCTGGTTGAGATAGTGATCCCTTTGTTTTCTGATGGTTCAATGTACACAAACTTTATTTCATGCACAAAATTGTTAAAAATATTGTGTATAAATTTACCTTCAGGCTATGCGTACAAGGTGTGTAAGAAACATAAATTAGTTTCGTGGTTAGACTTGGGTTCCGTCATATCTCATAATATATATGCATAATGGATATGCAAATCTTTCACAATCCAAAACACTTTTGGTCCAAGCATTTCAGATAAGAATACTCAAAGTGTAATTCAAATATTTAATAATAAACTCCATTATTTAGCTAGATGGCATTTCCCCCCTAATTCTGGGCCCACACTGTAATGTGTACAGCTTGTTTTCTCTGGACCACTCAGTTATAGCGTTCACTTCTCTTTCCTTCACTTAGAGTAAATAGAAAAAGTATTTGCTTACTTGAAACAGGTGGAAAATTAAGCTTCTAGACAGAATTTCAAATACGTCATTGAAGATACTGTGTTGTGTTAAACATCTTAGAACAGCAACTCTAAAAATGTATTCTAGTTTGGAAAGGATGTGGAAGGGTTAGATATGAATACTGTATGTGTTTAGGACTAGGGTAAGGATTGGATCTTGTTCTCTGGCAGCATTACAAGCAGAATGGAAAATCTGTTATTGGAAGAGGATTCTTTATTTGTGCCTGCATAGTGAAATATGAGCATGTTATCTGCAGGATAGATCCCTTTTAAAATGTACATGTATGTGTTTGCCATGGATATATTTGAAGATGCCCTCAAAGTGATTGCTTTCTGTTGATTGCCTATATATAGAGGAGGGCAGACTTCTGGCATGATGAATTCACATTTGTTTTTTATTGGAAGCCCAAGGGTTTCCTGTGGTTAATCTAGTTTTACAGGGTTTTAAAAAAAGTAGAATTCAAATATTTGCCAATCATATCTAGGTGGAAACGATATATAGTTAGAATTAAAGAACAAGGTACAGTAGAGTCTCACTTATCCAAGCTTCACTTATCCAAGGTTCTTATTATCCAAGGCAGTCTGCCTTTTAGTAGTCATTGTTTTTCTAGTAAATTTTGCAATGTTTTGGTGCTAAATTCGTAAATACAGTAATTACTACATAACATTACTGTGTATTGAACTGCTTTTTCTGTCAATTTCTTGTAAAACATGATGTTTTAGTGCTTAATTTGTAAAATCATAATGTAATTTTATGTTTAATAGGTTTTTTTCTTAATCCCTCCTTATTATCCAAGATTTTTGCTTATCCAATGTTCTGCCGGCCACTTATCTTGGATAAGTGAGACTCTACTGTACATCTGAACATATTTGGATTCTACAAATAGATTTTCAGCACCAAGTTTGAATTGAGTTTGCAGTTCTTTCACTTGAGACATGTCCTGGTTGTTGCCAGCTTTTCTCATTTTGGCAGTCTATCTTACATAGAAAAAGTGATTTTATTGTTGCCATAAATGTTTGAGAATTGGGAGCCTTCAGAATAGGTCTATAGCAAATTCAAGCAGGTCTCAATCCTCTTTTTTTTGCTTTGATCCACCATATGTTAACTTCTCATATACTTGCTGTTAAAATTTCCTTAGTTACTGTATGTTTATACATAGTACTTTGCCTGTATCTGAGTTGTGAATATTGAAACATAAGGCTGGTGTTTTGTATGGAATCCTTTGCCTTTTGCATGACTCTGAATTAAACCCTGTTCAGTCCAGTGTCTTTCTTGGATATGTTCTTATAGCACTTGGCAGTGGTTTTCTAGGCTGACCATGCCCTGAAATCTAGAGCTCTGTTAGTATATTGTGGAAGGCCATGTTAGCTTTGAAAACAGTTTAGGTCCTGGTTAGTGTGATGTAGGATCAAAGACGCCGACAGTAACTATCAGAATCTAATAGTAACTATTAGACGTTTGAAGTGACTGGATTGTTTGTAGTATGTGGTGTTGCTATATGACAAGTGAAGCTCTTTAACTCTACAAGGAACAGTTTGTTGGAATGGAAGAACATCTCTCTAGTTTAATTTGAAGCAACTTCACCTTCTGTTTCCAAGGCACTGAAACGGTCTTCCTATTGATGTTGTGTTGCAGGAAGAAGGATGGGGGATGGGGACTTGATTTTGACTTAAATCAGCTATGGTTCTGGCCTAAACAGAGAGAACCTAATTAACTATCCATCATGCATTTTCTGTTGGCCAAATTACCTAGGTGGGAAATGTTTTAAGAAGATGGGGGGTATAGACAGACGAGTAATAAAGGTGCAGTAAGAACTTAATGGAACATTTCCCATGAGCCTAATCCTATATACTTTATTATGTTTAGAGCCCCCTTTTTTGTTTTTGCTTTTCTCATACTCCAAATATTTTGTACAGGGGGGTGCTAACCTTTCTGTAATCATAATACAAATACTGTACTGGACATACTCAAATAATATTCTGGGTGTTGTCATAAGCCCCCTGTTCTTATTTAAGAGGTTGTTTTGCCTTTTGATTCTCTAACAGTCTTGGTTTTCTTTGTCATAGCTTCTTATGTTTCTGAATAGTAGTGCTTGACAGCTAGTGAGAAACATTTACAGTTATACTAAATATTTAATTGTTCAAGTCCATTCTCCCAATACCCTGTTGCCTTGAGTCTGGCAGTTGCATCTGTACCTAATACTTGGTGCCCTGGTTTTCTTCTCTGTCCTTGTTTATTACTCGGGTGGATCCATTAATCCGAAAGAAGATGGCAATTTATAATGCCAAGTTATTTTCTTAGCAAACAAAGTTTAGCAGATTCTTTCCTCTTCAGGAAAAATTACTGGCTGACTTCTTTGGTTAGTAGAAGGGAGAGGCTGGCACTGCAGGGTGGAGAACTATGAGGAAAAATAACAGCAAATATAGACACTAAAAAAATAAAACAAAAACAGTCCACTAAATCCTTGAAGACACTTCTGCAAAGTGTAATTTGAAGATAGTATGTGCTGCTTCAATGAACTCAAACTATGTCGTGAAAAGTGGACTTTAATATTTTAATGCTATTTTTACAACACGTTTTTCAGTTGGAATTTGCAGTTGGGTAAAAAGGCAAGATTTTTAAAACAGGTTGGAGAACTTTCAGGAACTTTCTTATTTTTAATTTTTTACCTGGGTCTTTTCTCTGAACACTCATTTTGAGCCAAAATTCTTTGAACAATGTGACAGTCACAGTTTTCTCTCTCCTTCCTTCCTTCTTTCCTTCCTTCCTTCCTTCCTTCCTTCCTTCCTTCCTTCCTTCCTTCCTTCCTTCCTTCCTTACTTATTTTAATAAAGTGAAAATTCAACAATAAAACATGGCCTTTGATAGGTTTTATTTTTATTCAAAAATAAATATTTATGATTATGCCTGCCCACTGTTAGTTTCAAAGCAGTAAATTCTTTATGTAAATCTAGAAATATTTGACAAAACTGATAATTTTTCTTCTATATCCCAGTTAGACTTTTAAAAAGAAATGCTGTGTTTTCTTTAAGATTGCTTCAAGTATCTTGTAGCATATATATAATGTTCCGTATTTGTCTTGCATATGGTGGAGAACTTCCTGTTTAATCTTTTATAATCAATTCAGTTTTACTATATGTTCCAATGACATATGTGAACATGACTGCCTATTAATTTCTATGGTGCTTTTGAAATTCCTGTATCTTTTGTCTTTATGATTTTTTTCTTTAGTAGGTCATGATCACTCCCATTTTATGGGTGGGTACTTGAGATTAGCGATGTTCTTAAGGTTACCTAGGGAATATGTATAGACAACTATAATTACTTAATGTCATTCAGTGTTTGATATAGTCTCAATGATCACTGTACAGCTGTGTTGACATGCTTCTATTCCCTGCCTCTTTGCTGCAGAAAACTTGGTAATTTATAACCCCTTGGGATTGGATGTGTATGGCTATTTATTTATTGGTTTCATCACTTCATTCAAAAATATAGAAAAGAAGGTCATACTTATTTCAGGTACTGTCAGTTTGTGCTTCTGCTATTACGTTTTTGTAGATAGTCATCTTAAAAACAACTACTGTAAGGGGATTAGTATCTTTCCTCCCACAGGAATGTGTGAAAAGCTTTACTGGGTGGGTGAAATATTTGTAGTGGTAAGAGATAGTAGTTTCTTAGAAACAAAGTATATTTGATCAATTATTGAGTAGAAATATTCTATAGTGTATGTTCCTTAGTGCAGCAGTTTGTTTGGGTAGAGCAGCTGATTTGACTACTGAAAAATATGATTGCTGGCCAAAGGAGTTTTAGAACTTGCAATAATTCCATTCTTCTGCAGTCAGTCATTGGCACATGGAGGCAATACAGAAAACAACTGATTGCACATTTTGCTGTGGGCTTTTTCCTGGGCAAATGTGCAACTGGCTAGTGTGGATGTGGAATATAGAACAGACACTGGTATTGAATAACTTTGAGTTACACCATTTTGGTTTTTGGTGATACTACATATAATATATACTTGTATATAAGTTGATTTCATGAATACGCCAAGAACATGTCTTGGAGCCCAAATTATGGATTTTGGTATGATTCATGGATAAGTCAAGGGTCATCTTCTGGAGAAGAAAGCACCAATGATGTCTTGGGGCCAGCCACCCCTGCCGCTATTTCCTTAACTGGATATTTCCTTAACTGACACCATGACAGAAAGAGTAGAAGTGGTTGGCACCTCTTTTAGGTTCTCCTGGGATGGACTAAGTTCTTGCCTTTTATCACTCTACTTAGAGAAAAGGATAGTTCCTTTTTTGCTAAGAGTTAAGGTACAGTATTGACATTGACCCATGGATAAGTTGACCCAGTTTTTGCAGGGTTGATTTTTTGACTAACATTTATAGACTTATACATGAGTATATAGGGTTGTTGTTTATTTAGCATCTTTTCTCATTTTAGTAGAGATAAGATGAGGTAAATCACCATCTTCAGATTTAAATCATTTTTAACTTGCTTGATACTTGACTACGTAGTTGTTGAATGTTTTGGGAAACCTGCAGGAGATCTTTCCACGTGTTCCTTGTTACCTGTTCCTTATTGAAACATCCAGGTAGAATATGAGTTGTTCTGCGATAGACGTACTATGATCCTCAGTTGCTTTTTGAGTTGAGAAATGCAGTGAGACAGAAATTCTGGAAAGTTTTAGATTAAGTCCTCTCTGCTTTTTTCTTCTAGGAGGAGACAATAATTCTGCAGCCTGTTTTCCCCAGTGAAAGGCAGAAGAGGGATCTTATTGCTGTAAATTATACTTTTCTTTTTAGCTATAGTATCAACAGGGTAGGAATAAAATATAATAAGTGAAAAGAGCTTTTTGAATATAGTTCTTTTACTTTACAATGGGAATTCAAATGTCAATCCTTCTTTGCATTGATTCGCCGAATTCTGTGAAATACAAATAACTGAAAGTGAAGTGTCTACATGTAAATATCCAGCCGTGTGTGTGTGTGTGTGTGTGTGTGTGTGTGTGTGAAAGAGACTGTGAATTTGGCCATCTATAATTTGGTTGTTGCAATATAGACATCACAGAATCTTTTGGTAAAAAGTTTTTAAAAAATGTTTCTGAACAATTGAGAGTATATTGGATTTCTATTTGAAGGGCAAGATGTACAATGTATAATGTTAATTTTTTTCTACTCAGATAATTATTAATTTTTGTGTGTGCATGCACATCAGGGTATTGGTGTCTTTCTGAGATTTCCCCCCTTGATTAAGGAATAATTTAAAGGGGTTGTGCTCTTTTGATCAGTATAAAGAAGATCCTGGATCTCAAATTAATGATTAATTTTATTGCCTGAAGCCTTGACTTTGTGGCCTTGCTCTAACTTGGAACAACCAGATCTTCACTTCATTCCTGATTTTTTATTTGGGAGAATTTCTGTCTTGAAGGTTGATACAGTAATAGCATAAAATGAAGTATTTACTTTTACTTGCTGATAGTTCGTGGAGCCCTTCATCAAAACAAAACCCAGCAACACAGTATATGTTGTTGAAAGGAGATTGTTTTTGAAGCATGTCACAATAAAACAGCTCAGAACTTTTTCAGAATGTTACCTTATTTTGAGATATGTTGCCGTTTTTGATTACTGCAAGTGAGTTGTTGCGTATATAGCTTTTGCTCCGGAAAATAGTGGTGGGTTGGGTGGTGATGACTAGTTCTTGGAATGGTGTGTCAATATATACATTATATTGCTTCATAAATAAAGTACTTGATTCTGTCTGAGGCTGTTAGTGTCATAGGGGATAGGATCTTAGCAGTCTTTATACTTTACAAGCCTTAACTTATGTATGTTTATGTGAGTCCATGCGAGAGAGGGGATGGGATTTGAAGAATAGGTGGAATTTAATTATTATGGAAGTTCTCCAACCACTTCTCTTAATTGGTGAAACTGTGTGGTAATTTTTTTTCTGGGCTATATTGCTTCAGATAGCAGGTGGTTAGGCTTTAGGTTAGGCTGAGCCCTCTCTCTGATGTACTAGAACAGTGGTTCTCAACCTGTGGGTCCCCAGATATTTTGGCCTTCAACTCCCAGAAATCCTAACTGTTGGTAATTGTCTGGGATTTCTGGGTGTTGTAGGCCAAAACACCTGGGGACCCACAGGTTGAGAACCACTGTACTAGAGCCTTGTTCAATCTCCCTCCCGCCCATAGCAACATATTCAACGGCACCAAGAAAGAGTTTCTAATGAGTCTGAGCCAGCACTGTAATCTTACAGACCAAATGAAGTGGTAACAATGGCACAAAGAATGGGTGAGATAAGAGACTTTTCTTTATTAATCACACAGGACTTCGTCATCTGATTTGTTTGTAATATAAAGAAACATATACACATACCACAATTTCAACACTGTATATATCATGTGACATATCTTGTTTGGAAGTTTTCTTATATGGTCTAGGACTACGTTACGTTATGTGCCTTCAAGTCGTTTCTAACTTACGGCAACCCTAAGGGGTTTTCTTGGCAAGATTTGTTCTGAAGGGGTTTGTTGGTACCTTCCTCTGAGGCTAAGAGTGTATGTGACTCACCTAAGATCACCCAATGAATTATTATAGCCAAGCAGGGATTTGGGACCAGTCTCCAGGATCATAGTCCAGTTTTCAAACCACTACACTATCTATTGTGAAATATACTGATAAAATTACTGTATCTAAACAAACCTTTATTGGTGATTTACGCTTATTATGAATAAATTCTTAAATCCTGTGCTCTGTTGTTTAAATGTTTTGATATTTATATTGCTTTGTTGTGCTGTGTTTTAGATACGGGTTTATACTTTAAATCTTTGAGTTTATAATTTATATATTACCTTTCAACAATTCTTCATAAATACAACTCACATTTCTTAGTGTACAAAGCATCCTACATAAATGGAGTTTGTAGTTTATCTTTGGATGTATCATGTCTAGTGGCTCTCATGTTGATAAAACAAAAGATAGCAACTCTGTCTAAGAAGTTATCAGTGTTGCATTGAGAATGAAAATAATGGCCTTGTGGTTCTTCTCTTCCCTGATGCCTTATAATGAAAAACTCTGTGTTGGCTGAAACATACTCAGTTGTCACTTTACAACCAATTCACTATGGCTTAATCTCCGATAACAAGCAGCACTTATAATTTTCCAGTTCACATGTCACAGGAAACTGATATTTAACAAACCTTGAGAATTTTAGATTTTGATGCATAATGTAGGAGAGAAGGGGCAAAGGTGTATCGCCATGATGTTTACTCTCAGTCTAATATGTCTGTATGTGCCTTCAAGTTGTTTGCTGACTTATGGCAACTTCATTAATTTCATAGTGGTTTCATAGGCAAGGAATACTCAGAGGTTGTTCTGCTGGTTCCTTCTTCTGAAATATAGCCTGAAGTACCTGGTATTCATTGGTGCTTTCCTATTCAAGCAGTAACCACTTAACTTCCGAGACCAGATGACAGCTGGTGCCTTTAGGGTATTTATGCCAGCAGTCTAATATACCATTGGTTTATTTGACAGAGATGAGTTATGTCTAAACCACGCCATTGTAAGTACCACCCCCCCTCTTATATTTGAACACTTGTTCTTGGCCAAAAAAAGTTTTCAAATTTTTGTTGTATTTTTACTTTTTAAAAACTTTTTCAAATCACTGCAAAACTGAAAAAAAAATAAAGATCTGATGAGTGAATGAATAAATCCTTGAGATGTTAGATGGATTTCTTTTGTGAACAAATATTTCAGCTGGCAAACATGCTGCAGTGACAGCATGTGCTCTTAGAATCATAGAATCATAGAATAGTAGAGTTGGAAGAGACCTCATGGGCCATCTAGTCCAACCCCCCGCTAAGAAGCAGGAAATCGCATTCAAAGCACCCCCGACAGATGGCCATCCAGCCTCTGCTTAAAAGCTTCCAAGGAAGGAGCCTCCACCACAGTCCGGGGGAGAGAGTTCCACTGCCGAACAGCCCTCACAGTGAGGAAGTTCTTCCTGATGTTCAGGTGGAATCTCCTTTCCTGTAGTTTGAAGCCATTGTTCCGTGTCCTAGTCTGCAGGGCAGCAGAAAATAAGCTTGCTCCCTCCTCCCTATGACTTCCCCTCACGTATTTGTACATGGCTATCATGTCTCCTCTCAGCCTTCTCTTCTGCAGGCTAAACATGCCCAGCTCTTTAAGCCGCTCCTCATAGGGCTTGTTCTCCAGACCCTTAATCATTTTAGTCGCCCTCCTCTGGACGCTTTCCAGCTTGTCAACATCTCCCTTCATCTGCGGTGCCCAAAATTGGACACAGTATTCCAGGTGTGGTCTGACCAAGGCAGAATAGAGGGGGGGCATGACTTCCCTGGATCTAGACGCTATTCCTCTATTGATGCAGGCCAAAATCCCATTGGCTTTTTTAGCTGCCGCATCACATTGTAGGCTCATGTTTAACTTGTTGTCCACGAAGACTCCAAGGTCTTTTTCACACACACTGCTGTCAAGCCAGGCGTCCCCCATTCTGTATCTTTGATTTCCATTTTTTCTGCCGAAGTGAAGTATCTTGCATTTGTCCCTGTTGAACTTCATTTTGTTAGTTTCGGCCCATCTCTCTAGTCTGTCAAGATCGTTTTGAATTCTGCTCCTGTCTTCTGGAGTGTTAGCTATCCCTCCGAGTTTGGTGTCATCTGCAAACTTGATGAATCGTGCAAACTTGATGAACCCTTCGTCTAAGTCGTTAATAAAGATGTTGAACAGAACCGGGCCCAGGACGGAGCCCTGCGGCACTCCACTTGTCACTTCTTTCCATGATGAAGACGACACATTGGTGAGCACCCTTTGGGTTCGTTCGCTTAGCCAATTACAGATCCACCTAACCGTAGTTTTGTCTAGCCCACATTTTACTAGTTTGTTTGCCAGAAGGTCGTGGGGGACTTTGTCGAAGGCCTTACTGAAATCCAGGTACGCTACATCCACGGCATTCCCTGTATCGGCCCAACTCGTAACTCTATCGAAAAAAGAGATCAGATTAGTCTGGCATGACTTGTTTGAACTATTATTGTCCTTGTCTTGAACTATTATTGTCCCTCTTAGGTATTCCTCAAAGGGGTTATAGACTGACAACCTGCAAATTCTGCTGTTGCATATCTGTGACCCCATCTACACTGCCATATAATGCAATTTCAAACTGCATTATATGGTCAGTGTAGACTCATACAAGATTAACAGCATTGAACTGCCTTATATCAATGTACACTGACCATATAATTCAGTTTCAAACTAAATTATATGGCAGTGTAGATGGGGCCTGTATCTCTATAAACCTTTAAAAAAGCAATACCAACATGAAGATGAAAGAATTGCAGTGTTTTTATAAAATTTCTATTCCCAGATTTGGCATTTTGGCTGTTTTACAGGCATGTTCACAACCTATAGTATTCCCTGGCAGTTGTTTTTGTATATGCTTATACTTACACTTCCTTACAGTGATTGAAACAGCACAATTGCTTTACTTCCTGTTTGAATGGAGGCACCCCAGGGTTTTAAAAGGAGATATTTGTTGAAAGAGATTCAAATTAGTATAGTTTACTGGCCCATAATCTGTTGTTGTCAAACACTGGGACACAATAGGTTGGAACAATAATAAAGGAAATGTAACATGCTCATCTAATATCTCACATTAGCGTGATGAAAGGGAAAGGAAGAGTAGAGTGGGTTGAAGTGAAGCTTTTAAATGAACCATAATCATAGATGGGTTTCACATACAGTAGAGTCTCACTTATCCAAGCCTCGCTTATCCAAGGTTCTGGATTATCCAAGCCATTTTTGTGGTCAATGTTTTCAATATATTGTGAGATTTTGGTACTAAATTTGTAAATACAGTAATTACAACATAACATTCCTGTGTATTGAACTACTTTTTTCTGTCAAATTTGTTGTATAACATGATATTTTGGTGCTTAATTTGTAAAATCATAACCTAATTTGATGTTTAATAGGCTTTTCCTTAATCTCTCCTTATTATCCAAGATATTCGCTTATCCAAGCTTCTGCCGGCCCGTTTAGCTTGGATAAGTGAGACTCTACTGTAGTTTGAATGGCCAATGCTTTTTTCTGTGGCATACCTTTTTCTGTTTCTCATTGGCAGTGATAGCCTTGTCATAACTGATCTTCAATATTGTTATATGGCATTATTGCTGCTAGTTATTGAATGGCGCAGCAGGTTAAACCGCTGAGCTGCTGAACTTGCTGACCGAAAGGTCGGCAATTTGAATCCGGGGAGTGGGGTGAGGTCCCACTGTTAGCCCTAGCTTCTGCCAACCTAGCAGTTTGAAAACATGCAAATTTGAATAGATCAATAGGTACCACTCCAGCGGGAAGGTAACGGTGTTCCATGCAGTCATGCTGGTCACATGATCTTGGAGACAATGCCGGCTCTTCGGCTTAGAAATGGAGATGACAC
This sequence comes from Anolis carolinensis, assembly GCF_035594765.1. Taxonomy (NCBI): domain Eukaryota; kingdom Metazoa; phylum Chordata; class Lepidosauria; order Squamata; family Anolidae; genus Anolis; species Anolis carolinensis. The sequence continues at coordinate 195,303,209 of NC_085844.1, forward strand.
GACTAGACTTAATGTCGGGGAAAACCTTTATCTTACCAATTGGGTTGATGGAGCCTTTATGCAACAGTTACACAACAAAGGGTTTTTCACCTGCTGGACATAAACAAAGAAACTGTTCTCTTTATTCTGTCTACATACCATGACTCTATAAAGGCTTATATTTCAGAGTTATACATCCTGAAAATACTGTTGAAAATGATAGTTTGGCTTTGCTTGTCTGCGCTAATTTTATCCTAAGAACATCACAGTGATTTGGAACTACTGCAACTTACCTTGGGTTCCATATCATCCCTGGCATATGAAGAGCATGAGTTTGTAGAGTCCAAAGGAAAATTCTCTATTTTGTGACTCTATTTAGTTCATTTGTATATTCATTCAATCCTTGCAGGATTGTACACGGTCAAGATGGTCTGTGAATTTTGTGAAACAAGAAAATATATTCTAAAGAGAAATAATACCAATTTTTGGTGTCACTATGTTACACTGCATATAGTTGCTTGGTGATTTAATTGTCCTTAAAAAAAAAAGACGAAAACTGTGCTATTCGATTTGTCCATAGCTAACATTATACACATAAAATTCATAGTATTCTAGCTGTTCAGTTACTGCTTAGTAACATGTGCTGAATCTAGTAAACTAGTGGCTGACATGATTCCTGGTGAATTTGGAAGAAAAATTAGATTAAGAGAATGGGGTTCCCAGATGTATAGCCTTTGCATTAATACAGTACTCTCACTTTGCACTGTAGATATATACATTTTCCTGTATATTTATTTATTTCCAGAATTTATACCCCGCCCTTCTCACCCGGGGGGACTCAGGGCGGCTTACACAGTTGGCAACATTTAATGCCAAGAACATAATAATAAAACAAAAAACAGTACATATAATCAATTAAAACTATAAAAATACATCATTTAAATACATTATAAAAATTAAAACATAAGTAAATTAGATCCATTTGTCTAAAAACCTCATGCTATATATTCTACACCTATGTATCTAGAGGAACTCTTGGTGTCCTTAGGTGCCAATAATGTTACTGTTTCCAATTTCTCAATATTGTATACAGTCTGACACATGCATGTGCATGAATGCACACACATCTTGCTAAGCTGCAGCTTCTTTGGGGGATAAAGGAGCTATTGTACTTGCCAAACAATTTCATAGAGCCCTCTTCACCATGACCTTTGTCAGTATGGTTGCCACTTTCTAAAAGATGCAAGTTGTGTCTTCTGAATCAAGACTGCTGTGTAAGGGATTCAAAAGAGAACATGTGAGAAGAGGGTTGCAGGAACAGAGGCTAGGGGAAACCCAGCTGTTAAATTATAAAACTGCATGCCCAGTCTTCAAATCATGGTTTGCTAACTATGTAATCTGACTAATGGTGGTTAGCTTTAGCCATATTTAGTTCTATGGGAAATATATTGCTAAATGTAATTTGTAGCACATCATGGAAAAGGGGGAGCAAATTTATGTCATGGGTTCATTACATAACTGATGTGTGTTTTGGGAAATGTGATGTCTGAATTAATATAATCGATAAAATACTCTGATCATTTTTGGACATTTGCTAATGATTTTATAAACCATAGTTTAAGAAGGTTCAGTTTTTGTGCATATCCCTTGTATGCTGGGTTTTGTGTAGAAATTCTGCATTTCATTAAATCAGAATTTTCTATTGTGTCTAGACGGGGAGGTTGTAGGTTGTTGTTGTGTATTAATTTATATATTTCCCGACCTTTCCCCACTTTGGTGAAAACATATAGTTAAAATTTACAAAATACAATACTTGAAAAGAGATTAAACAATTACAAACATCAGTTAAAACTTAAGCCATTGAACACATACACCAGCAAAACAAGTCCAAAATTTCAGTGCATTATTTAGGTGTGATGAGCCTTATACAATCAAAATCCCTGTTGAAACAGAAAAGGCTTTTTGTCTGTGAAAAGGGAATAAGAAAATTATCAGTCTAATTTCCCCGGGAGGAGTTCCAGAGCCTGCCCGGGGGGGCGGGGCGGGGGGTAGCCAATGAAAAGTGTATTTTCCCATGTTCCTACTGGACATAACCAGTGCAGGTGGTGTTTCAGAGAAAAGGGATTCCTAGCAGATACCTATCAAACCCTTCAAACCACAGGCAAATTCATAGGAGAGAATATGCCCCTTCAAATAACCTGGATGAGCCATATAGGTCTTTATGGCATTTTGTATTAAATCCAGAAACAGACTGGCAGCTGGTAAAGCTGTTTCAACAAAGGAGTTTTGTGATTCCTGTAGCAAATTCACTCCTAGCCAAACTCTTCTATTTTTTTTCTGGGGAGAAGCTACACTCAATCTGCTGCATAGCCAAATTCATTATAAAGGTTCCCACCTGAGAGATCTCTTTCTCTCACAAAACTGAGTCTCTTGTCATGGTGATGAACTTATTTAAAATCATTTTGTAATTTAATTTAATATGTTTTTTCTAATTTTTTAAAATCAAATTTTAAGTGCCCTAACTGGAGCCCCGGTGGCGAAGTGTGTTAAAGCACTGAGCTGCTGAACTACCAGACTGAAAGGTCCCAGGTTCAAATCCCGGGAGCAGAGTGAGCGCCCACTGTTAGCTCCAGCTTCTGCCAACCTAGCAATACGAAAGCATGCCAATGTGAGTAGATCAATAGGTACCGCTCCGGTGGGAAGGTAACCGCGCTCCATGCAGTCATGCTGGCCACATGACCTTGGAGATGTCTATGTACAACGCCAGCTCTTTGGCTTAGAAATGGAGATGAGCACCAACCCCCAGAGTCAGATATGACTGGACTTAATGTCAGGGGAAACCTTTACCTTTTAAAAATGTATTTTAGCTAATTATTACAGGAGTGTTAGGACAGGGTTTTGTGTTTATTTGTATACTTGTCTTCTGTCTTTTACTGTTGATATGGTCAGAGGACTAATCAATAAACAAATCCATCTATCATTAATGAAACCTGGCCTTCTTGGCTCAGGGTTGGATCCAGGAGCACACACAAATCGTGGACCTATATCTTTAGGGGAAGTAACTCCTTGAGACATTAATATACATCAGTTATACAGAATAATAATACAGGACTGGTCAGAGATAGGAAAGTTAGTGAAAACATGGCAGGGGGTTGGACTAGATGGCCCGTGTGGTCTCTTCCAGTTCTGTGATTCTGTGATTCTAATGCCACTAAATTACAACACTAATAACTATACTTTAATTTTGTTTACATTGAAAATATATTATTATTTTCATTCTTTTTTTAGGAATTTTATTTTTGGTTTACAAACAAAGGCACCCATATTCCTATTTTATAAAACTGTATGATAGAAAGTTTTGTTTTCAGAAACTGATCTTGCAACAGAAAACTCCACTGAAAGATAGTGTTCTTCCTCTGCTCCCAATTTTAAATTCTAGCACAATTTATGGGTGATTTGTTTTTGAATGCTGTTACTGCATATAATATTTTACAGTTTCAGATTATTTTTACTCTTGTAATTTTAATCTGTATTTTAAATTTTAAATTGCTTGTAGGTAAAAATATTTTGTTGATATATTGCATAGCTTCACTGAAATCCTTTGCTTTCTTTTTCTTCATATGTCTGTCTCCCTCCCCGCTTCCTTCTGTGTCTCCCTCTTTCATTTCTCTGTAGTCCCTCCCATTTTCTCACTCTATGGCAGTGGTTCTCAATCTGTCGGTCCCCAGATGTTTTGGCCTTCAACTCCCAGAAATCCTAACAGCTGGTAAACTGGCTGGGAATTCTGGGAGTTATAGGCCAAAACACCTGGGGACCCACAAGTTGAGCACCACTGGCATGATTTCCCATGAGTGTCTTTGCATCACGAGGTAGGGCACCATGGGCTTTCTCACTCTTTTGTTTTGTTTTTTGCTGCCTGCTATGCCTGCTACTTGCATGTTAGGACTGCTGTCACAATGGAGTGAACAACTCAGATGTGAAGGTCAGTAACAGGTCAGGACAACATGGCTGGTGGGATGCAACTTACATTTTTCTCCTTGAAGCCACAATTTATACTGTTTTATTTGGAAAAAGGATTCTTTATGTTCTGGCCTGTTTTCATACAAAACATGACTTTCTTCAATCACTACTAACACATGAGTTCTTACATTTAGGAGTAGTGTTAAATCAAGAGTTCTCTAGTATTTCCCTTTGTCATGCATATATATGGAGCCCCGGTGGTGCAGTGGGTTAAACCCTTGTGCCAGCTGGACTGCTTACTTGAAGGTTGGGTTCCTGACCTGAAGGTTGAATCTCGAATCCAACCCGGGGAGAGCGCGGATGAGCTCCCTCTATCAGCTCCAGTTCCTTGTGGGGACATGAGAAAAGCCTCCCACAAGGATGGTAAAAACATTTTAAAAAACTCATCCAGGTATCCCCTGGGCAACATTCTTACAGAGGGCCAATTTTCTCACACCAGAAGCGATTTGCAGTTTCTCAAATGCATATATGTTACTATCAGTCTATTTATATCGCCTAAAGTTATGTGAGATCTTGTCAACTCTGCTGAATTTTTTAAAAAACATACTTGAACTCAAGAACAGGGACCAATGTGAGTTGCCGATACTGATATTTTCTAGACTCCTCCTGCCAGTCTTTTACTTTGATGGTAATCCAAGGGGAATTCTCTTTCACATATGCATTCTTCAGACTTGCTTTCCTGCTCAGATTTTCTTGCACTTCTCTTTTTCTTGTACTAACCTATCTTGGTTCTCTTGAGCAAATTTCGTCTGCACACTTCGTGGTGTAGTTTCAACATTGCATGTCCAGTGCAACATTTCTATTTTATATTTCAGGCATACAATTGTACACTGTCATGTGTTTTTCTAGTGATACCACATTCTAATTTTGTTAATGTGAAATGTATATACAGTAGAGCAGAGGTCCTCACACTTTTTAAGTGGAGAGCCGATTCACAGTCCCTCAGACTGTTGAGGGGCCAGACTATGATGAAATAGTAAAAAAATTAGGATTGTTGTTGTTGTTGTGTGCCTTCAGGTCATTTCAGTCTAAAGTTTAGGACAGAGGCCAGATAAATGACCTTGGAGTTTGGGGACCCCTGCAGTAGAGTCTAGCTTATCCAAGCTAAACGGGCCGGCAGAACCTTGGATAAGCGAATATCTTGGATAATAAGGAGGGATTAAGGAAAAGCCTATTAAACATCAAATTAGGTTATGATTTTACAAATTAAGCACCAAAACATCTTATTATACAACAAATTTGACAGAAAAAGTAGTTCAATATGCAGTAATGTTATGTTGTAATTACTGTATTTACGAATTTAGCACCAAAATATCATATATTGAAAACATTGACTACAAAAATGGCTTGGATAATCCAGAACCTTGGATAACGAGTGAGACTCTACTGTACTTCTGTTTTGTCCTCCTGTGAATCTTCTTGGGTTATACATGTAATAATGTCCGACTGGACTTACTCAAATAGTTATTCCAATTTTCCAAATTCCATTTTTTTATTTCTCCATTCCCAGGCTTTTACTGCCTTTCCTGCTAGAATCATTGCTTTAAATAGATCTTGGTTCTAGATACTGAAAAGATCTGAACTTTCCAGTTTGTTTCCAGAGGCAGCCCTCTGTAATTTGCAGTGATCAAAACAGGATAACTGCCTTCCAGATATTTAGGGCTACAAGTTTATAGGGTTGAAGATGAGTTGAAGATCAGAACATCTGGAGGGCATCAGGCCTAGACTGACAAAAGGCACTTAGAACAACCAAGGGCAAATATGAATCTTATTCTTATTCTTTGTGGGAGGAAATGAGACATATAACTGTCTTGAAACCAGATGGAACAACACACAGTTGGGCAAGCAAGCCACTCATTAACAACGTCTGCATTTTGTCTGAATTAGTGTTGGTATATTGGCCACTATTCAGTCTATTAAGGTTCACAGGTAGTGGCTAAGAATTTCTTAGCTTTATACTGTCAAAACCCAGGTAGTACCTCACCTGGGTTATGTGAAAAGGAGAGGAAAAACTGAAAATATCTTATCTTACTCTGAAAGAATCCCTAACCCTCTAAAATAGCCATAGATAAAATACACCATTAGGATTTAGGAACCATAAACCCAACTTGTCTATTACATTTTAAAGTCATTTTAGATTCTTGCCCTATGAGGAAATTATGGCTGTAGTAAGAGAGCTCATAATCGTACATGTTTTTGATAAGAGTTTACTGCTTGGATGATGCCATGAGTTTGATTCATTCCCCTTTTTTGTATCTGATCTCCAACGGTTTCAGGAGACCACCCTCCCATCCACTTCTAGCCTAGAGTATGAAGTGATGCGATGCATAATAACTTTTTCAGTACTTCCTTATTTCCTTAATCACTGATCTAAATAGCGACAGTTTACTATTAGGTGTTTCCTATGGGCCAGGGTTGGTGAGCTTCAGATACTTCGCTTCTCCTTTTCTGTCTCTAGGGTTCAAAAATAATTTTTTCCTAGAAACATATATTGAAGTTTAAGTTTACTATGGTTTGAATCAAATCCTTAGAGGAAGCAGGAATCCCTGAATCTGATGCTGATTAAGCCATTAGTTGTGGTTAACACTTGCAATGACAACAACTTAAAAATAAATGAATATATCCAACTTTCTAAGTGGTGAAGCAATATATTTTAATTTGCAAATGAAATATTTTATTTGGTGAGATGAAGCATGGGGGAAATGTTAAGTTCCAATGGTTGACAGTATGTGAACTGAAAATCATGTCAAGCAGATTTGCTTTCTTACTAGTAATATTGTCTATAAGTTATGAATGAGGGCAACTAGGCACTGTACATGCAAACTCAGTGGAGTCATCCTACAGCAGTGGTTCTCAACTTGTGGGTCCCCAGATGTTTTGTCCTTCAACTCCTAAAAATCCTAACAGCTGGTAAACTGACTGGGATTTCTGGGAGTTGTAGGCCAAAACATCTGGGGACCCACAGGTTGAGAGATGAGACTTCCCTTTAATTCATTTAATTTTTTTGTACGTTGTGTCTGCTTCCTTAATTTCCTGATAATTACTGTGGCCTTGTATCCATGTGCAAGTGTGAAGGATAGGTTTCCTGTACTAGAAAGCAATGAAAGCATAACTTATATGGGGGAATTCTGTTTCATTCATTTTTTTCCACCCACAGTTTAATTTCATTCATGCTTTGTATTTGTGTGTGTGTTTAATTAGGTTGTGATGGGAAATTATCTCTATTCAATAGTGAAACTCCTGACTTTGGCCCAAGCTGAAATTTTGTCTGTTACTTGAGTACATAATGGCAGGAGGATTTTTTTATTTTAAAAAATAATTTCTTCATAAAAGCTCCTTAAAAGAGAAACTGTTTTCCTTCCTGGTGCTGCCACCTCCCCAACCCCCCTAATTAAACGGTTTGAATTTGCACGTTAACCGCTTGGCGCTTCCTCGGCTCCTCAGATGATTAGAAAGGGATATTCATTTATGCCTTTTAAACGCCGCCCCGATTAAAATCAGAGAGATTTTTCCTTCATCAAAATCTAACATCCTTGAAAAATTAATTTGATGCCTCTTGTTATCAATTAATTGAATCTCGTTGGGAAGGAGGCTCGTACGGCGGGTGGTTGGAGCTGGTCCTTCTGTTCTTAGCTGCTTTTTAAAAACACTCTTTTTCTTTCCCTTCTACCACTTCTTCCAAACACTCTGACATTATAAAACTTGCTTTTTTATTATTTTACTCTTCTTGTAAAATAAATGAATAAAACTTTTTTCTTTCTCCCCACCACCCTTTCTTGGGGTATCTTCATATAGAAAGGAAACCTCCTCTTCTTCTGACTTCCTAAGAAGATGTGTGTGTGTGTGTGGAATTGTTAGCACGTTAGCAGTTTCTTAGCAATATGGTTGGATTTCATTCTCTTTCAAATGGGGATATTGGATATTTCATTTGAATCTCCCTTTCAATTAAAAATATACTCTACCTTCTCTTAAACCTGCTTCTTTTCTCTGATCAAGTAATTTTTTGTTGCGAATTTCGGTTCTTCCCACGAGACAGGTTTCCTCAATTTGAATAGACTTTTCTGCCACTTTATTAACTTCTCAACTCTTTGTCCCCTTTTCTGCTTTTTTAGACAAAAGGGGAAATAAATGGTACTGACTTTTTCACATAAGTGTATTGAAATAAATTTTAAAGAAATAATACAAACCTCGAGAGAGAGAGAGAGAGAGAGAGAGAGAGAGAGAGAGAGAGAGAGAGAGAGAGAGAGATCTTATGAAATTTTACTGTGAAACTCCAGGGTTTTTTGAAGTTCAGAACTCCCTATCGCAGTAACACCGTATTTAATTTGTACGCAGTGGATGGAGGAAGTTTTATACTGAAACAGAATAGCGTTGTGTGAGAGCAGATTTCACTCTCCCTCAGTCCCCCACTTCTATTCATGATCCTCCAGCATAAAAGCACAAGTATTTATTCTTGTTAAGACAGTAACGTCTTAACAAGTATAAAAACTTGTATGTGGTGCTCATTTTAAGGTTATTGTTTTAAACCTCCAGTTTGTTTAACTCATAAAGCAAAAGGTCTTCTTTGTTGATTTCTCTGTGCAGAATCATTTCTTAGTTACAATATGTTTTCTTCAGCTGTTCTTATATGCACACTAACATATACCCATATATTTTAGACTTCTTCTAAAAAGCTTACATATAGATTTAAAAATGATGGCAATGAAAAAAACATAGATATCAAGCAAGGTAACTATGGAACAGGTACAACACATCTACTAGCAGCGTCAGGCTTACGAGTAAGTCTGCATAACAGAAATATAATATGGATTCTCTGCTTTGTTTTGTTTTTTGTTTTCCACTGAAAGGTTTGGTCCAACTGTTATTGAAAATGGTGTAGAATAGCGTCAATTAAGAATAGGGTTCCATAGGCTTGTGCTACAAAAACATCCCTATGTGAACCTTTTAATAAAGAAAACCCACCTCTTTCTCCTTAAAAAAAAACCAAAAACTTTTGCGGGATTGCCACAGTTAGGTAGGACTCCATTAGCCAAGCTCACCAGGCTCATAGAAAATTGGATGTGTTTCCTAGATTTGAAGATACATAATTTTGCTGCAACAAGGGAAAGTTTAAAGAAAAGAGACCAAATGGAGTGGGACTTAACTCTTTGAGGTTTTTGCCTCTTCCATTTGGACTACAATTAGCAAGTTTTATCTATAAAGCACCTAAAAAGCTTTTCCAGATGTACAGGGACTTTTAAAAAGAAATTCTGCCTAAGAAAACAGCAGCCAGCATCACACAGGACAGGGCCAACCTGGAACTCAAGGGAAGCTAACTTTTTGTTGCTAATAGAGTTGAGATTTTATTTCCTGTCTTTTATTGTCCTGGTCCCCACCTGGACAAAAAGGGAGTGACTTTTTCCTGTACTGAGATTCCTCAGAATAGTTGACTACAACAACAACAAAAAAGTGATACAAAATGTTGGCCAGTGATTTTACCATTGTCACCTTCCTTCTCCTGCATGCTTTTTTTTACCATCTTTTGCCTGATGAAGAAACCAGTGGAGCTTCAAAAGGTTGCACAGTGTATTTTATTCATCTTGATTTATCAATGAAGATATCACCCTTTTGTAGATTTTGCATTTTTATGTATTTTGCTACATGGCCAATGCAGCGACTCATGGAACCTTTTCCTATAAAATGTACTTGAACATAGGTTTTGAATGGATATGTTTACTTTTTAAAATGTAGCTGCAAAGAACATCTTTTTTACTGTTGAGTCAGCTAGGTAACTATTTTTGAAGGACTGTATCAAGCTCTTTTGGTATCCCTGTAGTGATGATTCAGACTGTTATTGCTTAGCGAGGGAATGAAGAAATTATATAGTGTTCAAGAATTGTTTTCTGTGACTAAGAGACCATAATAGTTGGGGTTTTTTTACACATAAACCAGAAAACAGTGTCAAAATGGTTGTACTTCTGAAAAACCTTTTAATTTTTTTGACCATGTAATGGAATATTTAAGGTAGGTAAAGATTTTCCCCTGACGTTAAGTCCAGTCGTGACCGACTCTGGGGGTTGGTGCTCATCTCCATTTCTAAGCCGAAGAGCCGGCGTTGTCCGTAGACACCTCCAAGGTCATGTGGCCAGCATGACTGTATGGAGCGCAGTTACCTTCCCGTCGGAGCGGTACCTATTGATTTACTCACATTTGCATGTTTTCGAACTGCTAGGTTGGTAGGAGCTGGCGCTAACAGCGGGCGCTCATTCCGCTCCCGGGATTTGAACCTGGCACCTTTTGGTCCGCAAGTTCAGCAGCTCAGCGCTTTAACGCACTGTGCCACCAGGGGCCCCTATGGAATATTTAAGGACCCTCATATTCCTTTAAATAAAACTGGGGTCACAGTTTCTATAGGACATCTGCCAGTCTTCCAAATCGTTGGCCTTCAGTTTCAGCAAAGCATCAGATTTATGCTTACAATGTACAAATTGGTGCACCCAACACGATCATTTACAAATATCAATAGTTTTTCACATTGCAGTCCACCATTCCCCAGACCCCAACTGAAAATGTATGTGAAAGTTTTAACAGTCTTTTTATGGCCACCCAACCTGTATTGTCCTCTATACAGCTAGAGGTTTGTTAGCAATGTCGACATTGCAAAGATGGCAAAAGAAGAGTGGAGAGACACAGACTTTCAGTGTTGTTTTGCTAAAGAGGTTCTATAGGAAACAATGCAATGATGCTTCAGATAGGAAAGTGTGGGATTCAACGTTAGCTGATCTTATCATAGCCATGCATATTATCTGCCAATGTGTGTCTGTCCAGCATGAAAAAAAAGTAGTATATTTGGCCATACAAATGGAAATCATAAGAATAATGGAGGTTGATGAAAGAAAGGGAAAAAATTCACCCCAGTGTGCATTTGAGAAGTTTTTCACTGGACTGCAGAGGTTTTGTTTTGTTTTTGTTTATTTGCACATGGTTAACCTGGCTTGGTTTCATGCCACATGTGCATATAGCTAGATATGAATAAAATGTATGCTGAAATGTGTTGAACTGCCCTTTTCAGTTGTGTGTGTGTTAAGGAAACTATGCTATTTATTTCCTATTGTATCTGCTTCTGATGCAAACCTTCCTATTAAAGAAATAATGCTCAGAAGCACATCAGTTCTGTTAACTGAAGTATATTAATATGTATATTTTATGCATATCAGCTCTGTGTAAAGTTTTATAGACTGTACTGTCTTGCACCTCATTTGCTTTTAGATCTATAGTGTATATGATTCCCTCTTCCCTCCCTCCCATATTGGTGTTTGCCAGTTGAAAATAACATTTCAAGTATCTGATGATATGGACTTTGGTCCATGACAGTTCATATATCTATCTTTTATTGACTGTACTTGAGCCATTCTCTGAACATTTTTGGTGTTAGTGCTAGATAAAAAATACTTTAAATAAAATAAATAAACAACACTTAAATATCAGTCTTTAAGAAGTACTAAAGGATTTGTTACAAAGAGTATTATTTTGTGTAATAGCTCAGTTAAAATCTTTCTGTCTTCATTATGACTTGCATCAGAAGGCAACTGTGCAAAACTGAAAATATTTTGTCTCCAACAGTGCAACATTCTCCAGCTCCTTAAATCCCAGTCTTAGGTAAATTAGACGTTAAAATGCTGGTGAATTCCTAAAAAATTGTGCAAATGGGATAAGCCAGTATAAAACAAACAGCACATGGAGAGAAGAGATATGAAACCTTGACTATTTTGAATAGCTATAAGTAATTTTCTCCCCAATGTGAAAGACAATGAACATTCCTCTATGGTATTCTCTTTATATTTGAATGTGTTGCAAGGGTGTTATTCTACAGAGAAAAGCACATACAGTGGAACCTGTACTTAAGAGCATCCCAGCTTAAGACCATTTTGAGTTAAGAGCTGTTGCTCGGCCCAGATTTCACTTTGACATACCGTGTTTCCCTGAAAATAAGACAGTGTTTTATATTAAATTTTGCTCCCAAAGATACTCTAGGTCTTATTTTCAGGGGATGTCTTATTTTTCCATGAAGAAGAATTCACATTTATTGTTGAACAAAATAATGAACATTTATTATATACTGTACAGTAGTTGTCTTCTCAGCATAACCAGACAAACTGTGAATCCTGTCAAGAATTTCTTGTTACTACCATTATTCCCATGTACAACTGATATGTACATTTACCAATTCTGCATGCTTTGGTGTTCTGTTTGGCAGGCACCAGGCCTGCTTCCAAACAAAAACTTTGCTAGGTCTTACTTTTGGGGGAGGCCTTATATTTAGCAATTCAGCAAAACTTCTACTAGGTCTTATTTTCTGGGGATGTCTTATTTTAGGGGAAACAGGGTAGGAGCAGCATTTTGAGTTAAGAGCTAGCACCAGAGGGAGTGCTTGCACGAGAGTTCAGGGCTCCAAGGGAGCAGCCTCAATGCCTCATGCCTCCATGCCTTGTGTTCTTGTCCGCTCTGGGAGGTTGCTGTCCGCTTTGCTCTTGTCTGCTTTGAGGAAATTTGGGTTAGTTGATTTTGTGTGGTTTTTATTCCTAGTATGTTTGGCTTCATGAAAAGAGAGAAAGAGAGTGCAAGAGAGGGAGGGAGGCTGGAATGAGTACAGTATGAAGAAAATGATGCTTATGCCTCTTTGCTTTGTGCTTCCTTGCCACAACTTTGTCCTACCATTTTAACGTTGATTTTTCTTTTTTATTGTTCCATGTGAATGTGCATTATACATTATTTGTTATTCATAAAGTACATTTTCTTATTTTAAAACACATAACAAAAATGGGGGACGGGATTAGAACAGATCAATAGCATTTCAATGAAAAAATTGCTTTGAGATAAGAGCATGTTGAGTTAAGAGCTCAATCAACGAACAAATTAAACTTGTAAGTCAAGGTATCACTATACTCTTTTGCACAAAAACCCTATTTTCCTTACATTTTCTTTATAGAAAACAGACTTTTGTGAAAATGACCATTTGTTTTCTCAGCAAAAAATAACTGCTAAACTTTGGGACATTGCACACAAGAAAATGCTTTGCAAGATTCTCACTGGTTTATTATTTTTTCTGGCTGAGTTCCCTGATTACAGTGTTCCCTCACTACTTCGCGGTTCACTTTTTGCGAATTCGCTATTTTGTGGTTTTTCAATAAACTCTAAAAGACTATTATAAATCATAAAAAATTACAATTTACAGCCTAAGGAAGAGAGGAAGGAGAAGCTGAAGGGAGAGAAAAGGAGCCCAAGCGGCAACTGGAGGAGAAGGAGGTGATTTATCAACACACGATTGGTTAATAAAGACATAAAATAGTGTGTAAAATAATGTACAAATATTAAAATAAATATAGTGTCCCTATTTCGCGGATTTTCACTTATTGCGCGTGGTCCTGGAACCTAACCCCTACGATGAGTGAGGAAACACTGTATTCCCAATTTTAAAAAATAATTAAAATAAATAATTAAGAGTATTTTTTCCTTCCCCAGTGGAGAGTTTAGGATTAGTGCAGTTCCTTCCTGAGCATATATTTGATGGCGCACATGGTTTCACTTTATGTTACGTATGCCTTAGTGATCTCTCTTATTTGGATGACTTAACAATAGCTGTTGTATTAGAGCTACCGGAAGAGAGATACACTCCCACCTCAAACCTTTTGGGAATTTAGCTTGGCCATCTCTGAAAAAGACTGGGATTGGCAAATAGTAGTTTCCCTTCTTTCATATTCTGCAAGATGAATTCACCGAAGGATGTTCCACCACCCTTAATGTAGGCTTCTTTCCAGCCACACACGTGCGTGACTTCCTGAGTCTCCTAAACAGTGAGGCAGGAGCCCCTGAGTGTGCAACGTCACTATTTAATTAGTCCTCCCTGATTAACAAAACTTGGCGTTCAGCTTCCTTCTGCCCTCATCTTTCCTGGCTTCGAATCAATGGCTTTGATATGCTAATTAGGGAGTAATTTAATTTCAAAAGGCCGCAATTAACAAGGGTGTTGTGGACATGCTGTAGTTAAGCGGCGTAATCTAATTTGCATTAGTAACAAGCAGGGACTAATTAGAAGCTTAATTAGACACTTAGATGGCTCTTGTGTTTACTTTCTTAATGAGATAGAGTGGGGCTCTTTTAAAAAAAATCTTTTCAAGAGCTCAACAGAAAGCAAGCAGTGGGTGAAACCAGAATGCCAGTGCCTGGCACCTTTTCAGTTGCTGTAGGCAGCAAAAGCAGGCCAATTGCTTCACCCAGGCATTCCTTTCTTCTGGAGGGAGGGAGGCTTTGGGTTTGAACCTGGCTGGATACAGTTCAGCCCTGGCTAAAGACACTGTAGCTGCAGAATTATTTAAGACTTATCTGATTTCTTCCAGATTGAAGGAAAGTAGGAAGATGCATTGTACCAGTTTGGATCATTGGCCTTTTTAGTGCAATACTGTCTACAGTGATTAAAATTGGCCTCCTGTGGCTTCAAACATCCCCGGTCTTGCTTGAGTATATTACAGATACAGCATAGGATGCTTGCACATACTCTGCCACCGTGCAATGGCCATTTCCAGAAGGCCTAGCAAATGTATTGGGGAGTCTGGTCTTTGCTAACTTGATATCCCTTGATGCACAATAATTTTGCTTCATATTTTATAGATGGTGGGACAGTTCTAATGGGTTGAATTAATATATTGACCCTTTCCAAATCTGCATTCAGTTTTACCTGTTGAACATTTTCTGTAAAAGTCTCCAGTTATTTCTAAATACTTTGCCAACTGTGTATTGTTTGGGCTAGTTCAGTTTTTAGATGGTATTTCTTCAGTCATAAATAGGAATCCCATATGTACAGGGAAACCCGTTATTTCGGTGATATGGGTGGAAAGAGACAACATGAAATGTTAAGTCCAGGTAACCACTGTTGATCACTTCTTTCTTCTTTAGAAATACTAACATGGGATTTCCCAGGAACTTTGCAAATTCAAGGATTTGTTAAAATACATAGGAAAGGAATGAACACACACACACACATTGTTTTTCTTGTGCTGTGTTCCAATTTTTTTCATTAAAATGAATATGGGACATAGCCAGCACAAGATCGGCAAAGGAAAAAGTGTAGAAGCATGAGACTTGCAATGGAACTTGTGATACTCTTTTAAGTGCTGTATTAATACATGAGGAAGGCTCAAAGGTGACTTCTTCCAAAATAAAAAAGTTGCAGTCAGATGAAAGTAGTAGATGAAAGCATTCATAGGTGTGATCCCATTAAAGGGGGTGCCTGGACTAAGCCAATCCTTGCTTCCTTAAATCTCTTCTAATTTACTGTAATGCTTTAAATTCATTTTAGCTCTTGCAGATTTTATTTTCTAATCCTTTCCCACATTTCCATGTGTTTGTGCATTAATTAAAGGGTAAAAAGCCACTCCGAGCAATCCCAGGTTGTTCTTCTCCTCCTGAACCCAAAGCCTTTTAAGATTAAGGAGCTGTTTTCTGAAGTCTTAGTAGTGCCTAGACCTGAGGAAGAATACTGAGGAAGAATACATATGCTGAAGCAGAGACTGGAAGTAAAGTGTTTGGGAGAAAATAATAGCACTATTGTGATGACACTTATCTTCCAGATATCTGTGATTTTGGGTCTGCTTACTGTAAAAAAAATTCTTACAGTCTGAAGTGCTTCCATGAGTAGGGGAGGCATATTTCTTCTACATTTGATATTAGTCTAGAGTGAGTTTGGAGACAGTATCAAGGTAGCCAATGTTTTGAAATCTTCTGTGAAATAGGAACTACTATGATGCATCAGTGCAGGGGTCCCCAAACTAAGGCCTGGGGGCCGGATGCGGCCCTCCGAGGTCATTTACCTGGCCCCCGCCCTCAGTTTTATAATATAATATATTGCATATACATATAATATTGATAATAATATTATAATGTAATACAATATAACACTGATAATAATACCATATAATAATATTAATTATATATTCTATATTACATATGATATTACTAATAATATTACAGTATAGTGGTATAGTTCAATATAGTAATATATAATGCAAATATTGTGCTATGCTAATAATATAATATATTGTATGTGCATATAATTTGTAAGCCACTCTGAATCCCCTTTGGGGTGAGAAGGGTGTGATACAAATGTAGTAAATAAATGCAGTAAATAAATAAATAATAAATAAATTTTAGACTTAGGCTCACCCAAAGTCTGAAATGACTTGAAGGCACACAACAACAACAACAACAACAACAACAACAACAACAATCTTAATTAACTTGACTATCTCATTGGCCAGAAGCAGGACCACATTTCCCATTGAAATCCTGATAAATGTATGTTGGTTAAAATTGTTTTTATTTTTAAATATTGTATTGTTATTTCATTGTTCTTGTTGTTGTTGTTTTTGCACCACAAATAAGACATGTGCAATGTGCATCGGAATTTGTTTGTATTTTTTTAAAATGATAATCCAGCCCCTCAACAGTCTGAAGGATTGTGGACCGGCCCTCGGCTTAAAAAGTTTGAGGACCCCTGCATCAGTGTATAGATTTTTGGATTTAGACTTGAAGAACTTGAGTCCTGATGTTACAGTTTTGGACATGACATTTTGCCTTGGTCCTTGGCCCATTGCGGTAAACCTTTGGCTGGTTCCTCATCTCATGCATTTAAGAACCACTGCTTTAATATTATCTTTCTATCTATTCAAGGAACTTCTCAGTTCCTCAGTTAAAGAGGTTTAGATGTTTCTCTCGGCCATTTTCTGAGATGTGTTAATAAAATTTGGACAACAAAAATCTAAATGCAGCAGAGTCTCGCTTATCCAACATAAACAGGCCAGCAAAACGTTGGATAAGCAGAAATGTTGGATAATAATGAGGGATTAAGGAAAAGCCTATTAAACGTCAAATTACATTATGATTTTACAAATTAAGTACCAAAACATCATGTTTTACAATAAATCAACAGAAAAAGCAGTTCAATACATGATAACGTTATGTAGTAATTACTGTATTTATGAATTTAACACCGAAATATTGCAATGTATTGAAAATATTGACTACAAAAACATTGACTACTAAAAGGCTTACTGTGTTGGATAATCCAGAACATTGGATAGGCGAAGGTTGGATAAGCGAGATTCTACTGTACATGAAAATACTGTATCAGCTGGAAACAACTCAGTTCCTTGTTTACTTTTATTTTGTTTGTATAATCTTGCCAAGAAAACCCAATTATAGGTTTGCCTTAGGGACTATCTTCATGGCATCTTAAAACATTATTTTCCCTTTTGTTGTAAAGTTTAAGTGCCCAATTAAGGGCAAGATTAACTGGTCTTGTTGTATAACTTGCTGTGGTAGTTTGGGACTTTGTTCCTTTTCACAGCAGGCAATTCAAGTACCCTTTAGGTGTTTCAGATTATATGTATAATCCCTGACTATTGACTTTGCTGGATATGGATGCTGTACAACAAAACTTCTTGAGGGTGCCTAGCAAAACTGTTGTTTCACCACTTTCACGTGATGGTGTACCAGCTAACTCTGCAGCTAACTTTGTTAACCCTTGTCATTGGGTATTGAAGCAGTTGCTTAGCTCCAGGTTGATGTGTTTCTTTTCTGAGTGAAGACCTTTTGTATTCACTTCTGAGTGAAGACCTTTTGTATTTTGCTGGGGTTGATAAATACAGTGTTGTTCCTGGGCTCCAGTTTTTCCTTTCTCTGTGCATCCAGAGTCTGAAAGAATGTATTGGGCAAACCAATTTGATTGAAATGTCGGGGAGGGGCTGAAATTGCAGAATTAGTTACTGAGTATGAATTGTCTTACAGCTGTGTGAATTTCGATCTCTAAAATTATGTTTACCAAGAGTATGTTCCAGCAGCTAACCAGACCTCAGACCGAATTCTGCAGCAATATTCAAAATAGTTTTATGCTAAGGTATGATAGAAAATTGGTCTGTTTCCTAAATTTTCCAATGGGGGGTAAGCTTCAAATGTATACAGTAGAGTCTCACTTATCCAACATTCGCTTATCCAATGTTCTGGATTATCCAACACATTTTTGTAGTCCATGTTTTCAATACATCGTGATATTTTGGTGCTAAATTCGTAAATACGGTAATTACTACATAGCATTACTGCATATTGAACTACTTTTTCTGTCAAATTTGTTGTATAACATGATGTTTTTGGTGCTTATTTTGTAAAATCATAACCTAATTTGATGTTTAATAGGCTTCTCCTTAATCTCTCCTTATTATCCAACATACTCGATTATCTAACGTTCTGCCGGCCCACTTATGTTGGATAAGTGAGACTCTACTGTACTGTAGTATTTAAAAAAAAAGTGTAGTCCTGTAAATTTGAGCTTCATAATTACTTTTCAGACTAATTTGGTTTGTTTTTGATGGCTCAGACTATCCATGGATTTGGATATAGGAACATGTATTTCTACACCTACGCGATTTTGTGTGTAACCCTATCTGGGATGTGTTTGGTTTGGCTTCCATCATTGAGTAATCAGGAATAGTTTGCTCCATAGACACTATAGTTGTGATGTACCATCTCCTCTCTTGCTTGTAATGTTGCATATTCGGTATTCTCTAAATTCAGTGAGAGACAAAGTGGAAGGCAAGTGCATGAATGGTGTTGATTTTGACCATTTGGGTCTGGAGCACAAGAATGCTTTCTGACAGTTAACACATATGCTGTTCACAAAATCAAGATAGAGATGAATTTTCTCTCTTGCTTGTCCCTATTTTTCTTGCTAGATGAAGCACAGCACCGTTAACATACAGTATTATACATTCTTAGGTATTTAGCTATCTCAACATTTTGCAAAGAAAGATTAAAGGACATTCTTACAACTGCTTTCCATGTTTTTCTACTGCTGAGTATAAAAGATTGTGTCAGATGGTCTTTGAGCTTTGTTTTTGCAAGGGACATTTATTAAGTAGAAGACATGAGTCTTTATAATGTATACAGGTGTCTGTTGTGTTTTGTATAGGGAATCCATTGGGTAGGGAAGGCAACAGCAGAACCTTTGATGGAAGAAGGTTCTGTGGCAGTTGGCTTCACCATTGGGAAAGATGTGAACTCATGGAGTTTCTTGTTGCTCTCCGTAACAAATACATTCTTGGCAAGAGAAGTTATTTATTCTGTGTTTGTAAGAGCAAAGCACAGGGCTATGAGGTGATTAATTTATGATTGAAGCAGGAATCTGTTGCAAAATATGTGCAGAGTTGGAATATCAGTTACAGATGCTCTAAAAAGGAGGGGAACCTTTGACCTATTCAGCTTTGTTGGGTGTCCAACCCCTTAAGCCTTGGCATGACTGGAGCTTGGAGTCTATAAATACTCCGATGGGTACAGGATCCTCATCTTTCCTTGTAACTCTTGCTGCAAGCATCTTAGGTTGCCTTTCCTATTTTGGAATATATGAAGGTAGGGTCTTAAAAGTGAAGTGGGATAGAGAGCATGTGGTGTTAGCCTTATATTTAGTAGCAAGAAAAGAGAAATAATATGGTAAAGACTCAGGTTCAGTGGGTGGCATTCCTCTAAATATTGCAGTTGAGGTGATGTAAGGGAAGTATGTTCTCTGTAGTCAAAGGAATAAGTTGTGAAAGGGGAAGCATGAAGAGTATATTGAGGGTCCAGGCAGTTTTTGTGTATGATAGCACTATCATTAATGTGAAAAATTCAGAGTGCTTCCAAAATATGAATGGCTGCTGAAAAAATGCATGTTGATGCTGAATGCTTTCATCAATATTCTTATTTTGGGGGTTTATTATTACACATCTAAGGTTTTATTCTATGTATATGTGCAATTATATGTACACATCTGCAAATACTCGTTTTTAAAATTTGAAAGAATAACATGTATGCATTGTTCTGTGTCCTTAGTCTCTGTGGGAGATCTGTGTCCACATAGCAAAACCAGCTGATCTCTGTGCTCTCCCTTCCAGGGAAACCCCAGGCATCCATCAGTCTGTTAATTGCACTAATTAGAGAGTGTGGAGGTGTTAATTGGAAAACCGTAGTTTTGTGCCTGTTTAGGGGAAGCAAACGTCAATAAAAATTAATTGATGACTTGGCATGGCATATGCACTTCACAGGTTAGCGGAGAGTCAAAAGATGTCAAGGCAAATGTTACTGCTCAGATTAAGCAATTGTTAATTAAAAAGCAGCTGTAATTAATATGACTTTCTGCCATATGGTATTAGGTCGTTCTCTTTCTACGCTTGTAGCTTCTTTCTTTCTTTCTTTCTTTCTTTCTTTTCAAGTAAGAGGTATACTTGAAGCAAACATAGAAAGTGAGATAAAATTAGGTAATATTGTTTTTGAAACACTTTTTCAAATTTCCTGCTGAGATGGTCAATAATGAGCAATCCATTTGCAAATCTTCAGTCCATAATTGAAGGATGGCTAGTACCCCCCTTCCCATAGCTCTTTTGTATGTTTTACTTCGATATGTGATTATTGTTCCCAGAGAGACTGGAAAAAGTAGTATTGCTTCTTTGATGTTTTACTTCTCTTTTTAATTTTTTGAAAGATGCTTTGCATGAAACAAGGTTTTTTCAGTAAACAAAGCCTGTCAGGGTTGTCAAAATCTTCCAGTTGTCAATTCTCATTGACTGCCATTGTGATATATCTTACCAACCATGTCTGTGTTTCAAGAACGCAGAGACACACCTGTACAATGTGGGCAGACAGTCTGCCCACATTGATGGGATGTCATTTAGAGGAAAGTGGAATGTTCTTGGGTGTCACCTGGCTATATACTGCATTCTTGTTCTGGTTTGTGCTCACATGGCTCTGAACCAAAACAACATGATGTACCCTGCCATAGTTGTTGATGGGAATCTATTTAGTTACGCTATAGGAACAGGCTGTAGTTATATCAACAGCTCCTTTACATTTCCTGTCTACTGTATTGATAACCAGTGATAGGAACGTGGTAATTAAGATGAATTAAGTGATGAATTAAGTTGGAAATCTGCTAACTTACGTTAAAAATATTTTTCAACGAAAGGCATTGACTTACAGAGCCAGCATGCTGAAGAAGTTTGAGTTTTGGACCCTTGTTCAGCCACGGAAGCGCACTGGGTAAGCAACACTCTCAGTCTCAGAGGAGGGCAAAGATAACCCCCCTCTGACCTTCTGACACAATCCTCTGACATAATACCTTGCCAAGAAAACCCCGTGATAGGGTCACCTTAGGACCATCATAATCAGAAGTGATTTGAAGATTCAAAACAACAACAACAACTTCTATTTGCATTTCAGCATAAATATTTCTGCACAATTACAATTAAATGAGCCAGTGCTAAAGTGTCCACAAATATTACATTACTCAGTTCATAGCATTGTTCTCTTGAATTATTGCAATACTACTACTTTCTTTTCATTAGTCCCCCAAGGTTTGGATATGCCAGGTTCCTTACTAAAGAGTAGTTCCAATGGGATAAACTGGTGTAATAAGCTTTGGAAGTTAGCAACATTTTTCCCCACTCCATTTCAAAAAATAAAGGGTGCAATCAAATGCACATTTATTCAGAAGTACAGTTGTTCCTCCACATTTGCTGTTTTGACTTATGGATTTGATTTTTCATGGTTTTGATTAAAATGATATCTCTGGGAATCTCTAGGTCCTTCGTGTGACTATGTGGTCAACTTCCTCTAGTCATACCGGAGGACCTATAAATTTATAAAGAAAACATCTCCCTAGGAATTTCTAGATTCCTCCCAATGTGATTCTGTGATCAGCTTCCAGCATGTTGACCATAGAGTTGAGCTGGAACAGCTAGAAATTCTTAGATAAGTGTTCCCTCAAGGAAATAACCCCTAGCAATTTATTTGTGGATGTTCACCTTCATGGGCATCCTGTGTCCCTGTTCCCAGTGCATGTGGATGGAGGACTGACTGTAGATCACATTAAGTTCAGGGAAGAAACTCCTAAGTGCACCTATTATTTATTTATTTATTTATTTATTTGCTGTATTATACCTTGCCCTTATCACCCGGAAGGGGGACTCAGAGCGGCCTTACAATGGGTAATAATTCAATGCCATGTAAAACAACATATAATTAAATAAACATAGATTAAAGCATAGAAGTAAAAACATAATCATTAAAACCAATTATTAAAACAACACAATCTGAAATCATATTGTAGGAGCCGTTCCTGTCATTATTGCACATATCCCAACTTCACTTATTGTACTGAATTACCAAAGACTTGGTCCCATAGCCACATTTTTAATTTCTTCCTAAAAGTCAGGAGGGAGGGAGCCGACCTGATTTTGCTAGGGAAGGAGTTCCATGGCCGAGGGGCCACCACTGAGAAGGCCCTGTCTCTCGTCCCCACCAACTGCATCTGTGAAGGAGGCGGGACTGAGAGCAGGGCCTCCCCAGACAATCCTAACCTCCGAGATGGTTCATAGAGAAGATATGTTCAGACAGGTAAGCTGGGCCAGAACCGTTTAGGGCTTTATAGGCTAAAGCCAGCCCTTTGAATTGTGCTCGGTAGCAGACTGGCAGCCAGTGGAACTGACGTAACAGGGGAGTTGTATGCTCCCTGTACACTGCTCCAGTGAGACATTTGGCTGCCTACTGTTGCCAAGTCTAAAATAGCAGTCTAAATCTACGCTTCTTTGTAGTCTGCTTCAGACATCACATTCCAATCCATAGTCTATGTTTTGGAAGTTAGGGATGTGCCATGGGTTCACCCCTCCCACCCTATGCATTGATACCATCCTCTGTGTCTTGCCTCCTCTCGTGATAGTCCTATTGTAGACTCTAAAACAGGGAGTCTAGGCTTTATGTTAAATATGCTAACAATTCCTTCCAAAATGTAGTTCAGAGGAAATCTTGGTTAGTGTCAACCACCATTTGTTAGTTGGAGGTCTAGACTAATCAAAAGAAGAAAGGAGGAGCAAATTTGTTGAAGGCTTTCACAGCCGGAATCACTGGAGTGTTGTGTGGTTTCTGGGCTGTATAGCTGTGTTCTAGCAGCATTTTCTCCTGATGTTTCTCCTTCATCTGTGACTGGCATCTTCAGAGGATCCTCCGAAGATCCCAACCACCAAAGCAGGTGAAACGTTAGGAGAAAATGCTGCTAGAACACGGCAATACAGCCCAGAAACCAAACAACACCTGAGGAGCAAATTGTGTGCAAGAGGGACACTTTACTGAGGTTACTGCTTTTGAGGCTGAGGCTAAGACTATGGTTAGAAGCAGGCAGTTGAGTAAGCTTGTTGAACTTAAGTAGGTGTAGGTCTCTTTGGTATATAGAGGAAGGACTATGTGGGAACTATAATATGGGCCATTTTGAACTCCATGGAACAAGATGCACATAAATTGTACGTGAATTGTTTGTGAACTGTAGCTGACTTTTGCCATGCAAATGTGTGCATCTGTTAAAATGTTGTAGTTTGAACTATGATACGTACACTCAGACTGCACCATGTGAAGTAGACCTAAGGCTTATTAGAGAAGGAATCATATATGCATATTTTGAATTAGCTTCTGGTGAACTCAGCCTTCAGGGTGAACATTTGATGTGTTATAAAAGTCATGATTTAAAACTATGTCCAGATCATGGTGTTTTAAAAAGCAATAACCTAAGGGTTTTGTTACCACTTTCTTGAGTTTAGAACCACTTTTAGGGCTCTATGTCATGTTTTTCTTGGCAAGCCTCAGATGCAGGGATAAACTTGCTTTTTCTTCTGCTTCCCTTGGCTATAAAAGGGAAGCGGGAAATTATATGTTGCTGGCATTTATCAATAGAGGGTTAAATATCTGACAAATATGTCTAAAACACTCTCACTTGTCTTGGGACTCTTTCCCTTTACAAGAAAATTGATTTTTCTCAGAAAATACATGTGTTTGAAAAAAATTGCCAAACACGTGGAAGTCTGACAATTGAAATTAACAGCTGGAAAAATTATAAATGGAATGGAGAAAACTGGTCTGCATTATAGTAAATAAAAACTGACAAATATGTAGGTTAGGTTATTAAAACTGCAATCAAAAAGTCCGATTTCACTAAAATTTTATCACTTGCCTCCTACACTTTGCTCAAATGTTATGTAAGCTGCACGGCAGAGAAGTATGCAGAAAATATTTATTTTGTCTGATTTGTTCTTGGTATTTCTGTTTTCTAGATCAGATAAACATTTTGCCATGAGCAGTATTAAGGCTAAAGGCACAATTAGTAATATTTGTTTCATTATAATGTTATGTATAGAATGCTTAGCCTATTGGTTTTTAAAGTATTGCCATGTGGACAGTAAGTGGGATTTTTGAATGCCAATGTGTATCCTGTATGTAACGGAATCATCAGGATATATGTCTCTATCAATTTGGAAAAATATAGTATTTTTCATTTTGAAATTTTCAGGATTTTTGTGATACAGTTTTTAGGGACAACAAAGAAATACATGTTTGAAATCCTTGGATGCCTACATGCAATCCTTTCATTTGAACATTTAGCATTTCAGGAAGTGGAAATTATTTGGAACACGAGTTTGCTTACCTTTAAAACAGTTTTTTCTAGTGAAAAATCTCACATCACAGGTGCCAAGGATTTTACCTGGAATCTTTTGTACTCTAGGTATATAATCCATCCTTTATATCTACAGCTGAACAGTACAATGTCCAATGTCATAATTGATATATTTGGTTTATACTACTTTTGTTTCCCATCACAGAAGTCTTTTTGACAGGCTGATACAGAATTAAGTGAGTGCTGGGGTGGGGAGTGGAAATGTTTCAAGCATGATAGGAAAAGCCTTTGCAATAGGACACAATGCTCTTGTTTTTCTAATATTTTTTACAACAGAATTGTGGTTATTTCTTAGGGAGGACATTACCAATATCTTTCCAGATTCTCTAAATCTAGCTATAACTGTTCTTTTAATCAAGGATTTTCATATATGAGGAAGGCAATAGTAAGCCCTCTCTGATCAAATCTTTACAGAAACCCCTGTGATAGGTTTGCCTTAGAGTTGCCATAAGTTAGAAATAACTTGAAAGCACAGAACAATAACAGCTAGATCAGGAAAAATAATAATTATGAAAGCAAAGGTTCTTTTTCTTTGTTGCCTGGTTTTAAACAACTTATTTCGAGAGAAAAGTGTGTGTCATTAGAACTTCATGAAATAGAAGGGCGCACTATTGGAAAGCAGCTTTTTACAATTAGCTTGCAGCCATAAGAGCTGAATGAGATCCCTATTTTGTTTACCATGGTAACTTCATAACTTCTACATCTTGAGCCCAGTAATCTTTGGCGCAGAAAGTTGTTCTTCCAATGTCCTCTCACCCTATGCCTTGGCATCACTATCCCAAATGTATATTTTCAATAAAGACAAAAATGCAGTAATCTCTGTGCCCTTGAATTCTCCCGAAGCTACAAGTATATGTGTGTGTGTGTGTGTGTTTGATAGTGTGAGGGACTTCAGGAGGGAGTCGACAACTCCACATGGGAATTAATGTCATTCATACACCCTGCGGAAATGACTTTTGAAATGCATATAATCTCAAACATGCAAATGAGAGGCTTGCTTCACCCTGTTTAATATGAATGATCAGCTTCTGAATAGCTATTATTACACGCCACATTTCAGCAATTATGTTGTTCCCAGTTTGTCGATCTATCGTGCCAAAAAAAGAAGGGGGAAGCCTATACGGGGAAAGAAATGGTAGGAAAAAGAAATATCTCTCTTCGACCCTCTTCTCTTTTCAAACTTGCTGACTGCTTCGCTGCTCAGGCCCATTTGAGGGTTTTCTGCTTCAGTTCTTTGCTCCAGGAAGACGCTGCCTTCAAAGAGGCATTACTTTTGTTGTTTTCTTTGTCAAGAGACAAAATTAAAATGAGACACCCCAGTGTGTTGGGTGCGTGTTCCAGTTTTGTTTTACTGTTTGATTGTTGATAGCTTTATTAAGGAGAAATGGTATAGAATCAGGGTAGAAAAACATTTCCCATTGATCTTTAAAGAATTGGTGTTATCCATTTTAAGATAATCAGTGTTTTGTCCTTTAAATTCATATAATCATTCGTAATGTTGCTAAAGATAATATGACAATATATTAGAAACTGTTTTCAGTTTCATATATAAAGCAAACTGCTAGCAGCTGTAGTTAAAGTGAAGGCCTTGAGAATGGGGCTATAGTGCTTTTTCAGAGATCTCAAACAAGAGACTAAAATTATATCAAATTAAAAGGATTCTGAAAGAATCTTTCCTTGAGGGCATTTTGCACCTGATCCAAAATCTAGCTTTTGTAATTAAATTATGTCAAGCACATACCACTTGTTGGGGCTATCTGGTGACAAATCTAGCTTTAGGTTTTCCCAGCAATTGTGCCAGATTCTATACCATGCCTCATTGTATTGGGATTTGAGCTGAGGAAGCATTGACTTCAAATAAGTTTATTTAGAGCCTCCGGTGGCTCAGTGTGTTAAAGCACTGAGCTGCTGAACTTGCAGACCGAAAGGTCCCAGGTTCAAACCCAGAGTGAGCGCCCACTGTTAGCTCCAGCTTCTGCCAACCTAGCAGTTCGAAAACATGTAAATGTGAGTAGATCAATAGGTACCACTCTGGCAGGAAGGTAACGGCGTTCCATGCAGTCATGCTGGCCACATGACCTTGGAGGTGTCTACGGACAACGCCTGCTCTTCGGCTTAGAAATGGAGATGAGCACCAACCCCCAGAGTCAGACATGACTGGACTTAACGTCAGGGGAAACCTTTACCTTTTACTAAGTTTATTTAGGAGTTACAATTTTCAGTGTTTGAGCAAAGCAAAATTGAAATTCTCTTTTGTTTTTTAAAGCCGCCACCCCCCCCCCCCCCCAAATTGGACACGTAGATAAAATGGTCAACCCTTTCTTCAGCTTTTTTTTTTTTTTGCATGAGGATTGTCTTTCTGATAACTTATTATAAAAGTAAAGTAGGCAGCCCCATGCCAAATACAACAGAACATTCTGGTATGATTTTTCCTTTAATCCGTTTTCACTGATTTTTTTCTTTAATCAGTTTTCACTGATTTCAAGGTCTGTGCTTTATTGACATGCTGTGGGTACCTCCTGAGATGGCTGATTTTTTTCTGTTTCTTTTTGTTTTGCTGTTCACACATGCTCAGTATTATTTATTTCGTGTCAAAAGCATTGCATAACAAATACATTTTAAAATGATGGGAAAAAAAGGAAATCACAAGCAACTAAATAGTTTTAGACCAAAAACGGGCAGCAGCAACCGCATTGTCCGTAGCTTTAAACAACTCCTCCGTGCATGAGGCAGGACATTGTGGGCAAGCATACATATGCGGAGTTGTTTGTTCTGCTCCACAGTCACACAAGGTGGAGGATTCCTCCAGGTAGTGCCACCTTGCCAAGTTGTCTTTAGATCTGCCCACTCCACTTCTGAGTCTGTTCAGGGACTTCCAAGTTGCCCATTCTTGGTTTGCCCCTGGAGGAAGACCCTCATGGGGGGCCATCCAGTTAGATTTGCCTGGTTTAGCTGCCCAGAGGGACACCCTTGCTGTTGCTGGAGGAACATCAAGAGGAGTGGTGGTTCTCATGAAGCCCTTCCTTGATTTGAGTCTGGTGGGAGGAGGCTGATAGTCATGCAGTGGATGGCTTTCACAGTGTTCAACCTTATTTCTCTCACCGTTAGCAGCAACTTCCCGTCGCGCTTCAGCGCTTCAGGAGGGGCAATGCCAGCTAATTTGTAGAGTTTATCAACAGGTGTAGGTTTAAGGCATCCTGTGATTATTCTGCATGTTTCTTTTAGTGCTATGTCCACTTGCTTCGCATGGGCAGACTTTTGCCAGACAGGACAGGCATACTTAGCAGTTGAGAAAGACAAGGCCAGGGCTGATGTTCTTATCACTTGTGGGTCTGCACCGCATGAGCTGCCAGTCAGTTTCCACAGGATGTTGTTGCGTGCAGCTGCTTTGTGCTTGGTGTTCATGCAGTGTTTCCTATATGTTAATGTTCGATCTACATGCTCAGTAAGGAATTCTGGAGACAGCTGCTATTTATTTTGTCTGTTGTGGACAGGGCAAATGAAGCTAAAATAGGATTTGCCAGAACATAATCTCATTCTTTTCCTGTGCTATCTTTATGGCATTGATTATTGTGGACATGCAGTTGACATCCGAAACTGAAAGTCTGTTTGTCCAGCCCTTCATCATCATCCTTCTGAAGTTGATGCTGCTAAAAAACCTACAGCTCGATAGAGAAGCAGGATATAAAGAGACTTCGTATCAGAGGCTTTGTTGATGGTGGTACTCCTGTAGAGTACTTCATTATGTCTCTGGCAGCTTCTGTGAGATTAAAGTCTGTCTTCTAAACATATCTAGTCTTGATTTGCTTAGTTCCTTGAACAATGTAAATTAAGAATGCACCACAGGTTCCTTCCTTGTTGCAGTTATTGCTGGATGAGTTCTTGCTTCTCTGTGCTTCACATTTGACTGCAATTTCAGTTGTTGCAGTCAGGATGGTTGGAAATAGTGTTACCCATATCCACGTGCCTCTGAATTAATCTTTCTTTGTATTAAATTGTTAATATTGGGAAGGTTTATTTGAACACCCCCAATCCCCCTTCCCCAGTATCCTGTGCCATGAGTTTACTGAATGTGTTTATCTAGTTCTTATTTTAATTCCTATTCATTCTAGAGTAAGCTTGTTTCCTTTAATGGTATGTCCTATGGCTGGTGACATCCATATAAAGTTTTAACTGAGTTTTTTTATTATCCTCTTATTTCTTGATCATGTATATAAATCTTTAATTCTTTGCAAATTGTTTTTTTCTTTACTGTTGAATTAGGACTGTTGAAAGATAAGTTAGACCATTTTCACGCTGGGGGAAAATGGCATTAAAGGCACTTCAACCTGTTGTGAAGGAAGAGAAGAAACCACTGGTTTTCCTTCCAAGGGGTTTCCTTTCTGTTTCTGCTCTAAAAGCGAAAGGGCATCCTCTTTAGAGAAAATCCCTCGAGGATCTGAGGGCTCACAACTGCTTGCATCAAGTCCAAAGGACTCCAAACTTAAGGACTTAAGCAAAACTGCAGTTCTTCAGGATGCTGCTCTGCTTTATGTAGCGAGGCTACCGAAGGTGATGGGGTGGGGACAGGAGTTGTTGCCAGTGGTCCAGACAATGAGGGTGCCTCACCAATGACATTTGGTATTTCTACCCATTTCCAGTCCTGTCCCTCCTCTACCAGCAAGCCAGTTGGTGTACCCAAACTCATGTTGGGGTATGAGGCAGGGTGGGGTAGTGATTTGAGCATTACACTATGATTCTAAGAGACCAAGGTTTGAGTTCCCACTAGGCCATGGAAACCCACTGAGTGACCATGATCAAGTTATACTCTCAGCTTTAGAGGAAGGATATGAGAAACCCTCTCTGAAATATCTTGCCAAGAAAATCCCATCATAGGTTTACCTTACGGTCAACATATTTGAAGCCACAACCCAACCAAATTGGAGTATGTTTAAAAATGTGTAAATCATGAGGGGGGGGGGGGGGGCTGGTAAAAATTAAAAGCCTGTTATAGAAAGAAATACCTACCTATTCTGCTTATGTTGTGGCAGTAGATTTCACTGCCTGCTGATAACTTAATATAGCTCAGATGCTATAGCTCAAATCTTTGCTAGAAATCTTGCTCCCTTTGTTTTTTATTCAGGTGCTGCTAGCAAGTCATGATGGTTGAATCTGCCTCGGAGACAATACGTTCCACTCCCTCCAACCAGAATGGCGTCAGCAGCCTAAACAATCCAAATGATGGAGGAGGAGGTGGAGGTGGTGGAGGCGGTGGCGGGTGTGGAAGAGAAGGAGGAGCCAGTGGAGAAGCCAATGGAGAGATGAGCCCAGTGGAACTCCTGCATTTTCAGCAGCAACAGGTACTGACAACTTTGTTCTGTCATAGTCTCTGTTTCATACAGATAGATTACCCACTCCATGTTTTTTTCTTTTACATTTTAATAATATTTTTATTAATAGTTCTTTTGAATACAATAAATTAATACAATAAAATTGCAAATCTTATTTTGAAAAGAAGTGGAAAAAATATTGAAAAGAGAAAAACTAGAAAAGGAGAATATATATATATATATATATATATATATATATATAGACAAAGAAATTGACTCCTTTTGGTGGCTATAGATATACATATGCTATATTCATACCCCTCTCTTTAAAACTGTTTTTGTAATTTATATCCCACCTTTCTCGCTGTATGGGATACAAGGTAACATATATTAAACTATATATCAAATATTTCCTTCATTAACTAAATGTCACCAATGATTTTTCTCTAATTAAAATCAATCGTTTTTACATTTTGGCAAAATCAGTCAATTTCAACAACCGTTCCTCTCTAGTAGGTAGTGTTGAGAACTCTTTCATCTGTGTGCCTACAGCAGTCTTGGTGTTGTTGTCATATATTGCACTAATATTCCATGGATCTTTTCCAAATATTCATCCATGAGTCCCAAGATGAAAAGTATTGTTTTTAATTGAATGTTAACCTTTAAGATCCTCTTGATCAAACTATGGTTTTGAACCTATTTTTTCTTGAAGATATTCTTTCTGTAGTTCAGAATAAAATATTGGTGCTTAGCTGAAGGAGAACATTTAAAATAGCTGCTACTTCAGAAAATCAGTAATATGTCACTCATATCATTTACAGCATTAGATAACATTAGCATTCACGAATCATAATGTAATGCACCTTATTGGGTCCCTGTCGTTTATGCACTTTAACTATCATTCTGTTTTGCATTGCTGTCTTAGTCTCCCCTCTCATGAAGACAATACAAATTGTGCCTGGTGGTTGGTTGATATAATAAACTACTGTTACACTATTCCGTTTTATATTGTACTGCTGTTTTTATCAATGTTATACTGTGAATTGTGCATAATGTTTTTGTGTACTCTATTTTAATTGTGTTGTCATGCTTGGCCCCACGTAAGCCGTCCCGAGTCCCCACGGGAAGATGGTGACAGAATACCAAAAAAAAGTTGTTGTTGTTGTTGTTGTTGTTGTTGTTGTTGTTGTTGTTGTTGCTATTATTATTAATAATGCTCTATAATTTTGTCCAAGGCTTGAATCGACAAGAGCAGTTCTTAAGCTGTAATGGATGCATGTGTTTTGTTTTCTTTAAAGTTCACATTTTTTTTGTATTGCAAGCTTCATTTTCTCTCATTTTTAGTACTTCTTGAATGCTTTTTTAAAGTCCACAGAAAATTTGTATTCATTTTCATGTAAATGAAAAGTTATACACTAGTCTACAGAAATTTCCCTAATGTATCTGTACAATTTTTCATCAGATCGCTGCATCACAAAATATGTAGAAATGCAAAAATCAAAGCCTGGTAGTGTTGCAAATTGTGTATTCAAAAATGTGAACTAAATTCAAAATAAGCAAGATCATTTCCCATATCTAAGGATAAATGTAAAAATCGTGGTTTTGCACTGTTTGTCTAAAATAGCAGCTCAACAATGATTTCAGGCAAATTTTAGATAGAAACCAATATTATAGAGAACGAATTACTGTAATTTGAGCCAGTAAAGAGCTTAGTAAGAACTCTACATGTGAATTTATTTACTTAGTCAATACATATTTGAACAGTTGCTATTCAGTACATGCAAAGGTGCGCAAAGTTATTAATCTGTGATATTTTTCATGCCAGAAAAGGTAGCAATACTAGACATTTGATAGTGAAAGCAGAATACCATATGTTACCCACGATGCTTGTAAAGCAATGCAGACCTAGACAGCATGTATCCAGTGGTGTCATACATTTGAGTGATGTTCATTTTTTCATCTGATGTGTGTCTATCACCATCTGATTCTTGTACCTGTATGCGTAATTCTCATTTGTTTTCTTCAGACCATATATATCAGTAGTTGCCATTATCACAGTTTGTATTTACTGAGTTTTATGCAGCTCTGATCTTCTTAGAGAAATATATCTCTGGCAGTTAAACAGTCATAGAACTCAGGGCTTTTCATCGTTTTTGGTAAAAAAAAAATGGCTTGGTGGGGACAGGGGGTATCTCCCATATTTAACAATGCCTCCAAGAGATGGAACCCTTTGATGGTTAACTTGTATCATTTAATCAACAAAAATAAATCTAACATAGTAGTGTGGTAATGTAATGTTGAAGGCTTTCACGGCCGGAATCACTGGGGTGTTAGTTGTTTTCTGAGCTTTATGGTTGTGTTCTAGCAGCATTTTCTCCTAACGTTTTGCCTGCATCTGTGGTTGGCATCTTCAGTGGCATTTGGTGTTGCATCCAGTCTCGCACCAACAATACATTTAAAATGTTTGTTTTTGTTGGGGTTTTTTTGTTTCCTGACTGGTGGCAGGTATTTCAACAAGGAAGTTTTCCTTTACTAGTGTAATACTAGTAGTATCACAAGTAACAAAGGCATGAAAACCTAGTGCATCTTTCTTATCTGATCCTAAAGCATGAGTGGGCAAAATCAGGTCATCTAGATGTTGTTGGACTTAAACTTCCATCTATCCTAGCCAGGATGGTCAATAGTGACAGGTGCAAGAATTTGCAGTCCAATAACACTGGGAGAATTACACTTTGCCCATCACACCCTAGAGCATCATAAACAGACTCATGTCCTTAGGCATATCTCTAGACCAGTGTCAACAGGATGTTGATTGGTATAACATAAGGTGTTTTTGAAGTGTTGGTATCAGTAGAGCTTTGTCAGATGAGTGAATGTGTACACCAACTTCCTGAAAGTGTTTTTTTAATGTCAGCTGCTTTTTGCTGATTCCTACGTGGCTGGCTAACAGTGAGTGGCAGCTGCTGTTTTTCTTCGTAATGCATGCACACACTATTGTATTTGCCAGATTTGTTAATGATTTTGTGTGCCAAGTATTCTATTCGTTTGGATTTTGTCTATACCATTGACAGAAACATTTTCAGTTGAAATATCTAATGCTAATGCTGTCTGTAATATGGTATACATTTACCATTCTGCACACAGGGCTTTCAGAATAAGTAATACTTTTCAGTGCTAGTGAAATATCTTACCGTTGAAGCACAACTTGTGCTTTGTCACAGGAATCTAAGCAGGACTTTTAATCAGTGAATGAAATAGTTGACAAAGCCATCACATGTGTAGATGAAGGGTGATGTATTGAGTTCTGCAGTAGTGCTGTACCTCCAAAGATAGTAATAGGTTGTTGTATGTGTGTAATAGTGTCTGATAGTCTGCCCATATGAAACATGCGGATTTTAAGAATATTGCTTTTCTTTGTTGCTGTGAGAAGGCTGCTTTCAGTTTTGACCAGTGTATGGAGTTTCATGTTGCATGTTGTCAGTTGTATCTTTCCAGTCTTTATTTTATGTAGATATGACATCTAGCAGTAGTTTCGTATGATGTTGCTAACAGAGACCACACTCTTCTTTGCCATTCAAAAATTGTTAGTGTAGCCTATGTCTAATCTAGACAGCCACTCTCCAGAGGCAGGTTATGGATAGAAGTTATAAGATAGCAGTTCTATGCCCAAGATAGCTTTGACCGTAGTATCTTAGCAAATGTTATTAATACAAACCCAGATCAAAGTTATAATCATAACATTATGGATAATTTGACCCAGGAATGGCAGTTGTGAAATATAGAATGGTTGGCAGTGCCTGTCTTGCCTCTGCCATAGCACGTGGCATCATGTAGCTTTTGTTCATGGGGGACATCTTCGTCACTAAATCAAAAAACCCCATGAAAATTAGTTGCTCCCTACCATGAGCATTTGCCATTTATTATGAGAAATCCTAGTTTAGTGATTGTGTCCTGCTCTTTTGTCTATCCCAGGTATCTTCAAACTGCTGCCCTCCAGCTGTTTTGATCTCTAACTCCCAGAAGCCCTACTCAGCTTGTTCAATGGTCAGGAATTCTGGGAGTTGGAGGCCCAAACAGTCAGAGGGCCACAGTTTAAGGATGCCTGGTCTATCTCCATCTCTGCATATGGTGGCAGGTAATCATGCTTTGAATCTTTTGAATGGGTTGGTTCATGCCTATAATGCTGTCTTCAAGTTTACAAGTTGAAGTTGCCTTGAATCCTTTGAAAGGTACTTTTCTTTATTAAAAATTATTTTTAGTAATGATATAATTCAGAGCAAAAATATACAAAGGAAAGAATCTACATACTACCTGAAAGCACTATAGTTATGTCCATTATCAATAATGGACAAACAAATCTCAATGAAAACATTGACTACAAAAATGGCTTGGATTATCCAGAGGCTTGGATAAGCGAGGCTTGGATAAGTGAGACTCTACTGTATATGCAAATAAAGGTATTTCAAAACCTGAAAAAAGGAAAACCAAAACACTTCTGGTCCCAAGCAATTTGGACAAGAGATACTCAACCTGTATATGAAAGGGCTTGCAAGTTGCAGTTCAAAACAAACTTTGTCTTCTTTGTCAAATGAATGCTAAATAAAGCAGGGAGCCCAAACTCATATGGAGATCACTTCTCTAAACCATAAATTCCAGCGTGAATGCTATAAAAATTGCTGTGTCTGATACTTGAGTAGCTAGCACTGTAAATTCATTACCCGAATAACAGCCATTTCTCATGCAGTTAAGCCACTGTTCCCCTAATCTGAAGGGTAATCATGCGTGTCATGCTTCTAGAAGTCACCCTTGTTGAAAGAGACACAGTTCTCTCTTTCTTCAGCGGTATGCATGTGTGACTATAGTTAAGTTTGCCTTCATACAGCCTTGGAATTTGTCACTGCCATTCATTTATAGCATTATGGGCTCTAGTGTGTGTTCCCTTGCGGTACAGATTAAGTATACTGGCATGTTCCATGAGCACAAACTCCCCTGTTACGACTTGTAATGTTTGTACAGAGTCACTGTGAGAGCATGAACAAGTTGTTGGCCCTTACTTGATTTTCTTAGGCTATTGTGAGATACTAAGTACAGTTGCCCCTTTGTATCCAAAGATTTTGGCTACATGGTTTCAACCATCCATGACTTGAAAATCCCCCCCCCCCCCCAAAAAAAAAAAGAAAGAAGCAAACCTTGATTTTGCCATTGTATATAATGGGACTTGGGCATCCATGGATTTAGGTATCTACAGGTGTGTGTTTGTGTGTCCGTGTTCTGGAATCAAACCCCAGGAGGAACCAAGGGCCCACTGTTTGTGGAATCCATAAAGAGAATTCTCATATAATGCCTCCCTCCACCAATGTTGAGGAATACTACGAATATTTCCAAGCAGGATTTGTAAAGACCCTATGGTTTGGCCTGATGGGATTGAATGTTTGACAAGTATGGAGATCGCTTCATGCCCCTGATAGGCAGCACATCCCATGCTTACATATCCTTCTTACTTACTTGCACAAGGTCACATACAGTACCATGTCTTAATTTCACACACAGACATTAAGATGAGCATGTGAAGAATAGTCCAGCTGTGTGAATATTTCTGGGATGCTTTTGAGCAGGAACTTTCAGGAATCCAGTGAAGCCTTTTAAATATGTCACAAAGGTGATAATTTCTCATGCACTCACTACTCAAAGGTAGACACACTTTTTGGGACTAATTTTTCCTTTCAAAGTTACGAGGGTTGAATGAAAAGTAATGTCTCCAGCTTTGTGACTCCTCAAAAGATGGCAGTACTGGTATGCGGCAGGTACTGGCTAGTTCAGTAGACTCTCCTCTACAGTTCCATTTGGTGGGAAGCCTTAGCATTGAACGGTTGTGTTGTTAAAATGTGAAGTATGGAACCCTGACCAGACGGTTGGTCAGTGCAACTTAAGCAATGTGCAGTCACTGAATTTTTGACAGCAGAAGGTGTCACCCCAAAGGAGATTCATCAGAGAATGCAAGCTGTTTATGGTGAATGTGTTGATGTGAGTACTCTGCGTCGTTGGGCAAGTAAGTTTAAAGATATTGAGGTGGGAACATCTGACTTGTGTGACAAACAAAGAGTTGGACGTCCTGTGACAGCAACCACCAAGTTTCACAAGCAAAACGTTGACAGGTTGATTCAGGATGATCGCCGTATCACTCAAAGAAAAATTTCAAGCATAATCAGCATTTCACAAGAACGTGTGGGTCACATTATTGTTTTGCTTGGCTATCAGAAGATCTGTGCACGATGGGTACTGTGAGATGCTGGTTGCAGAAACAGAGTGTTGACTTCTTCCATGACGGCTTCAGAAAACTTGTTCATCGTTTGCAGAAATGTATCCAATTGTCTGGTGATTATGTGGAAAAGTGAATAATGGTAGTTAAAGAGCACATTCTAAGGATTATTTCTGTGTTTGATTTATTAAAATATTCCCATCTAAACCCAAGTAACGAAGGTGGAGGCATTACTTTTCATTCAACCCTCTTAGGAATGAAAATAAACACTCAAATCATCAGCCTCGTTTCTAACATCAAAACTGTTCATCTACCATTTCATACATCAGTCTGAAAGTGGTTGCTTTCTCTTTCTACCTGTCTTTGTTGCATATTTAATGCCTGTTGATTCATTCTACTATGCCTAGTGGCTGTCCTACCCCTATTAGAAAGGGTCCAAGAAGTGAGGAAGAATTACTTTAAATTGCTATCAACTGTGTGCACATGTGACATACTAGTTGCCCCCTGGGAGACTTGAAATGGTTGGGTCACTTGTACTTGTATTTTTATATGTTTTCCACACATATAATGCATATACACTACCAGGTACATATCCCGATGAATATTTGGGCGTACTTAACTTGTTTCAGAACAATACATCTGACCAGAACAATACATCTGCATGTTAGCATTGTAATTTGAATAAACTCTTCCAGACTTGCCTCAGTACTTCCTGCTGAAAATGAGGTACTATCTCTATATCATGAGTGTTAGTAGTAGATAAGTGAGAAAAGAGTTTGTGTCCTCTTTCTTGAGAAAGATAGCAATAGAAATAATAATCTTCTGCAACTATCTCTTCTGTCATGTACCTTAACTCTCTGAAAGAAGGTAATTTTGAGAAGGGGAGCATCATTATCCCAAATAATGTTTGCCTTCACTTGAATGCCTTGCCTGACGCTGCATATAATTAACCTGTGGAACTCACCAGTGCGAGACAATACTTAAAGGCAAAGGAAACTTCTGAACACAGATGGCATCTGCAGTGACAATAGCTCGGATGAGAACCATTGGTGTCATCAATCTTCATGCTTCAGGAAACAAGCTGAGCAGCAGCTGGGGTCAGTAATAAATGTCCCCATATATAGAGTTTTGCACAATTAGGTGCTTCATGAAGGATTTACACCTTCTCCAGTAGTATCCCATGTCTGCCCTTGTTTAAAGAGGCTACTGAGCCATTGGCTTGTTCCTGTCTGCCAATTCCTGCCTCTACCTTATGCTTTAGACCTCAAATGCACTGGTGCTAAGAAAGCAAATCCAAAATGCAGTACTAATACACAGAAGGATGAGTAAAAAAGGAATTAAATGGATTATAAAGGAGAGTCTAGAAAGGAAATAATGATTTGCATATTTGTGATCAGTTGGTGAAACTCCCTGCCACATAAAATGCCAGGAAAAATATTTTCAATTAATATTTCCAGACTAATGATAACAAATGCTACCAAATACGGGGAGACAAGACAAAACATCTTCCTTCAGGATTAACCAGGGCTGGGACAACTTTTTACT
The DNA here is from genome assembly GCF_035594765.1 of Anolis carolinensis. Classification (NCBI taxonomy): domain Eukaryota; kingdom Metazoa; phylum Chordata; class Lepidosauria; order Squamata; family Anolidae; genus Anolis; species Anolis carolinensis. The sequence continues at coordinate 195,340,878 of NC_085844.1, forward strand.
TTTGTATATTTTGAGGTGGCTTAGTGCTTGTATGTAGGGGAAATAAAGCCCAGCCACTGCAGTTGGTGCATTTTGATTTTCTGCCAATTTTTCACCAGGATTTTTTTTTAATGGCCATGTTGGTTATCGTGGTGGTTGGAAGTGGGGTGACTGGGAATTTGGGACCTCATATAGCTACAGGGAAACATACTTCACTCTACTCAACCTCTGGTTTATTCAGTACATATTTCTTGGATCTTTTTCCAAAATGGTCTATAGCCATAGATCATCTTATGATCCCTGGATGTTTTGGGGGCAGCTGTATTGACCCTTTGCCATTGACTGTGATGACCTGGTCAATTGTAATTGCAATTCAGAAATATTTGGTCTGTTGGAAACGTACATTTGCATCTGTGATCTTGCTGTTCTGTGTACCTGATAGGTTGATTGACCTCCTTTTCTCTCTCTGGGAGTGTTGTAGTGGAAGTGCTCTTTTCTTTCTCAGGAATACTTCTGGTTATGTATAGCAGTGTTTGGCCAGGAGCATGAGAAATTCGAGCAAAACTCTGTCTTAGATCTTTATCTTATGGCTTGCATAGTGAGTTGTCTTTTTTGAGGCAGCTACCGAAAAATGCATTTTGCTATTTCAACTTAAGATGAAATGGTCTCAAATCTTGTGTAGGTTCCATTGTGAAAACCAAAATAAACTAACACTTACAACATGAGAATCCTTTGATGATTCTATACTATCTTGGAATGCTGTGCCTGTACCATAGTAAGACTTGGAGCAAGGTTTTAAACTGACACAGCTTGGCTTCCATGCTTCTGATACTCAGCTAGAAAAAAAATCTTGATCTCTTAGTGATTCTTTATTTAGAAAAAAGGCTTCAGCCAGGATCCTGCTGATGAGTATAATTACTTCATTGAAGAGAGCACACATTTCAAGACCACATTTTTTAAGATCACAGTAGAGGATTTTGTTGTGGTTATTCCAGCTGTTGTGCAGGTATAATATGTTCTCTCCACTTCTTCTCAGGCAGTCAAAATGCCCAGCTTCTGCGCTTTTGGTAAACAAGGCCTGAAAAACGTGAGCTGGGCTGTGGAGTAATGAGGTGACAGAAGGAGAGAGAGATAAACAGAGAGAGTCAGAAGTCAGGCATCTGACAGGAGTTTAGACTGAAACAAACAGCACTGGCAAGAGAGCACACGTCACTTTTGAACAAGACGAAGTGTCTGTTTCCATGCAACGGGCAGAGCTGAAGAGCTTGTTTAAATAGAGATGAAAGGAACAAGGAGGCTGTGTGACCTGCAGCCAGTGTATGGTCCTGAGGCTAGAAAAGGAGCAGAGGATATAAGAGAAGGAAGAGTAGAGTTGCTAAACTTGTATTCAGGAAAGCTGAATGGGCAAGCAGATACCTGGAGGGTTTCATGAAAATGTGTTAGGCTTTTGGCTATACCTAGGGCTGTTTCATTTAGAAATTGCAGAAGGAGATCAAATTTTAAAAGGCCAAAGCAGAATTTGTGATATATTATTTCATTATCAGGTATCAAGAATAGCCATTGATTTGACAAGCTCTGTTACTTCTATGGGTCTACAGGAAGACGTTATTAACTTGGGATTTGAACATAAAGATTTTGTTAGGAGGATTGTGTTAAACATGCTATGGTCTGCTGCTTAATACATGATATTATGCATTGGGAACTTTTTGCAATTCAGTATAAAATACACTGAAGATACTGGACTCTCTGAAAAACCCAGCCAAGTATGTTCTGGATGCTGGCCCTTTTAACAAACCTTTTTGTCCCAAGGTTTTGGTGTTTGTGATTATCACATTTTTGCAAGGATTTCCATTTCTTTTTCTGCCACCATGTAACCTACCTTCTCTCTTTCAATTTGATACATGGCAGATCCAGAGAAAACACTACACGTTATCAGGAAAATAGTAGAATAGCTATGTTTTCCTTTTTTTTCATCTTTTCTATGTCTATTTTTTAGTTCAGCTGAGGACCTGTGGCCAGAATCCTTATTTTATTGAACTGATATTGGATACCTAGTAGTTTTAGAATTTTTTTTTATAAATAATAGCAACAGGGTAACATTGACATTTTTCATTTCTGGCCCCCAAAACATAAAAATATTCATTAGAAATATGCATGTTATGGCAGTAGTCTTGTGTTCAATGTCTTGAGGTTATTAGATACTGTCATTTGTTCATGTAGGCATTCAGAATGTAGGCATGGTATGGAAAGGGCTCTCAACCATGATGCTCGATTTATTTGTTAAATTTGCTAAAATTAATCTAATTAATTTGTGATTGTGAATAGGTCACAGTTGCTGGATATCCTAGAATCTATTTTATAGTAGTTTTTTTTAACATGGTAAAGGTGTTTCATGATAATTTCCACATTTTTAGAGGGCTACAGGTCAAGAGTCCTTCTACCCTGTCAACCTAAATTTGGACATGTAGTTGCAGCTTCAATTCTGTGATCTCTTCTTGATTCTAAAATGTGTTCAGTATCAAAATAATCTTGGAGTGTCTATTTAGATTCACTCTTGGTATCATAGCTCAAAAAGATCTGTCTATCTGTAGTGTGAAGACTGCTTTAGCCTACAGTAAACATGCAGTTACTATATTGTAATTTTGCTGCTGTGAGTGTGCCTTGGGGAAATGAAGGGAGTTACTCTTACATCTTTCCAAGGAATAGAACATTAGAAACGACTTCCAGTGAAGCTTCCGCAGACCCTTTCTGAAGAATGGAAAGAATTGAGGGATCACTCCCCAGCTTTCTCTAGCAAATTTGATGGTGTTAGGAGAAAATCCTTAGCTTTCAATGGAGGGGCCCAGCTGAAAAAAAAAACATTCTGGGATTCAGTAGTGCGTGCTTACATTGTGACAAGGATCATAGGAGGGGAAAGGTCAGCCAGGGTCATGGGAGGGTTGCCTAGCGTCTGGGAACTCCCACAGTGGTTGCTGTGGGAACATCAAGAGACCTCCAGTGTGCTAACATCCTGTAACGAGATTCAAAAGAGTTCCAGTCTTTGCACATTAATGAGTTTTTAACTTGGACTAAATCCTCCTCTCCAGTATCCACTTCCCCAGCATGGATTTTTTTAATGCATAGGAAGAAGGTGCATTTCAGAAGTTAGAAATTAGAGACCAAGGCATACACTGTCTCCATTCAGCTGTCCAGGCATGGGGAAGTGAGGAAGAATCATTCAAAATCCAGATGGAATTTTGTTCTTCTCAGAAATTTAAGATACGAAGTGACATTTCTTGGCTTTATCGAAGCTGGTGTCAAGAACATCTGGTAGAAAGACTTACTCTTCAGGGGCGCTATTACTTTTCTTGCACTACCTGTCTAATGGTTACAACTTTGACACAAAAGTCCTTTAATCAGTTAAAAGGAGGAGCAGATGGGATTTCTTAAGTTTTACTGTAAAACCTGCATTTAAATATTATGTGGAAACTAGATGTTTGTTTTATTCAAAACTGTTACTGTGGTTTTAGGTCCCTCTTAACTAGAAATGTCCAATCAGATCTGTGTCAGCATCTTGATCACTTTGTGAACATTTTGTCATTTTTGTTGTAAGTTGTAATAGGTGTAGACTGTATGTTGAAGTTGCATATGAAAACTTAAAATGTGATATGGTGGCACCATTACTTTATATTAATAATGGTATTACGATATAAGGCAGAGCCTCAATTTTGATTCTGTGAACCTTAGCCTACATTTTCCTGCTATGCAACCCACTCCCCCTCCCAATTTCATACTCTTGAAAGCATTGGAAAGAAACTGCCTGAAGTAACCAGTTCATATTGAGCCTGGTCCTGGCTGTAAAGTCAGTTGCTATTGACGAGTTTTTGTTTTTGTTTAAGATTCAGTGGTTGCTGCTTCTATTGGGGCAACTGTGTTAAAGATTATAATCATGAGTTTTGTAAAATTACAAAATTATTGAACATAATAGGCAGAAAGGAAGGGTAATTTAAAAACTACATTTATGTCTAATCAGCCTATATGTGTACTGTTGAGTACCAAAGAGGAAATTATTGTAAAGTTTTGATGATTGTCTCCAAAGTGGAGCAAGCCAGGAGCAAGCCCAGCTTAGAGGTGTAGGGGAGGAGTAGCAGGAAAGAGATGACTGACATCCACATAAAGACCCATCTCACCCATGAGGCAAGCTCAAGGATGTGGCATCATTGTAGGGTGAATGGGTTGCCTTACACCGAGATCTATGCCCTATGGTGCATCAAGGTTCTGACAGATGCTATCAATTAAAGCTGTGGCCATGCTTTACTACAATTAATATGCTGATATGTGTTTCTGGTCCATGCGCTTTGAGCCCCTGCTCCCTTAGGGTCAAACTTGTAAACTCAATATCTCTATCTCTTTTTCTTTTAATTCCTAGAAATTAGCCTTAGGACAAAAGCTCCCATTGGTGGAAACAGACAATTCAGCACATGCAAACAAATTACATCCTTTAAATGTTTTGTAAATGTTTCATTTAAATAGTCTACACTCAGTATGTACTGCCTTTCAATTGTGGCTAGAAGTAAGAGCTTACTGTTAAAATTAGTAAGGGCCAGTCTCAATATAGGTAACACGTTTATAAGATCCATCAGCTTTTATCTCCTTAGCTCATTCATAATCGTCATGGCATAAATGACAAAATTAAGCAAAGGTAGGGCTTGCAATATGACGGAAGATATGGACATTTGGGATAATATTGAAAGAAGTTACTTTAATCAGCTGGTATAAATCACCTCCAGAACAAGTGAAACTTCTAATATAATCATAGAATAATAGAGTTGCCTTTCATGGAACTTAAGCCATTGATTCTTAGTTCTTTACTTGGTCTAGGAGTCTTTACTCAGTATTGGTTCTTTACTTAGTATTGGAGTCTTTCCAAATTTTCTTCATGTGAAAAATATGCATTGAAAAATTAATATTTTTTCTTCGTGTACTCTGTGAATGCACACTAATGGAGAACGCTGCGCCTGCACAGGCTCCAGCGGATACTCTTCCAAGCTAAAGTTTGAAATTTGGCGGTAACCCCGCCCCTCTCCCCAGAGGGTATAAAGGGCGCCCCCCGCGCTCGCTCTCCAGTTCCTTTTTTTTCCGCCGCAAAGCTCACTTCGGACTCTTCGTTCTTATGTCGACCACGCGTTTTAAGCGGTGCACTCAGTGTGCCGCTAAGATTCCAGATTCCGACGGCCACGCTAAGTGCCTTTTCTGCCTCGGCGAAAGCCACGTCGTCGGTACCTGCCGTTTTTGCCTGGCCTTTACAGCTCAGGCCCGAAGAAATAGAGCTGCGAGACTCCGCGCAGCTCTCTACGAAAAAACTCTCGCTCCTGAGGCTTCTACTTCCACTTCGGCCTCGATGGCGTCCAGGCCTGCTCCGTCGGTATCATCCAAAACCTCGAAAACCTCGAGACCAAAACCGGCCAAACCGCCCTGCATGGTGACTACCGCCACGGTTTCCACTCGGTCAAGCAAAATGGGCCCTTCATCGACTTCGAGTTCGGTGGCGTCGGCCATTTCCACTCGATCCCGCCTGGCTTCGCCGCCATCTTCTTCCGCCATGAAGATTGCCTTCAAGAGGGCTCAGGAGGAATCCAGACGGGCCCAATCTGACTCGGCAGCTGTGTGCCCGATCCCTCCGACGCCGGGGAAATCGCTGAGGGTCACGTTGAAGCAACCTCCAGCAAAGAAACGAATGATCCAGAGGTCGTCCTCCTCAGCGTCTTCGAAGAAGGACGTCCCCTCCTCCGTGGCCTCCTCTAGGAGATCCTCTCCTATCCAACCAGCACAACGCCTCCGCTCCTCTTCCTCTCCTCATGGTCAGTCCTCGGATGCGGACGCTCAAGCCTCCCCCGACCGGTCGGTCAGGACAGTTATTAAGGCTCCCCAGCCAGCACCATCTCGTCTTCCGGCTCGACAAGAACTTTTCCCCCCGGCTCAAACACCCGAGAGGGGTAGACAAATGACGCGCTTAGCCCGTGCCGCCCAGGCTTCCGCGTCCAAGGGCGTTCGTCCACAGCCGGCTCCCGCTGCCCTTGAGGTGATACCTTATCAGGACTCTGCGCTTGTGTCTCCTCCCCGGTCCCCTCAAGGGGCCGAGGAGGATGACCCCGATATCGAACACCCCGAGTCGATCCTCTCCGCCAGCCACCTTGCTGCCTTTTCTTCCATACCTCCTGGACGTAATCCAGGCATCTTGGAAGACTCCATCTTCGATACCTCCAACCTCTAAGAAAATAGAGGCCTGGTACCGAACCGATGACGAAGCCTTGGAATGGCTCAAGCATCACCCTGACCCAAACTGATTGGGTGGTAAAGGCCTCCCAATCGTCAGGTTGACAATCCAACTCCCCTGCCGACAGGGAAGGTAAACGATTCGACGCGGTAGGCCGCAAGCTGTACTCCGGCGCTCTCCTCCTTTGCCGCATGGCGAACTACGGGGCCTGCATGGGCGCTTACCAACAGATCCTCTGGGAAAAAGCCCAACCTTTCTTCGCCAAAATTTCTGACGAAGACCGGTCAGTCCTTTCGACCCTCCAACAAGAGGCGGACTCCCTCACACACCACCAAATTCAAATGGCTAAACATACCGGCGATACCGCCGGGAAAATGATTGCCCACGCAGTTGCGATCGGACGGCATGCATGGCTTCGGTCCTCAGGACTCTCTTCCTCCTCTCGACAAGTGATCGAAGACCTTCCTTTCGACACCCAGGGCCTTTTCAATTCTGGTACTGACGACAAACTGAAGTCCAATCACGACTTCAAGATTCTCGCAACAAAGTGCGGGACCGATCAACCTCAGGCCCAGCGGACCCGATGGTTCCCGCAACGGTACCGTCGCTACCCTCAGCCTTTTCGTCACCAGCCGTTTCGACGCTCGTCGAGCTCGAGTCACCACAGTCATCAGCAACAACCTCGCCACCAGCACCAGGTTCCGAAAGGTCGGGGCAAGGGTGCTGCAGCTATGCCACAACCCCAACGACGGGCCTGACGCCCACTCTCTCGGGGACTTTTCTACCTTCACTACTACTGCCACTGCCATGCCGTTCCTAGGCCCCGACCAGATCCTTCCTCTCTGCTCTTTCCTCGATCGCCTAGCTCCTTTCTACCACGAATGGGAGTCTATAACCTCAGATGCCTGGGTTCTTCGCATTGTCAGAGACGGCTATGCCTTGGAATTCGAAACTTTGCCCCCCACGGGTCACATCCTCCACACCGACCCTTCACCGGAAATATGTTCCGAGGTCGACTCCCTTCTGGCGAAGGGCGCAATCCAGCCTTCTCCTTCCGAGCAGGACACTCGAGGTTTCTTCTCGAGATACTTTACGGTTCCCAAACGGGGCGGAGGTCTTCGGCTTATCCTCGACCTGCGAGCCCTAAACCTCTTCATTCTGCCTTCAAAATTTCGAATGGTCTCGGTGGCCTCCATTCTCCCGATGCTCCGACACGGAGACTACTTTGCCTCTATAGACTTGCGCGATGCGTATTTCCACATCTCAGTACGTCGATCTCACAGATGCTTCCTTTCCTTCAAACTCCTGGGACAGTCTTACCAGTTCACAGTTCTCCCTTTTGGCCTCGTCACGGCCCCAAGGGTCTTTACGAAGGTGGTCGCCGTGGTGGCAGCGCACCTAAGAAAACAGGGCATAATGGTCTTTCCTTATCTGGACGATTGGATGATTGTCGCGTCCGACCCCTCATCCCTTCAAAACCACGTCTCTCAAGCTCTTTCTCTTCTACAACGGCTGGGCCTTCAGTTGAATGTCTCAAAGTCCCAACTCCTCCCGGCCACAGAGATCCGCTTCATCGGAGCTCTCTTCAACTCCATCGCGGAAACCGCCTCCCTACCGAAGGACAGGTTCCTAGCCCTTCAACAACATCTCTCTCTTCTCCTCCGCAACCGCAGGATCCGAGCCCACTCTGTCCAGGTTCTTCTGGGTCACATGGCCTCCATGGTCATGGTTACTCCTTTCGCCAGACTACGTCTCAGACCTCTCCAAAGATGGTTTATAGACTCTTTCAAACCCCATCGGCATCCGAGCTCAATGTTTCTCACGGTACCGAACCAGGTTCGCCTCTCCCTTCGTTGGTGGCAGGACCCAGCGAACGTTTGTGTGGGACTTCCCTTCCATCCCTCCCTCCCGTCAGTCACGATCACGACCGACGCCTCCAATTTTGCGTGGGGAGCCCACATGTCAAACCTCACCGTCAGGGACCTTTGGTCCACCCAAGAAAAGTCTCACCACATAAACTTTCTAGAACTGTTATCAATCTTCAAAGCCCTCCGGGCGTTTGCTCGCTTTCTTCCCCACAAGACTGTTCTGATCCAAACGGACAACGTAGTAGCTATGTACTACATCAACAAACAAGGGGGTACGGGCTCGAGAAAACTGATGGCTCTCTCGATGGACATTTGGCTATGGTGCATAGCGAGACACATAACCCTGTCGGCAGTTCACCTTCCGGGGGCTCAAAACACGCTAGCAGACTCTTTAAGCAGAATAACAACCTCCCCCCACGAGTGGCGTCTCGATCCCGAAATCCTGAAATCCGTCTTCGACGATTGGGGCTGGCCAGCTCTGGACCTTTTTGCCTCCCCCTCGAACGCTCAACTTCCTCGCTTCAGAGCGAGACTACCTCCAAAATCGACTCCGGGCTGTCTCGGAGACGCGTTTCTCCTCGACTGGACTCTCGAACCCGTCTATCTTTTTCCTCCCTTCCCTCTCATCTCGAGGGTAATAGAGAGACTCTATCTAACGCCGACATCGGCCATCCTGATCGCCCCTGCATGGCCACGCCAGCCGTGGTACCCAACTCTACTCCGGATGTGTGCGGATCCTCCCCGCACTCTCCCAACTCTTCCTCATCTACTATCTTCACAGAAGGGACAGGTCCTCCACCCCGACGTCCCGTCCCTACACCTGACTGCCTGGAGGATACTTCCTTAAATTCTCTCCACCCAGACCTGCAGGCGATCCTTCGTGCCGCCCATAAGCCGGCCACGTCGAAGGCCTATGCTTACAAGCTTGCAAAATTCCAAACTTTCCTTCGGGACCGACACGTCGATCCCGCCTCTACTTCGATCCCGCTGGTCCTGGACTTCCTACTTTCTCTTGCGGATCGTCAACTCTCTTTGGCCTCGATAAAATCCTATCTCGCTGCTCTCTCCTGGCATTTCCAACGTCAGGGACAACCCTCTCTCTTTTCTAACAACCTCATTAAGACCTTTCTTCGAGGTTACAACAACTTGCACCCTCCAGTTCAACCTCCGACTCCCGGATGGAGCCTCGAACTCGTCCTTTCTCAACTAGCTTCAGCTCCCTTTGAACCTATGGCCTCTGCAGACCTTCACCTTCTCTCTTGGAAGACTGCCTTCCTAATCACTATCACCTCTGCGCGCAGGCCTTCGGAACTGGCTGCTCTCCGGGTGGACGAACCCTATCTCCGTTTCCACCACGACAGGGCTGTTCTTCGCCCGGACATCACCTTCCTACCTAAGGTGGTCTCGGCTTTTCACCTTAACCTGGATATAATACTCCCTGCTTTTTTTCCTAATCCTTCTTCTTCTTTGGAGCGGAGACTCCATCTCCTGGATGTCAGGAGAGCCCTCCTTTTCTACAAGGACAGGACTAAGGACATACGTAAGTCACCTAGACTGTTTGTGGCTTATGCTACCCATAAGCTGGGCGAACCACTTTCTTCTCAAAGACTCTCACACTGGATTGCTCAGACTATCGAACTCGCTTACCAGCTGGCTAAACGCCAACCCCCCTCTTCGATCCGCCCTAGATCAACGAGGGGCCTTTCCACTTCTACTGCCTTCCTGAGGGGCGTCCCTCTCGACTCCATCTGTCGAGCGGCTATCTGGTCCACTCCATCCACCTTTGTTTCACACTACAGGATGGACTCAAAGAACCTCAAGGACTCGGCCTTTGCCAGGTCTATCCTTTCCTCCTGCCTTGCCTAACTTTGTTTGCCCTACTCAAAACCAGTTTTTTTTGGTTATCCTTCTTACAAGCTGACCGTTGTCATTCAGCTTTTATGTACATGATATGTTCATGGGTTCATTAACGTAGTGCTTGTGTACTATACTTACTCACTGCACTGAAATGTATTTCATGAATACCTCTACCTCTGTTTTCAGGAAATGGGTCTATACTTACCTCTGTATTTTCTTACAGACTATCGCTCACATACAATGTTGTGATTGCGTTCTGGGTCCTAATAACAAGGATCGGTTTTTTTTGCACTATATGCTGTTGCATCGTTTTCTTTGTTGCTTTTTTTGCACCTTGTGCTCAATAAATGTGTTGTTTGGACACTAGACTGGTTATCGGGTTTGCTATCCCACCTACCTACACCTCAGCTTGCTAGTCTCCATTAGTGTTCATTCACAGAGTACACGAAGAAAAAGGACAGGTTGCTTACCTGTAACAGTGTTTCTTCGAGTGTACTCTGTGAATTCACACAATCCCGCCCTTCCTTCCCCACATGCAAACCTCTCCCTTTCTTGCTGCCTTTGCGGCGTAGGAACTGGAGAGCGGGCGCGGAGGGCCCCCTTTATACCCTCTGGGGAGAGGGGCGGGGTTACCGCCAAATTTCAAACTTTAGCTTGGAAGAGTATCCGTTGGAGCCTGCGCAGGCGCAGCGTTCTCCATTAGTGTGAATTCACAGAGTACACTCGAAGAAACACGGTTACAGGTAAGCAACCTGTCCATCTTTATTTTCAATTTACATATTCATAAAAAGTGAAAAAAATCTATATACATATTCATAAAAACAGTGAAACAATATGCATGAACCAATACAATACTTCCTAACATCTATTATTTGGTTACGCTCAGCCGTCCTCCCCCCCTCCCAATTTAGTGACTTCCGTTCCCTTGGGTTAGAGTCATTCATATATAATTCCATTCTTCTTTCCTCTTACATTGTTTTTCTATTCTTCCTTCTAGCCTGATATTTGTTTTTTATAAATTCCCAACACAGATTCTAACAGGTTAAATTATGAAGATTTTATGAAAACGTTTCCTTCTTTCTTTTTTTTTACATAGTTTAGAAATAATTCCCATTCCTTGATAACGTTTTTTGGTGCTTTTCTTTGTTCATTATTGCTAAGTTGTCCATTTCTGCTATTTTAAAGACTTTAACCATCAATTCTTCTATTGTTGGGAGGTCTGCCTTCTTCCAGAACCGTGCGTATACTATTCTTGCTACTATGTAATACTTTATAGTTCAGTGGTTTTGTTTGGTTATTTGATTTTTTTTTGGGGGGGGGGGAATCTCAAAATATGCTTTTTTACCATTTCTACTTCTCCTGCATGGAAGGGGATTGAACTAGATGGTCCATGTGGTCTCTTCCAACACTATTATTCTATGATTTCCCCCAATTTTTTTCATGTATTCTTCCCATCCCTATTTATTTATTTATTTATTACAATATTTATATCCAGCCCTTCTCACCCAACAGGGGACTCAGGGCGGCTTACAATAAAACACACATATAAAAACTGTACAATACACTATAAATCATTTAAAAAATTAACTTACATAAGACATTCATAAAACGCATTATAAAATACAGATAGCCATGTTCAAGTTTAAAAGACTGGGTCTGTCAATTGAGTTCCAGCGTACATAATAGTAATTAATGCTGCTGATTCTTATCCGAAAGCCTGGCCCCACAACCAAGTTTTAACCTTTCTACGGAAGGATAGGAGGGAGGGAGCCTGCCTGACTTCAATGGGGAGTGCGTTCCATAGGCGGGGAGCCACTACTGAAAAGGCCCTGTCTCTCGTCCCGGCCAGCCGCACCTGTGAGGCTGACGAGACCGCGAGCAGGGCCTCATCTGATGATCTTAAGCTTCAAGGTGGGTCGTAGCGGGAGACACGTTCAGACAGATAAGCTGGTCTGGAACCGTTTAGAGCTTTATAGGCTAAAGCCAGCACCTTGAATTGTGCTTGGTAGCTAATCGGCAGCCAGTGGAGCTGGCGTAACAGAGGAGTGGTACGCTCCCTTTACGCTGCTCCAGTTATTAACCTGGCAGCCTCCCGTTGGACTAATTGAAGCTTCTGAACAGTCTTCAAAGGCAGCCCCATGTAGAATGCAACAGAGCATATGGCTAGTTCCAAACCATTCTTCCCCAACATGGCCCTTTCTGGATGTTTTGAACTTTAAATCCTTTCAGCCTCAACCAGAAAATGTTGTGGTAGTAGTAAGAGACCTGCTTGGGAAGGCTGCCACAAACCATGGGAGAACATATGAAAACCATCTTAGATAAGCTTGCTTGCTTGCTTTCTCTTTTCTCTTTTGAAATAATTCTTCTCTTTGACTTCTATTGGAGTCAGATTAAATTTCAGTTAAATAAATTAAACAATTGCAAAAGCAAAATAAAGCCAGTTTTTTAAATGTAATTGAACTGAGTTGGCAGTAGGCCAATTGTTTAACCAGTAATAGCATTGTGGTTTCATGGAATATTTGTCTGTGGTCAAATAATAGATTTGGTTGGCTATATTTGATTGGTGTAACCCTATACAAAAGAAAGCAAAGCACTGACCCCCCCCCCCCCCAAAAAAAAAACCCACAAAAAGACAAAAACATCTAAAAATTTATTTAAAATGTCAGGAATATCAAAGTTGTGTGAACATGTCTGTATCATTGCAATGTTGGCATTATCCCTTAGACTAGTGGTCTCAACCTGGGGTCCCCAGATGTTTTTTGCCTTCAACTCCCAGAAATCCTAACAGCTGGTAAATTGGCTGGGATTTCTGGGAGTTGAAGGACTAAAAAATCTGGGATTCCAGGTTGAGAACCACTGCCTTAGGCAGTCCCACAGTCACTTTATCCATAGCAGTTATAAAACATGAAGTGTTAATCTTGGAGGGAAACAACTGAATTAATACATAGGTCTGAAACAGGATTAGTGTGCTTGGTTCCTCAAAACACGTTCCAACTAGAGTAGATGAGGAAGGGTGACAAATAAAAACATGCTGGTTGTGAGCTAATGAGAATATGTTTTGGCTGTAGTTTTCAGTTTTTATCAAAATCTAGTATTCTTTGAATGAAAAATTTGCTTTTTTGCCACCCGCTGCTCTGTGCAAACTGTAATAAATCTTCCTCTAAAAGCGATTTCTGCAGAAACTTTCATATAATTCAAGAGCTTATGGATGTAGTAGTAGTATTAGTAGCAACACAACGTTATCAGCTCTTGTAACTTATTTGCAGGTTTTACTATACTTTTCTTGAAAGCTTGGATTTAGCTGTTACAGAATTCTCTGGTTTTTAACTTAAAGAAAGAAGCTGTGTAGCTGCCTTTTTATTATTGAGACAAGCTTGAAAATGCAGCTGAAATGTAGCCTAAAGGCTCAACAAATAAATAAATGTTAAAAGCCCCTAAGGGGAGTTTTTGATATATTCCCTTCTATGCACAGTCCAAAATACTGTTTGCATACATAAGCGTATGATTTATTGCTTTCAAAATTTAGAACTCAGTGTGTGTGTGTGTGTGTGTGTGTGTGTGTTTTGGGGGGTGAGATTTGGAAACTCCTTACTTTTCTGGTTATAGCTATAGATCTTTCAAGGAAGTAATTACTTAATGTTCAAAAACCCTGTTGGCATGGGCCAAGCACTTTGTAACTCAAAGCACCTAAATAACGCAGTAGGGCATTTTATCTCATTTTCAACAGAAGATCCTTGTCTTTTTGCCCTGTTGATTCTTCATAGCTATCTTTCCTTATTGTAGTCATATAGTCACACCATCTGGAAAAGTAATTTCATCCACACAGTTCAATATTTGTTTTGTATTTTTGGAACCATTTTTAAAGACATAGGTTATATTAATGTTCAAATATTAAATGAAACTTGACCCTTTAAATGGAGCAGTTAGATATTCAAGGATGAGTTAAGGCATGTGTACATGGGCTGGGAAGTAACTTGAGCATGATAAAAATTTTATTTAGAAAAATCGCGTGATCACATTTCAAATATAATGTGTAATACATGGTTATTAAGGTACATTAAGATAAAATGAAAGGCCAGAACACTTAAGTCAACCATCTTTCTATTACTTTGCTTGAATTACAAATCTTATTGGAACAGAAAATAGATTTCTTTTTTATTAACGAAATTTGTTAGGAAGAGTTATCTGATTCAGGCTGAACCCCTTTATCTGCTATTTGTTATTGGGGGAGATTTTTTTTAAAGTCATGATTCACAAAAAGAACTTCTGCAGGCTTGTCTAATAAGGTGATGCTAATGAACTTGGAGAAATTTCTTCCAATGACCTAGACACATGCATACACTTGTGCGCACATACACATAAAGAACCTGGTCATATGATGTAAGGTTTTGTGCCATTTGGTTCTGATCATATAATAACAGACAGGTGAGAGTGGTTTTCAGTATGGTATTGATCCCAAAATATGTCTGTCAGTGCTTTCATACTTTTAACCTGGAATGTGATAATGTTGTTTTTATGGAGTTATTAAAACGTAATGTATAAACTTTCTCATAGACTCTCTTTGACTGATATAAGAAGGGAAATGTAGAATTTTTTTATATCTTATCAACCATCTTTCCTTGAATATATTTTCTATAGTTGTGTTATGGTGATGGCTAAAGCCTACATATTTCCAAGATATGTGGAAGTTCTTTTTAAAATCTCCTAAGACAAGGAGTATAATAAATTCTTGGCTTTTTTCCTCCCAGATCTTAGCTGACCTCAAGATTTTGCCAGAATAAAAGAAAACATTTTGAGCTACTTTAAAAGAAAAGCAACCCAAAACTCCTAGTAGGAAAGTTACTTTGTGAAAAGGACCATTTCGGAAATAATATTTAGCATTTAATGGAAATACATTTATTTGAATTCAAACTTTCAGAGTGTCAACATTATAGAGTATCCACACAAATCTCATGGAAGCTGCTTATGGGTTGTCACCTGCTGTTCTTGTTTGTTTCCATTTAAGAAAACCCAGAACAGTTAGGTAGATATTCTCTTCAGATAATATGCATTGTGGTTCATAAAATATCCTTAAGAGATTTCTACAAGTCAGGTGTTTAAATAGTGCATTATTGGGGACAGAATTTATTCAGGAGGAATTGGACCAATAGTACAAGTAGCCAATAGTGAGATCTGGAGCACATTTATACTGGCCATTTAATACAGCTTGAAAGTATGGCAGCTATAAAATGAATGCCATGATATGTGCTGCATCGTGCTTTAAGGACTTTAGACCGACACAAGCAAAGTCAAGGAATAGTCTGAGATGGAGCCCTTAATGCACATCAGCACACTGTGGTGTAAAGTCTCCTTGCTGGATTGTCACTTTGTTATGATAATCAGGCTTGTTCATTCTAGTGAATCTGTGAGTGAAGCCGTTGGGAGTCATGGCCCCGAGGTCACAGGGGACGAACCAGACCAATTTAGATCCCAAGACTGAAGACCTAGGTGGTGGAGCAGGTGGATGATAACATGATACATGTTATAACAGCTGTGAAGGCGGACAAAGGCTGCAACATATAAGAGGCCACCAACCATCAGGGTAACCATGGCATTGGATCAGAACCTCTTTCTGTGAAGACTATGTGCTGGTCGCTGTGCACTGATCTGCACACACAAAACAAATTTATGCACAGGTGTCTTCCAAGAAAACCAAAACCAAAAAAAGTCCCTTGGTGATCGGCAAATGGCGATGGGGGCAGAATTGAAAAATCTGGCATCCCCTAGCCACAGACCAGTACATGAGCAGTGGATATGGATTGAGTTGTTCTAACTCGAGGTTTGAAGCAGTTGAGCATTTTGGCAGCTGTATCTACGACTGAGCAGCCCTATTTAGGATCAACTCTGCTCAACCCATATGGGGAGGGGGCTAGAAAAGGTGCCATAAACATAGTTTATGGGTTTAAAGCTAGCATTTTTATGCTCTTAAAGCTAACATTAAAAAGGTGGCATAAACACAGAGAACTTGCAGTCCCTGGCCTTGAGCATTCTAGGTCAGCTGTTACTGTGCTGTGGACTTTGAAGAGACACAAGTAGAGGGTGAAAGGGAGAAATGTGCCAAGAGAAAGGCTCATCAAGCAAACCCTTGTGACTGCCTTCCACCTGGAAACCTATGTCCTCATTATGACACACCATGTGGATCCAGAATCGGTCTCTACAGTCACTTACGGACCCACCACTTGGAAGGCAATCATACTTGGTCACGAGTGATCGCTTATGATGATATGATGAGTGTAAACCACATGGCACAATGAAATCTTCTGAATGTGAATTGCTATGCACATGCACTCTGCTGATTCACACATGTGCATCTGGAGTGGGAAGTTGGAAAGAAAAAAAAACTGCATTCTCCACAGCTATCAAGCCTTGAACCTATGGATCCTAGAGCTGGTTTGAAGCCAGCCTCTGCAGTTTGTGTAATCACCATCTTGAACCTGAAACTGGTTCCAGGATTAGCAATCTAATCCACACTCCACAACACTTTTTTTCTATGCTGGTTTCAAATTGTCATAAGTGGTCAGAGCAGATGTACCCCTGGAATACAGTAAGGAAGTGGTTGGATAGAAAGACCCATTGTCTCAAATATCTCTCCATTAATAAACAAATATATTGTTTATTTTTCTAGAGCAGGGGTCCCCAAACTTTTTAAGCAGAGGGCCGGTCCACAATCCTTCAGACTGTTGAGGGGCCGAATTATCATTTAAAAAAAAAATACAAACAAATTCCTATGCATACTGCACATGTCTTATTTGTAGTGCAACAACAACAACAACAACAACAACAACAACAACAACAACAACAAAAGAACAATACAATATTTAAAAATGAAAACAATTTTAACCAACATAAACCTATTAGGATTTCAATGGAAAGTGTGGGCCTCCTACTGGCCAATGAGATAGTCAAGTTAATTAGGATTGTTGTTGTTGTTGTTGTTGTTGTGTGCCTTCAAGTCATGTCAGACTTTGGCCGAGCCTAACTCTAAAATTATTTATTTATTTACTGCATTTATTTACTACATTTATATCCCACCTTTCTCACCCCAAAGGGGACTCAGAGCAGCTGTATGTACATACAATATATTATATTATTAGCATAACACAATATTAGCATTATATATTACTGTATTGAACTATACCACTATACCATTATATAATATGTAATATATAACATACAATTAATATTATTATATGGTATTACTATTGGTATTATATTGTATAACATAAGATTATTATCAATATTATATGTATATACAATATATTATTAAAACTGATATAAAAATATTATATTATAAAACTGAGGGTGGGGGCCAGGTAAATGACCTTGGAGGGCTGCATCCGGCCCCCGGGCCTTAGTTTGGGGACCCCTGTTCTAGAGCATGGAAAATAAACAAGATAAACTTAAACTCTTAGCACAGGAAGGCAAATATGAATTAATAGGCATCACTGAAGCCTGGTGGGCTGAATCATATGATTGGAATATAGAGATAAAGGGGTATGCATGCACTATTCCAAAGGAATAGGCCAAACAAAATCAAAAGTTAAACATATATTTTCAGACAGCTGACTTCAGTTAAGTCTAGAGAAATATTGTATGAGATCGTGTGGTCAGACATACTCAAAGAGAAAGGAATTCAGTATGGATGGGAGTTTCCTAAAAGCAAGATGGAAAGGCAAGTGTATTTCCTAAAGCAGAAGAAGTTTTGGTTTATTGTACTACATGAGAAGCCACTGATATGTGGGCAGGGGATCTGTCATTGAAGTACTGTCTAAAATTGCCTGAACACTGTTGTTTGGCTTGAAATTTTACAGAGGAAAGTATCCCCTTTGAGTTTTCTTTTTACAATATTTTGGGTTGGTCATCAGCAGTAGTCCTGAAGATTCTTTGCCCAGAAAAGTGGTGGTTATACCAAAACTTGTAATGTGGGATTCTTCACAACTGTAGCTCCCCTTTATTCTGATACTAGCCAATTTTCTCAGTGCCCACATACACCTTGAATCAATTCTGGGCTTTTTTGTGGTTGCTTTATGTATGTGCGCACACAGGATTTTTTTTATCTCACAATAGTTGCAACCAACAAATGTCACATATAGAGAAAACAGGAACATTTCTCATTCCAAATACTTGGATCCACATACTACACTGACTTAGAATCCAGAGAAGAAATTGGAACAGGAATGTATTCTAGCCACTTCCAGAAGACTACAAAACTCTAGTTCAGATTGGTGTAGATTAAAACAATGGGGGAGTAGAGCATTCTTCAAAAATGTTACTAATCTTGGATTTAGACTGTTAAATAGAAACCTTTTAAAAGAAAAAACACACCAACACTATTGTTTCAGATCTTAATGTATTTTAATTCTGAATTACCGTATATACTCGAGTATAAGCCGACCCAAATATAAGCCGAGGCACCTAATTTTACCACAAAAAACCTGGGAAAACATTGACTCCAGTATAAGCCGAGATACCAATAAAATTACATTAATTGAGGCATCAGTAGTTTAAATGTTTTTGAATCTTTACATCAAACTGTAATTTAAGATATGAGTGTCTAACTCTGATTAAATCATTATTTTCATCTTCAATGTAAATGTGCTTATGTATCCTTTTAATAATAATAGAGTGAAATAATAAATGTAATAATAATAATAAATGCAGTAAAATAATAAATGTAATAATAAATAGAGTAAAATAATAAATGTATTATTAATAATAAAAATAGAGTAAAATAAATGTAAAAGTAACAACAATAATAGAGTAAAATAATAAATGTGATAATAATTGATAGAGTAAAATAATAAATGTAACAATACCAATAATAATAGAGAAAAATAAAAAAATACTATATATACTTGAGTATAAGCCAATCTGAATATAAGCCCACCAGGACCCTCACCCAAGTATAAGCCGAGGAAGGGTTTTTTTTTCAGTCCTAAAAAAGAGCTGAAAAACTAGGCTTATACTCGAGTATATACAGTATATATAATATGTATAGAACTTACAATCTATTATATCCGATAAACTGTTGGGCAGGATATGGTTTTGAAAAATAAGAGATTTTTAAAAATTACTACAAAAATATATTTAAATCTTTTCTGTCTTTAACATGTCTACCCTTTTCTGTCTTTTATAAAGGACATCTTAAACTATTAAATAATAGATGTTGTTAGTTACCACCTGAAATTTGATAAGGGGACAACTAAATAGAGTTGCAATGAATTTCTTTCAAGTTGTATCACATTGATTACATGCATGCTTCAACACAAAATGGAATTTATGCAATACAGCATTAACATAAAGAGAAGAGTAATTGAAGACCTTTCTGTCAATGCATGTGAGAGAACATTTCACTCTTTGGGTTGAGACATTTAATTCAGACATTGATCCAAACAGAACAGATTATGATGAATATATACAAACAATGCTTGAAGGTTGACACTGAAGTAACTTATAGAAGATATAGCAATGACTGCAATCTTTATTATGTTCTTTTTCATCTGAAGAGCAGTGGACTATTCACAAAAACTGCTACTTATTGTAGTGCCATAGACTCTTGCTGCACATCAAAAGTCAAGAAACTGTTGTAGCGAGGAGCTAATTTATCTGTACAGAGCTCTCTTCATTTTGGAGTTTGTTTTGTAGCTGAATCTTGCAATATTCCTTCAGAATCTGTATGATAATTTTTACAGAGTAGTGTATGTGATTTGACTGGGATATTTCAGAAGTGAAATAGTTAATAGTACACATAGAAGCTTCTGATGATTGGTTGCCATGTTCACATTTATGAATACTCTAATTTTCTGTAGCTATCTACAACCAGGGTTAGGAAGCATGAAATCCAACCCTAATGTGGAAAAAATGGTGATGGGAACAGGAGCCCAATAACCATATCTCATATCAGAACTGCTTCACCGAGTTGAAGTCAAGAGCCAAGGAATCAGGGCTAGGAAGCCAGAAATAAGCCCAAATTGATAGGCAGAGCCAAAAAGTGTCAGGAATTATTTTTCCTAATGCTTAAAAGTAAGGATTGAAAGAAACTTTCTTGTGGAACAAACTATTTCCTCCCCACTTTTCTGTCACATCTGCCATTATCTGCTGAATGAACTTCTTGGTGCTGTTGTATTGATTAGTGATGCTGGATATGAATGGACAAGGATTTCATGGTTGCTGGCTGCTCTAGATCTCTCTTCTGGAAACTTGATAAAGCCAAAGTCTGGAAGACAAACAAAATCTTATTTGGGCAAGCATCTTACAGTCAGGGATGTAAAAGACTTCTTTGATAATGTGTATGTTTTAGCATATTTTTCACTGCTAAACCGCTCTTTACAATGTTAACAGTAGTTATGTTCTTGGGGACTGAGTGGATTAAACTAAACAAATTATTTGCATGTCAGGCAGAATAGACCATGTAGGAAAATACAAACAGACGAATTTCTATTGCCAGCTTCTTTCAAAGTGATGGCATAGAATCATTGAGTTGGAAGAGACCACATGGGCCATCTAGTCCAACCCCCCTGCCATGCAGGAAAAGACTCCTATAGTATCAGTGCCATACAGAGAAACCAAGTTCCTAGTTACAAATACCTTGTTCAGGATTTTGAGGTTATTAATGCAAATCTGTAGTGTTATATATAACAGATTTTCTTTCTTCTGTTTTTCCTTATTAAGGACTCCATCTTTCACTGATACAGTCTCAGTCTTGGTTGTTTGGGCATAGGTTGATTACAGTGAAATAATTGAATCAGAACTCAAGCAATTGAATCTCCTAATGTTTTGGATTTTTCAGAAATCAGGATTTGAATACCCCATATCTCTAGAAACCCATTGGGTGTGCCTGGGCAAATCAAACAGAGTAAGTTAATAAGAAGCCCATGAATAAATATTGCTGAGAAAATCCTATCAGAGAAAATCCATGTTGGCATTCATTTTGAAGGTATATTACCTTCAAAACGACATTAAAAAAATCCTTCCTTCTGTTTCTGGATTCTACTTTGTAATTTAAAAACCTATACACCTCTACCCATAGCTTGACACCATTCTTGCTGTCCTCACAAGTACATTTTATGGGAACACAAGAAGGGAACGTTTCAGTAGCTGCTCCTAGGTTTTGGAACTCCCTTCCCTCACAGGCTAGACCAATGTTCTTTCATAGGCAACTGAAGACCTTTTTATTTTAGTAAGCCTTCAAGAGCTGGAAAAAAAGGCTTACTAAAATAAAAAGGTCTTTAGTAAGCCTTCAAGAGCTGGGAGTCCCCAGTGGCGCAGTGGATTAAACTGCTGAGCTGCTGAACTTGCTAACTAAAAGGTCACCGGTTTGAATTCAGGGAGCGAGGTGAGCTCCCACGGTTAGCCCCAGCTTCTGCCAACCTAGGAGTTCAAAAACATGCAAATGTGAGTAGATCAGTAGGTAGCGCTCCAGTGGGAAAGTAATGGCACTTCATGCAGTCATGCTGGCCACGTGACCTTGGACGTGTCTATGGACAATGCCAGCTCTTCGGCTTAGAAATGGAGATGAGCACCAACCCCTTGAGTCAGACACAACTAGACTTAATGTCAGGGAAAAACCTTTACCGTTACCTGCGAGAGCTGACTTCTTAGGGGGAAAGGATCTTTCATGTGCTGTGCTATTTATAATTACTGATCTTTTTAATTGTTTGTTATAGCTGCTTTTAATTTTATTAATAGTTTAGTTACATTTTAACTTTTGTGTAGTGCAAAGTTTACCTGTACCCGTTTTAACATTTGTAAGCCACCTTGAGTCTCAGATTCGGAAAAGGCAGGATATAAATAAAAAGCTAATCACACACACCTCCTTTATGGGTTCATTAATGCAACAGAGCTGACCTTCTTGTTTATGTCCGTTTCCTCTTTTTTTGTGATTATCTGCAACATTTATGCTGGCCTCCAACTGAGAAGAGTTCTTCCCTCACCCGGGACTTCCCACAGATGTATATATAAACCTTCCTTGCTTAGTTTCTCCATACCTCACAACCTCTGAGGATGCCTGCCATAGATGTGGGCGAAACGTCAGGAGAGAATACTTCTAGAACATGGCCATACAGCCCGGAAAACATACAACAACCCTGTGATCCCGGCCATGAAAGCCTTCGACAAGACTTTTTTTTTTTTTTGCATCTTCTCACTGCCCCCCCCCCCCCCCCACTGAGTTGTCTTCCCATTTGTTTTTCCAGTAATTGGGGGGGGGGGAGAAGTCCAGGGTTTGTGAATTTTACACCCCTACTACAATTAATCCTTATCTCACACCATAACTGTCTTTCGTTTTTTCAAACTTGGTTCATTTCACCACTAAATATTTATGGTGTGTATCCTAAGCATGTGCTTTTTATTTTAAAAATCAGCTTATGTATACATTTTTTGCTCTTTCTTTTTAAAATGTTTTCCTCCCCATTCTTCCTCACTGTTCCCTTTCACTTGGTAACCCCCTCCACCACCACTCCCTGCCACTTTTATTTTTCACCTTTTAACCAGTTTTTCATGATAAATCAACTGCTGCACATTTTTCTATTTCTGATATTCATGACCTTTCTTTTTAAATGTTTTTTCTGAATCTTCTCTTCTGTATTCTTTTTTCCTGTTTTCTCACACAATTTAATACATTTTTTACTTGTATCATCTTTACATTAGCACTTACTATTCAACAGTATTTGCTTTAACTTTTCACTCATTTTTTTTAACTGTCTAACCAGGACAGCCAATATTTAGTTCTTTATCCTCTGCTTTTAAGATTTCTGAGTATTTTTGTCTTTCTATGATTTTGGTTTTTGTGGTTATGTTGTCTTCATTTTCTTCTTATCTGTCTAACCATACTTACCAGATTTCTTTTCCCTCGTTCTCCTCTGGCTCAGTTTATAGGAGTTCTCCAAGGTTCTGTATTAAGGCCGTTGCTTCTTATTCTTTGTCTGTAGTCAATCTTTTAGAGCAAATTTTCATGTTAGATGACAATATTATTTTATATTACTGATATTTCCTTTTTTGTAAATTTCCTTAAGTTGTCTATTTAATGATATCTGCAAAGCTTATTTGTTCACTCTCTGAAGCTAAATATTTCAAAGATAATTTCTTAGTTTAACTCTTGACTCCTTTAAGTTTCTTTGCTACCCTTTTCCCATCTGTTCAGACTAAAAAAAATCCCCAATTATTTCATCTTGAGTTTTAGGTTTTTATGTACAGGCAAAAAACCTCCCAAAAAACCCCTACTCTGCTTCAGACCAAACTTTGTTTTGAACTTCAGTTCTCACAATTCCTAACTTCTGGTAATATCTGGAGGTGCAGAGTTTGAGAAAGACTGATCTAGATGATCACTCTGTTGGTCAATGCTACTTCTATCAAAAGTAAATAAACATAATGTGAACACAGAAGTTACTTGTCTAGGTAATGTCCCACTAAATGTGTGGCTTATATGTTAAATCTGCCACCATGGTTTTATTTATTTATTTGCTTTTTGCATTGAATATATTTCTCAAATAATGGAATAAAAATGGGAATTCATTTATACTGCAAAATTTTGTCAGGTTAACCAGTTGACAAGATGTGAACTTTAGTTTATGTTTTATGCATTTTTTTATTACAAAGAGATTTGTGCTCCAACGAAAGTTGTTTCCTTTCAACCATATTGGCACTTAAGATTGCAGTAATTAAAAACAGAAAACCCCAAGAACTGGCAGATTTGTTCTGTCTTCACTGTTTATTTATGTTTTTAATAAATGTATTTTTATACTGATGACCTTTCTTAATTTCCTATATATGAAAACTAGTGAGTGTTAGACATGAGTTAGGTAAATAATGCTTTATTTGTAGCTGTTAACTTTTTAAAAAGTTGTGCTTGTATTTTGTATTCCTTTCAATATCAATTGTAATCGGACTGAATATTACACAAATTAATGTTTCACAGTTTCAGTCATATGCAAAAACCCACTCTGTGGACACAGGTGAGAGCAACAGGAGACCACATTGCCTCTGCTGAGTTCCTGAAAGTAGTCAGCTCTCTGGATGCCAAATCTGGTGGTAAGTCCATATGCTCAGAACCAATACTCTTCTCTCAACAGAGGAAGAAGACAAACTCTTTTCTTGTTTGAGAGAAGAGACAGAAGCCTGCCTGTGCTTCTCTTGGAGGAAGGAGATGAACAGAAGTGACAGAAGTCCGATTGTACAGAACCATACTCACTTTTCCAGTGAAGGAATCAGACACCTCTCTTGCTCAAAAGAGGCGTATGGTTCTGTGCAGTCTGGATTCACGCTAGATGTGGAACCTGGTAGAGGGCTGCTTTCAGGAGCACAGTATGGGCAACCTGTGCCCCAACTTGTGAGTCTTCGCTTTGGCTACTCTTTCAACTGCATGGAAGCAGGTGAGCAGGGGAATATTTTGAATATAAAGTAATTTCAGCTCTCAATGGCATGCCAGGTAGGAGAGGGAAGAGCCAATTGGCAAACATTCTCCCCAGAAAAAAGGTTCCCCATTTTATGCAAAAATTGTGTTATACAAAGTATCCTGAAATAGAGCTATAGCATCATATGTAGGCCGATTGTCCTGCCATGGTTCCTTGATAAAAGTATAACAACAGGTGGAAAAGAAAAAATGGCCAACACATTGCTGTAGTAGAGACACAGATTTCTGCGTATTAGACACTTGAGAATGAAAGTGCGAATAAATTGTCACATGCTGATAGCAGTGTGGAGAGAACTATTAAAATGTAAAACCTTTTGAAGAAGTCTTAACAACATGTATATATTGGAGTATGGGGACTGTGTTTTCTCATCTCCATGACACTTGCACAGCAACATTCCAGACAATATAAAAATAGTGGAGAAAGAGCTACAAATGGTGGCTAGATTACATTTTTCCCAATAATTTCAAGCTGAAGTTTCATTTCTAAATACAGCCTCCGTGCAATCCGAGCAGGTGAACGGGGAGGGCCACAAAGGCCCTCCCGTTGAACCGCTTGCTGGCATGCGTGTTGTTAGGTAGATAGCAAGCTACCTAGCAACACGCAGGGGGTGCTCGCCCTTGGGAGGTGCCCTCTGCGTGTTGTTAGGTAGATAGCAAGCTACCTAGCAACATGCAGGAGGTGCTCGCCCCCTGGGAGGTGCCCTCTGCATGTTACTAGGTAGATAGCAAGCTACCTAGCAACATGCAGGTGGCACCTCCCAAGGGGCGAGTGCCCCCTGCGTGTTGCTAGGTAGCTTGCTATCTACCTAGCAACCCGCACGGCCAGCTCCTTCGCCACACTGGGCGCCAGTGCTGCCGCCCCCCCGGCGTGATGAAGGAGCCGAGGCACAGGCGGGTGGGTGAACGTGGATGGCTTTTGCGGTCCTCCCCCTTCACCTGCTCAATGGCTGGCCCAAACGCCCGCCAAAGGGAGAAGTGTCCTCTCCGTTCGGCGGATGCTTGGACCCAGAGAAGCGGCAAGCTCCCCTGGGTCCACACCTCGTCTGAACTGAGAGGCCTCCCCTCCGTTCGGACGCAGCCTGGATTCAAAGGAGTTTGCAGCTCCTCTGGATCCAAACGGCGTCTGAACAGAGAGGCCTCCCCTCCGTTCGGAAGCAGCCTGGATTCAAAGGAGTTTGCAGCTCCTCTGGATCCAAACCGCATCTGAACGCAGAGGAAGCCTGGTAATCCGAGTGATCCGTGTTGACCGAGCTGGGGTCCGCCCATTTAACTCGGACTACCGGGGTTCTACTGTATTGATGGTTTCCTCTATATATCTTGGTCTCTGGAAAATATGCTTGTTTGAGCAATGATTATACAGTATATATCTTTTCTGCATAATATGGTGATTTCTGGAGTAGCATTCTGAGTCCTCTCCCCCCCCCCCCCCATATGTTCAGTGAGAGCCAGTGTGGCCTAGTGGTTTGGGTGCTGAAGTATGATTTGGGAGATCAAGGTTTGAATCCCCGCTTGACCATGAAAGCCTACTAAATGACACTCGGCAAATCATATATTCTTAGCCTCAAAAACACTTTGGTTGCTGTAAGTGAGAAACAGTTTGAAAGCACATATCAACAAACTTAAAGCAAGTTATTCAAGGTACTGATGCAGAAAATGAACACCATGCCTTTTTGAGACCACAAGTTAGCACCATCAGTGAGCTGGTTCTTGCTGAAACCCGGTTGCTGAATTGAATTAAAGTCGTGTTCTTCTGTTGGATTTGGGGAAAACTTCATTTTTAGAAGGACTGAGAGTGAACAACCATTTTGTTGTTAACAGTTAGGTAAAGGTAAAGGTTTTCCCTGACGTTATGTCCGGTCGTGTCCGACTCTGGGGGTTGGTGCTCATCTCAATTTCTAAGCTGAAGAGCCGGCGTTGTTCGTAGACACCTCCAAGGTCATGTGGCCGGCATGACTGCATGGAACACCGTTACCTTCCCGCCGGAGCTGTACCTATTGATCTACTCACATTTGCTTGTTTTCGAACTGCTAGGTTGGCAGAAGCTGGAGTTAACAGCGGGCGCTCACTCCGCTTCCGGGGTTTGAACCTGGGACCTTTCGGTCTGCAAGTTCAGCAGCTCAGCGCTTTAACACACTGAGCCACCGGAGGCTCCTTTTTATAGTTACCTGTCAACTTTTTGTTTAAAAAGCGTAAATCTGTTGATTAGGTGTTTGTGTTCTATTTACATAGTTATGGGCAAGTGTTGCTGCTATATTGGTACTCAAAACTAATGTGTCTTGGAAAAATACCCGTAACCCCACCCATCCTGGGAAGTGGAGCTGTCTATAATGTTGTGTCCTAGCAGTGAGAGTTCTAACTTTCATTGCTTGTTTCCTCCCTTCCTCTTCCCTGATAGTAACTGAGAGTTGTTGGAGTCGGGCAGGGGAGTGTAAAAGCTTCTGTGGGTGAGCTCCAGAGTTGTCACAAGCAGGCCCCAGTATGAGACTGTAAGGTCATGTCATTTTTTCCTGTAAATCTTGTAATTTCGTGCTTCAGAGCACAACAAAGTGAAAGTCAGCAGGGAGTGAATTAAATTCCCCCATGAGAACTCCTGTAGGGTGGGCCTCTTGCGTTCTGTCTGTAGTTCCCTTGGCTCTCGTGCATCATGCTGTGCATCCCCTTAATCTAGCAGCAGTCTCATGCCGTCTCCTGCGCACCAGCCTGGCTTGGTGCCCTCTTGACATGTTCTGGCACTCGTCACGAGTCGTATTCTTCTTGTACAAGCCATTACCAGTTTAATAAACTCACACAGACTTTACAGGGTTCCCAAAAGCCTATAAAACAGAGGGTTGTCCCTACTGTCCCCTTGTGAACAAAGCTCCTGTTGTGTGGCTAATGCAATTAAAATGGGGTCTATTGGAGACTTCATACAGCTGGCTGGGGCATCACCATTTCCTCTGGCAAGCTGGCCTTCTGATCAGTCTAGCACTTGTGCTGCTAGTTTACCACTTTTCATTCCTGAATATTCTTCAGTCTCCTCTTGAACTCTGGCAAATTAATTAATTGATTCCAAATAATGAAACTTTCAAAGAAGCGAAAGAGGTTTCAGTTGAAAAGCCCGGCAAAGCTAGGCTCCTGTTTGTTTGGTGTTCAGCACTTACCCTGCATTATTGGGAAAAGTCACCACCTCTTCCGGATCTCTTGTTTTTTCATTTGTCACATTGTCTGAAGTACTTTACAATGATCCTTGAACTTATCTTTGGAGTTGCCTGCTTTTCCTTGTGAGAGTCAGTGATATTGTAAGAGTCCACGGTTTAGTAAATAAGGCCACAGGGCTGAATGGATTCAATCCAGGTCACATGGCAGGTCAGTACAACTGTGCCATGAATAAAATCCAGCCCTTTTGAATTGCAATCAGGTCTATCTTTCCTTGAAGAAACTGTTCTTGAGCAAATGTTACTGCAAAATGTAAGGTGAGAAAGAAAAACAGGCTATTCTGCATACACTGGAAGTGCACAAAAGTGTTTTCTGAGCTATTGCCACAGGTATTTAGATGCCAGATGGTGCAACAGAAACTTTAAACCTGTTGAACTTTGAATAGGATTTCTTTTGAATAGGATTTTCATTTTTTTTCCTTTTGTCTGGTGCTGCTATAATAGACAAATTCAAGGAAATGCTACTTGCATTCCAGAAGAAAGCAGCTTGTGTCTCACCTGATTTATAGAACCACTTATGCACAAATGACCGGTTGAGATTTCGTGTGTTGATATGTAGATCCATGAATTTTAAGACTTAGCCTTTGTGCTTTCAATAGTTTGTAAGTTGTATCTTTCACAGTTGTTGCAGGTTTTTGTAAACCAGCATAACACAGTTTTGGTATTTTCTTTTCTTTCATAAATTTGTTACCGACTTTTGCTTTACTGAGAACACTAAAAGTTGTTTTATAATTCCAGGGAAAGGGGGAATGGGGAAGAGAGAGAAAGAACTTAATGCTCAAAGCTGTTTGTGACTTTTGCTTTTTAGTTAGACAGCTACTTCTAAAACCTGTAAATAACAGTAAATATACTTCTATTTTGCATTTAACAAAATAACATATTTAAATAAAATGTTTAATTTCCTCTGAACATCTGTGTTGTGACTTAATTTAAAGTGACCTGGAAAAGAATGGTGTCTGAAAGAGGCAAACACATACCTATCACCCAGAGTGTCACGACCCAGGCTGCAGAGCACCAATAACCATACACAGAGGCCAGAATCTATCTAATATCTTTATTGAGGAAATATATAAAGTTAATAAAAGCAAGTGTAGGAAATAGTTCAGAAGTAGATCTTTCAGGAAAGGTCAAAATTAGTCCAGAGAAACAATGTCCAATATGAGATATTAAGGTCCAAAGTTGTAATCCAATAACCGAAACACTCACTTTGCCAAGCAAAGTGAGGGGAGAAGACAAGGTCCTTTAGTCCATGAAACTTAGGCAAGGCAAGGAAATAACTTGATTCTTGGATACAAGGCTTAATTCAAGGCAACAAAGAACAAGGAGCAAAACAGGATCCGTGGTAAATTCGTGGCGAGGTCAAGGAAGGCAAGGCTGGGTCCGAGAAGCAAAACAAGGTCCTGGGAAGCAAGCAAGGCTGGAAACGGGAGCGTAGTCCACACACAACCTACTCCCGTAGTTGACGAATTGACTCCGCAAGATTCCTACGAGGGCAAAACACCTAAGTAGGGTCTCGGTTTCCCGCCAAGAGCAGATTCTCTGGGGAACCAGAAGCGAAAGCCATTCTCTGGGTCCAGATGCATGACTCCTTAAAGATTCTCATGGGAAGCAGGCTAATCAACCATTTGTTTGGCTGCGATTCTCAGGCTTCTGCGATTAGCCTGTTGAGCTCCTCTCTGTTGTTGACAATACTCACGGCGAGAAAAAGGGGGAGATTTTGGCTCAGGGCTTGTTTGGCAAACTTCTGGAAGGCAAACCTCCTGCAGGTGCAAGGGTTCCAGTTCTGGCTGAGAAAGTTCCAATTCTGACTGAAACGGAGGAAAACCTAAGTTTTCCTCCTCATCTGTCACAACAGTGTTAGGGACGGGACTACATGGCCCATGAGTCATCACACAGAGTGATTAAAAGAAATGGAAACCTGTGGGAGGATCAATCTCCTTCCCTCCAATAACACTGGCTTATAGGGGAGATATCCTGTTGGGATATTATGAAGTTATTCTAACATTTAACTGCACAGTATACATGAACTGTATACAGTGTGTAAATCATATTGAATATTACAATATTACAATATTACATACGCATTTTACAAATATTTGTAATGGATATATTGTTGTTTAGAATGTATTGTGTTTTACTAATGTGAAGTGAGTGACAGGAATCTAATTTTGTGCTGCTTCATAGGCGGCTTATATGTATATGAAATTCTTGAAGCTGTCACCAGTTAGAAGAACATTGGTTATATCTTTAGATTATTTACGGATTTATAATATGTACATAAATATGTATGTAAGCAGTGCTGTATTTCACAGAAATATGGTTAAATTACAAAACAAGATTGTATACACTTTTAAAGTAATACGCCTATCTTTACAAAGCTTCAACAATACGACTTCTGTCTTGCATTTGCATGCAGTAGTGTATGCGATTTTTACTGCATACGGATAAGCGTACACATGCTAATCTGATCCATCTGCAGAAAATCAGCTGCTTCTCCAAACAGAGAAAGTACGGTAGAATATGCAAGGATTAAATGCCTGTCGGAAAGTAACTTTGTTCTTTATAGCTGGAAATGTGGAAAATTAACAAGCAGCTCTTTCTCTAGGACACACCCTGCAAGTGCCTCTGCCGACTGGGGAGAGCACAGCCGCCCTTTGGAAGCCAGGGTCTTGATTTACGGCCGCAGTGTTGACAGCTCAGTGGAACCCACATGCTGTTTGCAGCACCGCCAAGCTGGGCTATGACCTGCTGACCTCTACCCCTGTGCTCCCCCCTCCTGTCTCTGTGCTGTAATAAAAACCTGTCTTGCAGGCAGGGCTACAATGACTTTGTTGTTCAGAAATGTACCAATTTTTTTTAAAGGGGGGGGGGGGGAGTTGGAAATTCTCAAAGCAAAAATGAGGAACGTATGAGGAAGTGGGGCTCTGGGAGCAGCTGCTTTTGGTATCGCAGGATTGTTTGTCTTAGAGGTTATTCTCTGCTTGCAGTCAGCTCCTGGATGAATTGTCTTGCTTCTATAAAAGTATACCCCCCCCCCCCAATGGTGGTATCTTTCTGGACAGACATATTTGGGTTCATTTCTCTTATCTCCATTTCCCTTTTCTGTAGTTTTATAGGATTTGTGCCTCCATCATGC
The DNA here is from genome assembly GCF_035594765.1 of Anolis carolinensis. NCBI lineage: Eukaryota > Metazoa > Chordata > Lepidosauria > Squamata > Anolidae > Anolis > Anolis carolinensis. Next base: position 195,371,617 of record NC_085844.1, read on the forward strand.
ACACTTCTCTTTTAACATGTCCATTAGGCAATTGTGGTCATGTTTTAGAAAACAAGGAGCAAAAATGAAAATGTATATATTTATGAAATTAAGGGAGTTGGTCAGTCATCTCACTCAAATGTGGCCAACCTGTGGCCCTCAGAAGTTGCTTAAGAAAATAGGCTCAGTTGCCCAAGTTGCCAGATTCTTGTCTTGGAATCTCCAACTTCTGCCCCACACTCTGCCATCACAGTTATGCTGCAGAAGATGCCAAGTGGACATAACTCTTTTTGTGTGTCCATTTCTCCATGCACACTTGGTCTCCTGCCAAAGAACTAGCTGGCTGTCAGACAGCAGCATGATTGTATGGGGAAGAGGGTGTTTGAAAAGGGTTATGTCCTTGTCCCTAGTTCCTTGGCACAATTACACAGCCACGTTGACAGGTGTTTGATATAAATTGCACTTCTCTCCTGTCAACTGAGTAATGTGTGGCGAAACAGAGAAGTATGAACTTCGTGTACCTGGAAAGGTGGTATCTCTGCATCCTTTTATTTTGAGACTGGGTAAAAGAGTGGGAGAAGTGTGCACCCATACAGATGTGACCACACTCATTGCCCATGTAACTTTGGGGATCAAAATGATTGCCCATTTTGACAGTCCAGCTCTGTTAAAAAATGTTATCACACTTCTAGTAGCTTTGAGTTAGGCAGGATTATAATTTTTTTAGCATATCCGCTTGACTACAAATATAGTAATTTGTTTTTGGAAAGATTTCCTTCTTTATACTATAAAAGTTCTAAAACATTCTGGCATGTTGTGAATAAGTCAATGTAATGATTCATACAGCCCTGTTATTTCCATTGCAAGCGGGCATAGTTACACAAACCATGGTTTATGACGTTGTCTTCATAGGGAAGAGATAAGCCAGAGTGCTAGGCTGGGATGTCATGCTAACAAGCCACAAATGGAAAGCTGCTTCCACATTCAAGAGGATTGCCTTCTAAACAGTAAAAGAGGGTTCCCTTGGAATTCTGGTTTAGTGTAATGTGAAAACAGAGCCATTGCCTTTCTGTCTCTCAACGCACTATGTTATCTAGGTGTTGCTATGGGATCTGACTGGGAAATAGGCCCAAAGAAAGAGAAGAGTATGGAATTCTGGCAGATCAAGAAAATTCATTTTATATCCCTATGTCTTTTCAGTGATTTATTAATACCGTGTTTCGGGATGATTGAGGTCTCCCATTCAGATTGCTCTTTCAGGCTCCCTGAGCTTGGTTTCTTTTGGAATTCTCAAACCATTCATTGGAATAAAAATCTTTCTAGTGTTTCTGTATTTCTTTCTCCTTTACATAAGCAGTAGAGAAATGCTAATGGGAGCACAACACTTCATGGGAATGAGGTGTCTTGCTATTTGCATTATTTCAGTGCCAGTATTTCATGGTAAATACTAAGTACTTTGGCAAATCATGCTTGGCCTGCTGTCTTGAGCACATGAGCTGTGATAATTCTTCAAAGTTGAGGGTGCATAGTGTTGTCAGCGTGTTGCACTGGAAAGTGTCTGAAAAAGAGAGATTGATTAACTTTTTCTTTTCTTCTTGTATTGTATCCCTCCCCTTCCAGGCTCTTCAGGTGGCACGGCAGTTCCTTCTCCAACAGGCAACAGGTCTGACCTCTCCCAGCAGCAATGAAAATAAGCAGCCAGCCGTTCAGGTGAGGGGCAGCAAAAACGTGCATATTTCCTTTGAAACATTTGTAGGAAGTATAATGATAAGAACGTTCCTAAAAGAATGCCTTTGAAAAATTATGCTTCCTTTATGTGCTTTTAAGAAAGACTTTGTACCATATGGATCAACAACTTAACATTTAATTGGCACAGTAAGCAGACAGACTAGTCTCAGTGTCATGACTATTAATGTAGCATCCTTTTGAGGTAGTCCACTGCTGTTGTTCCTACTACACAAAACACAGACATCATGGAGCTGGAGGTTGCTGCTTTGTGCAAGATATTTGAGATTGTAAAATACTGAGGATTTACCCTCCATGTTGTCAGTTTCTCATTTGGTCTTCTCTGTTGTGAGTGATTGAGGAGTTTTCATTCTTGAATGTCTTCTTGGTGGATTTTTTTTTCTTTTTCTGAAAAAGCAATAGTATGATACCCACACTAGATTTCTTATTGCAAAAAAAGTCATTTAAATTGATGTTTAAATACAGGTGACAAAATGACAGTTTCTAGATTTCAACACTTGTTGAATACTTATGTAGAATTACATTGAAATAATTTAATTGGATTTACATTGGGGGAAAGACAGAAAAACCTACCTCTGTATCTAGAACCAGCAGGCCATGTGTCTATTTGGTTTCCAGTACTGATGTAATATTTTTCAAATAACTCAGAATATTTGATTTTTGTACTTTCTCCCAAAAACTGAATTAATTTGCACAATCATTAAACTGTGGGCTACATGTAGTCCTTTCTGAGGTGAGACTATACTGTTTCATGACAGATGGGTGCTTGCAGAAGTGATCATAGGCACATACTACACTTTTGTTGCCACTGCTTTCCTTGCTCTGGTCAAGCAAGAAACCTGTCTGAAATAACTGAGTATTTTCTAGATAAGGATAAAAAAAAAGAATCAATAGCCACCTCATCATAATAATGGGCTTTCGATTTGCATTTAATAGTTGATATTGTAATTTTGCTATTTATTTATGTTGATAATATCTAATATAGATGGAAATCTTGCTATGAAGATGTGCTATAGCTTGCCTTCCACATACCGTGTTTCCCCAAAAATAAGACAGTGTCTTATATTAATTTTTGCTCCCAAAGATGCTCTAGGTCTTATTTTCAGGGGATGTCTTATTTTTCCATGAAGAAGAATTCACATTAATTGTTGAACAAAAAAATGAACATTTATTGTATACTGTACATTAGTTGTCATCACAAACCAGCATAACCAGACAAACTGTGAATCCTATCAAGAATTTCTTGTTACTACCATTAATTCCATGTCCAACACTCTACGGTACGCATATTTACCGATCCTGCATGCTCTGGTGTTCTGTTCGGCGGGCATGCTTCCAAAACAGAAACTTTGCTAGGTCTTACTTTCGTGGGAGGCCTTATATTTAGCATTTCAGTAAAACCTCTACTAGGTCTTATTTTCTGGGGATGTCTTATTTTAGGGGAAACAGGGTAGTACCCTCAAGTTCTTTCCTTTGTTACCAGCTTCTTCATTGTCATTGTAGTAATGTATGGTTCAGATCCATGTCATTTTTACTTAAATTCATTGATAATTCAATTTCATCATATTTCCAGATTAATTTTTTAAAATGTGCATGAATATGTATATACTTTTATCCTAAAATATATCACAGTTTTCAGAGAAATATGGAGAAAGATAGATTTCTAAAATAATTTTGCAGATCAGAAGGAAGTGCAAACCAAATGCAGAATGAATGATGTCCTCAAAAATCCCCACTCTCTCCATGCTTTGCCCCTTTTCTATTTATTTATTAATTATTTCCAGAATTTATACCCCGCCCTTCTCACCCGGGGGGACTCAGGGCGGCTTACACAGTTGGCAACATTTAATGCCAAGAACATAATAATAAAACAAAAACAGTACACATAATCAATTAAAACTATAAAAATACATCATTAAAATACATTATAAAAATTAAAACATATGTAAATTAGATCCATTTGTCTAAAAACCTCATGCTTCAGCCTTCAGCCTTTTCTATTCCTCTGCCTGAAACCGCATTTCGGTCCTGAACTACTTGCCTTTCCTCCTTTAGTCATACTTGTTAGAGAAGTCTGCATAGCTTGTGTTCTGAGAACTCAGTGTTCCTTATCTCAAGCTAAATGTTCTTGGATGGCAGAAGATCTCTGCTTGTGTCCATTGATGGTAATCAGAGTTAGAGCAGACAATACTAGGCTGATGTGGGTCATAAATGTCTTAAGTATAAAGCAGTTCCATATATATTTATCAGGGTAGTATCCATTATGGTCTCCACATTGTGCATGTTCCTTTATTATTTACAGTAAAGAGGATGAGCACTGTTGGAATGACTAAATTGATATGTGTGCAAATAGAACTGTTTGAGATGTGAGTCTACTGGCACCATCAGTTCTGCCATTCACTTGTAAAGCACTTGGTTTTTATTGGATTGGGAATTGAGGGAGCAATCTATCTGAGGTGAAGGATCACAGGGTCACAAAATTCAGTAGATCCTTAGAAATCATAACTGCCAGCATTATTCCATTCCTTGACTGTCTAGGATGTTAATAATGGAAACTGACACTTTGGCTGACCTTTTTTCATGCTGGTAGGATGAGTAACACCAGATTAGAGTAATTTAAACGGTTGTTGTTATTGTTGTTGTTATTCATGGTGAGCAGCTATGCAATGTTTTTATTAAAATATTTTAAAATCACACACTTTTCTAAAGATCTCAGGACAGTGTATAAAACTAACCTGACTACAGTAGAGTCTCACTTATCCAACACTCGCTTATCCAACGTTCTGGATTATCCAACGCATTTTTGTAGTCAATGTTTTCAATTTATCATAATATTTTGGTGCTAAATTCGTAAATACAGTAATTACAACATAACATTACTGCATATTGAACTACTTTTTCTGTCAAATTTGTTGTCTAACATGATGTTTTGGTGCTTAATTTGCAAAATCATAACCTAATTTGATGTTTAATAGGCTTTTTCTTAATCTCTCCTTATTATCCAACATATTCGCTTATCCAACGTTCTGCCGGCCCGTTTATGTTGGATAAGTGAGACTCTACTGTATTTTAAAACAGTGTAATATTATAAACGGCATTATTTGAAAAATCTAAAAATATTGCTATCAATTTATCTAGTCAAGGTTAACAATTTAACAATTTTATAAATTGCATGAAAACTGGTGGAAATAGTTTAAAATTGTTTTAGATCATGTGTATGTACAGACTGGTGCAAAATCAATTAGGCTGGAAAAGCTTTAGTAAACAAGCACATTTTACTTGATGCCAGAATGACAGCAAAGTTGGCATCAACTGGGCTTCCAAGAAGAAAGTATTGTATAAATAGAGTACTGGTATAGAGAATGCTTACTGTCTTGTCCTCCGATGAGCATTTTGCTCTTGCTAATGGGACACATAGGAGAGCCCCCTCCAGAAGATCTGAAACCTTAGGCAGGCATAGATATGGAGAGGCTTGCTTTGAAGCATTGAAGTTTCAAGCCATTTAGGACTCATCATCATAATGTATTTTAATAATTTTAACTGTTTTATGTGCTGTTTTATATTGGTTTGTATGGGCATCTAATTGTTGCCAATGTTGTAAGCCCTGAGTCCCTTCGGGTGAGAAGGGCGGGATATAAATGTGATAAATAAATAAATAAATAAATAATACCACCTTAAATCCAGACCCGAAGTACACTTAGCAGCTAGATTAATTTTTTAATGTTTGTTGTTGTTTTGTGCCTTCAGGTTGTTCCCAACCTATAGTGACCCTAAGGCAAGGCAATAATGTGGTTTCATAGCAAAATTTATTCAGCAGCGGGTTGCCTATCCATTCCTCTGAGGCTGAGCATGTGAGTTGCCCAAGGTCACCCAGTGAGTTTCCATGACTGAATGGATATTTGAACCCTGGTTTCCAGAGTCCTAGTCCAACACTCAAACCATTAAACTATTTCTGTTTGGATTTATAATGATCCAGTCAGCAGTCTAGCTACTAACTGGCAGTTTCAGAGTAATATTCAAAGGCTGGAGTCCAGGTGAATCTGGGAAATATACGTTATAACCTTTCTATCCTTTCAAAAAGCCATTAAAGTCACCATCATGCTGGTGGAATGTTCAGAAAGCATATCAGAACAATCAGTATTCTGGTTCTTGTGATCATTCAAAATTGCTTTGAACATCTAGGAGGACATATGCTGATCAAACATGGGCTAGTCTTCTGGAAAAGCCCCTATTAAGACACAGATTATTCAATGTGCAGAAGTCTTGATTCCATTCACCAGAAGTGGCCAGAAGATCTTAGAAGTTAAATGTTTATTTGCTATCTACAGATGGCAGGGGGGGGAAACATAGGCAGAACTAACCATTGAAAGGTGTGAAAGTGAGAATTCTACCATGTGTTTTAAATTGTATCCTTAAAAAACTGTACGAGAGTTCCATAAGTAGATCTATTTACTTGCTATCATGGCAAGTTAGCATAAGGGTCCCCTGAATAAGAGAGATGGCAAGTTGTCAAGTTTTCAAATGGATTATTTGTGACTGAATTCATTAGTCATGTTTAGACAGAACAACAAGCCAGAATTGTTGAAAAATCTATTTTTTTTCTTGAGGAATGTGCTGGCACACACTGTCCAGTAATACTGAGATCTGCTGAATTATAAAGGAACTAACACGGGAAAAAGTCCTTCCCTTTATGTGTAAATTTGTTGCTCTGTAGGTTGTTAGACTCTGATATTGGAGTTCGAAGCTAGTATCCCATTTTGGGAAATGGAGCTGGGAATACAAGGAACCTGAAAACTGAGCAAGCAAAGAGGAGGAAGGAAACTTCTTAAGGGCCAGTATTCATTGCAAAAGCAATTGTGGCTTCCATGTTGGGCTGATCCTCTTCTTGTTTTTAGCAGGTGTAGTGGGCAAAGTATGGTTATAGCATATAAAGCACCAACCCCCCCCCCAAAAAAAAATCACCTTGCTTTCTCTTTTGTTTCCTCGAATGAAATCTCTTTGCCACTAGTCAGAAATTGATGAATCGAGTTGATTGACTGACTGACTGAGAGGAGATATGAATTGTCATGTATTTCATTCCATCACACAGAAGAATTTTAAAAGTTTTAAAGTGGAGGTTGATTACATAATGTGGTCCAGTTTTTCCCCAATTCCTTTTTGAATTTTGGGATTTCTTTTATGACAATTAAAAATGGCATTAAAACATGGTATTGGCAAAAAGATTCTCAAATGTGAAAAATCTCAGTCATTTGCCATTTTCTTTGCTGGGGTGTTTTCACTCCCTCAAGCTTCTCCTTCTTGCTGAAGAGAAGGAAACCTTCCTACTGCTGAGTGAGGAACCAGAATTTTCAACATCTCTTGAATCCAGTAGGTACTTTGAATTTATTTTGAAGGTCTTGAGGACTTCAAAATAACAAGGAAAAATTAATCCATTGGTCTTGAAGCTGATGAGGGGTTTGAAGAATGCAGAAGAAGATTTAGATTATTTAGTGAATTGGATACAAAGCTGGAACAGAAGTCCCTGATACTGAAGCACTAGAAAGACAAATAGGCCCAAAGTGTTTTCCAGAGATAATACAGGAGGAATCAATTAGAGAAGGCTATATGGAACCAAGCTTGCATAGTTCATAAAGAACTCAATGGAAAGAAGACAGAAAAAATCTTCCTGGCTTTGTGTAGTCTATTTCTCCAATACCTTAATCACATTGCACCCATGACCCTTTTTCTCCAGCCACCAGAGCCTACATCCATCATAGTTACACTGGCGTAGCACACCAACAAGTGAATACTACTGCATATGGCAATGGGAATCAACACTTACTGTCTTCAAGAACTTTTTTGAAGGTTTGCTCATCCTCTGACTTTTACATGTGCTATATATTGCTCTAAATGCAGTTACAAATAAGCAGCTCTCCTGCTAATGCTGTTGAAGAAAGTAGAGAAGTGGACAAATTTGGGCATGAAATATTCTCATACAAACTTAACAGCCACTAGAGGGCTCAAAGACTCATACACAAATTATGATTCACCTCTATATGTAAAGGTTGGAATATGGGTTTCCACCTATAAACTCTTTGTTGGCATTGAATCTGATATTGAAGTGTTAAAAGGCCATTAGAGTAGACCATATCTGGTGTTATATGAGTACCAAATGCATATAGTTATTAAGTAGGGTACAAGTGGTTTGTTGCCTCATGGTACCCTAAAATGTGTAGGGTGAATGGGAAAAAGCCAGTAGAGGTCCCTGTACTATTCATTAATTATATCAATTTATTTAACACAGCTTTTGTTGAGGGATATAAATCAACTGAATAATATATTATCAACGGAATTGTTTTTAATTGAAATGACCACTTCATTTTAGGAAGTGGTACTTTCTAACCACTGTAGACTTTTTTCCTACTAGAAACTTTCAGCCAAACTCATTTCCCACTTGCTGTCCAAAATAATGCTCAGAACCAGATGTAAGAAGCATTCCTGGTTCTGTATAATTAAGAAAGAAGATGGATGCACCCCTGCCTACTTATCCTATACTCTGATTACAGACTTCAGTGTTAACAGAATATCAGAGCTATTATTTTTGTATCTTCCACTCTTCCTCAGGATTTCTAATATATGTGATATGTCACACAGCACACTGTCCCTCCTTCAGTAGAACTAGCCAATGAATAATGTTGGTGATGTTGGCACTGAATAGAATGATTGTGACATCACAGCTTGTATTATTTTGATCTAGATATCACAAGGAAGAGTGTGAAATGGAAATAGAGGGACAACAGTTCCATGACTGTGGAAATACCAGATTATGCCCTGAATCAGTTTCAATCAAGCACCAAGCCTACTTTTTACTTCAAAGCTAGAAAAATGTCCTGCTTTCAACTTGGCTATCCCCAGAGATCCTGCCAAGATGGAGGTCATTGCAAATGTATACACCAGAAAGGGTAGTAAGCTTGAGATATGAAAAGGGTTGTGAAATGAGCATAAATTCAGGTCTAAAGGAAGAACAGAAAAGGAAGGGGGAAGCCCAAGTGAATGGAAAGTGACAATTTTAAATAGCTTTGTGGAGGGGCTCTCCCCTTCAGGCTAATTAAATTTATCGGTGAACAGCAGGTTACCTTATTAAAGCCACGTGGGTTTAATTAACAAAGGAAAGTAATTAGTATGTGCTCTCCTGGAGCTAAAGGTCCTGCCTATATCTGGCTGAATTGCCTCCAAAATCTGCTGGAAATGGAGGAAACCCAGTAGAGCAGGATGTGGAGATGAGGAAGGCTGCCTTCTGCTTCTCTAGATGCCTCAGGAAGTCAAATCCATACAATAGCCTTGCCAGTATTTATCCTCATTTTAGGTCTGTTGAAATACATCTGAAATAAAACAATTTTGCCTGCTGTTTTCCTCTTACTTCTGCTGTTTTCTTTGTGATCTCAAGTGTATAAGCTGTCTTCTCCCCAACCAGGTTTGTCCCATTTGTTTTTCACTTGCCTGCCTATCTCTAAAAAGGCTGAATTGAATCTGGATAGTCTTGGTTTGAAGGCATTCCTCTATTTTGGTTTGTTAATGCCCATTACGAATTCATTGTTAATGTGGGATTTGTGTATTGATAGTGTTTAAATGCAATTTCTGTCTTGCTTGTATTGCATACTGATTGCATCATCCAGAGTGTGCTATAGTCTGGAAAGAGTTAATTACTAAGAAGCTGTGATGACCTTGATGTGTGGCTGGAACTGGGGAGTGTCCAGATACAAGTGTGTGTATGCATTACTGATTGCTTCAGTTCTGTTCTGTTCTGAGTTGAGTAGAGTCAAGTCCTGTGTTTGTCTGCAAGTCTGTTTGTCTTGTACAGTAAAACTTTGTACAGTAGAGTCTCACTTATCCAACATAAACGGGCCAGCAGAATGTTGGATAAGCGAATATGTTGGATAATAAGGAGAGATTAAGGAAAAGCCTATTAAACACCAAATTAGGTTATGATTTTACACATTAAGCACCAAAACATCATGTTATACAACAAATTGGACAGAAAAAGAAGTTCAATACGCATTAATGCTATGTAGTAATTACTGTATTTATGAATTTAGCACCAAAATATCACAATGTATTGAAAACATTGACTACAAAAATGCGTTGGATAATCCAGAATGTTGGATAAGCGAGTGTTGGATAAGTGAGACTCTACTGTATATAGTTTTACCATCGTCTCTGATGTCTCTTTGTTCTCCATTCCACTGATTCCATCCAACTGCTGCTGTGCTGCGTAAATTACTCTGACATTCATGTCTTTTTAATAGTGGAAGAAATGCATGTTCAAGGTTTATTTATTTATTTCATATCAAAAACATTGCATAAATTAGTATAAAACTGATAAGAACAGAAGGCACACAAGTGGCTAAATACCTTTGGACCAAAAACTGGCAACAGCAATCAAATTGTCTGTAGCCTCAAACAATTTTTCCTCTGTACACGAGGCAGGACACTACAGACAAGCATACAGAATGAAGAGTTGTCTGCTCTGCTCCACAGTCCCACAAGGTGGAGGATTCTTTTAGGTACTGCCATTTTGCCAGATTGTCTTTTAATCTGCCCACTCCACTTCTGAGTCTGTTCAGGGACTTCCAAGTTGCCCATTCTTGGTTTGACCCTGGAGGCAGACCTTCATTGGGAGGGGGGCGTCGGCATCCAACTGGGATTTCCTGGTTTAGCTGTCCAGAGGGATGCTCTCCCTGTTGCTGGGGAAATGTAAGAGGAGTGGTGGTCCTCATGAAGCCTTTCCTTGATTTGAATTTTAAACATGTGTCCTTTGTTTAATCTCTGTTTGTGTATCTATAGAAATACATTTTAATACATATTGTTATAGAAATACATTTTAATATATGTATTTGTGGTATTTTTGATCTTTATGTTTTAATTATTCTGTAACCCACTTCAAGCTACAAGGAGAGGCGGATAAGAAATAAAATTATTGTTGTTGTTGTTGTTGTTGTTATTATTATTATTATTACTACTACTACTATTACCACCACTGCCTCCTTTCCCCCCTTCTGGTCTCCATCACACCTGCCCTGAAGGAAGCTGCCTTTCTATGGAAGGAATGGACAGGCCATCATCTCCATTAACAAGTTTAACTGAAAGTGAAAAATGCTAAATCAGTGCTGATATTAACAGCAATAATTCATCAGGGCTCCTTTTGAGCCAACAGCTTTTTCCAATAGCTTTTTCAGGAAGGAAATGCAGTCACCAAATGGAAAATATCTTGAAAGAACAAAGGCAGTAAGGGTGAAGTCAGATTCCTGTAATCTGCGAGTGTCTTTGCCTATTATTTGTATATGTGTGTATGTTTTGCATGCCCATCTTTTTGACTTTTTTCATCTATTGTTCTTGTCTCCCTACTGTTTCTTTTCCTAGTATTTATAAAACACTGTGTGTGTGTGTTGCATGGTTCTGTCTTTCCAATGTAGTCCCATTCTGTCATTGCTTGTTTATTTTCTCTCACCCTCACTCATCCATGGTCTGTTTTCTCTCTTACATTTTGTTTTTCAGGCTCCGGTCCCCCGTCCCCCGTCCCCCCCCCCCAACTGTGTTCCAGCCTTTCCCAGTCTCTCCTCTGTTTGTTCCTGTGGCTTTCTCAGAGTTAGCAGAGCCTGCCCTTCTGTCTCCCTCCCCACCTTTTGTGTTGCAAAAGAACTTGTGAAAGTTGTAGACATGAGTCAGGAATAGCTCATAACTCAGCAACTTCTCTTCCCCTCTGCATGCCCCAGCATTGCAACTGGAGGAGGATCTGAATGAGGGGAGATATGGGATTATGCAGACTCTCTTTGAAAGGAAGTTTATCTAAGAGTGGAATGGTGTGGATGAGATTGACCAGGAGGGCTTTTCCATATGTGTTTGTGGGTGTGGGTGCGCGCACGCACATGCCTGGAGTGTGTATTGGTGAAAATGAAGACTGGGTAGACCAAGGTTTCTTAGGCCAAAGTCTGGTCTTCATGAAGGAGTATGAAGAGGTGATGTGTGTAGGATGAGTGTCAAAGGAATTCTCACTTAAATATAAACTCTGTAACACAGCAGGACTCCAAAGGAGCAGAAATACTTCCCTGACTTCTAATGGGAGCAAAACTAAATGCTTCACTTTTTCCTCATTTGCTTGCCAGGGCTGCAGAGGCTGCCTCCCAACATTGGTCCCAAGCCACATTTAAAAAGTAGAGTCCATTTTGCAGTCTAGTTAACTCTGATTCTTGCTGACAATTTCCTTTTGCAAGAATATAAAGGCTTGAAACTGTAAATCAGTTGCATGATTATGCATAGAACTGGGGTGGAAGCAGTTTTCATCTTTTGGGAGAGAGAATGTGTTAACATTTTCAGGACTGTGGTGTATTGTTTTATTTCCTCCTTAATTGCCATGAGTGAGAAGCAAGGATAAAAGCAAGAAAATTGCCCTGCAACTGGGTGTAAGAGAAAGTAACACAACCTGGGACTGTGATGTAGCAAGAGTTTGAACACTGAACATACTAGTGGCTGACAAAACGAAGTTTTTGCCCACCAAGGCTTGGATAGCACTGCATTGCAGCCTACACTGCACAGCGTGAACATCAGTGCATGCCAATTTTTGTTTTGTTTTGACTGTTGCTCTTAATGAATGGCACAATGTCAAATATCAGTATTTTTTCTACTTTTGAACTGAAAGCTTAGTCAAACAACTTGAGAACGTGCACCTCTCTTTTAAAAATGTATATGTCCTAATTTGGTCTTATAATGTAGTTTTGGTAAACAGAGCTAAATTGGCTGCCTGCCATCTGACTTCAGGGGCCTCTGCCCCATCTGGAGGGGTTGGCAGATTTTCTGTTTCTTGGATTTACCTTGTTTTTCACTAAATACGATGAGGTCCACCAACCAGAGGCCAGGTGCACAGTAGAGACTCAAGAAGGCAGACATAGAATTGCCAAACATAGTGCATGTGAGCACATGTTTAGCCTAAGAATTTGTTTTCAGTGGGCACTGGAGCTTGCATACTGGTCGATTCACAGTCTCCCCCTCCCCATACAGTTTATTGATTTCAGCAGTCTAATTTAGGAAGGAAGGAAGTTTTTTCCCCCTCATATTGTTAAACAATTGAAAGTTGAATGCCTTGCTAATCTACTGCAAATCTGTCTGGAGATTAGTGTCTTCAAAAGGCAAGCATCATCATCTCGTCCATGAACCAGCTTTTAAAATAATCATGTCAGAAGCAACTTGAGAACATACTGCAAGTTGCTTCTGGTGTGAGAGAATTGGCCATCTACAGAGACATTTCCCAGGGTCTGAACCAGCTGAATGCCTTTTATTCAACACATGAGAGATAATAATATTTTATTGTGTGTCACTGTGGGGATAGATGTGATTCCAGGGAATGTACCTTAAATGTGATGTTTATTACATGACAATTCATTCCAAGTGAATGAGGAATAAATAATAACAGATAGCAGTTTTAAATCATTTTAAACAGATTATTTGCCATCTTAATAAGATGACTACTAATTTATTTTTCACAATTTCAGGCCTAGGTTCAAGTGTACCATGAACCCCACTGCATGATGATTTCTCCATCTTTGCCTACTGTACAAGGTTGTCAAAGATAAAATGGAGTGTTGGGGATAATACCATGCATGCTTCTCTGAACTCTGTGGAAAATATTTGGAATATAATGGTTCCTAGAATTTCACTCATGCTTATTCCTGTTGATCAGTACAAACATTACCTCATGAGCATTTTAAAAAGCTCCAGCTTTTAACAAGGCAAACAGAAGCAGCTAGGGTTGCATTTTTAAATTTGCATGAGAAAAAGGGTGCACGTCTGATCCAGACTGATCCACACTGGCCAAACTTAGTTTTTAAATAGTTATTTATTAATGTTTTTATTAGTATGAAATTTTAATTCTTATATTATGTTCCGTATGTTCCGGATTGTTGTAAGCTGCCCTGAGTCTCCTCGGGGAGAGGGGGCAGGGTATAAATAAACTTTCATTCATTCATTCAAAATTCATTCAAAAGGCAGAATATATTTTGTTGTTGTTGTTTTAAACTCTTTGATGATTCTGAAACAGGAAATAGTACATTTCTATATTCCTCTCCATTTTGACATCTGGGTGGTCACTTGATGAATATGGGTATGCCCTTTTTTCATTGAGGTCCTCCTATGATTTTTGTTTTTTGTGTAAGGTCCAAGGAGATGCGGAACTTCACCCACATTATCCTTCGAGCTGTATAAAATATAAAGGATGAAGTTCTAGTATGTTTAGGACATCTGAATGTTGGGATGGAAACCCCTTTTATGTGCTGCCCAGGCACAGAATGTCCTGTCAAATCCCAAGGCCTTTGGCTAATCTGGATGAGTACTAAGCCTGCATGCCCGTACCTGTTTACTAATTTATTGGGGTTTACTTATAAGTAGACACACAATGTAGAATTGCAAGCTAAGGGATGGTTTGTTTAAATATTGAAGCTGCCAAGGAATTTAGGGTAGAAGGGGACAAGGGAGTAAGAAAAGTAATTTAAAGTGTCTTAGTTTAATTGTTCTCCTATCATGGTATAACTAATTCTATTCTGCATCAACATCTTGAATTGCCCCTCAGAAAAAAAAGATAATCACCAGAGCAGAAATAATATTGATTGCACCATGTATCAATCTATTTATTGCATTTTAAATCAATGAGTAGCATCTAAAAAAGCCAGGATCTTTTCAAGTGCCACACTACCCTGTTTCCCCTAAAATAAGACATCCCCAGAAAATAAGACCTAGTAGAGGTTTTGCTGAATTGCTAAATATAAGGCCTCCCCCGAAAGTAAGACCTAGAAAAGTTTTTGTTTGGAAGCATGCCCACCGAACAGAACACCAGAGCATGCAGGATCGGTAAATGTACCTACCATAGAGTGTTGTACATGGAAAAAATGTTAGTAACAAGAAATTATTGATTGGATTCACAGTTTGTCTGGTTATGCTTGTTTGTGATGACAACTACTGTACAATATATAATAAATGTTCATTTTTTTGTTCAACAATAAATGTGAATTCTTCTTCATGGAAAAATAAGACATCCCCTGAGAATAATACCTAGAGCATTTTTGGGATCAAAAATTAATATAAGACACTGTCTTATTTTCGGGGAAACAAGGTAGCTCTGATTCTTCATTGGAATACTGCTATTTAAAAGTGAGCTTACATTTCCAACCCCCCCCTCCCCCCGCCAAAAAAAAGGTATTTAGTAGCTGGAGCCCCCGGTGACGCAGTGGGTTAAATGCTGAACTTGCTGACCAAAAGGTCGGCAGTTTGAATTCGGGGAGCCAGGTGAGCTCCCACTGTTAGCCCCAGCTTCTGCCAATCTAGCAGTTCAAAAACATGCAAATGTGAGTAGATCAATAGGTAGTGCTCCGGCAGGAAGGTAACGGCGCTCCATGGAGTCATGCCGGCCACATGACCTTAGATGTGTATACGGACAAAGTCGGCTCTTTGGCTTAGAAATTGAGATGAGCACCAACCCCCAGAGTTGGCCACAACTAGGCTTAATATCAAGGGGAAACCTTAACTTTTTTTTACAGTTACTTTAAAAATGTTTTACCTTACCATTTTTCAAATAATACACCCCAACTGAAATACTGTACTTAAGTTCAATCTTTTAAGAAAACCACCAAAAGGAAACAGCAAAAGACAAGGACCCAACACTGAAAGAATATAGAGAGGAAATCTACCATCTGAAGATATTTTTTATAACAGAAGAGGAAGGACTAGTACATGAAAAGAGTAGTAAGTTTTGAGCAAACTGCAGGAAATTGCTTTTCTTTTGTCTGCTGTTGCAGGGAAGGCACTGGTGTGGAAAAGTGTATTTTGTTGATTTGAACTTGAGTGAAATGGGTAATGAAGACAGATCAATACTGGCCCCTCCACATTCCCTCACTCAAGGGAAAAACACAGCTGCCTGTGTGTCTGCTTCAGGGTTATTTTAAACCTGGTCTTATTGCAGTAAGTTCTCCTCTTCTGTCCCAGTCTTGATTGTGTTTTTATATGCTACACTCTGTTGTCTTGTTCTTACTTTGTGTGGTAGGTGTCTGGTAGCAGGAACAGTACAGTGCTCATTTGAAATGTATCCTGCACAAAAGGATAAACTGTTGGGAGGAAGGGGTGAAGGAGAAGCAAACTTGGGTTCCAACTCCTTAAGGTTACAAAGTTTTTCAAACAACTGTTGGGCTGGAAAAGAGTTGAAAGAGAAGAATGGTAAAAGTTATCTTGATCCCTTTTGTTCCTCACTTGCAGCTGGCATTCTTGCCACAAGTGATGTATTGGATCGTGGGTTACCAAATTGTGGCTGTGTGTAGTCCCAAGAATGTTCTTGCAGCCCTCCAGATTTCCCAGCCTGCTCTTTTTTCTGGCAAAAGGGAGGTGAATTATAACTTCTGGGGGCTGATAGGAGCAGTGAGTCACCATTTAAGTAGTTTGTTGTGCTCCCCCTGTACAGTTTAACATAAAAATTCCAGTTTTCATAATTTGACATCTTTTCCAAGATTTTAGCCTTTAGAGCCAGGGTAATATAGTGTTTGTGTGTTGGCCTAGGACTCTGAGAAACTAGGGTTTGAATCAATTGCTTGGCAAAGTCACACAATCTCACCTTAAGAGAAAGTCAGTAGAAATCTTCCTCTGAAAAAATCTCACCAAGAAAACCCTATGACAGCATCTTCATAGCAAAGGTTAACTTGAAAGTACATAGTGGCAGGAACAACAGCAGCAAGAACATCATAGGGTCCTTGATAGATCCCAGGAGCATATAATTGGTTGTCCTTTGCTAGAACCTGGCACATGGAACAATATTTATTTTGAAACATGCAGTTAGATGCATAAACATACAATTAAATATTTTTACACGATGATGGATATTTGTTTTACTTTTACATACATCTGTATGACGCAAATGGAATAGGAAGAATCTGAAGCTAGCAGCAAATCAAAACAGCAGCAGCATTCAGTATTCTAGTCATGGTCCATCAGACACGTGACCCATTTCCCTCTGTTCCTCAAAGACAAATTGATTTATTCTTTATGTTTGCTGTGAATCCACACCTATGGGAACAACTGCGCAGTGCAGATTGGAACCTTCTAACTCTCTAAAAGATACTTATTGGAGGTAGCCCTGCCCACTCCCCCAGTGAATATATATCATTGCAGGCACAGCCATAGCCTTAGTTCTTTTTTCTTCACTGCGCCAGCAGCTAAGAACTTTTACTCTTTCTTGCAATTTGACGGACAGACAGGGACTTCAGACTTGACAACTGACCTGACGATTTGGCTTTGAAGAATGGCTACTACTTCTTTTAAGAAGTGCCTCGATTTCAAAGGCAAGATCTCTAAGAATGACGACCACGCAAAATGCTTATTGTGTTTGGGGGAGGCGCATATTGTGTTGTCATGTAAATTTTCCAAGCATTTACCCCAATAGTTAGAAACAATAGAGAATGGCTCCTCAAAGCACTCCTTTATGAGAAAGTCCTCTCTGCCAATGGGCCTGCAAAGGGCTCGATGCCCTTGACATTGGCGGCTTCTAAGCCATCAACTCAGGGTACTCATTGGCTGTCACCAAACTGAGGAAAATCGGGAAGCTTTAATCTAAAACTCTTTCAAGAGTCACACCTCTGAGATCAAAGAGGGCTCATATGGCTTGTTTATTTATTTATTTATTTATTTCCAATATTTCTATCCCGCCCTTCTCAGCCGAAGGGACTCAGGGCGGCGTACAATTGGCAACAATTGGATGCCGACACATCATTAAAAACAACAGCATATAAAAATGTATTACAACCAATTAAATACAGTATAAAATATAAAACATAAAACATATGCTTAAAATCCGTTCATCCAATATCCTCCTACTTTATCCATATAACAGTCTGGGTCGTCTTTATCATTTATTCGTTAAAAGCCTGGGCACATAGCCATGTTTTTAAGGCTTTTCTAAAACTCAAAAGGGTTGGGGCTTGCCGTATATCTCTGGGGAGGGTGTTCCACAGCCGGGGAGCCACCACCGAGAAGGCCCTGTCCCTCATTCTCACCAGCCGCGCTTGTGAGGCAGGCGGGACCGAGAGCAGGGCCTCACCAGATGACCTTAGGGATCTTCCTGGCTCATAGGAGGAGATGCGTTCGGACAAGTAGATTGGGCCAGAACCGTTTAGGGCTTTATAGGTCAAAACCAGCACTTTGAATTGGGCTTGGTAGCATATCGGCAGCCAGTGGAGCTGGCTTAGCAGGGGAATGGTGCGCTCCCTGTAAGCTGCCCCAGTTATTAGTCTGGCTGCCGCCCGTTGTACTAGTTGGAGCTTCTGGGCCGTCTTAAGAGGCAACCCCACGTAGAGAGCGTTGCAGTAGTCCAAACGGGATGTAACCGGAGCTTGGACCACTGTGGCCAAGTCAGACTTCCCAAGGAACGGGCGCAGCTGGCGCACAAGTCTTAGTTGTGCGAAGGCTCCCCTGGCCACCGCCGAGACCTGGGGCTCCAGGCTTGATGATGAGTCCAGGGGAACCACTATACAAAGTCCCAGAATACTTGTAAAGTATCTATACACACAAACGACTGTCTATGTACAAAGAAAATGTGTCCAAATGACATATATTGTTACAGTTCCCCGTACAAAGCTCAATTTGGCCGTACCCGACAAAATGAAAAGGAGCAACAGCTCTAACACACAAGTTGTTCAAGTCTGGTATTGGTTCCAATACATATAGGCTTCAGGGATACAGTCAATATCTTCCAAACAGATGGTTGGTCATGTTGCTGTATACTGGATTGAAGAAAATAATGATGGAGCACCGCTCTCAAAAAAGTCTTCAAAAGTAAAGTCCAAATAAAGTCCCAAGTCTACAGGGGTCCCGGGTATTTTTGACCCTGTTTCAGGGAAAAACCCCTTCTTCAGGAGTTGTTAAACTCAGCAACAATGAATTTCTATCTAAAACAAAACATAGAGTAACAAGTATTTTACCAGCAGTATTAACAGAAGTAAAGGTAACCCATATAACAGTATTATACTTACATAGTGCTAAATGCTTTCACTGAGTGACTCTGCTTGTGGTGATTTCAACTGCGAGTAATTCTGGAGGTTCATTCAAAGGTTTTTAAAGAGTACTTGAAGGTTTAAAGGAAACAGCTAAAATTAAGTGATTCATTAAGTCCCTGAGGGGAAAAGGTTTTAAACTTAAAGATCCAGTACATTTCCCTTTGGGATAATAGTTTTTCCAAGTCCATGAAAGGTTTTTGAGAGATGCATTCCAGAGCACAAAATTTAAATGAGGTAGATGAATGTTTGTATTGGGTGAAGTGTGAATATAAAAGAGATTCTGTAGATAAATTTTTGATTCTGGATTTATGTTCAGAGATTCTGATTCTCAAGGATCTGGTTGTTTTTCCGATATACCAGAGATCACAGTCACATGTCAAGAGGTAGATTACATTGCTGCTATTACAAGTAGAAAAATGTTTTAGTGTGGTGCCCACTTTGTTCCTATGGTTATATATCTCCTTAGTCTTCCAAGATTGAGGACAACACTAACAGTGACCACAAGGATAATGGCCTCTCAGGGTGCTCTTCAGTGTACTAATGGGAGTGATTAAATCTGTATGGATTAAATATTCTCTAATATTTTTAGTACGCCTGTTTCCAAAAATAGGTAATTTATCACA
Source organism: Anolis carolinensis (assembly GCF_035594765.1). Classification (NCBI taxonomy): domain Eukaryota; kingdom Metazoa; phylum Chordata; class Lepidosauria; order Squamata; family Anolidae; genus Anolis; species Anolis carolinensis. The sequence continues at coordinate 195,391,025 of NC_085844.1, forward strand.
ACCTGAAATATCTTGAAGAAGATGCCAGTGCTTTTTTATAATTTGGATTATGTGTTTGGAGTAATGCGATAATTCTTGTGTCCAGATAATTTGATTTTTAGTTGGTTTAGCAGATTCTTTCAGTAGGGTGGTTCTATCAGTTTTTTCAGCTTTAATTAATGCCTTTTTGATGACATGTTTAGGATAGCCTCTACTTCTAAACTCCTGGCTTAAGGTCAGGCTTTCATGAATGAAGTGTTCATTAGAGCTTGAGTTACGCTTTAGTCTAAGTAGTTGTGAAAATGGAAGATTGGTCTTTAGACCAAAGTGGTGGAAGCTGTTATAATGAAGAAAAGAATTTTTATCTGATGGTTTTCTGAAGTTCTTGACTAACAGTTTGTTATGATATTTATACACAGTAACATCTAAAAAATTGATATGTGACAGGTTGAGATGACTGGTAAACTTAATAGACGTATGTATAGTGTTAATCCAATTAGAGAATCCTACTGCGGCCTCAGTTGTTTTAAATACTATGAATATATCATCAATAAATCGGCCATAGTATATTGTATTAGCATAGTACATATTTAAAGATGGATTAAGCAATATAGTGTTTTCTAAATGTGCCATGAATAGATTGGCAATCGATGGGGCTAACGGACTTCCCATAGCGACACCGAAGGTCTGAAAGTAAAATTGGTTTTGAAAACGGAAATAATTAGTCCAGGGGAACACCCAGACTGCAAACCTGTGTCTTCAGGGGGAGTGCGACCCCATCCAACACAGGCTGTAACCCTATTCCCTGTTCAGCCTTGCGACTGACTAGGAGGACCTCTATCTTGTCTGGATTCAGTTTCAATTTGTTCGCCCTCATCCAGTCCGACACAGCGGCCAGACACCGGTTCAGGACCTGGACAGCCTCCTTAGTGACAGGTGGAAAGGAGTGACAGAGCTGGATATCATCTGCGTACAGATGACACCTCACCCTGAAACTCCGGATGATCTCTCCCAGCGGCTTCATGTAAATGTTAAACAACATGGGGGACAGTACTGAACCCTGCAGGACCCCACAAGTCAATGGTTGTGGGGCTGAGCAGGTGTTCCCCAAGGACACCATCTGGGAACGCCCCTCCAGGAAGGATACCGTGATTGACGGTATCGAAGGCTGCTGAGAGGTCCAGCAGAACCAACAGGGACACACTCCCCCTGTCCAGCTCGCGGCATAGACCATCGACTAAGGTGACCAAGGCTGTCTCGGTACCATGCCCCGGCCTGACTGTGCCGGATCCAGATAATCGGTATCTACCAAGAATGCCTGGAGTTCTGCGGCCACCACACGTTCCACGATCTTGCCCAAAAAGGGGAGATTGGAAATAGGCCGAAAGTTCTCCAATTGAGTGGGGTCCAGTGATGGCTTCTTCAACAGCAGTTTGATCACAGCCAATTTAAGGCTCACTGGAAATATGCCTTCCCGAAGGGAGGCATTCACCACCATCTTCACCCACTCGGCCAATCCCTCTCTGTCAGGACCCAGGCTGCAGAGCACCAATAACCATACACAGAGGCCAGAATCTATCTAATATCTTTATTGTAGGAGTATATAAAGTTAATAAAAACAAGTGTAGAAAATAGTCCAGAAGTAGACCTTTCAGGAAAAGTCAAAATTAGTCCAAAGAAACAATGTCCAATATGAAATATTAAGGTCCAAAGTTGTAATCCAGTAACAGAAACACTCACTTTGCCAAGCAAAGTGAGGGGAGATGACAAGGTCCTTTAGTCCATAAAACTTAAGCAGGGCTAGGAAGTAAACTTGATTCTTGGAACACTAGGCTTAATTCAAGGCAACAAGAAACGAGGAGCAAGAACAGGATCCGTGGTAAATTCGTGGCGAGGTCCGGAAGGCAAGGCAAGGTCCGTGGAGCAAGGCAAGGTCTTGGGAAGCAAGGCAAGGCTGGAAACGGGAGCAAAGGACGCGGGAGTAGCGTAGTCCACACACAACCTACTCCCGAAGCTGACGAATTGACTCCGCAAGATTCCTACGTGGGCAAAACACCTAAATAGGGTCTCGTTTTCCCGCCAAAGAACAATTCTCTGGGGAACCAGAACCGAAAGCCATTCTCTGTGTCCAGATGCATGACTCCCTAAAGTTTCCCATGGGAAGCAGGCTTAATCAGCTGAATGCCTGGCAGCAATCCTAGCGCTCCTGCGAGACGCCTCCTGAGCGCCTTTCTGTTGTTTATAATAATCACGGCGAGAAAATGGGGGAGATTTCGGCTCAAGGCTTGTTTGGCCGACTTCTAGAAGGCAAATCTCCTGCAGGTGCAAGGGCTCCAATTCTGGCTGAAAAAGCTCCAATTCTGGCTGAAACGGTGGGAAACCTAAGTTCTCCTCTTCATCTGTCACAGCAGTGCTAGGAACGGGACTACATGGCCCATGAGTCATCACACTCTCTGGCTTCTCTCACCAGCCAGGGTGGGCAGGGGTCTAGGATGCATGTGGTAGCCCTCACCTCTCCAAGCACCTTGTCCATGTCCTCAGGCTGAACCAATTGAAACGAATCCATCAAAATGGGACAAGCAGGTGCTCTTGCTACATCCTCGGAGACTGCCGTTAATATGGTGTCAAAGCTAGAACGTACTTTGTCCGCAAAGAACTGAGCAAATGCTTCACAGCGGGCTGCCGAGTTGTTGGTGTTGCCTTTGAAGAAGATGCAACACTTCCTCTATGGACATGATTGAGCCACCAGCCTGCCATCTTGAACCGTCATCCTCTGGCAGCACCAATGACTTTGCTGATCTGATGTCACAACTGGCCGACGCCCTAGACTTATAAATCAAAACAACAACCTCTTCTGTAGAGGATCCAGTGTTCAGAGATGCCCAATCCCTAACCCCAGCCTCAACAGTGCTTCCATTCCTACCTTACCTACTGCAGGTGGACCACTCAGAATGCGACCCTTACAGGCCTGGTTTCTTGGTGTCTTCAACCCCCTTCACAGTGCACAGACCGAATGCCTCACAATACGCAGAGCTGTCCTCAGATCCCGCTGGTGGTGGCTGCTCAAATCCAACATCTGTGCAAGCATGCTGTTCAAAGTCCCCACTCCAAACATTTCCATCACTACAGATGCCTCCCTTCAGGGATGGGGCGCATGTTGCCAAGACATGACTGTAAGAGGACATTGGTCTCCAGGTGAGCGAATTATTAGTGCACTAGAGGTTCTTGCCATCATAAAGGCTCTAAGATTCTTCTACACAGTCATACACAAGACCAACAGTTGCAGACCATTCACAGACAATTCAAAAGTAGTCTCCTATATCAAGAAGCAAGGAGGCACCCGGTCTCGTACCCTCCTCTCCCTATCTCTTTGTCTCTGGTGGTGCCTCTCAAAGAACATCCTTACCATGGCAGTTCATCTTCCTGGAGAGGATAGCATCCTAGCAGACAATCTCAGCAGGAACCCACAAGTGTGCCACAAGTGGAAACTCCACTCGGTAGAATTACAGGTGATTTTTAATGTGTTGGGTACAACACTTATAGACATTTGCATCTAATCTGAACAAGCAGCTACCTCTCTTCTGTGTAAGAACAGGAGTGACACCTCAAAACGAGTCCCTCGGGGATGCTTTCACATGAACCTGAGAAGGCCCTCTCCTCTATGTGTTTCCTCCACTGCCACTACTGACAAGAGTTATCAGCAAGGCTACAAACAGAGAGGGCACTTCTGATCCTCATTGCACCATGGTGGCCCAGGCAACCAAGGTTTGCGACCCCCCCCCCCCCCCACACACACACACTCAGGTCCACTACAGACATTTTACCCAGTTCCAAGCAGCAGGGGAGTTCATCTGTCAGGGCCATTCAGTTTAAGGTCCTACAGTGTTATGATTCATTAATGAATCTTATTCTGATATAGACAGAATTTTGACTTCTGGGCACCAAGAGAGGTGCCCAGAAGTTTGTTGCAAAACAAGTATTGCAAGCATGTTCTAAGAATCTGTGCTACCAAGTTCAACTTTTTGTTGTGTATCTGTAAATCAAGTCACTTATCTGGGTTTTTACCAAGATACATACTCTAAAAGGAGATTTATTTTCTACTCCCAGGCTGCTATTCTTTTGTTCTTCAGCTTTAACCTGGGTATGATGGGATTTGAGCTAAAGCATCTGAGAAGAGCATTTGCTAGGAGGCCAGAACTGTTAGTAAGCAGTTTTGTGGAATGGCATCAGGCCAGCAAGTGAGTCATTGCCTGTCTTAGCTCACTGTCTGCCAGATGCCAATTCTGACACACTCATGCACCCACAAACCATTCTTGGAGAGAGAAATTCAGCCTCTCTGTCTGTAGGCACAATGCTTCTGTTGTTGTTGTTGTTGTTGTTGTTGTTGTTGTTGTTGTTGTTGGGAGTGCTAATCTTGAAAGAGTGAAGAGCCTATAGTTTTTGTGAAAGTCAAAAGGCACGCCTGGTACAACTAGTCAGTTAAAGGTACCATGGCAGTTTAACTGTCCTTTGCTCCTAAATTAATGTTAACATCATTTATTATTTCTGTCTTGTTCAACTTGAGTTGTGCAAATCGCTGAAGTAATTGGCTTGAAGCTATAGCCATTCTTATAATTTAGCTTTACAACTAATATAATTCTCATCTAAGATTTAAAAGCTTAGTCCAAAACATGAAGGTATTTTCAACCTAGATGAATTAATTTTATGAGAATTTTGATGCCTTCTTAGATCAGAGGTAGGCAACATATGGTCCTCCAGAGGTAGTTGGCCAGCAAATCCCATCAGTTGTTGCAAACATAAAAACTGATGGCTGTTGCCATTACAAAAACATCTGGAGAGCAACAGGTTGCCTACCCTATCTAAGAAGCTAATGTGGCATGCTGAAACGGAATAGCATCTGGAGGTTAACAGGTTACCCACCCTAAGGGGCTAATGTGGCATACCTTAAACAAAGTAAACAGTGAGGCTACAAAAATCAGTTTTTTGCAGTTTGCCCAGATTGTTTCAACAATTGCTGCCATATTAGTGCTTCTCTTATCTTTTAATATGGCACATTGATTATCTTCCAAATAGATTTTTATTGTGATTTTCACAACGAATAAACAGACAGATAAACAAACATACATCAACCACAAAACACTATGAGCATACCACCATGTTCGTGTGGGGGACAAGATTGACGGGTAAAAGGGGAGGGGATGGGGGGGGGGAAGGTAGTGAGTGGGTGTGTGAGTTGACTTCCATTTCTAATTCTTCTTCTATCTTATACTCGATCTTTGCTTGCTTCTATCTTCTTCCTTAAATAGTCTTCAAAATTAGTCCAGTCAGTAGCTTTCATAACTGTTCCGTTCGTTCTTTTGATCAAGAAGGATAGTTGATCCATATTTTTGATTTCCAGTAGTTTTTCTAACCATAATTCTTTAGTTGGTATTTGTGCGGATTTCCAGAGTCTGGCGATCACAAGTCTTGCTGCGGTGATGAAAAGGGTAAAAAGTTTGTCTGTATTGGGATCGATCTTATCATTAGGATCATATAAGCCTAGTAAAAGCAGTTCTGGTTTTTTAGCAAATTTAGTTTTCAATATTGTATTACTTTCCTCTAAGACTACATTCCAAAATTTTTCTAATTTCTTACATTTCCACCACATATGGAAGTATGATCCTGTATGGGTTTTACATTTCCAACATTTATTACTTGTGTTTTTATACATTAGGCCAATCTTTTTTGGTGTTAGATACCACCTATGTATAAGTTTAAGCCAGTTCTCCTTCAAATCTACAGAATATGTGTATTTTATTTTTTTATTCCAGATTGTTTCCCATTCATACATCTGAATGGGTCTTTCTATGTTTCTAGCCCATAGTATCATTGCATTTGTTACGGTCGCAGTTTCTGTGTCCCAAGATAGCAAATTGTTATACATTATACTTATATTTTTCTTATTTATAAGGATAAATTTGTCCCAAAATCCTTGATCATGCTCAAAGCCCACCAAATTATCTCTTTTATAGGCCTCTTTAATTTGAAAATATTGGTACCACGACACGTTTTTGTTTATCTCTTGTATTGTTATTAATTCCTTTAATTTTGGGGGATTTTTTTTCTCTTTATCTATAATTAACAATTCTCTATATGTGGGCCAATTTCTCCACCCTAATAATCTTCTGTGATTGGCTTCTATTGGAGATAGCCAAAGCGGGGTTTTGGTATAATACCTACATTTGTACTTATCCCAAATTCTCAGGAGGGCAGATCTTATAAAATGATTTCCGAACTGTTTCTCGATCTTCGTTTTCTCATACCATAAATATCCGTGCCAGCCATTTCTTAGTTCATGGCCTTCCAAATTTAAAATCTTAATTTTTTCTAATTTAATCCAGTCTTTTAACCAACAAAGAGCACATGCATCATGATACAGTTTGAGGTCTGGAACATCAAATCCGCCTTTGTTCTTCCGTGAAATCATCGTACTGTATTTTATCCTTGCTTTTTTGTTCTTCCAGACAAATCTCATGATTTCTTTTTGCCAATCTTTAAATAATTTTGTACTTCTTATAATTGGTATGTTTTGGAAAAGGTAAAGTAATTTTGGGAGAACATTCATTTTTATTACTGCTATTCGTCCCAGTAGTGAGATATTTAAATGTCTCCATTTTTCCAAGTCACTCTTAATTTCCTTCCAAATTCTGTTATAGTTTAAATCAAGTAGTTGATTATTCTTTGCCGATATCCAGATCCCTAAATACTTTATTTTGGTTGGTGTTTCCAGGCCTACGATATCATATAGCTCTTTTTGTCTCTTTTTGGACATATTTTTAGTCAGAATCATTGTTTTCTCTTTGTTAATTTTAAGGCCGGCAACCTTTCCAAATTCTTCAATTTTCAAGATCCACTTTTGAATGTTCTGAATTGGGTTTTCTATAATGCAAATAACATCATCCGCAAAGGCACGATATTTATAGTCTTGTTTGTCTAGTCTAATGCCTAGCAAATTTGTATCTTTTTTAATTGCTTTCAGAAGAATCTCTAAGGCCATAATAAATATTAACGGCGAAAGGGGGCAACCTTGTCTTGTTCCTTTACTAATTTTAATTTTATTTGTTTCTTGCCCATTAATTTGTATTTTCGCCCATTGGTCTTCATAGATACTATTGATAGCATTTTGAATTTGTATACCTAAGTCTAATTCTTGAAATAACAATTTGAAAAAAGTCCAATTTAAATTATCAAAGGCCTTCTCTGCATCCACAGAAAGAAAACCTACTTCTCTTTGATTGTGTTGTTCATAAAATTCCAAGGCGTCTATAATTGTTCTTACGTTGTCATTTATGGTTCTGGAAGGTAGGAAACCTGTTTGGTCTTCTCCTATCCATCCATCCAGGAATTTTTTAAATCTATTGGCCAGAATTTTTGTAAAAATTTTGTAATCTGTATTTAAAAGTGATATAGGTCTATAATTCCTGACCTCGGACAGGTCCGCACTTTCTTTGGGTATCATTGTTATAATTGCCTCCTTCCATGAATCTGGAATAATTTGGTCTTGTAGTGCCTGATTCATTATTTTTTTTAGGAATAGGATCACTTCCGGTTGTTCTAATTTATAAAAACCTGCTATAAAGCCATCTGGGCCTGGAGTTTTATTGCTGTCTAGATTTTTTATTGCCTTAAGGATTTCTTCTTCTGATATTTCCCTATTGAGGTCCAGTCTTTGCTCATCTGAGATTTTGTCCAATTTTTGTTTGCCTAAGTACTCTGTTATAGTCTCTGGGTTTATACTATCAATAGAGTATAGATTCTCATAAAATTTTTGGAAGGTCTCTCTTATTTCCTTATCCGAATTTACTATTTTTCCTTCGGTTTTAATTTTCGTAATTAGTCTATTTTGTTTCTTCTTTCTTATTAACCTAGCGAGCCACTTCCCTGGTTTATTTGCGTTTTCAAACGCTTGTTGCTTGACCCATTTGATTTGTTTAGCCACCTCTTCTAGGTCCCGTTTCTCTTTCATTTTAACTAAGAGCGCTAGGCTTTTTTTTAACTCCTGATTCTTGGGGTTAGTTTTTAATTCTTTTTCTTTTGCCTCTATTTCTTTATTTAATCTACTCCATTCCGAATCTTTTTGCTTCCTTTTGCTGGAGCTTAGTTGTATAAAAAAACCCCTTGCTACAGCTTTGTAAGCATCCCACACTGTTTGAGGACTTGTTTCCCCATTATCGTTTATACTAAAATACTCTTTAGTCATAGCCTTGATTTTATTAATATCATGCTCCTTTTTGAATAAGTTTTCGTTTAGCCTCCATTTTTTGGGCACATACCTCTTATTTATTACCATTGTTAGTGGGCAGTGATCAGATAAATCTCTGGCTAATATGTCTACGTAGGATATTGTTGTCCATTTCCTGAAAAAAACTACACGTGATGAAGTGCTAAAAAGAAATGTGCGGAACCCAATTTGGTACAAGGAGAGGAAAGTGATTATCCTAAAGGAATACCCAAAATCGACGTTAAACAGAAGAAGAAAATATTACTTCCTCACAGATGAACTTAAGAGGAGACAAATTAAATATAGGTGGGAGAAATATGAGGGCCTAATGGCAACATATAAAGATGAAAAAATTTGGATAACTACGGAAGAAGAAGCAAAAGACTTCTTGAGAACGCTAAAGAAAGATGTAAACGTAAACAGATTATCGTCATCATCAGGCAGCGGTAAAAATCCAAAAGAAACGAAGAAACGAAGATTCGACTCACCCAAACATAATGACCCAACAGTGACTGAATTGGATTTGAATACAGATCAGGAAGACTCGGATGAGGGAGAACAGCAGGAAGAGGAAGGAACCCATAGAGATGAGTAAAGTCAGTTGTCAATTAAAATGTTTTTCGAATAATGTTAATGGGTTAAACTCGCCGAATAAACGGAATAGACTATTTAATAAACTAAGAAAAGAAAAATATAACATTATAGCAATACAAGAGACACATATAGACCTCAAGCATATAAGGTTACTAAATAAGGGGTATCTAGGCCAATCCTTTATTGCGGCAGATAATGTAAAGAAAAGAGGGGTAGTCTTATATGTAGATGATAAGTTCCCAGCTAAAGAATCATTTAAAGACAATGAGGGTAGGGTAATTGCGGTAACTATAGATTTTGAAAAGGAAAAAATATTGATCTGTAATATCTATGCACCTAACGGCCCCAAAACTAAATTCTCCAAAATGTTGAGAGAAAATATTATTAACACAGAATTTGACCACATGATATTGCTTGGGGATTTTAATGGAGTTCTAGACACAGAACTAGATAAAACAATTAGACATAAGAAAATAAAAGAGACATCCTCCTTACCGAAAAACCTCCTTGCAGTAAAAGATGAATATGATTTAATTGATCCATGGAGAGAATTAAACCCGAAGAGAAAGGATTACACACACTTCTCAAACAGGCATCAAGCATGGTCCAGAATCGACATGATCTGGACCTCTAAATCACTGCTAACAACGGCACATTGATTATCATAGGCCCTATATATGTATGCTATTATTGTTAAGGACTTTTAGAGTGAGAGAGTTCCTTGACTACCTTTTTGTGGGCTTATTTGGATCACTTGGGATAGTTACTCCCCATAGTATAATGGGTCACCTTAAAGATGTGGTTAACTTGACATGCATCAGGTTGTCTTAATGCACTTGTGTCTTACATGTTCTGAGGTTTTTCATATACCAAGAGCTAGAAGGAAGAAAAGAAAGAGATGGATATAGCAGTTGTGGTTATCTCTGTGTGTTTGCATGGAGGGGAGGATCTGTTTCAACAGATTTTAAGCCAGAATTGTTTTCATTATCAGGAAGTCTTATTAGCATATCTTTTTTAAAAAAAATCAGGCTTGAATTTTGCACTCAGCTATCTGTATGTAATGACTTTGACAAGTCAGTTTTCCCATTCTGGATCCAGATTTTCTTAAACACTCGACTTGATTAGTAAACACATTAGAAAAGTGTTTTAGACTTTATTGATTAAAATGGTTCATGAAGTCCCACCAAAAATAGAATAGGGGTGGGCTGTTTCCCCACAGGCACACACTCCCTATACCAAGTCTAAATACTTCAATTTTCCTTATCAGCTACAGAAGACATGTATTTATGGTATTATGGGGTTCTGGGGTGCTTGTAGCAGTTGGGCTGCTTTTGCACTATTTCAAAGTGTGTGTGGGTGGGTGGGGGGTGTTCTGTATGATTTTAGGCAAAAATTCAATGAAAATCATGTCAATTTTTACAAATTGGGTGTTTGGAGGAACTGGTGGGTATCTTCAGGGGCAACAAAAGTGTGGTCTGTAATTCACATGCCCACTGGCAGAACTTCGATCATCCCTGACTAGAAAGTGAAGTCACTTTTAATACACAAAGGTAAACCAATAAAGGTGAGAAGCATCATGATAGGACCATTGGCCATCACATTATGAAGAGAGCTTGTGAAAAGTGTGCTAGAAACACATGTTTTGAGCCTCTAATTGGCCTTATTGTTTTCTCTCCTGGTACTAGGTGTACTCTAGAGAGGAAGGGCATATATCACAGCAAACTATTCTTTGGGGGAAAGGGGCAAGAGAATTATCACAGACATTCAAGTAGGAAATGGTAGGTGAAAACCAGGGGAAATTTGATATAGTTAAATAAATAAAATCTCACCTGGTTTTCACCTACCATTTCCTACATAAAAGTCTGTGATAGCATATTTGCTTTCTGTTAATTGCCATTCTGTTAATATTTCTATTTTTCAATGTCAGATGAATAAGAATGTATGCTGTTTGTTATCTGCTTCACAGAAAAAGAAAGGCAGAAACTGTTTTAGCTCAGTGTTTCTAAAGCTATCTGATGTGATAGACCAGCACCTCCCCATGTGTCATTGAAATTGGTATCATTCTCGTATCTTTATTTGAACAATATGAATTTCCATTGCAATTTCTCAGTTTGTGTATACCTATTTGGAACCTATCACAGGATTTTATTAGCAGGATTCGTGCAAAGGGGGTTGCTTTGCCCTCCTCTGAGGTTGAAAGAGTGTGATTTACCCAACATCACCCAGTGGGTTTCCGTGGTTGAGCGGGATTCAAATCTCCAGCATCATAGACCAGTGCTCAGACCACTACATCATACTGGCTCTCTTGTTCTAGCTGCTTATAAATGCAGCTTATATTGAGTAAAAGGCCGTGAGATAAACTGAAGACAAGCTGATACCAGGTCTGGAAGTACTGCTGGAACTTTTAGTCATGCCTTAGTGTTTAGTAATTTTTACCTTTTTTAAAACCATCCCTTTGTAAATGAGAAAGCATGAAGGCCAGAGTCCTAAGAATCCTCCATAACGTGAAACCTTATGTATTTACATATATATCATTCTCCCTGTTCCTCTTCCTAAGGAGCCCAATGATTTCAAGTGTCAGCATCACATTTTAAGAGAAAGGGGAAAGCTATTTGATGTAGACAAAGGTTTGTATGAAAATATAATTCTGCTTTGTTAGCAGCCATCACACTCTAAAAGGCACCGCTTTTGTTTTCTTGTAACGTTGTGAAAATCTCATGTCGGATCGAGAGCTGCGGCCCTCATGACTAATCGCCTCTCCTTTGTGTTTTTAGATTATAGGGGCAATTAGTGTTGTCAAAACCTCTGGCAAGTCTCTTTGCTCTTGACAGGGTGTCAGTCCGACGGGCGGGAAATGGAAGGTGTTATAACTCTCCGGTAATTAGAATGCCTCCGATTTTGAAAATGCCAGCCAACATGTATCAAGCTGGATGTGCAGTGTAGTGGTGGGGGTTGGTGGGGAGGGAGTTCAGATGCAGGATGCAGATGAGCAATTAATTACAGGCTCTCATTCAGAACACATTGCAGGCTGATGAACAGCAAAGGAAAATTAGCGTGATCCTTGTCTCCTAGTGAGTGGGCATCAACTCCATTCTTTCTTGTTCTCTTGGAGCTACTGCCTGAGTTACTCTTGATTTTCATTTTTTATTGAATATTGGAGCATCCATTCTGTTGGAGAGACAGAGGACAAAATACTACCAGCAGTGTCAGTGGCATACTGGGACCATACTTTTGCTGTGGTAGTCGTTACTGTATTACACAAGAAAGATACAACTCTGTTGCTGTCCAAGTAATATATTTGTTCTTATACTCGTACACACTTATTTCAGATGAACAATTTAAACAGCTTTAAAACTTATATCTTGTTGGATTAGAAGTTACTTCCAAAGTTAGGAAAGTATAAAGACCTATAAAGACCTATACGGCTTGGGCCCTACCTATCTCCGTGATCGCATCTCCTCCTATGAGCCAGTGCGGACCTTGAGATCTTCCGGGGAGGCTCTTCTCGCACTCCCACCACTGTCTCAAGTGCGGCTGGTGGGGACGAGGGAACGAGCCTTCTCGGCAGTGGCCCCCTGGCTCTGGAATGCATTGCCAAAAGAGATCAGGCAATCCCCTACATTATCCAATTTCCGTAAGGAACTGAAGACCTGGTGGTGTCGGCAGGATTTTGAGTAATTATATTGGACTACCGCCGATTTCTGGGCCTGAATATATTGCACAAGATTTCCCTAGCCTAAAATGATACATTTTAATATATTGGGTTTATGGTTCCCGTCCCCTGATCTGGTCATGTAAGTGTGATTTATTGTTATAATTGTATTATTTTACTTCGTTTAATAATGTGTATTATGTTGTTATGTAATGTTTGTGTTGCTTTTATGACTGTAAACCGCCCTGAGTCCCATCCGGGAGATAGGGCGGTATATAAATAAAGTTTTATTATTATTATTTATTACTAGCTGTGCCCGGCCACGCGTTGCTGTGGCGTTGTCTGGTGGTGTTGGTGAGAAATTGTTGAGGTAGTGGTGGTATTGAATGTCTGTTGTATGGTTGTCTTTATGTTTAGTATGCACACTGAAGTGGATTATATGGCAGTGTGGAGTCAAGATAATCCAGTTCAAAACAGATAATATAAGATTCTAAATGGGTTATATAGCTGTGTGGAAGGGCCTTGAGTCTACACTGCCATATAATCCAGTTAAAATCAGATAATCTGTGGAAGAGGCCTAAGTGAGGCCTAACTCTGCCTGTCCCCTGGGCTGAGTAGGTTGCTAGGAGACCAAGTGGGTGGAGCTTAGCCTTCAAACTGGCAGCAATTGGATAAAAACTATTATTCCTCTCCCTCTAATTAGGACTTTATTTTTCTTTTCTTTTTGTTGTATCAACCTAGAGCCATGAATGATGGGTTGTGTTGTCAAATTTCGAGGTTGGGGGCCCTGTAGTTTTGTTGTTTTGTCCGCTGCCCTGATGCCATCACTCTTTTATATATATAGATTATAGCAATGTGGATTTTGCTTAAGTGAACCAAGGCCCCTATAGCTTTGATTCATTGGCTTCCTCTAGTTGATGATGTCTCTTCAGCAGCTTGGAAGCAAGCCCACGACAGTTAATGAATAACTTCATAAGTTAACTCAGAATGCCTTCTGGTATGACAAATGAAATTTTGGGCACCTCCCTCAAGCCAGCAGCCTAAGTCAATAGATAAGCCTTGTAACATGACCCAAAGGTCAGCATGCTCCTGTTTACTTGAGCTGAAAAGACACTAGGGGGTAGAGATTGCCTTGTGGAATTTTCTCTGCTCCAAGAACCATTACAATTTGAAGGTAAGAATGTCTTCTAAATTGTTGGATTTGCTAAACTGTGTGAGTGATCTGTTTCACATGTCAAGCTGGCAACTTTTCTCTTTCTGGGAAGAAGACAATGTTCACTGCCAGGTCTTCATGATGTGTGCACTGTTGCTGAAGGGAAAGTTCTCATCACCCCTCAAAGTGATACCAGTAGAATTAGATTGAAACATTATCTGTTTCTAGTATATGTCTAGGGATGTGAGATACACTTGCCTCAAATGTACACCAAATGTGAGCCTGTTTGGGTTCAGACGCAAATGCTTTGTTCTATACAACACCCCAGTGCAAATCACAACTACTCATTTTTTACTCTTTTTTAGAGAAACACATGGCTGAAATGGAATAATCACCTGTGTTCCCTGCTTAAGATGGACATTTATCACTTTGCACTAAATGAATTATATAGCACCTAAAACTATATAGTGCAATTCTAGAAATTAACTAATGAAGGTACGAAAAAACAGTGCTTCTTTGAACCCTTATGAAAGGTAAACTGAGATGTTGGGTTAGCACTGAAACATCAGCTCTGCTGTATCTCCCAAGTGAAACACTAACCTGGAATGAGTCCTGAAACTGAGCAGGAAGGCAAAACAAACAATACCTTTGGCCACAGGATCTACCAGCACAACTTTTAGTCTAACCTATTCACAGCACAGGTTGAGGTAGATCAATGATTCTCAACCTGTGGATCCCCAGGTGTTTTGGCCTACAACACCCAGAAATCCTAGCCAGTTTACCAGCTGTTAGGATTTCTGGGAGTTCAAGGACAAAACATCTGGTTGAGAACCACTGAGGTAGATAAAGTTTGTTCCAAATACAGGCAGTCTCTGAGTTACAAACATTCGACTTATAAATAACTCATGTACCTATTCTAACTTACATAAATTTAACTTAAGAACAAAGATACAGAACTTATCTTGTTCTTAACTTGGGGACAGCCTGTATCAGTATGGTATGGAAATCTAGATTTTTGCAGAAAATGACTAAATGCACAAGGATACGTGGTAATCCTTATCTAGCTATGACTCTTTGGACCATAGAAGGTATACAGTAGAGTCTCACTTATCCAACATTAACGGGCTGGCAGAATGTTGAATAAGCAAAAATGTTGGATAATAAGGAGGGATTAAGGAAAAGCCTATTAAATGTCAAATTATGTTATGATTTTACAAATTAAGCACCAAAACATCATGTTTTACAACAAATGGACAGAAAAAGCAGTTCAATACATGATAACGTTATGTAATAATTACTGTATTTATGAATTTAGCACCAAAACTTCGCAATGTATTGAAAAATTTACTACAAAAACATTGACTACTAAAAGGCAAACAGCATTGGATAATACAGAATAAGCAAAGTTTGGATAAGCGAGACTCTACTGTATTGTTGTGTTTCTTATTTAGCACTAAAAATCAAGCCCAAAATAGATGAAGTTTCATCAATAGAAAAAGGAAGAACAAGGAGGCGATAGGGCCTCTGCGAGGAGAAGATGGGGTGATGGTGACAGGGGACAAGGAAAAGGCAGGATTACTTATTGCCTGCTTTGCCTCGGTCTTCTCACAAAAAGAAAGCCGTCTTCAACCTCAGCAACATGAAATGGACGAAGGATTAGGGGAAATCCAACCCCAAATAGGGAAACAAGTTGTCCAGGACACCTGGCCGCTCTAAATGAATTCAAGTCCCCAAGAGTATCGAAGGAACTAGCAGAAGTTATTTCAGAACCACTGGCAATCATCTTTGAGAGTTCTTGGAGAACAGGAGAAGTCCCAGCAGATTGGAGGAGGGTGAATGTGGTCCCTATCTTCAAGAAAGGAAAAAAGAACGACCCAAACAATTACCGTCCGGTCAGCCTCACGTCGATACCAGGCAAGATTCTGGAAAAGATCATTAAGGAAGTGGTCTACAAACACTTAGAAACAAATGCGGTCATCGCTAATAGTCAACATGGATTTACCAAAAACAAGTCATCCTAGACTAATCTGATCTCTTTTGTCGATAGAGTTACAAGCTGGATCGATACAGGAAACACCTTGGAAGTAGCGTACCTGGATTTCAGTAAGGCCTTCGACAAAGTCCCCCACGACATTCTGGCAAACAAACTAGTAAAATATGGGCTAGACAAAACTACAGTTAGGTGGATCTGTAATAGGCTAAGCGAATGGATCCAAAGGGTGCTCACCAATGCGTCGTCTTCATCATGGAAAGAAGTGACAAGTGGAGTGCCGCAGGGCTCCGTCCTGGGCCCGGTTCTGTTCAACATCTTTATTAATGACTTAGACGAAAAGTTAGAAGGCACGATCATCAAGTTTGCAGATGTCACCAAACTGGGAGGGATAGCTAACACTCCAGAAGACAGGAGAAGAATCCAAAACGATCTTAACAGACTAGAGAGATGGGCCAAAACTAATGGAATGCAAAGATACAGAATGGGAGATGCCTGGCTCGACAGCAATATGTGTGAAAAAGACATTGGAGTCCTCATAGACAACAAGTTAAACATGAGCCAACAATATGATGCAACAGCTAAAATAGCCAACAGGATTTTGGCCTGCATTAATAGGAGTATAGTGTCTAGATCCAGGGAAGTCATGCTACCCCTCTATTCTGCCTTGGTCAGACCACACCTGGAATACTGTGTCCAATTCTGGCACCGCAATTGAAGGGATATGTTGACAAGCTGGAATGTGTCCAGAGGAGGGCAAATAAAATGACCAAGGGTCTGGAGAACAAGCCCACTGAGGAGTGGCTTAAAGAGCTGGGCATGTTTAGCCTGCAGACGAGAAGGCTGAGAGGATACATGATGGCCATGTATAAATATGTGAGGGGAAGTCATAGGGAGGAGGGAGCAAGCTTGTTTGCTGCTGCCCCGGAGACTAGGACATGGAACAATGGCTTTAAACTACAGGAAAGGAGATTCCACCTGAACATCAGGAAGAACTTCCCAACTGTGAGAGCTGTTCGGCAGTGGAACTCTCTACCCCGGACTTTGGTGGAGGCTCCTTCTTTGGAGGCTTTTAAACAGAGGCTGGATGGCCATCTGTCGGGGGTGCTTTGAATGCGATTTCCTGCTTCTTGGCAGGGGGTTGGACTGGATAGCCCATGAGGTCTCTTCCAACTCTCCTATTCTATGATTCTATGATAAGTTGCCGGCGGGGGGGGGGGGGGGGGGGTTGTGAGGTTTGGGAATGGCAGTTACTGAACTGATAGCATCCAAATTATGTTTGGTTACCTAATGAGCCAAACATAACAGCCTTTCCAAACTTGTGGAAACTCCAGGCACTAGCAGAAGATAGCAATTCTCCTTTCAGGCTGATGGGAAGCTGTAACTAGTACAGAATAGTTAACCTAGCTGTTGGCAGGTGTAGATAGGCGAAAATACCTGCAGTCAAATTCTGTGCCAGTTACCTGGACTTCTGGTGAATTTCAAGGTACAGTTCAAGGTATTACTATTGATGTTTCAAGATCTTAATGACCTGTGAATTCAGCAAGTCTTGTCTGTCAGCAAGGCACTGGTATCAGCTATGTCAAGAGCCTCAGTTCTGTATCTCAGTCATTCCCAAAAAGTATGAGTGCATTTCTTTTTGTCCTATATTTCTGACACATATATAAAGGCTTTGAAATGTAGGAAGAGAATGTAAAGAGAAATTATGGTGTTGAATGTTTCCGATTTGGTTTTTTCAATATTACTATAGAGGGAGGAATGTTGTAATTGTTGTACTCTTGAGCACATGTAGAAAGCATAGATGCAATATTTCAAATGTTCTGA
Source organism: Anolis carolinensis (assembly GCF_035594765.1). NCBI lineage: Eukaryota > Metazoa > Chordata > Lepidosauria > Squamata > Anolidae > Anolis > Anolis carolinensis. Next base: position 195,408,477 of record NC_085844.1, read on the forward strand.
CATCAGTACTTGGATTAACATGCATATACAGTAGAGTCTCACTTATCCAAGACTCGCTTATCCAAGGTTCTGGATTATCCAATGCATTTTTGTAGTCAATGTTTTCAATATATCGTGATATTTTGGTGCTAAATTCGTAAATACAGTAATTACAACATAACATTACTGAGTATTGAACTACTTTTTCTGTCAAATTTGTTGTATAACATGATATTTTGGTGCTTAATTTGTAAAATCATAACCTAATTTGATGTTTAATAGGCTTTTCCTTAATCCCTCCTTATTATCCAAGATATTCGCTTATCCAAGGTTCTACTGTAGACCTGTACTGTAGACTCTACTGTACATTGAATCCTCTGCTGGGTTGTATGATAACATCTAGAACAGAGGTTTGTGGTCTGCTGATTACTTAGTAGTGATTTGTGGAGAGCAGGCCATTTTCATTGTGGTTCTCCTGGCTTCCCATGTTTTCCATTTTCAGAGAAGAGGTATATTTTATGTAGGCTATTTAAAGTACTATGATCAGTATTTTTAAGATACTACAGCTGTAAATGCTTTGAATCCCTGATATTAGAGTAGGGATGCATGTTACATTCTTGAAGGAAGCAGCAGTATTAGCAATTTTCTTCTTTCTGTAAATATGAATGGTGATTTTTGAAGACTATTTGCAGTTTGGCACTTATTCTGCACAAAATTTGAAAGGTGTTTTTGCACAGAAAACATGATTTCTGTAAAGTATAAATAATTTTCTATTTGGAAATATTTTTTGTATAGCAAATGTTTCACACACAAAAGATGCTGTTAAGACTTTATTCTGTGAAAATAATAATAAAATAATATCTGCAAATAATTAAATAATAATAATAACTAATGCAAAATAATAGATTAATTAGCATTTGGAGTAGAAATGTTATTTTCTGCACAGAAAAATATGTTTTCTGTTCAATTCCTCTATTTGCAAATGTTGTGAATCCTGAATTTATTTAAATTTTATTCAGTCCAGGATTCATCTCTTCAGTGTTTCTTGACACTCAAGAAAGACATGTTCACTATTTTTGAATATTCTTTCCTTCTCTGTATTAAAGCTTTTGTCATGAGAAGAGCACTTTAGCATTCTTAGAGAAGTGTGCTTTATAGAGTCCTTTATTGGCTGGTTTAAGGTGGTGAAAGCCACAACAGTTATATCACAATATGTAATCCAGTTTTTAGTCCCAACCAAAGTCGACCCATCCAATCAACTTAATTTACTTACAGGTTAACTTACCATGTTCATATTGATTTAAATGGATTTATTGCAGCTGAAACTAACAATTGGACATAGGCCATTATGTATTTGTATATACTGCATATGAATAAGTAGAAAATCTGTCCCACTGATTCGAAGTTGACTTGGAAATAAACTTGCGTGGTAGTGGTGGGAAATTGTTCCATCTTCTCTGTTCTCCAAAGCAAATCGATTCTGTGATAGCAGTAGGGACTGCAGTGATAAACACAGTGGAGGTGCTATCTCAGCTGGTACCATGTTCCATGTCCAGTCACAGTGGTCTATGAAAAAGGGAGTTCTCCCAAAAACTACTGCATCAGTTTTTGGGGAAAGAAAACCTCCTTGTGTGTTATTCTTACATAGAACATTTTCCACTCTTAAAAATACTTTGCTTCATAAAATTAGTTAATATTATGAAAATGAGCACAGGGCAAGTCAAATTGGACAAATAAAATGGATATAATGCCAGTTGTAATTAGTTTTTTTCAGGACTTATTAATGAAAATAGCTTTTTCAATGTGCTAAAATGCATACATTGATACGGGTTGAGTATCCCTTATCCAAAATGCTTGGGGCCAGAATTGGATTTTGGATTTTTATCAGATTTTTGAATACTTGTATTTGCATATACATTCATAATGACATATCTTTTAGATGCGGCCCAAATCTAAACACTAAAGTTGTTTATGATTCATCTAAATCTTATACACTTCTTCTGTGTATGGAACAAAATTTATATACCTTGAACCATAAGAAAGCAAAGTGTCACTATCTCAGCCACCTACATGGGTAGTTTTGGATTTTGTAGTCTTTTAAATTTTGAAAATCTGGATAAGAGATACTCAACCTGTAGTTGCCTTATCTTTCCCCTTTGTATGGCTGCAATCCTTTTGGATTGGAATCCAGAAGGATTGCAATCCAATATTTTGCAATCCAATATTTTATTGCAATCCAAAATATTTTATTGGATTCCAATAAAAATAATTTCCAGGTAAAGCTTTACATTTTTTTGTGCATAATGATTTCAGTCATACTATGTGCACTAAGTTAAATCAGTTTCAGACATTTGTATAGCTGATCAAATTAACATGACATATTTTTGTTTAACATTTAGGTTACTAAATACTGTATGTCAAAAAGCTGTAGTAAATCAGCTCTCCCACAAATTAGAGTAGAAAATTGATTGAAAAAATTCTCATAAACATTTCCTTGGAAAATTCTCTTTGCTGTACATCCTTTCCTTAGGCGATCCCTCGTAGTTTGAGGATGATGGTCTTCCATCTGTGGGGTCTTGATGGTGGGTTCTTAGGTAGCTGCAGATTGGAGGAGGGCGAATGTGGTCCCTATCTTCAAGAAGGGAAAAAAGAACGACCCAAACAATTACCGTCCGGTCAGCCTCACATCAATACCAGGCAAGATTCTGGAAAAGATCATTAAGGAAGTGGTCTGCAAACACTTAGAAACAAATGCGGTCATTGCTAATAGTCAACACGGATTTACCAAAAACAAGTCATGCCAGACTAATCTGATCTCTTTTTTCGATAGAGTTACGAGTTGGGTCGATACAGGGAATGCCGTGGATGTAGCATATCTAGATTTCAGTAAGGCCTTCGACAAAGTCCCCCACGACCTTCTGGCAAACAAACTAGTAAAATGTGGGCTAGACAAAACTACGGTTAGGTGGATCTGTAATTGGCTAAGCGAACGAACCCAAAGGGTGCTCACCAATGCGTCGTCTTCATCATGGAAAGAAGTGACAAGTGGAGTGCCGCAGGGCTCCGTCCTGGGCCCGGTTCTGTTCAACATCTTTATTAACGACTTAGACGAAGGGTTAGAAGGCACGATCATCAAGTTTGCAGATGACACCAAACTCGGAGGGATAGCTAACACTCCAGAAGACAGGAGCAGAATTCAAAACGATCTTGACAGACTAGAGAGATGGGCCGAAACTAACAAAATGAAGTTCAACAGGGACAAATGCAAGATACTTCACTTCGGCAGAAAAAATGGAAATCAAAGATACAGAATGGGGGACGCCTGGCTTGACAGCAGTGTGTGCGAAAAAGATCTTGGAGTCCTCGTGGACAACAAGTTAAACATGAGCCTACAATGTGATGCGGCAGCTAAAAAAGCCAATGGGATTTTGGCCTGCATCAATAGGGGAATAACGTCTAGATCCAGGGAAGTCATGCTCCCCCTCTATTCTGCCTTGGTCAGACCACACCTGGAATACTGTGTCCAGTTTTGGGCACCGCAGATGAAGGGAGATGCTGACAAGCTGGAAAGCGTCCAGAGGAGGGCAACTAAAATGATTAAGGGTCTGGAGAACAAGCCCTATGAGGAGAGGCTTAAAGAGCTGGGCATGTTTAGCCTGCAGAAGAGAAGGCTGAGAGGAGACATGATAGCCATGTACAAATATGTGAGGGGAAGTCATAGGGAGGAGGGAGCAAGCTTATTTTCTGCTGCCCTGCAGACTAGGACACGGAACAATGGCTTCAAACTACAGGAAAGGAGATTCCACCTGAACATCAGGAAGAACTTCCTCACTGTGAGGGCTGTTCGGCAGTGGAACTCTCTCCCCCGGGCCGTGGTGGAGGCTCCTTCTTTGGAGGCTTTTAAGCAGAGGCTGGATGGCCATCTGTCGGGGGTGCTTTGAATGCGATTTCCTGCTTCTTAGCGGGGGGTTGGACTAGATGGCCCTTGAGGTCTCTTCCAACTCTACTATTCTATGATTCTATGATTCTATGAAGAGACCTATTCTTGATCTGCATGTTCTACTGCAGTGAGGACATCGGTTTCCAGGTGGAAGGTAGTCCCGGTCAGGGTTGGCTTGATGGGCCTTCCTCTTGGCACGTTTCTCCCTTAAGCCCTCCATTCGTGCCTCTTCGAACTCCGAAGCACTGCTGGTCACAGCTGACCTCCAGTTAAGAGCGCTCAAGGGCCAGGGCTTCCCAGTACATAATTTGTAACCAGATGCTTGGCGTTCTTCTCTTTAGCCATCTTACATGAAAAAGCCTTTTCTATTAAAGAGAAAACATTTTGCTTCTCAATGCAAAGACTCAGCTCACAGTTAATACTTCCCTCTTCCTGCTCAGGGTGAACAGGTTCAGGAAACAGTATTGTATGAGCAGAGATATGATTGGGTATGCCAGCACAAATGTTGTATGTGAACAGATGTGTACAAATATATGGCTAGAAAAAAACTCAAATCTGTTGAGTTGAAACCCTGCTACACATGAATTTTGCTATGAATATAACGGAAGTAGTGGTCAACCACAAAGTGATTGAATTGTTCCTGATCTCCCCCAATAAAGGTATAATCCACTGAACTTTTGTGTCATTTTTGACCCACTTACAAGACCCCATGAGTTATGGTGACCTAGTTTTGGAGCTGTGCTTGCTCTGTTTGGGCAGCTATGCAAATCACAGCACTAATGGCATTTCAAGGTTTCTTGAAAATTGTTCCATTTTTTTGGCCACTCTTTTTCTAAATAATATTTTCTTATCCTTTAAGACTGTGGCTACAGATATAGAATGTCAGGACCCAGGCTGCAGAGCACCAATAACCTTACACAGAGGCCAGAATCTATCTAATATCTTTATTAAAGAAATATATAAAGTCAATAAAAACAAGTGAAGAATATAGTTCAGAAGCAGACCTTTCAGATGAGGTCAAATATAGTCCAGAAATGTATTGTCCAATATAAGATATTAGAGTTCAAAGTTTTAATCCACTTGATCGAAACACACACTTTGCCAAGCAATAGTGTGGGGAAATGACAGAGTCTTTAAAGTCCAATGTAGCTTGACAACAAGGCTGGAAAATAAACTTGATTCTTGGCTAGATCAAAGACTTGAAACGAGGCAAACATGAAGCATGAAACAAGGTCCGTGGCAAAACGTGAAACAAGGCAGGCTTGAAACTTGATCCGGGAAGCAAGGAACTGGGGTTACGAAGTCCACACACGATCTCTCTCCTCAAGCTGATCAATTGACTCCGCAAAGTTCCCCTTGCGACAAGCACCTATATTGGGTCTCGTTTTCCCGCCAACAGAACACTTTCCCTAGAGAACGAGAAGCGAAACCCAACTCTGTCCAGATGCATGACTCCTTAGAATTTCCCAAGGGAAGCAGACCTAATCAGCTAGTTGTTTGGCAGCGATTCTCAGGCTCCGGCGATTAGCCTCTCTGACTCCTCTATCTCTATTATAATTGTCCCTCCGGGAAAACGGGGGGGGAATTCTGCCCAAGGCCTATTTGGCTGAATTCTTGAGGGCAAACATCCTCCAGGTGGAGAGGCTCCGGCTCTGGCTGAACCGGTGGAAATCCCATGTTTTCCTCTTCGTCTGCCACAATAGTACTAGGAACAGGACTACAAGGCCCATGAGTCATCACATAGAATCAGAGTTGGAAGGGACTGGAAAAGCCATCTAGTCCAGTCTTCTGTGCAGGAAAACTCAACTATAGCAAACTTCAAATATGTCCATCAAACTTTTGTTTAAAGACTTTCAATGAAAGAGACTATACAATGTTCTCTCACTTATCATGGGGGTTATGTTCCAGGACCACCCACGATAAGTGAAAATCCGTAAAGTAGGATGGATAGATAGAGGCAGGGGAACATGGTGCCACCTCCTTCTCCTTTCGCTGCTGTTTGGGCTCCTTCTCTGCCCCGCCACCCGCACCCGACTGAGACCACTGCCACTGTAAATCATAATTTTTTGGATTTATAATATTATTTTAGTGTTTATTAAAAAACCATAAAATAGCGAGTCTGTGAAAAGCGAACCACAAAGTAGTGAGGGAACACTATTACCTCTAGCTTCACACTAGATGACTGATGTGGGATGGTCTCTAACTCTGCATGCTGAATTTCCCTTAGAAACTGGAGTAGCATTTTTGGTTTCTGTTCACCCCTTCCTGCCTGTGGTGTTAACACCTATGTTTATCCCACTTGTAAGCTGTGATCACTGTGCTTGATGTGACCTTGGTAAAAATCCAGGATCAGACAGACCCTTTATCTCAATTCCAAAGAAAGTCCTCTTATGAGCTATTGTTGTTGTTGGCTTTGTTTATTCTTCAAAATATTCTGGCAATCTAAACCTATCATGAGGTTTTCTTGCCAAGATTTGTTCAGAGGGGGGTTGCATTTGCCTTTCTCAGAGGCTAAAAGAGTGTGCCTTGTCTGTGGTCACTCAGTGTGTTTCCATGGGCAACCTTGATCTTCCAGTCACCTATCCCATGCTCAAACCACTGTGCTATGATTGGACTATAGTATGCCATAATAAATATGTTAGCCTTTGAGCTTTGTTACTTTTGCTACAACAGATTTCCTTAGCAGCTTCTCTGGAAGCTCTGAGGCATGTCCTTGTAAAAGTTTAGAAGTACCAGAGGAGTCTTTGTTTTGTTTATTCAGAAGAAATCCATTCCCACAAGGTATCATCACCAACACATGCATCTCTCTCTTTTCCGTGAGTCAGAGAAAGAAACAATCTGGGCATAAAAATGTATATGCAAGTTGTACTTTTCAGATTTCTTGCAGCATTACCTCTGTCATACATTGTTACCCCTTGTTGTTGTCTCTTTCTTTATATAGGTCCCAGTGTCTGTGGCCATGATGTCTCCTCAAATGATCTCCCCACAGCAGATGCAACAGATCCTTTCTCCTCCTCAGCTCCAAGCCCTTCTGCAGCAACAGCAAGCCATTATGCTACAACAGGTAAGGTTGCCTGCTTTTTTTGGAGCTATCCTTCTGTGGCAGATGTTTCATGTGAGAGTCACAGGACTGACATTTGTGTCTGCATTTCTTGCAAACAAGTACAATGTGTTTCCTGTTTGTATATTTTAAGGAAGGATTCTATTCTGATTTTATGCATTCTAGAGTGAAGACAGAAAGAAATAAACTCACTCAGGTTATTTAATATATCATAGTTGAGTCAGGCTGAGAATCCTTGACAGCTAAGTCCTACATTCTGCTATTTTCTTTTGTGTCCTTAGCCTGTAAATATGATTTAGTCTAGAATCTTGAAGACTGTGCATTGGTTTCATTTTTTTAATTTATAGAAGGCAAATCCTTTTTATTTTATTTTGGGGACCAGGGCTTTGGTTGTTCTACTGATGAACAGTATAAATGTTGTCCAGTGGTAGGATGATTCAGATCCTTTATAGAAAAACAAGAAAACAAACAAACTCTCAAACATTCTGTTTATTATTATTTTAGTGCCATGCCAACACTACACTGGTCTAGCACGAAAACTGGACTGTCTGCTATCACAAAATGATTTTATGAGATGAACCTTGTTGCAGAATGATAAGTTGTGGGTGTCTTGCTTTGAGAAAGGTTTTTTTTTCCTCCAGCAACAAAATGCTCTGATTTTGTAGTGAGGAAATTTTCTTCAGCTGTTTCCCCAATGACGTTTGGATCCCTTACAACTACATAATAATCTTAACTTTTGGATGGGTCAGAAGTAATGACATTTTGGGCTTTGTTCCTTTCTTTGGCTGGTCCTTTCATTTATTAATGTCCTTAACTATGTAACATTGTAATTTTCAGATGAAGTAAAAATGTAATGAGTAAACCACTTAAATGAAGCCTTGATACTAAAATAAAAAAAAGACTAAACATGGCCAAACTTCATGATATTGTTGGATCGCTGGCTGAAGTGCTGGGTGGCCGGTCTCATAGTCTTTGCCCTTGGTGGACAATCCTTGGCTAACATAAGTAAATACCAGATGTGTCTATCTTTGCTCCTCCATTTTTCTCCATGCAGCGAAGGGTAGGAGATGTGTTACACCTTTGGCAAATACCATTTGAAAGTGGGTAGGAGAAAGTAGTGACCAGACCTTCACTGACCAGATTGAGAGCCTTCACCTCAGAATTGTATGGTGATTAAACTTATGTCCAGTGATAATGCTATTACAAATATTTTCTTTGTTCCAAATCATAATAAACAATAAGATACATATTTAAGACAGACACTTAAGATAGAATTAATATTTTGGTTGTATTGGCAAAGCATATTTTTGTGTTCTAGAAGCCTACATTCTGCTTTTGGTGTTTCTTCTGTGGACTGTGAACTACTTTTACCATGATAACTTGTGGCTGTAAAAAGCGAATTAATCAGTGAAGTTTCATTCTAAAGAAAACCATTATTTCCTCCTAGGGTTATTTTCCCTAGGCTTTTTATGTGGCTTTTTTCAATAGCTGTATGGTATTGGAGAGATGTGTTTCCATTTGTTAGCTGCTGGATTGTAGGGATCGTAGTCCAAAAACAATGTTTCCAAGCTCTGTGTTTCAGATTCTCTATTAAAAACCAGGTAAAGAAACTTAATTCTGTTCTTTTACATATCACAATTCTGATTAGCAAAAGGTAAATATGTGAGTTTTCTATGTTTGTTTCAAATATGAACTGATAAGAACAAGGAAGGATATCATAAGATTCTCAAAGAAAACACAACTGTTTAGACAAACACTTGTGCAGCGAAGTGAACATGAAAACCTACAGCATCCTCCACACCCTTCCTCCTGCCTTCAATACCTGTTTACTTCCAACATGCTGATAAGCAGTCAAGGTTGGCCCCAGGGAAAGAACAAAGAGTAAACACTAACTTGGGTGGGTCCTTCCTTCTCTCAGTCTCTTTGGAGCCAGATAGAGAAACACGTTTGACTGCAAATTAAACAGCCTCAGCCGGAATAGCTGGCATTCTCTATGAGAAGAAAACCAAACATCACACCTCTCACCTCTTGACCCAATGTTCTCAGAATCTATTATAGAGACCTGGTTTTGATTGGCTTTTGGGTAAACAAGGAGGCTTTCCAAACCTGTTCAGCAGACATAAAAAGAAAAGTTTCTGCTGTCAGCACTGTCAACTACAAGCTGATAAGGACTCTCCCAGAATCCCCTGGGGCATTCCTCAGGAGCCAGGCTTTTTCCCCCCTAGGGCTGTGGAAACCTGTCCTGACCTTGCCTGTAGCTCTGGCCCCCTCCTGTGGAAAACAAATCAAATTGGTAAGCACTTGTTCTGGAAGGAAACTAGAATTGGCATTCTCTTAAAATGCAGTATAATGCCACTCTCTGACACACACTGAACAGCATTATTTATATAGAGGCTGCCAATCACATTGCCAAGTTTAAATGCTTCTGTGATGCAGATAGTACAATTATAAGTGAGGCAATAAGGGAAAGCGATATATAATTTTGCAGCGACCCTGAGGTCCAATCTCTTACCGTTAAATGGTTCTTATATGTGGAGGCTAATACCAGTGCCCTGTTTAAAGAATAACTGAGACTGTACATTACACTGAAGTCACCAGTAACAAACCTTTGACAGCTGTCTCTCATAGGCCAATCCAGACCACTGACTGCAATAAAAACACCTGTGGGTGGGATTTTCAGGCAGAAAGGAAATGGAGAAGGAATGGAAGAATATTTTCTTTCTTGTCTCCTCTTAGTTGTAATCCTCCTGATATTGGATGTCAGTTCCTAGCATCCCTTACCAGCCTAGTTTATGTGAGGAATGCTGGAAGTCAATATCCAGAACCTCCCAGGAGGAGTGCCTGACTTCCACCCCCTCTGATGGAAATGCTGCCATCCCGAGCCAAAGAAGATATTGTGGAATGTCGTTTACCCTACATGTCTTTGACTTAACCTCTTAATCTTCATTCTGGCTTCTAATCAAGCTTTAAATATATGGAGTTTCATCGGCTTGCATTCAACCTTTGCTACCTCTTGCCTCTTCCTCTCCTTTGAAGATTTCTGGATTTTCCACAGTCAAAGTGTCATTTGTTAAGCACCTTGACAGCAGAAGGCTATCTGTTCCTAATGAAGCATTATAAAGTTCCACATGTATTAATGGTTAATGGCTTCTTCAACTCACTCACTCTCATCACCAGAAGGTTTTCCCTGTCTGTCCATCTTTCTGTGTGGTTGTTGGCTTTTTCCCCGAAAAGGGAGCCTTTGGGACTCTAGAGTTTGTGCGTGTTGCACAGGAGGGTTGCTGCTCCCACTGGTGGCTCCCTGCTGCTGAATTTTATTTATCAGTTTTCTATTGTACTGCAATTTCTTTATTTTATTTTTCCTGTATCTGAGATTTGACTGACATTTTGTAATACACCCTGAGTCCCCTCGGGTGAGAAGGGCGGGGTAGAAATGATATAAACAAACAAATAAATAAATAAATAAATAAATAAATAAATAAATACAGATTTTTAAATGTTAACAGCCATTGAGATTTCTTTATAGACTATAAGGTATAGTACAAATGCTTTAATGAGTAGATACATAGTATTTTATCCTTTTGTAAATGTAATTTGAATGTAAAATGTATCTAATTCAGTAGCAATTATTTTTGTTGTGATTTTTCCCCTGAAATAAAATATTTGCACACAAATAATACAAGAGAATCTCAAAAGCACCCTCAGAAAGCAATTAAGGCATGTTGATAAACCAGTGAAAATGAAAGAGGATATGGCTGAGATGGATTTCATAAAGCTGGAGCACTAAAAGTTTAAGAAATGCATGAGTAAATAAAGAGCTAGAAACTCCATATATTTAGAGCTTGATTAGAAGCTGGAATGAGCAAATAATAATATAGTAAGAGAACCAAACTTATTTTTCCTATACAAAAAGAATAAAGTTTAAGATTCTGATGAAATTCTGTGACAACAGTTCATCCCATAGAAAGCTAATTTGTTTTGATTATATACACATACATATCTCTGTACAGTACCCCCGCTTCACATACAGAGACACACATTTCCCTTGTCCCAAAGTTGACATGCATGGACCTTTATGAGCTTCAACTCTGGTGGCTATATCAGCTGAAATATTTGGGGCATTGTAATGTTTTTGAAAGGCCATGTTCTCAAATTCTGAATACAAGAAGATTCTGATCGAGGTATCATGTAATTTTAGGTGTTGCTAATGAGTCATTCTTTTCTCATTATTTCTCATTGACTGTTTTCAGTTTATTGGTATCTGTTTGACACTCTCTTTGGAAATATATTATATTTGGCTATTTGTTTTCCATTTCAAGAGTCCTTTAACTTCTGTAACTTAAGCAAAATAATTTCCCTATCATTCTTCTTTATTTCCACTCTTAAACCGAAGAGGTAAAATTGATGCCATGTTGTAACCTCAGTATCTTCAGGAGGATGATTCCAAATCACTGATTTTGCAGCTCTATAAATGATGGTTTAATGCTGGACCTAAAGAATTCAGGGTACCTAACTAATGATGGTGGTTGCATGTGAAGGGGACATGTACACTATAAAATCCATACGGCTTATTTTGGAGAAATCACTAAGCAGTGGTGCTTGTAAGCAATGTTAAAGTGCCTGTCCACTTGATACCTAGGGAACCTGTAAAAGGGGGATTCTTTGGGCACCACTGGGTAGAGCAAGAGAAAAATGTCCCTCGTTTCTTGAGCGAGTTTATGTCTCAAATAACCTTTGTTTCTCATCTGTAAAATGGGAATGCCTTTTATCTTTTCAGATAAGAATGGATGAGCTTTAAAGAATTGTGCATATTAAAAAGACAACATATTAACAACATATTTCTTCTACAGGCTCCTTGTGTGATCTTGTTCAGTCTTATTAACTTTATGAGCCCAATTTCATGGTCAGCAATCCCCTTCTCCCATACCACATGAATGCAAGTGATATTGATCCCCACTCTTCTTGTTCTGTACATGCTTTTTGAAAGCATATTTGCCTGATAAAAATGTTTATATTTTTCTTGTTAGCCTAACCCCAGGGTATTAGTGTGATAGGGACTCAAGAATTAATCTTATGGTCAACATCACTCCCCTGCATTTGTGTCACTTAATTTTGTGGCTGTTGGGCCTTTTAAACAATAATTGAATATGCCTAATCAGTGTGCCCACAACTTAGATCAGTGGTTCTCAACCTGTGGATCCCCAGATGTTTTGGCCTTCAGCTGGTAAACTGGCTGGGATTTCTGGGAGTTGTTGGCCAAAACACCTGGGGAGAACCGGTGTTGAGAACCACTGACTTAGATAGTTGCAAGGCACAGAAGAATAGTTAGAAGTGGTTACTGTCAGTGCCATCATTTGAGTCTCATTTACTGCCTGTATTCATTTGCCCCACTCTTTCCCTCAGTTGCAGGAATACTACAAGAAACAGCAGGAGCAACTTCACCTGCAGCTACTGACTCAGCAGCAAGCTGGAAAGCAGCAAGCCAAAGAGGTAGGTATAGCCTTTCGTTGTTTCATAAACATCTGTGCAGTAAATAAAGCTCTCTCATCTTGCTTTGTTTTTTAATTAAAAAAAATCCGACAGCTCACCAGGAGTGATAGCAGAATTCACGTTGCTCCTCATTCAAAAGTATACATTAATCTATTGTGCTTCTTGCCCATTTCAAAATACAAACCAGGCTATCCCTACATATTCTGTACATGGCGTTCATTTCACAGAAAGTATCTACAATAACAAACACATGAAGATCTTTTTCGCTTGGATCCACAGTAGTTTGTTGTGGCAACCTGTTGCTTGTTCAGACACTTATCTTCAACAGCAAATATATGATTTTCCCTTTAGGAATCTACAATCGTAGATATGTGTAACGTCCTTGTTTTTAACACACCTGCCAGAGTCAACATCATAATGTGGAATACTATAAAAGCATTATTTACCTGTTGTTATGCTGCCTTGAAAGTACATATTTCAATAGCATGATAAATCTTGAAATCTAATAACTGCTGCAATAACACACCAGATACAACTTATTTTACCTGTTAGAGCTAGAAAATAATAGTTTTCCAGGAATCCAATATGCAGATCTGAAAGAAATCGCCTTCCAAATGAGCCAGGCAGTAAAATGGTTTTTGCATGTTCCACAAAGATTTGTATAAAGACAGTCTGAAGCAGGTTCAATTATCTCAAGTTCAAGCAATTCTGTTAGACAAAATTCTTCCATGAACCTTTTGTAATATAAGATCTAGTTCATTTCACCCACTACCTACTGAGGCATCACTGAATGCCAAGGAATTTTCTGTGATACTTACAACATTCATCTCATGTCATCTTGTTGTGAATTATTGTGGTTAACTTCTCTTTGACGCTGTTTATATTAAAGATGCGTGTTTATCAAGTTCTTGAGTTGGTGTTGGATTGAAAGAAGCACTCTTATAGCGGTGCTGTTCTGTTTGCTCCGCAAAACAGATTTTGATCACGCTGTCATGTCATAGATGATGTGTGTGGCTTTTAATCTCTTTGTTGGTAGTGTGTTCCATTATCTATTGAAATAGCTCTGCAAAGCCATCTGTCATGGCCAAAATTACCAACAGCTCAATTCTGTTTGGTTTGTGACTGATGAACATTTTAAGGTCTAGTTTGCATGTTATAACCACCATGTGATTTAGCCACACTACTGCAGATGGTGAAAATTAAAGGTTAATCTTTATGGCCTCTGTGCAGAATCAGATTCAAACTACGAACTGTGCTCAAGCAGGCCAACCAGTGAAGATTCAACAGCTCTCTCATATAAACAAAAGACCCTTCCATTCCACTCACTTAATTAGTTCTACCAGCCTTTCTGTCACACTGAGATGGGAAGGAGCTGACTTTATGGACTGGCTACAGTTCATACAGAGGTCCTGAGACTGACCTTTGCAAAATGTCAACCCAGAGTAGCAAGAGCTCAACCTAGGCTTTGATTATATCGGGAATTGGCAGCTGTGGCCTCCAAGATGTTATTTGGCCTTCTGCTCCCATCAGCCAGCAAAGAGTGAGAGATGATGGGAGTTGCATTTCAAAATATTTAGAGACCCACAGATTTATCAACTTCAGTATATGAAGCAGCGAAATTTCTGATATAACATATTAAGTAATACTGACAATCCTTCAAACCACGGTCACAGTATCACTAGTTGCCCCAAAGATTGTGTTCTCAATAGATTACCTGTGTGTGGCTTTTAAGTAAAGGAGAACTCCTGGCACGCCATTGAGTGATCTCCTATGATTCCCTATCTGGACAAAAACAAAATCTTTCTTCTTCACACTATGCTAATTTTGCAGTGAAATCAAAAACACTACAGTTCATTCTATAGCAACCATCTTCTATCTGTTGAGTGTAACTTAATGTTAAATCACATGTATTCTTGCTCTCTCTGCCTACAAATCTCTGGAAAACATGGAAGTACTTTCTTTCAATGATTTGCCTTTTTTCAAGTATGAATTTCGGATAACTTTTTCACTGTCAAAGCTACACCTTGTGCCCAAGCCAGGAATGTTATCTTGCAGCTAACTAGTAGTTTCTCTGGAATGCTAAGCCAGCTGCCCCTTTTCTTAGAAATATAGCCCCTACTGCACTTCCAGAAAACTTGGGGGGTGGGGGGAAAGAGCTTTAATATTGAATCTCTCTTTGCTGGCAGTTGTCCCAGCACACCAACTGATCCTATGCGGTTATTCTGGGAGGGGGGCCATATATGAGGATTGGCCAGCCAGTAACCCAGGCTTCAGATTAATGAAGTGCTCCTGTCAGTCCAGAGTGTCACGCTGAAACTCCTCTTGATGTGCTCATAAATCAAAGTGACGGCGCCTGTTACCCCAGTAGCTGCACCCACTCAGCTGCGTCTAATGTAAACAGAGCACAGACAAAATGCATTAAGAAACTCAAACCTGTCTCTAGGGAGAAGATCAGGGATCAAGGGAGTAAAGGATTGGAGCAGAAAGTGGGAGGATGGGAGCTTGGGATTACACCCTAACAGGAAACCTTCTGTATGTGCCTTCACTGCAGTGAAAAAGGAAGATTGGAAAGGCCCAGTGGGTGCTAGTGACTGGCAGAGTAAGGTTCAGTAATTACTTTCTTTGTGTTTAAGATTTTTATCTGCAGGCAGATAAGCTTCATACTTCATTGGTTCTATCAAAAGTACACAGCAGATGACCTCCAAAAGTGAAAGTGTCCAGCAAAACCCACAGTCTCTGGCAGCAGTGTGGCAGGGGAGGCTGGGAGGGAGCTACTGGGCAACATCAGAAGGAAACTTCATTGTTTTAATTTGTGATGATCAGGGAGCAATCTTTGAGGTATGTGGCTCATTCAAAGTAGTTCAGAATTAAAACTGGAGTGTCTCTAATGCACTCTGCAGTTTTATGCACCGAGAATCCATTGGCAAACTAATAATCTTTTAAAAGTAACCTGAATTCAATTTCTAACAATAATTCCTCAAACATAATGCCTTTTATTGAATTACATGCTTTACTTTGCCCCACATTCAGAGTTCTGCTTGAAGCATTTGATATTTTTTTTTACATCATTCACTTTGCCTCTCGCTATAATGAAGTGTTCTTCTACATTCACTGATAAATTGCATAATGAGATTGCAACTTGCCACTTGGCTGTACAACCTTTGCAAAGTGGGCTAAGTTACGATTCATGGAGCATTATAGCACTGTTTGCTCATTCACAAAAATCTTAACTATCAATTTGTAAGTGTTTTATGTGTTAAACTTAGTAATGGAAATTGGTCACTTGGAGTGAAATTCACATGGCAATGATATGAACTTCTTCCTGCTTCCTTCATGATATTTTGCAAGGGATCCAGCCAGTGCTATCTTTAATTTGTAATGCACCTGTGTTTTCTTATTGCTCCTGACTTTATTTTTATGACGAAATCCAAGTAAAGAAGGAGAGACAGAAGAGCTGCATGATATCTCTTGATTAGTAGCCTTGGGAGGCCTTCGTCTAACACAGTGGTTCCCTACCTGTCGGTCTCCAGATGTTTTGGCCTTCAACTCTAGGAAACCCTAACAGCTGGTAAACTGACTGGGATTTCTGGGAGTTGTAAGTCAAAATACCTGGGGACCCACAGGTTGAGAATCACTGATCTAGAAGCACACTTAAGGCTTTTGCATTTCTAAACATTTGCTTGAGGTTCATAATAAAAGGAAATAAAGCCACAATAATGTAAAATGAAGACATTCATGAATATTTTCCACCTTTCCCCAGTTTAAATTGTATCTCAAAGGCCCAAATACGTTTGGTCTTTCAATTTTACCATTACTTTGTCAGGTTTAGACCATAATGATAGAAAGTTAGTTGGTTGGGAGAGCCACTAGAAAGACATTTCATGCCAGAATTGTTGTATTCAAACTTGATGCGTGGATGACATCAATAGGAGGGCATTCTTGATGAATATCTGAGACTGTATAGGATCATGTGGTAAGAGACCTTGGGAGAACACCATTGAAAAAGTCAACAGCTCATACTACTGAAAGTTGCAAAACTACCATTATTAGATCATGTTCAAGAACTTCTGAGGCCCCTCCCACACATCTGTATAAATTCCCACATTATCTGCTTTGAACTGGCAGTGTGGACTTAGGAATATATGGCAGTGTGGACTCAGACAACCCAGTTCAAAGCAGATATTGTGGGATTTTTTCCGTTGATATTCTGGGTTATATGGTTGTGTGGAGGGGCCCTGAGTCCTCTCATTTTTCTCTTCTTGTTGTTTTTTTGTCTTGGGATTTTGTTTAAATGGTGTGGGTATGTATGGTTCTTTATAGATATGTCTGCATATATGTAAGAGAAAAAGTAAGGGTGAAAGACCTTTATACTGATCCAGAGGATGAAGCATTAACATAAAAATGGGTTCTTTGTATTTGAAGTGCAAGGTGTGTGGTTTAGTCCGTACTTAGGAAAATGCATGTGGTAGGAAAAAATTAACTTAAGAAGTAATATGGGGAAATAATTGACTTGCCTGTGTGTGAAATTAAAATTCTGGATTCAAAGCAGTGGTTTGGATCCTGTAACTTAGATACCATATTTGCCTGGACTTGGGCAAATTGTCTTCTAGTCTCACTAATTGGTCATTCTGGGGAACTGGTCCTTGTGTCTGGTTGCATGCCACACAACAGCCTGTAGTAAATATTTGGTGGTGATGCCCACTTCAAATTGTAAATACATCTTTTGGTATCAAAAACATCAAGATTTCTGGACTAAAAGGTAGCTGAAGGGTAGGCTGGGGAATTCCTGAATTGAAGGCATACCTTCAATGAGCAAGGAATTTGATATCCGGAACCTTGTTGTGAATTTAGAGATGGAAATAGCTGTAGGATTTGAAAAAGCATTTTAACCATTTGCTTTCTTTCAAGTGGGGAAAAAATCTTTTATATGACAAAAATGTTATTTCCTCGTGCCATTATAAGAGTTCCAAATCCCAATGTGTTGATGTGATATTAGCAATGTGGCACTAGAGCATTTTCTGAGAAGGAGATTGTAACAACCCTGTTTAAACACTCTCTTATATGCCCATACATTTTATTATATCTTTGGTGTATTACCACTTATATAATAGTTGATCTTTTCAGAGTATAAAATTCAATGGCAGAGGACCTATAATGAGTCAATGCTGTTAAAGACATTTCACCTTCTCTTCCCATCTTTTCAGCCTTTGTACTTCAGACTCCCAGAAGCTGCTGCTTGCGTTCATCAACAAGTAGATGAGAAAAGATATAGAACACTGTTGAGTTATGAGGTGAAAGCACCATGCCCTGAGGACTCTAATGACTTAATCCTTTCCCAATTTCCTTCTGTTTTACAGCTGGAAATTGAGTGAATGGGGCAGTGTTCAACTACCCTGATATAACAGGCAGAAACCTGTGCTCTCAAAAAGGCCTACTGGGAAAGAGGAAGCAAGGGAGGGGACAAAGTAAACCATAGACAGTGCAGTGATGTTGTAGATTCTTGCAGAAGAGAATGCTGGGATTCCCTCCCTTCCCTGCAGGCCACGCAGAGTGCATTTCTTATACCCATAAAATGCTTTAACATGAATGACTAACCCGTCTTTGCTCCTCTGCCAGCAGTACAGTCCATAGGGGATGGCTCTTCCCGGTTTTGATGCCCCATGGCTGAGCCAGTCCCTGGTGAATCATTAGTCAGGAATTCTTCCTAGACCCAGAATGAATGGACTTGTCTTGCTACAGGCCTGCTCTTCAATGATGTATTCTTTTCTATAAAAGGCTATTGAGTGAATGCTTTGAAGATTAGATGGAGGACAATGTTAACATTTGAACATTGAATCTATCCTATGTTTTAGTAGTTCATGTTCCTCCAAAGTCCTCTTCATACTCAACTTGCAATGTTTTTCTCTCATCCCTTTAAACTCTCTCTGCCTGTTACAGTAGAAATGGTCTCTCAGAAGTAGCAATGGAGTTTTGAGGGATCATACATACATTTTTGTTTAATGTTTTCAAGTGTTATTGGCCTGCTTACAGAATAAATAAATGGCACAGAAGAGTCCATAAAACAGCTTCCTAAATTCACAAGACTATAATTTCGCAGTGGTTGGAACAAGGGAGAATAAGACTACAGGGAAGGGCTCATATAGAAGATGCTAGGATGGAGATTAAGTATAAGAAGTAGCATTAAGTGCCCCTTGTGATGTAGAAGTGAAGTAACAATAACATACAGAAAGAGGTGACAAAGTGATGGAGCTGTCACTCTTCATGATTGGTTGGTTTGTATACAGCAAGAATGGCTAAGGTCCATGTTCCAAAGGACTGTTTTCTAGTTTTACAAATGGCCAAAGGGGCACACAGCTTGTGAAAACATTTTGGAGCTCTGGAGGACTTAGGCAAGAACATCATGTAATACATAGGAAGGGGGCAAGTAAGAAACTGTAGAGCCCCGGAGGAATTTGGAGAGAACATCCTCAACAGGAACCAGGAAATGTGATAGGAAAGAGCCAAAGGAAAGGAAGAAGCCACTAACATGACAAAAAATAGGCGATTTCAAGCAAAATAATTATTGATTATGTGTTCTAAAGTTAAAATTGAGTTCCTTTATATATAAACTGTATATAGTGGAGACATGGTTTGCTACCAAAACTGTGTGACAAATTGTGGTGGCAATTGTTAGTAGAAAAACTGCCAATTTAAATGACAATTTCTTGAAAAATAAAATAATAACTTTTATAGTAATAAATTTATTCTTATATCCCACCTCCATCTCCCCGAAGGGACTCGGGGTGGCTGACATGGGACCAAGCCAAATATAAACAAGGTTACAAATAACAATTAAAAACATATAACAGTAAAATGCATTAAAACAATACAACCCATGAAATCATCAAACTTCATCAAACAACCAATAATTGAGAACATTCATGTGCAGATTTGAAACTAAGAGGGCAGGGAAAGCTTGTGCAAATGCAAAACTGTAGGGCTGGGGCTGGGAATAAAGTGCTGGAGATCCAACCAAAATATTAGGGCTAGGTAGACTTAAATCAATAGCTAAACCATTATTCAAAGGCACATTGGAACATCCAAGTCTTCAAGTCTTTCCAGAAGGTGGTCAGGGTGGGGGCTAACCTAACCTCCCTGATAGAGTGTTCCAGAGCCGGGAGGCCACCACCGAGAAGGCCCGCTCTCTCGTCCCCATCAACCATGCTTGTGATGGAGGTGGGAGCGAGAAAAGTGCCTCCTGGCAGATCTTAGCACTCGTGCTGGTTCATAGGGAGAGATAAGTTGCAAAGATCAGCAGGACCTGAACCGTTTAGGGCTTTATAGGTAATAACCTGCACTTTGAATTGGGCCTGGAAACTTATTGGCAGCCAGTGGAGCTGAAAAGGTAGGGATTGGAAATAGGGGTATAGGGATGGCACATGACCTGTGGCCCATACAGTTTCCATCCTTGGTCTGTACTTAGTCTTTTACATCAAGGTCACAGAAACCAAAGTTGGTGTTATATACAGATATATATACAGATACTGTATGGTACCAGATTTGCTCATACATTTAAGCATTCTCTGAACTTTAAAGACCCCTCCCTAAACTGCAAATCCCAGGACTTCACAAGAGGCAGCCATAGGATTAAAGTGGAATAGCAGTGCTTTAGCAATGTAGTGTGATAATCTCAGTTTACAATTGTGTATTATTATTGTGTATTATTATTATTATTATCATCATCATCATCACATAATTTAGCATAGCATATATAGGATTCCTAAGAGACCTCCTATCCATTCATTAGACGAATCCAGATCTGGCCTTGGGGCCAATTATCCAGTATTCATTGCCCTTTTTGGTAGCAGATGTGGTTCCTTATCATTCCTTGATCAACATTGTTATTTGAGATAATAGTACTTAGGAGTTTTCTAGAGAATATTAGATAATAACTATTTCTTTATCAAACATGTGAATTCAAACCAATATCTAAGTAAGCTGTCTGATAAGAATCTCTAGGAAAAACCTTGTATGAATGATTGTATATTCCTACTCTTATAGCATTGTAATGTTCAACATAGCCCTCAGTTAATTGATATAAAAATGGTATGCCTTAGAATGTAAACCCCTTATTCTGCTATTTTGTGATTTTGAAGTACATAAAAATATTTGGAAAAGATAAAAACAAGATCAGGTCCGTGCTAGTATTCCTCCCACAGACATTAATCGGTCAAACTTTCCTGGAAGGAGTGAAACAGTTGCCAATCGATGTTATTGTGCTTCTCTATTATACTGTCAAGTTACAATATTTCAATTAAATGAATGCTATTAATTACTGCAGGACTATGGCATAGGTTACAGCCATATAATGCATTATAATGCTTCTTTTTGGATACCTATTCCCATTTTCTACTCATAATCATGATCAATACTTATGACGAGCTCTGCAAAACAGTTGCTAAAATGAGATCCATCCACTGTGCTATCTTCCTTGTTCTTTCTGAAGCCTTACATAACTATCAGATGTGTGAATCCTTGTGGGAGGAATCTAACTCATGAAGTAAGGCCGTATCAGTGCATATACCCTTTTGCCAGTTGAGTAAAAATATATTTAAAAATACTGAGAGTAGTAAGAGACCTCACATCCTTAGTATGCAAGTCTCTGGATTAGCCATTGTCCAGATAGTGTAGAGTAATCTCATGAAGGTGAAATATTTCCTCTAAAAGTCTCCCAGGTTACTATGCTCATATGTGCAAGCACTTCATATTGTTCATATTTGCAAGCTCAATCCATATTTCTTTAGAGAAGGCAGGTTTGGCAGAGAAATACAATTCTGTCTCTTTATACACAATTTATGCACCCAGACTTTTGTGGAACTGCTCATCTGACAGTGAGACTCAGCATTTTCAGTGCTCTGCCAAGCAGACTCACTCTCTTCTTTTCCGCCACCCTCCCTTCGTTTGCTGCTCTGATAGATCAAAGGCTTTTCTGCCTTGGCTATATGCTGTGTGGCCACTGAGGACAAGAGATCAGGACTGTGAGCTGTGTTGGCTGCAAGCAAGGCTAAAGCTGGGATTGGGCTGCTTATGCAAGACCCTGGAGACTCCCGTCGGCCTGTGCTACAGGGCTGAAAATAATGTGTTTTGATTTTCTCCTTTTGTCTTCCAGCAGCCATTAGGGAATAAGCAGCTGGCATTCCAACAACAGCTACTGCAGATGCAGCAGCTGCAGCAGCAGCACCTGTTAAACCTCCAGCGACAAGGGCTGGTCAGTTTACAGCCAGGACAAGGCACCGTTCCTCTACAGACCCTTCCACAAGGTAATGCACATAAGCTTCCTTGCTCTTGAAGTGCTGTCGGGGATAACTGCCCCCCCAAAGCAGCAGTTAGCATAGCCAGCCGGTTGTCTGTTAATTTGAAAAGCTGGATGTTTTCAGTGCACTTGGGGCCTAACATTTGGCGTGCTTTCGGTTTTGCTATAAAACAGACATCAATAAAGCATTATTAGACCAGAATGTAACATGCCTGATCCAGCTCCTGTTCAAGGAATGCCTTGGAGCTGTGTTGCTGATGTTAATGGGAGAGAGTGGGGGCTTAATATTTCATTATTCATTTTCAATGCAAAACACAGTAATTGCCTGACATTAGAAGCTCTGTTTTGATGCTGTTGCTTTCCATCTGAAGGAAGGGATGAGTACATAAAGTAGCTTCACTTTACACAGACACATTATGCCTCTTTCCACCAAAGATTATATTTAGGAGAAGCAACAAAGTCTGCTTATTACACGATAACCCTATTCCAGACTAAATAGAGTCCTTTAAATATTTTGGGGGACTGCTATCCTAAATGGCTTGGTCCAAACTCATTGTGGGGGGAGGAATCAGGGGAAGGATGAGGACTGGAAGGAGAGCTTAAGTGTGCTGATGACTCCACCGGTACCACCTGTACCAGTCCTCTTGGTTCTGTATCAATAAGTATTTGGCATCACAGATTAAAAGAAATCCAGTGCTCCCTTGAAGTTTTGGTCTGGCATGTTGGGTGCATTTGATCTGATAATGAGAACAAACGCTACATCCATCCTTTTGCAGAAGAAATTACTACAAAATAATATGGAATGAATAACTATTTAGAGGTACCCATGAAAGACAGCGTAATTGCTGCTGCGCCATAAAATTCAGTATTCCAACCTATTTGAAAGGGGTATGGTCATCTAGATAGCAAAACAAAAATGAGAATGAATGCATATTGCATTCTGGACCTAGAATTCCACATATCAAATATACCTAACACTAGATACGCATACAAAGCTAAATAATCCAGCACCCTTTGCATGTAAGTAGATCTCAAATTTTCTTTGCAGGCCTTCTCTTACCATGGGATAGGGGACACACCGGCTTCCACAAATTCAGGGATTGTGACTAAGTAGCTACACTTTACCCTAGGAGTGGACAAAATCAAGCCCACAAGCCATAAGATGCCCCAACCCCTCTTCCTTTTTGTGGGCTCCCCATGCTGTTATTTTAACAAACTAGCAGAATTTGCAGAAGTTAATTAGCAAATCACTGAATGTCTTAAAGCGAGTGTGAGAAAGGATCTGAATGCACTACAGTGTTTCCTCACTTATTGCAGGGGTTACGTTCCAGGACCACCCGCAATAGTGAAAATCCACAAAGTAGGGACGCTATATTTGTGTTGTTTGCAAGTAGCGTCTCTATCCCCTCCTCGCCACTCAAGCACACGCATGTACGCTCCCGCCGCTGCTGCTGCCTTGTGAGGCGAAAACAAAGCTGCTTCAGCCTCCTTTTCTCTCCCTTCCTTAGACATCTTCTTAGGAAGAAAGTAGAAAGAGGGATTTATAAGGGATTTATAATATTATTTTATGATTTATACTATTATTTTAGTGTTTATTAAAAACCTGCAAAACAGTGAGGGAGCGAAAAGTGAACCGCAAAGTAGCAAGGGAACACTATATAGTCAATATCATTGTCAGTTTCATTCCTTTTCCTTCACTTTCAATAGTCAGTATCATAGTTAATACCTTATAAATTAAAGTGAATTTCAGAACATTTAAAGTCACTTTATATATGAATTAACTAATAATTGATCAAGTGGAAGTCGGCAATTTTGTTTGTTAATTATTTGGGAGGATTTTTCATGAACTTAATAATATTTAATGGATAATTAATTAAATTAAATTATGCTCAGTCTATTTTACATGAATGTTACTAATTGTGGATTTTATGGATTTTTCAACGGTAAAATATTTAAACAAAATAAGAAAAGGCAGCTGGTCAACTTGAAAATTGTCCCCCAGAGCCATGGCAGTTGTCTACCATGCAAAAGTTTATGCACTCAGGTGATTGCTTGGGGTGACATTTCTGCTAAAAACCAGAGGACTACATATTGAATTTATGAACACAAGAAGTAGCATTTAAAAAAAAATTGGCACAAGCACATTTCCAGGTCCACCATTTCTTTCTGAAGAATGGGATTTATTTATTGTCTGCCTTATTTATGTCCAGCCATTCTCCTTCAAGAGAGATGTAAGGTACCACAATGAAATATATTATCACATTAAAATCTAGTACAACAGTAATAAAAGTACAACCCCCACCCATTAAATGCTCATTCCTTAGCAATTAGTCTCAAATCAGGCCTCCTCTCAACAAATCTTGCCAAGAAACTCGCATGGTATATTCATCCTAAACAACTTGAAGGTACATAACAACAAGAAGTTCAGTTTGTTTCAATTCAGCAAGACACTTATGTTCTTAAGCAAAGGAGTACATATGTGATCTACTAACGGAGGTCAATTGTACCTTAATTGTTCTATAATACTATATATATATTTTGCAACATAGATTCCAAATCTTCAGTTAATTAAGGGTCATTTTGTTGTGTCTGCTGAGAACTTGTAGGTCTTTCACTTTGTTTTGTTTCCTTTGCATTTTTCAATGTGTATGAAGCTGTGTGTCCCTCAGACCTCCAGCAACTGTGGAAAGAGGTTACTGCTACTCAACCTGTAGACGAGTGTATCAAGCAAGAGGGACTCGACCTCAGCACCAACACCTCCAATTCTACCTCATTTTCAGCCGCCAAGGTCTCTCCTCCAATTTCCCACCACTCTCTCACCAATGGACAGAACGCCATGCTCGCACAAAGGAGGGACAGGTAGAAGCTGATGGGCATTTATATGAGTAAAGGATATAGATTTTATGCATGATGGAGGATCTATGCTAGCAGAGGTTCTGTAGGCCACTAGTTAAATTCTACAATGATTGTAAGAGCCCTGGAGTCTGATTTTAGATGTATGTGTCTGAAAGTTTAGCACAATGTTGGTGTTTTAGATAAGGAGTCAGATTCATAGTTATTTCTGCTTTCAATGACACATAAAACTTTTGAAGGCACAATGGGAAGGAGTGGCAGAGGGAAACTCGGTCTCCCTTAGGCCCAATCAACTATGGCCTAATATTATTTAATGTTACTTATTATATTCAATTGAAAAATGGAACTGTATAGCTGAATAGCATAAGTTATAGTGATCTTTCCATGTTGAATCAGCTGCTTTTTTCATGCACTAGTGCAGAAACAGACTTAATTTTTCAGTTTAACTCATGAAAAAGCATGAATTCTTCATATTTACAAACATCAGGGGAAAAGACCTGGATGCTGTGCTGTTGGAGAATGACCAGTCAGTAACTTACCACACTGCTGCATGGACAACTAGGATCACAAAAGATGTTACAGAATGGTTGAAATTTTCTCTTGGGACAGGCCCACATTAATGACAATAAGGCAGCTTGCTAAACTCACAGTGTGTATACCTGCTAGTAAGAAATATTACATGAACTTACACTGCATGATTAGGAAGCTCTGCATCAGTACCTCCAGTCTAGGCACCTGTTACAGCCACCTGGTAACACTGTTCAGGCTGGAAGTACCATCTCTGTCTTTTAGGTGAATTTTGCACCATAGAAATTTGGAGATTATTCTTGGGGGTGGGGTGGGGGGGGGGGTGGAGACGACCTTCTGTCATACAGTACAGGGGAATTCTGCACCAGCATTGTTTGTGTTTCACTATGGGTTTATTATTCAATCCAGGTGTGTTGATAATTTCCAGTTAGTCTTTCTGCGTGCATTATTTGGCAAAAATAGTGTGTGTGTGTGTGTGTATGTATGTGTGTGTATGTATGTGTGTATGTGTGTGTATATATATATATATATACACACACACACACACACACACACACACACATATGTATGTATGTATATATATATGTATATATATATATAAAATCAGAGGTGCAAAATTCATAAAAGTTCAATTCTTCCCATAACTAATATAAAAGGTATGAAAGTGAACTTTCAACATTTCTTACATCAAACCACTCTTACTGCCAAGAAGTTCCTTCTAATGTTCAATCAAAATACAGTAGAGTCTCACTTATCCAACATAAACGGGCCGGCAGAACGTTGGATAAGCTAATATGTTGGATAATAAGGAGAGATTAAGAAAAAGCCTATTAAACATCAAAATAGGTTATGATTTTACAAATTAAGCACCAAAACATCATGCTATACAACAAATTTGACAGAAAAAGTAGTTCATTACACATTAATGCTATGTAGTAATTACTGTATTTACAAATTTAGCACCAAAATATCACAATATATTGAAAACATTGGCTACAAAAATGCGTTGGATAGTCCAGAACATTGAATAAGTGAGACTCTACTGTAAAACTATTTTGTGAAGCATCAGAGAACAGACCTTACCCCTCCTCACTGTGTCAGCCCTTGAGGTGTTTAAAAAAGGCCATCATGTAACCCCTCAAGATTGATGAGTTACACTAAAACCTTCTTAAAAAATTGGAAAGAATTTGGTTAATTACATTAAAACCCACTAAAAGAGAGGTTACCAGAGTAGGTTGTCCACAGAGTAGGTGCTAACTCAGTTGAATTCCATGGCAGGATATAAAATAAAATATTTTGGAGAGAAAACTTTGCAAATGACAGAAATATTTGGGCTTTCCAAGGAAATTTTATCAATTAGGCTGAACTATTGGTTCTATACTGTATAGAGCAGGGGTCCTCAAACTTTTTAAGCAGACAGCCAGTCCACAATCCTTCAGACTGTTGAGGGGGTGAATTATCATTTGAAAAAAAATACAAACAAATTCCTATGCACACTGCACGTGTCTTATTTGTAGTGCGAAAAAAAACAATGAAAGAACAATACAATATTTAAAAATAAGAACAATTTTAACCAACATAAACCTATCAGGATTTCAATGGGAAGTGTGGGCCTGCTTTTTTGCTAATGAGATATTCAAGTTAATTAGGATTGTAGTTGTTGTGAGCCTTCAAGTCATTTCAGACTTTGGGCAAGCCTAAGTCTAAAACTGAGGGTGGGGGCCAGGTAAATGACCTTGGAGGGCTGCATCCAGCCCACAGGCCTTAGTTTGGGGACCCCTGGTATAGAGCCTTATATTGAGAAATAATCTGGTAGCCTTTCAGATACATGCTCTTGTGACTGTGTTCCAAAGCAACAATGACAGTCACATGTACAGTACACCATAATCTCAAATCACATTTTGCCAAAAAGATTCACGTCTGCCTCACAAATCAAAGTAACATTATGTTTTGTGCCACTGATGACACTTGAATATCCAACTGCAAAAAGGATCAAAAAAGTGAATCGAGATTGACCCAGTCATTCTAGTTTGTACAGTAGAGTCTCACTTATCCAACATAAACGGGCCGGCAGAGTGTTGGATAAGCGAATATATTGGATAATGAGGGATTAAGGAAAAGCCTATTAAACATCAAATTAGGTTATGATTTTACAAATTAAGCACCAAAACATCATGTTTTACAACAAATTTGACAGAAAAAGTAGTTCAGTACGCAGTAATTCTATGTAGTAATTACTGTATTTACGAATTTAGCACCAAAATATCACGATATATTGAAAACATTGACTACAAAAATGCATTGGATAATCCAGAATGTTGGATAAGCAAGTGTTGGATAAGTGAGACTCTACTGTATCTGCAGTTATGAGTTTAGCAGTTAAGAATCTTGCTACCAATGCTAGGAATGCATTTTAATGGGTGGAGGACTACATGTGCTCAGGAAATGTAGAGTGTACACATACTGGATGTTCTGAATGAGCAAATCTGATCCACTATAATTCTCTTAAAGGGTGTGCCTTTTGGCCAAAGACTACCAATGAGCAATATAATATATTTCTGGTCTGGAGAGAAGAGATGTAAAAGGCTGTTTGATGGTGAATATCCCTCCTGCAGTTTATTCCAGACATTCATTAGAACAGAGCTTTCCAAACATTTCATGTTGGTGACACACTTTTTAGACATGCCTCATTTCGTGACACAGTAATACTAGGAAAATGAAAGGTAAACGAACCTCTTATAAGACATACAGACACATACATATATTGTAAAAACAAAATGTATGAGGACACAGCATGTCTCATGAAAACCTTTCATTTGTAATTTTTAAAATACACGATTTATTGCTTTTTCACATAGGCTTGGGTTTCTAGTTATATTCACATGACACACCTACACACTGCAGTCGACACACTAACGTGTCACGACACAGTTTAGAAAGCTCTGCATTAGAGCTCCAAGGCTTCATGGAAACATCTAGCAGGCATGACTGAAAGTGTGTTAATGGCTTGATGGTAATTCTTGTTTCTTTTGCCTCCTTTGCAGCTCTTCTCATGAGGAGACCCCTGGATCTCACCCTCTGTATGGACATGGAGAGTGCAAGTGGCCTGGTTGTGAAACCCTCTGTGAGGACTTGGGACAGTTTGTTAAGTAGGTGACCCTCTTCTTTGTAGAAGGCATTCCAGTGCAACTGTATTCTTTGACCCAACCTTGACTTCCCTCTTACTATTTACCGAGTATTAATGCATTGAGGGCATGAAGACCTTACTAAAGACTTAGTAAGTTATTAGTAAGTTCAAGAACTTCAAAAATAGATTTCATTCTGTAGAATATATGACCAAAATATTTTTAAACACCTCAGCCCCTATTCCCAAGAACGTAAGCAGTGATGTGGAGTTTTTAGGGTTAGAAACATTTACCACAATGCTTGTGCCTCCACATGCGTTCTGTGAAATGGAGTAGGCTTGCTCTGGAAACTAGAACTATATTCCCTATACACCATAGGGTATGTAGGAAGAAGGGAGAAAAAGAGGGTTGCTGAAAAGACTGCGAATAGAAGAGGCTGACTGAGATCTATGGAAATGATGAGGCCTTGGGAGGAGAGAGGAGGCAAAACTGTAAAGTTTATAGCTTGTCCGTGATAGGAAAAAAGGGAGTAGGGGGAAGGGGAGAAGAGAACTAGGGAGAAACAGATGGCAGTACGGCAGCCTGCTGACACCGCTTGTGGGCTCTGTCACTGACTGATTAACTCCGCTGTCTAAGAGCCCTCTGCTAGCGTCAGGGTCAAACAAATTGTTTTCACGCTTCGTCAGAGGTTTACTTAATTAGTTCATTTGCAATTAGATCTCTTTGTAGCCAAGATTTTTAGCAAAGACATCAGATGAAACTGACGGGTTTTCTTTTCTTGCCTGTTCAGGATTTCCCTCCCTTCTATGCTTTTCTACTAAACATGTTCTCTACATCCTACCACACACATATATTTCTCCTCATTTTCTCCCCCCCCCCCTTTCAACCTCCCACTCCACTGCCTTTGAACAGAATGTTGTGGGGGTTTGTAATGACGTTTAGAAGGGATGGAGAAGTTAGGAAGCACAGCATGTGTAGCTTCAATGTGTGTAGCTTCACCCTATATGCATTTCTGCAAATGTTGCCAGCCGCACCGAAGGATCACTGTTCTTAGTCAACAGGTGCCAAATGAACAGGCCTGAGGCAGATGGAGGGGCCACTTGCATGCTCCTTCCGAGTCTATCCTAGCACATGAATGGATGAAGGCCAGTGAGGGGAATTGCCTCCACCTGCGCTACCATATGTAACTGGCCCAAATGGGGTTAGCCACATCCCTCTCTATCCACTCATACCAAGTTGTCCTGAAATTGCTTAAAATAGCAAGATTGCATGGAATGTTGTTTAATAACTAAAGCAAGGCTCTTGAAATAAAATGGATTTCATTCTCCACACTGTCAGTCTAATTTATTTGGCTGGCATTTAGAAAGTTGACAAACATAGCTTAAAGCCACAAGCTTTGCAATGTAAATTAAAGCCCAGACTTGCTCTTGTCTTGTTGCACTCGATTTAGCAAAATATTTCTGTCTCAACCTTCCACTTAAGCACAGTAGCTGAGTTTACAATGAAAGGCACAATAATTTATTCAGGCAAAGCTATGAGCCCACAGTGGCACTGGTAAGGACATAATGAGTGAAAGAGAAATTGGCGTTCCGTCCATATAACCCATTTATGCTGAATAAAGAAAACAAAACCTATGGGGAAATTGGAATATAAATGTTGTACTATTGATGAGTATGATGCTTTGACATTAATAGTTAAGAATATCCATCTGATAGTTTGATTAATAAACTTTGGTAATACCCTGTTTCCCTGAAAATAAGACATCCCCGAAAAATAAGACCTAGTACAGGTTTTGCTGAATCGCTAAATATAAGGCCTCCCCTGAAAGTAAGACCTAGCAAAGTTTGTGTTTGGAAGCACGCACTCCAAACATAATACCAGAGCATGTAGGATCAATAAATGTATGTACCATAGATTGTTGTACATGGAAATAATGGTAGTAACAATACATTCTTGATAGGATTCACAGTTTGTCTGGTTATGCTGGTTTGTGATGACAACTACTGTACAGTATATAATAAATGTTCATTTTTTGTTCAACAATAAATGTGAATTCTTCTTCATGGAAAAATAAGTCATCCCCTGAAAATAAGACCTAGCGCATCTTTGGGAGCAAAAATTAACATAAGACACTGTCTTATTTTTGGGGAAACATGGTATAGAGTGTCATAAATACCACTGGGCATTTCCTTGCTGGGAAGAAGTGACTTTAATGTTAGACTTGGATCAGGAAACCCTGATTTTCAATCCCTGGTCGCTAGTGACTCTTAATGTGTGCTGTATTGAGTAAGAACAAGATAAAATATGGTAATTAGACTTTTAAAAAACCATTGTCTGGGCTACCACAGACTGGATTTTAGCTTTAAGCCAGAATGCTAGCAGGTAAGAATAATATGGTAAAACAAGTAAAGTATGGCTCATGTTAACTCACCAGCACAACAATGTCATCTCTTTTTAGACACCTCAATACAGAACATGCACTTGATGACCGGAGCACGGCTCAGTGTCGAGTTCAAATGCAAGTGGTACAGCAGCTGGAAATACAGGTAGGTGTCAATATTTGCAATATTAGTTCAAGCTAAAATTCTTTACCACAGCAAGATCAAGGAACTGTATTCTTAAATCAGTGGTTTTCAACCTGTGGGTCCCCAGATGTTTTGGCCTTCAACTCCCAGAAATCCTAACAGTTGGTAAACTGGCTGGGATTTCTGGGAGTTGTAGGGCAAAACACCTGGGGACCCACAGGTAGAGAACCACTGCTTTAGATGCTTGTATGCCTCACAGACTAATTTAGAATTATTTACAGTGATTTAAGGATTACTTATGAGTTGCATCCCCCATTTTTCCCTCTCTGACACTTATTCAGAAGTAATTTCTGAGGTATCCTCTGCCATATGCTTTTCCACAAGTGGATGGTGAAAGGAAGTGTGAATTGAATACTGCCAGCACCAATTGCCACAGTCACAGCAGAATTTGTTTCATTGATGCAAGGGTGGTAATCATCACAATTTTTATCTATGTACCACTGAGTTCACATTTCATTTCTCCACCTGTCAGTGGATATGCGCCTGATGATGGGTTAGTGGATTAAGGCTTTTATTATCTGTTCTGTGGCAGCAAGTTTTCTCACCATCTGCGTACTTGTCAAGGCACAGAGGGGATGGCAATGGGAAAAGGTGATTTTTAGAAGCCTAAAATAAAGAAAGCAAAAATTTGGTGCCCTGTTTTATCTGGCATCCTTGGATCGCTGCCATAGGAAGATTGCAACCTAAGGAGTGGATACAGGTCATGATTTTTCATGGCTTCCATTGTTCCCATTTTGTGTTCTCATGTGCTGATATCTCCACTTAATTTGGGTATCTTGGTCATGCAAATCAACTGTAGATGAATCTAGTGATGCCTCCTTATCTTACCTCCATAAACAAAGATTTCAGTTTTGTGATTGCAAGATATTTCTGGAATATTACCAAATTAGTTCATGGCCAAGAGCTAACAAGAAAGATGTGGGTATCACTGAGAACAACAGTAGAGCATTTTTGTCTCAGTTCTGGGAATATTCAGTACATGTGATGATAAGGCATTATAAGGAGAATTGCTGATAGTCAAGGAAGCATGCATGGAGCAGCAGGATGCCATCATACGATTTGCTTTCTATTAACACAAAGTTGGGCAACTGCACTAGGGGTGAGACTTATCTTTGCTCTTGCACAATCTCAGAGGCAACGTGGTGGGCTTTTCCTGAATCAGAATGACATGATGTCACTTTTACTTCATTTTAGTTTATTTTGGACCATTTAGGAGTAGGTGGGTGGGTTGAGAGGAGTAAGGGAAGCAAATGCATTTGTATTTTTTAATCCTCCCAATTAATTTTGTGAGTGTCTCTAGAGCTTGAAGGGTGTCTGGAGAGCCACAAAACTTACATGCAGCCTGTGGACCTCATTTTCTCCAGTCCTGTATTAACTGATGCTATCAGGGGTAAGAGAAGATTATGTGCTGCTAGTGGTCTGAGTAGCAGTCACATACCTCCTGTAGTAAGACACTCAGAAAAGTTTCACACATGCAACATGAGAGTGTTGATCAGTTGGAAGGAGTGATGGGTTTTGTTTTTGTAAATAAGTGATACTGTATAGGCCATGGCAAAGCAGGATGTGGTCTATAATATAAGTTAATGTGGGAAATAAACAGAAAATGCTTTTCTTACTTCCCGGCTTTGCTAGTATTGATACTGGCTTGATAGAATCTGGGGATGGGTGGCAGGATGTGAATGAAAGCTAGAGTGTTCCCAGGAACATGTCTCTCTGCAGCAGCAGGATTAGTGGCAGAGGAAAGAGTGTGCTAAGGAGCCAGCCAGCTATAATGCATAGCACAGGCAGCCTCTGTTGGAAGCTAAACTTAGTCAGTAGTTACAGATGGAGTGCCTAAGAGTGAATGTAGAGACATGCCAGAAGAGAAGTATTAAATTAGAAAGGAGTGCAGCACTCAAAGAGCAGAGTTAAGATTGTTACACACCCTGAGTCAAACCATGTGATTCTATCCTGTTCCCAAACACTCACTAAAGCAAAAGGCTGAAAGCAATTACTGAAGCTTAAAAGAGGGGATGTGGGGGAGAGACTCTTTTAAAAGAGCAGAAAGCTCAGTGCGTGAAAAGGAGAACCTGCCACCAGTGCTCCCAATTATAACGTTTTCACCGCAGAGCTCCTGCTGTGTGGGCAGCAAGGGTGTCTGCATCACGAGAGTGGATCTGTCATCTCTAATGAGAGCCATGACAGTGCCAGAGCGTCCTTGCGTCAGAGCCGCTCAAACTTTCAGCAAACTCCATTCTGGCTGCTGCCTTTAACTCCTGCCTCACTGGCCTTTCCTTTTGTTGTGGGCAAGGATTTCAGGCCCAGTGGGAGAAGAAAGACATGCCCTCTTTGGGTGTGTCCTACATTCTGCATAGGGGCCCAATCAGGTCAGGGAGGAACTGAGGCAAAGTTTGAGGG
Organism: Anolis carolinensis; assembly: GCF_035594765.1. Lineage (NCBI taxonomy): Eukaryota > Metazoa > Chordata > Lepidosauria > Squamata > Anolidae > Anolis > Anolis carolinensis. The sequence goes on from NC_085844.1 coordinate 195,441,727, forward strand.
GAGGACTCAGAAAGAGAAGGTGACACAAAGAGAGATGGTGTCAGATCCCATTGTTTCTGCAGCACTCAAACTCTCTCCCTATGCCACAGCGAATATTTCACCCTTCTCCGCACACTGAGAAATAAACACACACCCCAGAAGCATGCAATTAAAGCAATGTTGCACATCTGTAGAGATGGATGGGCAGGTGAGTGGGTGGATTGGGGAAGGCAGGATGGGAGTGATAGATGACTAAGAAGAAGCAGTGGTTAGGGACGAAGCAATGGGAATATGGACAAGTATGAAGCACAAGGAGATATCTGACCTGAGAGAGTTGCAAAAAGAAAGATGGTGCAAGTGATCCAGCAGCCTCGATTGGGAGTGGGGATGTGTAAAGAGATTCCTATATAAGGTTATGTGGTGCGATGGATGAAAAGAGGAGCACTGAGTGGAAAGGTGATGGATGAAATGTATTTTGGGGTTGTGGTTTGTACATACTGTGTGACTCCGTTTGTCAATAGTAGGTTCTTCTATCTCTGTATGCCCAAAGCTAGTTCCCTTACAGCAAGGTCACTGGTACAGCTATTGTTAAGGCACAGCAGATGCCCTAGAGTAGAAACCGTAGCTACACATCCAGATTTTGATATGGAATAGGAAAAGGCAGTTCTCACCATCTTGGAAATTTGATACCCTGGCTAGGTTTGTGGTTCTCAAGAAAAGTCAATGTTACTGTGGAATTAGGGAAGATGGCAGTTTTTTGCTTCCAGGAGGACTCTAGCAGAGCACCACAGCAAGAGCTAAAGGAAACAGCATTGCACTGTCACATTACTGCATGTAGGAAATGTTAGTCAAGGCAAGAGGACAGCTTGTGCACACTGAGGCTCAGTGGAGCAAGCAAAAGGAGGTGTGCTCTGGATGGAGAAGATGACATTTGAGAGCAGCACATAGAAGTGAACTTCTGGAACGCCATGATAATGAACTGTGAGCCAAGTGAATTGATCACTAAAGGGAGAAACTTCCTTCAGACAAATGATTTTCTGTTTGGTTCTATCCACAGCTAGCTAAAGAGAGTGAACGCCTCCAGGCAATGATGGCCCACCTCCATATGAGACCTTCAGAGCCAAAGCCCTTCAGTCAGCCTGTAAGTAGCAGCCTGCCTATCCCTGCTCCCACTCCCACTATGTTATTTAACTTAATTTCTTTTTTTATAACAAGGATTACCAGCTTCCTGTCATCCTGGCAAAATTATGTAGGGCTGGAACAACACGCGACATCTCTGCTAGGCTTAAGGTAAAAAGGACTATTCCTAAGGAAGACATATGAGCCACCAGGTTTTTAGTAGAGAACACAACGGTGTGGGGAAGCCAAAGTGGTAAAGTTGCTAAAATACCCACTACTAATTTTTCACCTTGAAATATCTTTCTCCTGTAATTAAATTCATGTTTGTGCACTAAGGAAATTCCTGTAAGTAGATGAAATTATGGAGCATTGGATAAAATTATAATATCGACCCAAAATTGCCACAGACTGGCACTTCGTTATTCTTCCTTTAGAATGACAATATCCTTGAGGCTGATATTCCTATTTCCTATTCTGAACTCATGCTTCCATTTCCATGTCAGGTGGCAGGGGCTTGATTCACACTGCTCAGACCAGGTAAACTCCTCAGAATTACTCATAATCACCAAATTAAGTCAGACTGATGAAGCCTTGCTATAACGTAGCAGTAGATTCAAGCTACAGGAAAAACAATTTTCACTCACTGACAGTTAGAGCTATTTGACAGTGGAATATGCCCTTGGAGTGTGATGAAGTCTCAATCTCTGGAGGTTTTTAAACAGAGGCTAGATGGCCAGCTATCGGGAGGGCATTCCTGCATGGAAGTGGGTTGGACTGGATGGCCCTTTGGTCTCTTTCAACTCTATGATGCTATGAACATGGACCATATAACATTTTCAGACAGCTATCGCTGCTGTTGAACACCAGCTGTACAGAAAGTGGTCTATGAAAATACTGACCATGCTCAAATCACACTTATGTTAGCTTGTCTCAGCTTGAAAAAAAAAATAGCCACATCAAAAAACTGCTTTTGTGCCATTCCCATCAGCTGCAGACTGGTGGGACCAGCAACTGCTGAAAAGTACTGGAACTGTTGAAACAACACTCACAGTGCTGAAATAAAACTGATACCAATACAAGCATACCCCAGAATCTTCTACTGTATAGGGTGTGCCACTGGCTCCTTCCTGAGCCATTGTCCATTTTACTGCCTTATCAGCTATTCCAAGTCATTTAAACCATACATCTATCAGGGAAAACTGATAGTAGCATAGCTAGATATATGCTCCCTTGACGTTCTAGTTCACATCAATCTGTGTTCCTGTTGGAAGAACTTACATCACTGACAAGAATTGTATTTCTCAACCCACCCCCAGTCTTTGAAAGTCCCTCCTGTTCTTTAGAAGGGTAGCACCTCTCTCAAACTGGAGGCAGAGAGAGAATAAATCTTCATTCCTCCACAATCATTTATGGATTTGTTTTGTTTGATATTTATACTCTGATCTTCCATGCAAAATTAGTTTATAGAGTACATGTTTGCAATGTTTAGTATTGCAATTTTGTAAAAAAAACAACAACAATATAAAACAATTAGCTAAGTAGAGAGGATAAGCAGTTGAACCATTAAAACTATTTTGTTGCCATATGCAACAAAACTTTGAAAAATAAAGAAGCTTTAGCTGCTGGGGAAAACTAGTGGGGCCAATTGCTCCTCATCCTGAAATTAAGTTGAAATATGGGCTTTTGCATAGAAAATGGTGTACTATGATGGCTAAAAATATGGGCTAAAGACCAAAAGGCCCCTAAAGTTCTGCCTAAGCCATGAGCTTACTAAGGCTTCAGACCTATGCATATTTGCTTCTCAATATATAGGTTTAGATAGTCCATTATCTCATAAATTCAGCTCCCCACTCTAACTTGAGCTTAATAATGCTGAATAGCTCCTACAGAGTAGTTGAGTTGTCTTCACTGAAAGTTTAACTCCTCTTCTTGCTTTTACAAACATCTACCCAGTATATATATGAATTAGGACTTTCCATTAGACAGGTTTATCTCATTTTTTCTTCCGGATGTCTGCATGGTTATATACATCTATATATATAAAAGGGTAATGAAATTTCGGCCTAGGACAAAACAACAAAACTAGACATCCCAGAAACACTAAACTTGGCAGCACAACCCCTCATCCATGCCTCTACGTTCATACAACAAAAAGAAAAGAAAAATAAAGTCCTAATTAAAGGGAGAGAAATAATTGCTTTCATCCAATTGCTGCCAGTTAGAAGGCTAAGCTCCGCCCACTTGGTCTCCTAGCAACCCACTCAGCCCAGGGGACAGGCAGAGTTAGGCCTCACTTAGGCCTCTTCCACACTGCCTATAAAATACAGATTATCTGATTTTAACTGGATTATATGGCAGTGTAGACTCAAGGCCCTTCCACACAGCTATATAACCCATTTATAATGGACTTAATGTCAGGGGAAAACCTTTACACTTTACCTTAACTACCACCAATTCCTCAGTACTTTATTTCCCATACCACCAGACTTCGCCACAGCAACGCGTGGCCGGGCACAGCTAGTGTCTTCATATAATTATTGATTTTGCTTTAACTGATAAAGAGTTTTGGGATGCCTTTATGCATAGCAATGATCCAGTTCCAATCCAAATGTGGTCTTTTCCCATGTGTCTGCAATTGATAGGTCTCATGTTCTTATTTGAGATACTTGTATGAATCTGCTATAGCTGATTTTAGTAGCTGAGCCTCAGTGGTGAATCTCTTGGATAATGACTGTTCATACATCTGGGCTGGCATTCTATTAGTCAGTTACAATATAAGTTAGACCTATGAACTTGTAGCTATTTCCCGTTCACATTTATGATTGTGGTCCCATAGATACGATTGTAAATCCCCCCCCCCCCCAAACCTATCTTAAAATCCAACGAGTTATACCATGGGATGGAGTTCTGCCATATTGGTAGCAGGGCATCTTTCAGGCAGAATTACTTAACATCTATTTTGCCTCAGCGTTTTCTCAAAAGGTCCAAGCAGAGTATCCCTTTATATTCAGGGGAATTGGTCAAGTTTGCAACGGGGAGGAATGGAGATGAATGAGTACGTCTTGGGGGTGGGGGGAGCTCTTTCACACCCACTCAATACACAAAACAGGCTTAAGCTCCCACCTAACATTAGAAAGAACTTCCTGACAGAAGAAGCTATTGGACACTGGAATATGCTATCTCGGAGCATAATGGAAACTCCTTCTTTGAAGGTTTTTAATAGACCTCCATCCCTTGGTATAACTGGCTGGAATTTTAAGTAGGTCAGATTAGGAGATATAATATAGCCTCACCATGGTGGATACATGTCTGCTGCATGTATTTATTAATTTATTAATAAGTCATGATCAGTCATTTGCTTTATTTAAACAAAACATAACCCCTGCGTCTTGTGAATTGATCCTAACCCTGGTTGTTGTTTTTTTTTTTTTGTCTTGTTTGTACAGCTGAACCTGGTTTCCAGTGCCACCCTCTCAAAGAGCACTTGTGATACCTTCCCTGATGGATTACCTCATCCCCCCACCTCTGCTACCGCACCCATTACTCCATTGCGGCAGGGCCCTTCTGTCATCAGCTCATCCACTTTACACAATGTAGGGCCCATTCGCAGGAGGAACTCAGAGAAGTTCTGCACACCAATCTCCTCAGGTGAGAGTTGCTGAAGAGGCCACAGCAGAATCAGAATCCTTTGTTGAGGTTTTTAAACAGAGGCTGGATGTCAGGAGTGCTTTGACTGGATGTTCCTGTGTGTCAAGGGGTTGGACTGGAATGTCCTAATGGGCTCTTCTAACTTTATGATTCTATGGTTTTATTGTCATGTAGCTTCTCATTTGGATAATGCCTTGGTTTTCTTTACTACTTTTTCTGTCTTTCCCCAGAACTTGCACAGAATCACGAGTTTTACAAAAATGCAGATGTCCGACCTCCCTTCACATATGCCTCACTTATCCGGCAGGTGAGAGACTCCTTATTTTTGATGTACAATGTGAGCCAGCTGTTGCTTACGCTTACTTTGAATGCAGCTTGCAAAAAATGCACAAGACTGCTAGTGATATGATTTAGAATTTTGCCTTTTGAGCTGATTTGGGATCAGAGGAAGTGGCTGGGATGGGAATCTATTGAAAAATATAGAGCTACGTGTTTGTTGTACTGCAGAAGTTCCCTGTGGTCCTGAATGTCCAGATAGGCCTTTGGTTTGCTTTTCATCTCAGCCTTTTACAACTGATACTAGTTTGCAGCAATAAACGGGTAGGCAGATGGCTATTTGTTCTCTTTTTCTATAGTGTAGAGCGGGGCTGGAGATGAACATTTGCAGACTGTTGCCAGCCATCTTAACAGTCAGCCTTAACATCATTGACTGAATTTATACCTCAACTTACTTGCAAGGTGGGTGGGAGAAAGTCTTTTTCAACCTAGCGTGCCTCAAATGTTTTGGACTAACATTTGCCCAAGTTGGGTACTGCTGACAGAACCTGAAATCCAAAAGTTCTGGAGGATATCAGGTTGGGGAAGGTGGCATTATGAACTTGCCATTGCCTTTCTTTAAATAATCAAGCTATCAACTCCTTGATTTTATTTCAAGGGTGTATTTGATCAGTTATATTAGAAGGTGCTTGTTTAGTCACCTGGATGAATGATGCTTTAACTACAAGCACAAAGAATGAGTGTGCAGGGAATTTTCAGAAACAGAAATGGCAACCATATCTGCCACCTCATGATCTCCAGGGATTTTCAAAATTTACCTAATGAAATATGTAATTTGAAGTCATTTCAGCAGAATTACTAATTTAAGCACCAATAACAGAATATTCCACTGAAAGGCTTTTCTTTTCTAACACTGTTTTCTAGTTTGTAGTCTTTGTGAGAATCAATGGTTATCCACAGCTTGATGTAATTAAATTACTTGTTGCTAGCTACTATTTCCATTTACATGACGTGTGGAACAGTGTTAACAGTGGGGCCATCCTGCACTACCTTATTCCTGATGTTCAAGCCATGACTTTTAACTTCACATTTCCTGTTGTGTCAGTGTATAAGCAATAGAGTTCATAAGTACTAATCTTAGTGGTCCATAACAGCCACAATCTTCTTTCAGCCTTGGCTTTCAGACTCAGCAGGTGGAATTTTTCTGTATCAGTTTCTTGGATGAACTGCAATCTCTTGTGCCAACAACACATCCTTGAAAAAAGTTAAATTCCTTTGGGCGAATGGCTGCTATTGCTCCCTTGTGGTATTGCATTGTGTGATCATCTTCCACTTCTCAGTCAATTGAAGTAGGCACTATAGGGTGTTGTATAGCTATGGCTTGCTCTTATCTCTGTGACCCACCTGCCTTTTCTCCACTAGTTAAATATATACCTTTATTCTGCTTGTAAAAATATGCTTTAGATGCTATGATCATTACTTCCATTATATTTTTGCTGGCACTGGTCCTTTGTAGCCTATGCAAAAGAAAAAGGGAAAAAAGGTGAATTAGAATGGCTCCTGGGGTCCCTTTCTTCTATTTCAGGTATTTCAGGTTAACTTCTTCTAGACAACCAAGACCTGACAAGCCTTTTGACAGCTGCCAGTGGCCAGTTTGTTCAAATACAAATGTGGCACCCTTGTCAATCAGGCCAAGGTGTGGAGTGCATTTATGTTAATTTCTTTTCCCTCCTCACCCATGTTTTAGGCATCTGGTGCATATCTGTAAAAATGTTGGATTGGACCCAATAATATCTTATAATATCTTGCTGGGGTCAGGCTGATGTTCTTGGAATAATAATAAAGTAGAGTGTGATGAAACCCCATCCGTTGTTGTTTGTGTCAGCTAGTTCTGAAGCATGTTGCCTCTGAGTCTGAGCTGCCATGGCTGAGAAAATATTGCTCATGCATTTCTCTAATCCTGTAAACATTTCAAAATTAGCTTTATTAGGCAGCCAACTTTACATTATTTTTGCCGGGCCGGGCTGTGGCACAGGCTGGTGAGCAGCCTGCTGCAATAAATTACTCTGACCATGAGGTCATGAGTTCGAGGCTAGCCCGTTGCGGGGTGAGCACCCGTCAATTAAAAAATAAAAAATAGCCCCTGCTCGTTGCTGACCTAGCAATCCGAAAGATAGTTGCATCTATCAAGTAGGATATACGGTACCACTTATAAAGTGGAGAGGCAAATTTAACTAATTTATGACGTTGGAATGAGGAAGTGCCATCACAGTGGATGATGAAGCAGCTGCTCCCCCCTGTGGCCAGAATCGAACATCCCCTCAGGAGAAGGTTAAATTGCCTCTGCGTCTGTCTCTGTTCTATGTGTATATGGCATTGAATGTTTGCCTTATATGTATACAATGTGATCCGCCCTATGTCCCCTTCGGGGTGAGAAGGGCGGAATATAAATACTGTAAATAAATAAATAAATAAATAAATAAATAAATAGTTCTGAATCTGCTGCTTGCCAGATTCATTAGGTTACCCACAATTTTGTTTTTAAATGTGAGAAAAATTTATTCTCTCCATGCTGTATGCCTTTGTAAATGCTTCTACCCTACATCCCTCTGTTTCAAGGGCAATTGAATCCCTGGTGGTAGCCACCAGTCTTCTTGGCAGCAGTATCATTGGGGGCATATTTAATAATAGTGCACACTCCCTTCTGCTAGGTACCTTAGGATCCAGTATAGACCATAATCCTGTCACCCTCAATATTATCATGTTCTTTTTAAAACTTCTTAACATTGTGGTTCTATTTGAGACAAATGAATAAAAGAGACCCTCAGACCCTTATTCAACCAGACATCCTGGAGAAAGATGGTGCAAGGAAGAATCCAGTTAATGGTGATCCTGATTTACATAGCTAGCATCAGGACCACAGGGATTGAAGTCAAACTAACCTGTCCAGATGTGTTCTCATACAATTGCTAGTTTTCAGCCATACTTGTTGAACTTTCTTCAGTCAGCCAGCACTATTTCCCTACATCTTGAGAGAAATACATTAGAACTTACTTTCACCATAGAAACCTAAAATTTGTCCCCTTCATGAACTGCAACTCACTTGATTCTCAATGATTTCATGAATTATCTTCATGATAAATATATTGCTACTGTGCTGTAGTGAGTTGGGCCTTTGCCACCAGGCGAATGGCATTAGTATCGTGGCCAAACATTAGCAACTGTCTAGTGGTATAAAAGTATTAACCCTTATTAGTGACCTTTCTGAATACTTCTTGCATTTGTCTTGCAGTTTAAGATTGGGAAAAATATGACCACTAGGAACAAACTTGGAGCATTCTTTTTTTCATTGCTAATCTGCTTGTACAGTTCCCATAGCCATTGGAGGAAGATAGGTCGTTTGTTTGCTTCTGCACTATGTAACCTTTGGGAGCCCATCTTCCATTGGCCTCACTTTTGGGGTGCACATATAACCAGCAGTGGGGAATTTAATTGTTAGCCGAGAGATAGCCTGGAATTTACAGGTGAAGTGGGTAGACTCAACTTGACCATTCACTTTGAGGGGTGCTAGACCCTTTCAGTGAAAGTACTGGAATGCTTTCCTGCTGTTTACTGTCTGCTACATCATTTATCACTGATAGAGCTTATGTTTTAGTAGTAATGTGTGCCAGTATCTGACACTGAAATAATACTTGGATAGGCCAGGCTGGGAGTAACAATCTACAACATGGAACCAGTATTGGATTGGAGATGGCTGTATTATGGCCGCTAGTCTTCTCCTAATGTTGCACATATCGATTAAGAAATATGGATGTCTTGACTTGCTCTATACTGAGTTCTTTGACAAATGAAGTTGAAAAAGTGCTAGTTGGGTATTAGTTTTTTTTGCAAAATGTTCTGATGTCTCTTTATAATAGTGTACTTTGAAGCAGACATAATATGATAGGGGTAGTGCTTGGGACTAACTCTTCATCTTCTTTAAATGCAGGCTATCCTTGAGACACCCGACAGGCAGCTAACATTGAATGAAATCTACAATTGGTTCACACGGATGTTTGCCTATTTCAGGAGAAACACAGCTACCTGGAAGGTAAAGCTTACCTTTGGATTTAAATGCATTTAGAACACCTTGCTTCCCTATAATATTGGTCTTCCAAGTTTGAAATTCTGTTTCAAATGCTAAAGTTGGAGGATACACAACAGAATTGATGTCAACACTGTTTTTGTTAGAAGGTCGTCTCCAGTAAGGAGCTGGGGGAGCGGGCTGCTCAACTATATGTGCCAATTTTTGAGTTGTAACATAACTGTGTACTGATTATGAAGAGGATCTTGTAAATTATACGAAAATTAAATGTAAGGCAGCCTGATGAGGAGTTCATGTGGTCAGCAATCTGCTAATGATTTCATTTTTAGCAAAATGATAGAATTTTTCAGGATGATCTCTGCATGTTGAAACTCTATTTCTGCTTACATTTGTGAATGAAAGATAATTTTGTAGTAGCCTATATGTAACATCAGCTTGCAGGTCCAATTTTACTCCACTTTATCTTAGTATTAATGGTGAGGTAGTCAGAAACTATGTTAACCTGGGAATCCATAAAGAAAGGCTTCCTATAGCAATGCACTCTGAATTGAAGAATTTCTTCAGAGATTAAAGTGAAACAGGTAAAATGGTGCTTGCCAATTTCAACACCTTAGTTTTCTGCCTCCTTCAAAATAACTGAGAAAAGAAAAAAATGTCCATCTCCCTTGCAATGCAATAAATAATTTTCACCAGGAAGATGAACAAGGACCTCTTTACATGTCCCTCCTCCCCTGTACTGTTTTGCAGTGCCCCACACGCCCTCCTTTCTTCCCCCATCAGATGGGGAAAGGGCGGCAATGTGCATTGGTGCCCTGTCCCATGTCCCCATCAGATGGGGGAAATGGCTGAAAAATGTGAGTAGCTCCATTAGAGCCACCCAGAAAACACCAAGGCATAGTGGCTGATGAAGCATCTTGCGACGCTTCCTTGGCACTTCAAAGATAAATGGGACAGGGCCTGCCAAGCTTCATGTAATGACACTTGGCAAGCCCTGTCCCCAAAGTGTTGCAAGGGGCCAAAATGCCCGTGTGATAAGGTGGCAAGTCCCTTCTTCAGTTATTAACCAAATGGGAAGAGTCAATGCATGGACGAGTCAGTATCAATTTTAGTGACGCCCAGTTAGGATGGGACCATTGGGAAAGATATGTTGAGGTTAATAGATGCCAACATCCCCATCGTAAGGGTACTAGTGGACAAAATCCTAGCCAGTTCATCCTGGCTTCTGTGGCTTTTGTCTTCACTCTCATATGAGCTCTCTAATGAGAAAACTGCAGACCCTCACCTCAACATAATTGACAAATTGAGAATGTACCTTCAAATGTGTCAAGCTTTAGGGATGGTGACACAAAATATGGAACTCAGTTCTGTCTCTCAGAAGGATCAGCTTCAACCCTTTGAGGTGGGGGCAGTAAAGTGTGGGTGGGTGACAACAGCATGTGACCAATCTGTTCCGTTATAAGGCTGCAGAAATAGGTCTGTAGCTGCATTCACGTGGCTTGGCTACAGGAAAAGCAGAAGGGGAGTTAGAGATGCTAGAAATAGAAAATAAGGTTAATGATAACCTGGGGGCTGATATCTCATTGCATGTGCCAAATAGAAGATACCGCAGCCAAGCTAGCTACACTCACTCAGGCTGGCTTTCCTGAGCATTGGGAGTTCTCCCCAGGATACAAAAAGTCTCTTGATAGGATAGGGGTGTGTGTGTGTGAAAGAGAAAGAGAAAACTTGCTAGTGATTAAAAGCCTAGGGAAAGAAGACTATGAGAAGGACACTTAACCTTTGTAAAATATTATTTTGTGGATGGAGCAGTCTTCAAAGGTCCTATTTAGACTCTATATGGTGTTAGCTAGGTCACCAACAGTTGGTGCCTGTTTTCCCAACTATAACATGTGAGAACGGGCTGTGTCTGTTTCCAGTTCAAACACATTTGCATGTAACATAACTGAGGCCTTGACAGCTACTATTATCACCATGGTTTATATAGTTTTCTGACACATGGAGACATCATATTTTTGAAAGTCTTTGGGCAGTTATCAGTCCTGTCAGTATCTACAATAAACAGGAGCTGTGCAGAAAACAATGGAGAAGTGCTGAGGTTCAGTAAGAAACCATAAGTTCTGTATGTTGCCATCAAGTCAACTTCAACTTATGGTAATGCTATGAATGGGAGACCTCCAAGTCACTATGTCATCGACAGTTCTGCTCAGGTTCTGTAAACTCAGGGCTATGGCTGTCTTGACCTGCATGTTTAATCCCTGGCATCCCTAGGAAGGGTTAAGAAAGACCTCTCTAACCCTAGAGAGCACTGTTAGGGCAGATAATTTATACTGATTTGGCACAATGCATCTGCTTACATTCTGTGTTTAGGGAACATCCCTTTCACTGTGTTTAGGAGTAAAGGAGTGTAGAAACATAGGTGCCTCCATTTGCTCTTGGTTTTAAATGATCAAGCACCAATTAATGCATTAGACATACTGAAGACACTTTTGAAGATCATTTTACCTAAAGTAAAGTAAAATCATTTTACCTTTACCTAAAGATCATTTTACACCACTGAAGTGTGAAGAGGAATGGTATATGTGTATTGTTCTCATTTGCGATAGTTCTCATTTGACCTCTTGAATTTAAAGTTCTCTCAATTTGTTTGCCCATATCTTGTTTGTGTTCTGTGTGCAGTGCGATTTGGAGAGCAAAAAAGCTGATGCCTCCTTGGAATGGGAAATGCAGGGAGTGCAGGAGAATGCTATCTCCAGAGCAGGGGTGTGTGTTGTGTTCCTGCAGCTGGTCATCTCTGCCTTTCAGCCAGAGTCCTGATAAGATTTCTTTCTCCAGACATGACATAATTCTGCTACTGTCACACACAGCCTCTGATACAAATCACTCCCTCAGACGGGAAGCCAGAGTCATTGTGTAGCCGTCAAATTCTGATAACAGCCTAGCAATGCTTGCTGCCCATTAAGCAAGTGGAAGTCTGAGACAACTGAGTTACTTTCTGAAACCAAAAAGGGAATCACGGCATCAGTAAGTGAATGGATTTGGATCAATTTGAATCAATTCTAAGAGGAATCCTGGAAAAGTCTAGTCCATAAAATTATTTGGAAAGAGTTCTATTGAGTCCCCTTGGGGAGATAGGGCGGAATACAAATAAAGTATTATTATTATTATATTGTATGACACAGCAAACAAGATAGATATGCTGGATTTCGTATCACAAAATCACAAGTCAAATACTTCCTAAGTGTCTAGGACTGTGTGATGTATTTTCGGATGATGCGCGCAGATCCCGGTAGGGTGGCCTTTTGCAGTTGGCAGATCGTAATTTTGTCAATGTCTATTGTTTCCAAATGCCGGCTGAGATCTTTTGCCACAGCACCCAATGTGCCAGTCACCACCGGGACCACCTGCACTGGTTTCTGCCAGAGTCTTTGAAGTTCAGTCTTGATGTCCTGATAGCGGCTGAGTTTTTCCTGTTGTTTTTCGTCAATGCGACTGTCACCTGGTATAGCGACATCAATGACAAAACCTTTTTCTTTTCCACAACTGTGATGTCTGGTGTGTTGTGTTTCAGAACTTTGTCAGTCTGGATTCGGAAGTCCCACAGTATCTTTGCGTGCTCATTTTCCAATACTTTTGCAGGTTTGTGATCCCACCAGTTCTTTACTGCTGGGCGGTGGTACTTCAGGCATAAATTCCAATGAATCATTTGGGCCACATAGTTGTTTGTAATCTGTCTGTGCGATTTTCTTACAGCAGCTGAGGATATGATCAATGGTTTCATCGGTTTCCTTGCACGGTCTGCATTTTGGGTCATCAGCTGATTTTTCGATCTTGGCCTTAATTGCATTTGTTCTGATGGCTTGCTCCTGGGCTGGAAGGATCAGGCCTTCTGTCTCCTTCTTCAGTGTCCCATTCGTGAGCCATAGCCAAGTCTTCTCTTTATCAGCTTTTCCTTCAATTTTGTCAAGGAACTTTCCATGCAATGTTTTGTTGTGCCAGCTGTCAGCTCTAGTTTGTAGTGTGGTTTTCTTGTACTGATTTTTTGTCTGCTGTGCTTTGAGGAGTTTCTGATTTTTGACTTCAAGCAAAGCAAATTCTTCACTAAAAGAATTGGCCATTAGGCATATTTATACCCTCACTTTCAATGATTTTTCCCTTCATCAATGCCACTGTTGAACATTTGTCCAAACCAAACTCCATGCTGATATCAATGCTAAAAATTCAGACAGTGGTAGTCAGAGACTGGATTTCAGTTTCCGTTTTCCCATACAGTTTCAGGTCATCCATGTACATCAGATGCGAAATTTAGTGAGATTTCTTAGATGTTTGATAGCCGAGATTTGTTTTTTGTAAGATTGTTGACAGGGGGATCATGGCAATAATGAAAAGCAAAGGGGACAATGGGTCTCCCAGGAAAATTCCTCTTCTGATGTTGACAAGTCCATAGCTTTCATTTCCAACAGTTCAGTTTTCCAGTGCTCCATCATGTTTTCAATAAAGGTGCCAACGTTTTTACTGATCCCGATAGCGTCCAGGCACTTGATGATTCAGCTGTGTGGGAGTGAAGCAAAGGCCTTTTTGTAGTCAATCCACATCATGTGAAGATTAGCTTTTCGGCTTTTACAGTTCTCCAGAATCATTTTGTCAATCAATAACTGGTCTTTTGTGCCCCTGCTTTTCCGTTTGTTGCCTTTCTGTTCATCTGGCAAGATGTTTTTTCTTCAAGATAGTCTTGAATTCTGTCAGCTATGATGCCAGTCAGTAGTTTAAACATAGTGGGCAGACACGTTATTGGCCTGTAGTTTCCTGGTGCTGCTCCTTTGGCTGGATCCTTTTGTATCAGGTATGTTCTTCCAGTTGTTAGCCATTCACTGATACTTCCTTTCTGCAGTATCTCATTGAATTGTTGGGCCATTTTTCCATGTAAACTAATCAGATATTTTAGCCAAAATCCATGAAGTTGATCACTACCAGGCGATGTCCAGTTCTTGACTTTTTGCACTCGTTTTCTGATCATTTCAGTTGTTATTTCCATCTGTTCCATTTTGTTCTGTGAGAATTTTCCTTCAAACTCCTTTATCCACCCAGCATTTTTGTTGTAGTTATTATTTTCCCAAAGCTCTTTCTAGAACTTGTTGCAGTTTTCTCTGGCTTTATGGTTACTGTGTCTGTTGTTTGGTTCAGACTCTGGTAGAACTGTCTTTGGTCTGATTGAAACACTTGATTTTGTCTGTACTGGATGATTCTGGCTTCATATCTTTCAATTTTTCTGGCTGTTGCTGTAATTTGTTTTTTCACGATTTCCAAAGCTTCTTCAATTTTTCTGGTGTTCGGACAGTACTTTCGGATCAGGTATTGCTTGATTTTGTCATTCTTCAGTTTCTTCTCTTTCATATTTTTCAGGTTACTTGCATCTGATCTAAATTTTTTGATTTTCAACTCTAGCCTGACCTTTGGTTTTCCAGTTGATTTTCTTTGGGGCTGCCTTGGTTGTAGGAACCCAAGCTCCTCTGTTACTATCACTGCTGCACTGTAGGCATACTGGTTTGTTTGTTTGATTGATGTTATTTGAACAGTGGAGAATACTGTATTCACATCTTTCATGAGAGGCGCCAGGTGTCTCTTGGGCACTGTTTTTAGAGTTGGGAGCCGCTTTCTTACTGCATTTGCTGCAGCATGAGCCATGATCTTATCCTTGAGCTCTTGTTGTCTTGCTGTCAAGGTTCTTGGTGGTTCAACAGGTGTTTCAAGTGCTGGTTCTTCAAATTCTTGCAAAAAAGTATTATTATTATTATTATTATTATTATTATTATTATTATTATTATGCACACTTAGAATAATAGAATCATAGAATAGTAGAGTTGGAAGAGACCTCTTGGGCCATCCAGTAAACCCCCTGCCAAGAAGCAGGAAATCGCATTCAAAGCACCCCCGACAAATGGCCATCCAGCCTCTGCTTAAAAGCCTCCAAAGAAGGAGCCTCCACCACAGCCCGGGGGAGTGAGGAACTTCTTCCTGATGTTCAGGTGGAATCTCCTTTCCTGTAGTTTGAAGCCATTGTTCCGTGTCCTAGTCTGCAGGGCAGCAGAAAACAAGCTTGCTCCCTCCTCCCTATGACTTCCCTTCACGTATTTGTACATGGCTATCATGTCTCCTCTCAGCCTTCTCTTCTGCAGGCTAAACATGCCCAGCTCTTTAAGCCACTCCTCATAGGGCTTGTTCTCCAGACCCTTAATCATTTTAGTCGCCCTCCTCTGGACGCTTTCCAGCTTGTCAACATCTCCCTTCAACTGCGGTGCCCAAAATTGGACACAGTATTCCAGGTGTGGTCTGACCAAGGCAGAATAGAGGGGGAGCATGACTTCCCTGAATCTAGACGCTATACCCCTATTTATGCAGGCCAGAATCCCGTTGGCTTTTTTAGCTGCCGCATCACATTGTTGGCTCATGTTTAACTTGTTGTCCACGATGACTCCAAGGTCTTTTTCGCACACACTGCTGTCAAGCCAGGCGTCCCCCATTCTGTATCTTTGATTTCCATTTTTTCTGCCGAAGTGAAGTATCTTGCATTTGTCCCTGTTGAATTTCATTTTGTTAGTTTCGGCCCATCTCTCTAGTCTGTCAAGATCGTTTTGAATTCTGCTCCTGTCTCCTGGAGTGTTAGCTATCCCTCCCAGTTTTGTGTCGTCTGCAAACTTGATGATCGTGCCTTCTAACCCTTCGTCTAAGTCGTTAATAAAGACGTTGAACAGAACCGGGCCCAGGACGGAGCCCTGCGGCACTCCACTTGTCACTTCGTTCCATGATGAAGACGACGCATTGGTGAGCACCCTTTGGGTTCGTTCGCTTAGCCAATTACAGATCCACCTAACCATAGTTTTGTCTAGCCCACATTTTACTAGTTTGTTTGCCAGAAGGTCGTGGGGGACTTTGTCGAAGGCCTTACTGAAATCCAGGTACGCTACATCCACAACATTCCCTGTATCGACCCAACTCGTAACTCTATCGAAAAAAGAGATCAGATTAGTCTGGCATGACTTGTTTTTGGTAAATCCGTGTTGACTATTAGCAATGACCGCATTTGTTTCTAAGTGTTCGCAGACCACTTCCTTAATGATCTTTTCCAGAGTCTTGCCTGGTATCGACATGAGGCTAACTGGACGGTAATTATTTGGGTCGTTCTTTTTTCCCTTCTTGAAGATAGGGACCACATTCGCCCTCCTCCAATCTGCTGGGACTTCTCTCGTTCTCCAAGAACTCTCGAAGATAATTGCCAGTGGTTCTGAAATAACTTCCGCTAGTTCCTTCAGTACTCTTGGATGTAGCTGATCTGGCCCTGGGGACTTGAATTCGTTTAGAGAGGCCAGGTGTTCCTGGACAACTTGTTTCCCTATTTGGGGTTGGATTTCCCCCAATCCTTCGTCCATTCCATGTTGCTGAGGTTGAAGATGGCTTTCTTTTTGTGAGAAGACCGAGGCAAAGAAGGCATTAAGTAGTTCTGCCTTTTCCCTGTCACTTGTCACCATCACCCCATCTTCTCCTTGCAGTGGCCCTATCACCTCCTTGTTCTTCCTTTTTCTACCTACGTAAGCAAAAAAGCCTTTTTTGTTGTTTTTTTATGTCCCTGGCAAGCGTGAGCAAGGTTAGCCTTGCGAACCTTTTCCCTACAGGAGTTGGCTATACGTTTGAATTCTTCTTTGGTGATTTCTCCCCTTTTCCACTTCTTGTGCATGTCACTTTTGAGTCTTAGCTCAGTTAGAAGTTCTTTGGACATCCATTCTGGCTTCTTTGCACTTGTCTTATTTTTCTTCTTTGTTGGCACTGTTTGCATTTCACTAGGATCAGCCCTCCAAATTCAATCATGTCATCATTATTGGGAGTTTTTTGATAGCTAAGCAGGCAAAGACCTGAGCTCCTAATGTTTTGCTCCCTAGGACTGATACTACTCGCAAAATTATGGTTGATTCAGTCATTGCTACTTCGCATGTTTATTATAGTAGGCTGTGTCCCAAGCTATTGCAGAAAAAAGTTCAAAAGGAAGAACTTACAAATATTTGAATTTTGTATCAGTTATTCATTTTTGCCTTCCTGTAACCATTGTTGATTCCGTTTGTGAAGTCATGGCTTGTTTGAAGGCTGCAGTTTCACTAAAGCAGTTGTAAGTTAGAGAGGAAGCCATACTTTCAAGCAGGAGATTTTTTTTCTCTAGTACCTGATCAAGAAAAAATAGGACAAGGATCCTTTATGTAGTTTATTAGCCATCTGTCTCTAATGATTGAGCTCAATGATACAATTGTGGGTTTAAATGTAGATAGAAGACTAAATGGCTTGTGGCTGAAACAGGTCCCTTGAGTTATATATGTAAGCACAAGTGTAGTATGCCCCATGCTACAGGGATACATTCTGAGAACGCTGTTTTATTTTATTTTGAGTATTTATTTTAATGCACCTGATCACTGTGAGAAAACATTTTGGCCAGTTTTACCTAAATGTTTTCTTTTTGCATTGCCTCTTGGGATTATTTGTACATTGATAATGTAATTAGTGTCACATCTGGGTGTTACTCAGCCAGTAATTGAAGCTTGTATGTAGAATACTTCCATGTAAAGGCTTAATCAAGGACCTATCATCTCCCCCCCCCCCCCTTTGGAAATGCTTCTTCGTGTAGGTTGATTTTTGTGTGCTTTGGGGCAGGGAAGGGGGAGGAGGTTCATGACTGCCCACAAAGCACTCCCTCTGTAAATGTGTGAGTGGTGTTCTAGAGGTCTACAAGTTGTCTAATCCTGCTCCATATTCTCAATGATACACACATTGTTCTCTCTGCACTCTCATTTTAGTTAACCCTCCCTCTTTTTCCTCCCTGCATGATAATACTTACTGCAGCTATCCTTTGCATTCTTTCTTATTTAGCCACCCAGAACCCTTTATAGCCCATATAATATAGTTCATTTATCTCTTCCTCACACATACTGCTTGCGTTCTCTCTTCTCTTTGAATTGCAACAGATACGTCTATGCTTTCCATGTCTCCTCCTTTGTGTTTCATCATCTTCCAGCTGTCCTTCCACTCTTAATTTGTTACTTCTATTTTTTGTTTTTCCATCTGTAGGTGTCTCTTCACTCCATCTTTATTATCTCTCCTTTTTTCTTCTTTTTAGTATTTTCATAGAATTATATAATGGAAGAGATCACAAGGGTTATCCAGTCCAACCCCTGCCATGCAGGAACACACTAACAACCCCGCCCCTGACAGATGGCCATTTAGCCTCTGCCTAAAAACCTTCAGAGAAGGAGACTCTACCTAGCTCCAAGACAGCATATTCCATTGTCGAACATCTCTTACCATCAGGAAATTCTTTCTAATGATTAGGTGGAGTCTCTTTTCCTACAATTTGAATCCATTGCTCTATGTCCTAATCTCCAGTGGAGCAGAAAACAAGATTGGCCCCTCCTCCATGTGACATCCTTTCAAATATTTAAAAATGGCTATTATGTCCCCGCTCACCCTTCTTTCTCCAAGCTAAGCACACCCATCTCTCTCAGCCACTCCTCATAGGGTTTGGCTTCCAGAGCTTTGATCATTTTGACCGCCTTTCTCTGGGCATATTCCAGTTTGTAGGGAAGCCCCCTCACTCATGTCTTTTAGGAAGCAGCTGAAGACGTGGATTTGGGACCAAGCTTTTGGCCCATCCTAAGATACGGTTGATATAATCTGATGTATTCGTTGGATTAATGTGAAGTTGAATAAAGACTGGCTCTGACTTTTGGCCCAATGCTACTGGCCCTGTTATAGCAGTCACACAGTGTTTTACTGTTTTAATAGGGTATGATATTGGTTTTAAAGTGTGTTTTTACTATTGTTTGTTTTTCTATATTTTGTATTATATGTGGCATTAATCTTGCCATTATGTAAGACCGCTCTGGGTCCCCCTGGGGGAGAAGAGCGGTATATAAATTAAATCAAATAAATAAATAAATTTAACAATATCTTTCTTGAATTGTGATGTCTAGAATAGGACACAGTACTCTGACCAAAACAGAATAGAGGGGCACCATTACTTAAATTGATTTAGATCAGGCCTGTACAACCTGTGGCCCTCCAGATGTTTTGGATTTCAGCTCTCAGAATTCCTGGCCATTAGACCAGCTGGCTAGGGCTTCTGGGAATTGGAAGTGCAAACACCTGGCAGGCCACAGGTTGTGCAGGCCTGATCTAGTCACTATCCTCCTGTTGATACAGTCTAGAATCACAACGACTTCTTTAGTTGCCACATCACACTGTTGACTCAGTGTGATTATTGTATTTCTTTCCCCACCATCAGTCCTTCTCCTAAAGTGTGGCTCAGAGCATCTAAGGCATTTTCAAGCACATCACAAATTAAAGGCCTTTTCTTGTATAAATGGGTTTGCAACTCAGTATACATAACAGGGACCTGAAGCTTGTCTTTGCTTTTGACTGTGCATACTACGATACATGCATACGTTAGCAAAACACATACTTGACTCATTTGCACATTGCATTTCTGGATGTATTCTTTAAAAAGATTACCGGTAAGTTCCACATCAAAAACAAAATTTCAGTGTAACCTAAAAATGTATGTAGACCTGAGGGAGTCTCAAACACACAAAAGCTGTATGTGCAAGAGCTTTCTTGTTGTGGAAGGGTGGAGAAACTTTGCTGCAAACTCTTTGGCATGCCTTTATTTGTTAGGGAAAGGAATGCTTAGTACAAATTTTCGGTCAGGCAGTCTGTTGGTGGAAGACCTTAGCTTTCTGAATAGGAGAAGAGCTGCAGCAGTAGACTCCCTGATCTTTGGTTGTGCACTTTAATCCTGATGGAACTTCTTCTTTGTAATTCAGTTAAATATAGTTGAGCTCACTGTTTCTAAACACCCCAAATAGTTTTCCTATGCTTTTCTCCCTCCTTTATTTTGTTGCCACTCATGTGAGGCAAGGAATCTCTTCATTTCTAGTTAATGTAAGCTTCCCTGAACAGTATTGTGCCCATGAAACAAATTGCTGGAAGCTGTGATGGTGGTGTTTGCTCGCCATATCACAAAGCCTCATCCATAGATGATGGCAGATAGTTAACCTATTGAAGTGCAAAATAAGAGACTTGAAAGATTGTTCACTCTTGCTTGTTCAAGAATTATATAATCCTAGTCAGTAGAGTCTAGAAAACAATTATTAGCTGACACGTAGTCAATTCACCTGCCAGAGGAAGAATTTTTCCTACTATGTAATTATTTACAATACAACAAATTCTAGCTATAATAGCTTATGCTATGCTATAATCGTGTTCTCAAAACACCAGATATGAAAGTGCTTCAGGGAATACAACTGCTGTGAAATTTTCAAACAGCATGTGATGTCTTCAACTATGATACTAACAGCATATAGCCTTGTGCTTTTATGTTTTGCTTACAAATTCAGAGCACAGGTATAAAAGAGGCTTGCATTCAGCTGAATGTAAAGGTATGTAGGCATATATATTAGCGTAGTTCTGTCTCCTATGGTCGTGTTCATTTAGTTTTCTTTCCTGTCTTTTTATTTAGTGCTGGGGGCACAGTTCAGAGCATATTTAAAAATGTCACTATAACAAAGCATGAATCTTTCTATTCATATATTATGAGATAGAGGAATAAAAATCAAATGAAATCTGCACTAATTCTCCACAGTTGTGCTACCAGTCTCTCCCCCCCCCCCTTTTTTTTTTTTTTTTACAGGAGTCCAGAGTCTCTTGTTAACAAGGCCTAAAATTACTCCAAAGATAGAGTGCTTCTGAAGTTTTCTGGCCAAATAACATCAAGTCTTCAGTTTAATAGTCATTGATGGTCATTTAAACAAGTTCCTGTAAAATGTATTTTATATACAGTTATAGTTTTATATAAAATTCATGTTATAGTCTGCACCTCTAAATGGTTTTCTGATTAAGCAAGCTACAAACAGGAAGCCAAAGGTGTGTGTGTGTGCCCCACTAATAGACCTTCTTTTGTAATTATAGATGACTTTACCTATTCCAACTGAGTATACTCTTGATTCATACTTTGTTCATATGCCATCAAAGGATGGCAGGGATGCATTATTAGTTCCATCGCTTCACCACTAGTTTCCTCATTGCATTTTCTGTGTTCTAGCCCTAGCTAGAAATCCAGAATATGCTAAAACCTTTCAAGGCGGTCTCTAAGCATTAGTTCCCCTGTCCCCTCCACATCCTTTTGATTTATGGACTGTGGGAGAAAGAAGGTATGTGACCTCAGTGGCAGGAGTTCTACTATTGCCTTGTAGCTCTTTCTGTGTAATGAATCACATTGGATAAAATGACATTGTATTAAAGCAACTGATACATGAAGAGGGTGTTTCATTAGACAAATAGTATGAAATAACCTATTAATAGAACAGAATTCTCGAAATTGGGGGTTCGTTACATGATTTTTACAAGAGTTCTTTACATTTACCTCTGACCACTAGCCTTCAGAAAATAAATGAGGTCTCATCTTTCCCTCGACCATCCACAAAATATGCTTCCATTGACAGAGGATCTGACAATGCTGAAATTAAGGTGTCCACCCGCAATACTAGAACACTTGTTTGCCATATCTAGGTTTTATAAAGAAAACAAAACTGATTGGAACATGTTTCAATGCTGCTTCTTTCCCTCATCTGATGTTGTCAACTTCCTCTTCCCTCTTTGAATAGTAAAGAGCACCTAAGGTATTTATTTTGCCCAATAGCTCACAAATTAAGAGTCATTTTCGGTATTACATAGCAGCAACTATGGTTTGTAATATCAGATAGGGATCCATAGCTCTTCATGACTGCTGTGTGTTATATTAGACATGTATTTTTCAAAACATATGTCTGACCTGTTGGCACATTTCATAGAATCATAGAATAGTAGAGTTGGAAGAGACCTCATGGGCCATCCAGTCCAACCCCCTGCCATCCAGTCCAACCCCATTTCTTGATGTGCAAAGGCTAAATGGTTCCTGGGCATTTAGATTACACCGAAAATTATATATATTTTTTACAAACTCACAAATCCTTTATTCTCAGCTGAAAAGAGGCTATGTGGTTGTAAACATTCAAGGATTTTTTTTACTGCTAGTTTCACTGCAGGTCTTTAATTCTAAGGGGTTACAATGCAGATTTGCATGCCCTACCCCACTGGAGATCCACAGAGGTAGCCATGTGGGTATTCCCTTGTTAAGTTTGGTGAGAAATTTGTTTGATTTGGTGTTCTGTATAAAATTGCAAAGTTGGTCCTTTGCCATACTTAAAATGAACCAGAATACTGCTTATGTCAGAAGTCTGCACATTTCCAAGTTTGTGGTGCCATTTGTAAAACTTATATGCTTTACAAATGTGTACACACAGTGTATACATTAAAATACTTTACAATTAAAATTTGATCACAGATGCTTTAATCACTGGAAAATTGTTTAAGAAGTATGCACAAAGTTCACACATTTAAAGCAAGACAATTGTAATTTTCTATATGGCTGGGGAAAAATTGACATTCTAGTGCAAAATGAAATGGAATGAACTTCAAAGTGGGGGAAATTAAGAACCTGAGTGAAATTGAGTTTGACAGATCCTCCCATCCTTAGGCAGCCCTGACGAAAAGAATGCCAAACATGTATTGTTTGAAGCCTATTCCTGCCTCATTGTGGGAACCAACATCTAGGATCTCATAGGCTCATTAATCACAAGGATGACTTTGAGAATACTATTCATCCTTAGATTTGGGCATAGTGAGGGAGCAGGTATTACGTTTCCAGTATGTTGCAAGGAACAAGCCATGCTGGGTAGACTGTGTCCCGAACTTTTTCAGGTCATAAATGTTTTTTGCTCTGTTAGCATAGTCTTTAGCATGAAAAGGGGGGTCAGAACAAGGTACAGAAAGCTCAAGGAAGAAAGTGGAATAATAGATGAGGACGCAGAGAGGCTTGACAGTGAAACAAACAAAAATTATTGAGGTGATATCTGAAGCAGAAAGAAAAGGTAACAGAGGTGAGGATTGAAAGTAAGGCATGTGTATGGCAGAGACAGAGTTTTAGAAGGAGCTGCACAGTGGAATAACATGTGAGACTACTGTTAGAAGAAAACCATGGGAGATAGGATACAGAAAGACCTGAAGTGATGCAGAGATAAAACATGGTATATACTATGGGATACGGAAAGAAAAATGATCAAATATAGAACAGTGGCAAATAAAAGTGACAAAATTGCTTGTCAGTAGTTAATATGGCAATATACTTCTGTTCAGGGCATACACAATGGCATGAGGCATTTTTGGGGTTGTCAGACTCCTTAAAATTCAGACGACATGTTAAATGTGTTTTTAACACTACTATCCCATTGCCAACTGTGAGGTGTGAATCTGCATGTTTGTCTGAGTTGTGCCCTTGGTCTGGGGCAGGAGGAATACTGATGTAGAGTGTAAGAATGACATGAATCTGTGTTTGAGAAACAACTGCTTTATCATTTGCTAATTACAACATGGGGGCTCAATCCCTAAATGTTCTAGATCCCATCTGTTCATGGAAGTGAAGCAGGATCACATATAGTTAGCAGAATCATAGAGCTGGAAGAGACCATGTGGGCTATCCAGTCCAACCCCCTGCCAAGAAGCAGGAAAATCGCATTCAAAGCACCCCCGACAGATGGCCATTCAGCCCCTGTTTAAAATCATCCAAAAAAGGAGCCTCCACCACACTCCAGGGCAGAAAGTTCCATTGTTGAACAGCTCTCACAGTTAGGAAGTTATTCCTAATGTTCAGGTGGAATCTTCTTTCCTGTCGTTTAAGGCCATTGTTTCGTGTCCTAGTCTCCAGGGCAGCAGAAAACAAGCTTGCTCCCTCCTTCACATGACTTCCCCTCACATATTTATACATGGCTATCATGTCTCCTCTCAGCCTTCCCTTCTGCAAGCTAAACATGCCCAGCTCTTTAAGCCGCTCCTCATTGGGCTTGTTCTTCAGACCCTTGATCATTTTAGTTGCCCTCCTCTGGACACATTCCAGCTTGTCAACATCTCCCTTTAACTGTGGTGCCCAGAATAGGACACAATATTACAGGTGTGGTCTGACCAAGGCAGAATAGAGGGGTAGCATGACTTCCCTGGATCTAGACACCATACTCCTATTTATACAGGCCAAAATCCCAATGACTTTTTTAGCTGCTGCATTGCATTGTTGGCTCATGATTAACTTGTTGTCCATGATGACTCCAAGTTTTTTTTTCACATGTACTGCTGTTGAGCCATTTCATTTTTTCTGCCTAAGTGGAGTATCTCACATTTGTCCCTGTTGAACTTCATTTTGTTAGTTTTGGCCCATCTCTCTAATCTGTGAAGATCATTTTGAATTCTGCTCCTGTCTTCTGGAGTATTAGCTATCTCTCCCAATTTGGTGTTGTCTGCAAACTTGGTGATCATGCCTGCTAACCCTTCATCTAAGTCATTAATGAAGATGGTAAACAGAACTGGGCCCAGGACAGAACCCTGCGGCACTTCACCCATCACTTCTATCCAGGATGAAGAGAAAGCATTGGAGAGCACCCTTAGTTTTCATTTGCTTAACTAGTTACAGATCCACCTAACTGTTTTGCTTAGCCCACATTTGACTAATTTGTTTGCCAGAAGGTCATGGGGGACCTTTTTGAAGGCCTTACTGAAATCCAAATACACTACATCCACACAGTTCCCTGCATCTACCCAGCTTGTAACTCTAGCGAAATAAGATATCAGATTAGTCTGGCATGACTTGTTTTTGATAAATCCATGTTGACTATTAGCAATGACCACATTCCTTTCTAAATGTTTGCAGACCACTTCCTTAATTATCTTTTCCAGAACCTTGCTTGGTATTGACGTGTGGCTGACCGAACAGTAATTGGGTTGTTGTATGTCTTTCGGGCTGTGTGGCCATGTTCTAGAAGTATTCTCTCCTGACGTTTCACCCACATCTATGGCAGGCATCCTCAGAGGCTATGAGGCATGGATAAACTAGACAAGGAAAGGAAAAAATATATATCTGCGGAGAGTCCAGGGTGTGGCAAGAGTCCTTTGTCACTGGGAAGCCCGAAAGACATACAACAACCCTGTGATCCCAGCCATGAAAGCCTTCGACAACACATAGGACAGTAATTGTTTGGATCGTCCTTTTTTCCCTTCTGGAAGATAGGGACCACATTTGCTCTCCTCCAATCTGCTGGGACTTGTCCCATTTTCCAAAAACTCTCAAAGATGATTGCCAGTGGTTCCAAAATGACTTCCATTAGTTCCAATACTCTTGGGTGTAGTTGATCTGGCCCTGGGGATTTGAATTCATTTAGAGTGGCCAGGTATTGCTGGACGACTTGTTTCTCTATTTGGGGTTGGATTTCCCCTAATCCTTCGTCCACTCCAGGTTGCTGAGTTTGAGGACGGCTTTCTTTTTGTGAGAAGACTGAGGTAAAGAAGGAATTAAGTAGTTCTGCCTTTTCCCTATCCCCTGTCAGCATTACCCCATCTTCTCTTCACAGGGCCCTATTGCCTCCTTGTTCTTCCTCTTTATTGTTTTTAATGTCCTTGGCAAGCCTGAGCTCATTTTGCAATTTAGCCTTGCGAACCTTTTCCTTACACGAGTTGGTTATTTGTTTGAATTCTTCTTTGGTGATTTCTCCCCTTTACCACTTCTTGTCTCTTTTGAATCTTAACCCAGTTAGAAGTTCTTTGGACATCAATTCTGTCTTCTTTGCACTTGACTTATTTTTATTCTTTGTTGGCACTGTTTGCAATAGTACCTTGAGTATTTCACTCTTGAAAAGCTCCCACCCATTCTTAACTCTCTTGTCTTAGTATTTGCGTCCACAGAATGCTGCTCAGTATTTCCTTCATTTTTCAGAAGTCAGCTCTCCTAAATTCCATAATGCGAGTTTGACTTGTTTTAGTTTTGGCCTTTCTTTGTATCGCAAACTGCAGTAACACATGGTCACTTTCTCCTAAGGATCCGACCACTTTGCCTGCATTGATCAGGCCATCCGTGTTTGTTAGGATGAGATTGAGAGTAGCCAACCTGCTTGTTGCCTCTTCTACCTTCTGAACAATAAAATTGTCTGCAAGGCAAGTGAGGAATGGAAGAATACTGGGTGCTGTATTCATTTCAAGGAAGGAACTGGCAAAACCACCTCTGAGGATTCCTTGCCTAAGAAAACCCTATGAAATTTTATGGAGTTGCCTTAAATTGGCAGGTGACTTTAGGGCATAAATATAGAATAACCTTTTTCATCTTGTGCCTTTTGTACCATTTGTTAATGTACTATTTCCATCCCTAATTCTAAAGAAGGATGTAGTCATGTTAGTTCAAGGTATTTTCCACTGTGTTTTATTTTCATACTGCCTCCATCTGTAAATCTAGCCTTATTGTATGAGAATATTAACTGTACTTTTTTCTCACCATGTTTTCTGGGGCTAACAATACTACAGACAGGCACTTGGTGGCAAAGGTAGAAAAGTTTGTTTTTCATCAGGAAATCTCTGTTTCTGCATGAATTTTTCTGGTAAGTCTCACTTTGCAAGGAACAAAAACAAATTCATATAGAAACAGAGATTACATGCCCACTCTTTCTCCAGGTAACTGCATGTAAATAGTGATATTGGGGAAGAGAAATGTGTCATTTCACTATCTGTAGCATGAAATATACTGTCTCATCATATACTGATTTGATGGTATTTTAATTTAGTAAGTTTTACAGGTCATCAGCAAGGGATATCCCATATGCTTTCCGTAAGCATCCCCCCGACAAAAGGCATAAACCATTAGTAAACTCACCACCACTGTCATTTCCCATTTTCCTGGCAAAGGGATGTGCACGGCTGATACAATCCTTCTTTGCACTCATTTCATTTTCTCTTTGAAACCTTTGCTCCAGTGCCATCACTCCTTCTTTCATTGCAGTGTTTGCACCACTGAATTTCCCACTACCTATATTTTGCCTACTTAACCTTTTGGAACCTTCCAAAGACTACCTTGTGTTCTGTTCTTTAAAAAAAATCTTGGTAAAAATGTGTGTCTTGTATTAATGTCGTGTGCGTGGGTGTGTGTGTGTGTGTGTGTGTGTGGGTGTATATAGTACATAAACACACCGGTAATGAACTGACACGTTGACTTTGGCACACTTTGAGTTGCACACTTGACTTAACATAGAAATCAAGCTCCTTGACTCCTGAAAAAAAAAATCTATGGCAGTGATCCTAACAGAGAGGCTGGTACATGCCAGTAAGATGAATGCAGAATTTGTTCTCCCACAGACATGGACAATTATATAGCTAATTATCTTTGCTCTATTTATAGTTTTTCACTCTGATGGCTAAATGCATCACCCTTTGAACAAGTGTCCTGGGAACATTTTTGAGTTAAGGTGGGGGAAGATTGGAGACAATCATTTGTGGATATGTAACCATCTTCCTTTTCCTCCTTAATATGAAGCAAAAGCCGTAATATCAACCTGCATGGGTGTCTGTGAATTTTAGGCAATCTTTGGAAGACTGATCATATCAAGGATCTCCTGTTTGTTCATACACCAATCATAGACTCCCCCTAATGGTTTAAGTGGAATATTGCAGGTAAATATGTTTTTTCTATATAGTCACAGACACAAACACACTAAGAGTCCTGTGGATGTTGCATGGGAGGGAAGTGGTAGAGAGGTATCCAACAGTGTTTGTGTGACTTATTTAGGACAGCATATCTGATGGAAAACGCTAAAAGGGTTATTAAAGCAAAAGCTGAGAATTTAAATATTTGGCTTCTGTGTTAATATCTAGGTTGTTTGCTCCAGGAAAAAAGGATGAAACATGTATTAGCAAAATAAAATGCTATTCTGCAACCTTTTTTTGATGCTATACACATATCTCTTAAGAATGAATATATTAGTACAGATTAAAAGTCTACTTAAAATAATAAAATAGGATTTCAAAAGACTTTATATATTTGAAAAAGGCTGTTTAGTCATTTATAGGGAAAATCTAGATGAAATTTACTTTTTTAAAAATCACATGTACCCAAATTAAAGAAAACATGGTTATAAAAGGGAAGAAACAGACATCTCTTAACCAGAACTTGCGCCAGTGAAGTTATGTTAGTTGCAAAGAAAGCATGCTATTTCTTTTTAAATGATAGTTTAATCTTTAGCTGTCCTTTGGAGCACTTTGAGGTACCCAGGTAGTCAGCGCTAGGTGAGTGCAAAGTAAACAAGTGCCAAGAGGTGAAGTGAGAGGTGACTGTAAAGTGACAGATGTGAGGAGGATTTTGTTGGTATGACAGCAGCAGCACAGAGAGCTAAGAGAGATGCTGAATGGTTGGGGTAGAAGCTGGGGAGAGAGGCTGGGCCAGGGGCATAAAGCAAACATCATTAGAAAAGACAAAGATAAGAAGCAAACAGAGCAGCCAAGCCTGGCATTAAACAAATACTCTGTAAAATACAAAAGCTGCATTAAAATCATGCAAGAAGGCCCCCCTGGAGCAAAGGACCACAGAACTGAAGCAAAAGCAAAGACATACATGGCAGCACCTTGCTCCTACCTTCTAGGGTGTGTAAGAGATGTAGAGTTCACATCAAATGCTAGAAAGCTTACATTCCTAAATTCTAGTGCTCCCAGAACCAGCACGTAGTTGCCCATATATCAATATTTGCCTCCACATTACTGCTGTATGAAACTATTTTTGTTTGGACTTGTGTTTAAAATGAAGACTTGTATATCATTTTCAGGAGAGGTTTATGAAGACCCTGAAATGCATGATGACCTTGAGCAATCCCTGAATCATTTGGCCATTAACTCTTTTTCTTCTGGGTGAATATACCAAGATATTAACCCACTATTACTTCCAGCAATACCAATAAAATGCAGCCCCTCCCCTCCGAGAGTGCTGAACTGCAATGCCTATCAGTCCAAGCCAGTATAGCAAATGGCAAGAAATTATGGGGGGAGGGGTGTAGTAATAATAATAATAATAACAACAGTAACACCACCAACAACAACAACTTTATTCTTATACCCCACCACCATGTCCCCAAAGGGACTCGGGGAGGCTTATATGGGGACAAGCCCAACAATATAGTCCAACACCAATACATGAATGCCTAAGAACTTGGGGGGGGGGAGGTTCTGATTTCCCACCAGTTGGAACAGTACTGTGTAACAGGGCATGGGAGCAGGGGCGGTTCAACCATTAGGTGACGTAGGCGGTTTCCGAAGGCACCATCCTCTAGGGGGGCGCCTTTGAGGCACCTCCATCCAGGCGTGGCCTTCCTGCCTCCGCGGCTGCGGCCTGGCCTGGCCTCCACAGCAGCTGGGCAACCATGGCAGTTAAAAGTGGTGCCGAGGTGCCTTCACTTTAAAGCAGAGGCGCAGAGTCACTTCCTTCAAGTGTTTCCCAAGCTTAAGTGGTGACCCAGGTGTTTTGAACTCCAGTTCCCACCAACCCCGAGCATCAGCCAAAGCAGTGAGGCTGTTGGGAGTTGAAGTCTCCTCCCTGGGGGCGTCGCCTGAGGAGGAGGCCACTCAAATTCGGACATGGCAGCCACAGCTTGCTCCCAGCACTGGCGAGGAATAGAGGGCAGCAGTGTGGAAAGCGGGGGCCAGTGCGACGGGGGCGCCTATGAAGCGGCCAAGGCGGGCAGCCCCTTTGACCTGTGGCGCTCCCTGCAGCAGCCCCAAGTCTTCACCTGACTACCCAGCGCCGTAAGCCGGGACTCAAGGGGGGGGGGTTCGGGAGGGGGTTGAAGGAACTCTCCAAGCGCTCCCGGGAAGGGCTGAGGTGCGGCCTCCTGATTGGTTGCTTCAGATACCTGGGCTTGAGGGAGGGAGTCACCGGCCTGAAGACTTTCTCCTACAATTCCTAACAGCGAGGGGCAACCATGAAAACTATTTGCTCAACTATCTATGGCAGGCATGGGGAAAACTTTGGCCCTCCGGGTGTTTGGACTGCAACTTCCACAGCCGGTAGGCTGTTAGGATTTGTGAGAGTTGGAGTCCAAAACACCCGGAGGGCCAAAGTTTGCCTCATGCCTGATCTAAGGCAAATAATTGGCATAATAAAGCATACTGGGTTCAAGTTAACTAGCAAAGAAAGTGGGATGATGGTCATATGGGGAGTCAAGGCTCTTCTGGACTCTTGGAACGGTTCTTAAACACTCTTCGTGTATTCCAAGTAGACTGAAACATACTTGCGGATTATCTGCACTGATATTCTAGGTTATATGGCTGTGTGGAAGGACCCTCAAGGCAGAATAACCCACAGTATCTGCTTTGAATTGGGTTATCTGAGTCCACACTGCCATATATTCCAGTTCAAAGCAGATGATGTGGATTCTGGGTTATATGGCTGTGTGGTAGGACCCTCAGGGCTCTTCCACGCAGCCATATAACCCAGAATATCAAAGCAGAATAACCCACAATATCTGCTTTGAACTGGGTTATCTGAGTCCACACTGCCCTATAGCCCAGTCCAATGTTTGGTGCTAAATTCGCTAATATAGTAATTCCTGCATAACATTACCATGTATTAAAGTGCTTTTTCTGATGATTTGTTGTAAAACATGATGTTTGGTGCTTAATTTGTAAAATCATAATGTAATTTGATGTTTAATAGGCTTTTCCTTAATCCCATCTTATTATCCAACATTTTCGCTTATCCAACACTTTTATTTTTCAGTGATTGGTTTGGTGGGGTGGGGGTGTCAAAATTCTGTTCGCTTACACTTGAAAATTACCTAGGGCCGGCCCTACATGGGAGACAGCCTTTTCAAGTGTGGCACCTCAACTGTGAAATGCCATCTCGTTGGAGACCTACTTGACATCAAATCTGGCTTTATTTTACCACCAGGTTATGCCCCATAGCCCATAGGGCATAACTGATTTACTCTCATATGCGTTTGGTTTTAAACTGTTTTAACACTTTAACACTTTAAAATGTAATTTAACTTGTTAAATTATTAAATATGCCTTTAATCTCTTTATATTATTTTTATTGCTTGCCTTGTTTCTATTTAAATTGATTTTACTTGTACATCACCCTGAGATCTCATTATATTGGGTGGAATGGAAAAAAATACTGCAAAATTATACTAAACCTGAGTTTTGATCCAGAGTCCTTATGATCATAAGACAGCATGAGATGGAATGAGAATAAGATAAATGATAATAGCAGGACACTTGTCTGATTTAGGCTCACCAGGAATTTCTCAGATTCAGGACACAGCCTCAGATTCAATGAGGTAAGGGATGTGGACACCTACGCCCAGTGACAGAGTCATCATCTGGCCAATGCAACCAAGACTCCACTGATGAAATAGAGATTGTATTTTCCAACAGCATTCATTTTATCAAAGCTAAATTTCTTGGTGATCTGTAGATTTCAATGCCAGGGGGCATCTGCTCTCAAGACGGTTTGAATGGAGAATTTTGTAGTAGAAGAAAATGTGATGTTTCTTGCAGCACCTGATCCCCTTCAGGGTTTGTGCACCCAAAGTAAAACATGAGGCTGCAGTATTTTTATAGGGAGAGACTGGCCTTATTCTCTTGAATGTCTGCATCCATATTGACTTTGGACCTGAGATTCCTATCTGAGATTCCCTTTGTGGGTCTCAGCTAAGCATTTAGGCTTATGTGCTCCTGTATGCTCTCTCTCACAAGCTTGTGACTTATGTCTCAAATCAATCCTGAGGCAGATGTTCTGCTCACAGGCAATCTACCACAAAGTCTTGGAGCTTAGCTGAACCTCGGGATGGAAGCAACATCATTGCCACAAAGAGAAGGGGTGATAAAACATTTCAGATGTCATCAAAAAGGCGGTGTAGCCAAATACAATGTGTTCTGTTCACTGTAGATGTACCATCCCCCTACAAATCTGTTGCACAAGCTATTTCTCCCAACTCCCTGGGCATGTTACCATACTTGTCATATTAGATCCCTGAGGCTATAGCAAACTCTACACCTGTGAAACCAAGAAAACTACCATATAAGAGTGCCTTCAGTTTGGATGTGCTGATGTATTCCTCCACATTTTAATATTTGGCGGTGTTGTGATAGGAGTAATGGGAATAAGGAACATTTCGTGCTCGTGTCTTTTACTTTTTCTTTCAAACCTGCTCAGAGAGTTCCACTATAAGAAAGTCCTGAGCCTTGCTGTCACTCAACATGGTCTCACTGAATTTTAGAAGATTCCTCTGCTGCTGAACGTAGCAGCAAAAGTGTGGTGGTGACTAAGACTTTTTCAAGTAATGTCTGAGCAACATCAATTCCTTATAACAAGAGTGCAAAGAGAGACCTGTCTTCCCATGTTTGGAGAACAAGGGCACAGAGAAGAAAAAATATCACAAACATCCCACTGGACAAATAATAGAATGAGACAGGGAGGGGGAAAGGAATTGATGGGCTTGATAAAATAAACTGTGACCAAAATTGGAGGGAAAAGTCTAATTCATTCTGTCTTCAAGAATTGTAAGACTTTCTAAGGTGTAGGGGCTTTATTTCCCATCTCTCTCTTTTGCCTTGTTGTCTTGGCCAGCTCTTTTGTTTATACGGCCCCCGTTCGACCTTTTAAATTGCTGTTAATGTTTTAGCGTAACGAATTAGTCTCTCATCACGAATCAGGACTCGAAATAAAAAAAAAACCCTTCGAGGCCAACATCCTGAAATTGGGGTCATTCTCATTTGCAAGGCAGAGAATCTGAGAACCTTAATGCAAGGAAATTTATTCAAAGGCAGAGCCCCGACGTGATTAGGCCCTTTGTAATTATAGCTCGGAGAGATTCCACTCCAGCCTCCTGCCTCCCTCATGGATTAGCAAGTGAGTCGGAAAAATACACAGGATTTAATTAGAGGCAAATTAAAATTGGTAATGAAATAGGGGCAGTAGCAAATGGCAAGGAGGTAGCAGGGGGAAAGGGAGCTAGTATCTCTCGGGGCAACACTGCCTGTGTACGTGCGTTTTCTTTATTTTACATTTAGAAATGTAAAGATGGGCAACACAGAATAAAGAAGAAGGGTGGGCTGTGACTTGCAGAAGAAGAAAAAATCTGAAGACCACCAAGCAAAGCGATGGTATTGGAAACACTTTGCCCCTTTAGCTTGCTTTTCTTCTCCCTTCCCTTTTCTCTACATTTAGCTAATAATGAGTAATTACGTAGGTTGGCTTGTGGAAGCTCCAGCAACCATCCTCAGTTAACATCTGTAGGCGCATGCTGACAAAATGGTTCTTCTGTAGAGGCTTTGTTTAGAAGTGTTCCAAAGCCTGAAATGAAGGGATCCCTCTTTTGAGGGACTCCTGTGGGCATTCAGTGTGACTGGAGAATTGAAGCATTCGCCATACACTATTGGAATGTCTCGCAATGCCTCCCTTCCTCCTGTACCTCTGATCAAGTCTATTTCCACTGCTGCTGGTGATTGTTGATGCCATTGATTATCAGTGGAAGAGGATGTTATTCCTCTCCCTTTATTGGTCCACCGAAACCTTTTCCTGATATTAGCTA
This sequence comes from Anolis carolinensis, assembly GCF_035594765.1. Lineage (NCBI taxonomy): Eukaryota > Metazoa > Chordata > Lepidosauria > Squamata > Anolidae > Anolis > Anolis carolinensis. Next base: position 195,475,348 of record NC_085844.1, read on the forward strand.
ATACGAGTTCCTAATCCATAGAGTCATGGAATCATTGGCAGGGACCCCATGGGCCATTGTGTTCAATGTGTTCAATTGTGTTCAACTCTCTGCTTACTCTCCAAGTAATACATCCTCAGCAAGTAGTTGTCCAGACTCTTTTTTGAAAATATCCAGAAAAGGAGACCCTTACCTGTCTAGGCAATTGGTTCAGTTGCTGAACCACTCTTACTGTTAAGAAGTTCCTTATAGGTTCAGTAGAAATCTACTTTCCTACAATGCCTATAATATGTTTCCCATTATCCTAATCAGACATGATAGCTGAGACTGATTAAGGTTAGCCAATATAGAGCAGAGGTAATAACATACATGCACCTGATCAGGAGGTAGTGCTGATAGCTAATGTATGTAACTGAATAATATTGTATAACATATAGAACATTGTACACAGCTATTATAATCAACATTGTTATCTTAAGCATATGGTTGGCTAAAAACATCATTTTCTCATCAGTTGTCTTGCTGAGAAACAGATTTTAAGTCTATTTTAAGGTTAGCGGGTTGCTGCCAACATTCCATAGAGAGGGTGCAAGGTCAGTAGTTTCTAATAATGGAGTCATTTGTGAAAACTGTAGTAAACAGACCTTTTGAGTGGGACCATCACCCATTATGAAGGCACTTTTTTACCTTCCTCTGTCTTTCTTCCAGAATGCCGTGCGCCACAACCTGAGCCTACACAAGTGCTTTGTGCGAGTGGAGAATGTCAAGGGAGCTGTCTGGACGGTGGATGAACATGAGTACCAAAAGAGAAGGCCACCAAAGATGACAGGGTATGTTTGATAGTTCACTAGCCTCTTTGGGAAGATGAATGCCTCTCCTTGGGTCTAAGAAGGCCTGGGGGCATAACATGACAAAATTCCTTTACACTTCTAGAGGGAATTTGAGAAACATTTTTTGCCCAAGAAATTGCATGTAGTCCCTAGACCACACTTTAGCTGCTCCTGCTTTACTTAATAGTGTCCCTTGCCTCTGCTTGTTTTCTTGAATTTTCTAATATTCCATAGTGTTCACAATCACTTTTGCATGTTCTCTACCACACAAAGCTACATTTAGGAGACTGTGATGGAAGTATGGATTCAAACCCATCTACCTCTAATTGTACAACAGCTCTCCACACACACCCCTTGTCTAGGATGAGAAGACATATCCATCAACTTCCTCAATTCATGCCACATACCTCCAAAATTAAGAAAAGCAGAAGAAAAGTTGTTTTGAAATATGAGAGAGTTACAACTTGACAAGCAGTAACCAGTTTCGTCTTAGTTCTAAACATTATTACAGCCCTATTATTAACCCATGTAATTTATATGGTTGTTTACCATCTTATACCAGCAGTGGAGCCTTTTTTATTTACTGGCAAAGGGAGAATCATGAACATGGGGGAGACTTCTACAGCTCCTCATCCTTTTCCTTCTCCAGAGCCTTTATTACCTCACTTTGTGCTTGTAGAGCAACACTAAACAGCTGTTTCTTTTATTTGCAGGAGTCCAACTTTAGTCAAAAATATGATTTCTGGCCTTAGTTATGGAGCACTTAATGCCAGCTACCAGGTATGACTTTGGTAATGAACAAGTTTTTATGCACCCCACTGCAATTTCAGAGAGCCATCTTCATTTGGAAAAGGTTGCACTTAACGTTCAAAACGTTGAGGGAAATTTCATTCCATTGACCCCTTATAGCTCTGGGGAGAACTCTGAAATAGAAATCCAGTATTTCCTTGTTTTTGAGTTTTACTTTCAGTCTAGGGTAAATACTCAGAATTAGTCTATTATGGTTGCAGCCACTGTGATTAGTTTAAAACTTCAGTGGTACTGCTTTTCCATAAGATGTACTGGAGATCCTGATCAAGCCCAATTTCTGTAATGATTCAGGTGGCCGGACTCCAAATGGTCCAAATCACACTTTCCTGCCTGTTGCAGTATAAGCAATGTAAGAATTAATTAATTTGACTGGTTGAGAAGAAATTAAAGACAGCGAATTGTAGAATATTTGGATTGGCTGTCTCACAGCTGAGTGTTTTTACAGTCTTTCTGCCATTATTATTCTTTCTATCTCCTCTCTCTTTCTGGATTTTAACAAGTGGATGGGAAAGATGAGGAGAGGGTTCAGATGTGGAAAAATGATTCAGGAGTCATGGACGAGATTAGTACGGGGGGAGCTAGTGACCTAGAAGTATTTAATGAGTCCCACTAGATTAGGCTGCAGATGACACTTAACCAATGATGTGGGTGGGTGACAAGATTTATCAGCACTCATGGAAAAATTCACCTTTCTGACATCTACCTGAAACAGATTGGTTTTTCATTTCCAGTATTCTTGTGAAATAAAATCAAGACTAAGAAAGCGTGTTGATATGATTCTTAAAAAGTATTTTTCTTAAACGCATTGAGCTAGAAACACCAATCTATATATATAAAAGGGTAATGAAATTTCGGCCTAGGACAAAACAAAAAAACTACACATCCCAGAAACACTAAACTTGACAGCACAACCCGTCATCCATGCCTCTACGTTCATACAACAAAAATAAAATAAAAATAAAGTCCTAATTAGAGGGAGAGGAATAATTGTTTTTATCCAATTGCTGCCAGTTAGAAGGCTAAGCTCTGTCAGGGGAAAACCTTTACCCTTTACCTTAACTACCACCAATACCTCAATACTTTATTTCCCATGCCACCATACTTCGCCACAGCAACGCGTGGCCGGGCACAGCTAGTGTGTGTGTGTGTGTGTGTGTGTGTGTGTGTGTGTGTGTGTGTGTGTGTATATATATATATATATATATATATATATATACACACACACACACACACATACATACATATATACACCATATACACACACATCATATCTATATATATAAAAGGGTAATGAAATTTTGGCCTAGGACAAAACAACAAAACTACACATCCCAGAAACACTAAACTTGGCAGCACAACCCCTCATCCATGCCTCTACGTTCATACAACAAAAATAAAATTAAAATAAAGTCCTAATTAGAGGGAGAAGTTAGAAGGCTAAGCTCCGCCCACTTGGTCTCCTAGCAATCCACTCAGCCCAGGGGACAGGCAGAGTTAGGCCTCACGTAGGCCTCTTCCACAGATTATCTTATTTTAACTGGATTATATGGCAGTGTAGACTCAAGGCCCTTCCACACAGCTATATAACCCATTTTTAATGGACTTAATGTCAGGGGAAAACCTTTACACTTTACCTTAACTACCACCAATTCCTCAATATTTTATTTCCCATACCACCAGACTTCGCCACAGCAACGCGTGGCCAGGCACAGCTAGTATTCTTAATAAAGTGAAAAAATACTTTTTTTCTGCTTACATTGTCAAGTTTTTTCTTGAAAATAACATCGTTAGAGGTACCTGACTATGGAAAGTACCTGAGAAAACAAACTTGTGTTTTTCAATGTTTGTGTTATCTTTTGTCTTGATTTTCTTCATTGAACATCTATAGATTTTATCTGTCACACTCTAATTGTAGGCTGCCCTGGCTGAGAGTAACTTCCCTCTTCTGAACAGTCCCACTATGATCAACACAAGCTCTACTAGTGGCATGCTACATGTTGGCCATGATGATGTGAGCAGCACTGTGGAACAAGTCAACAGCAATGGCAGCAATAGCCCCCATCTTTCTCCACAGCAGTACGGGTGAGCCCAGAATCACTTTTTTCCTGACTTCCTTCCAGTTGAAAATAAATCATGGTTCTGGTAGCTGTGGCATCTGAGAAGAGTGATCAGCTGTCTAAATACCAGAGACCTGCTGCAGTTCATAGTAGATCATATTATACCACATGGGATTTTCGATAGAGTTGAAGCATCAATCTGCAAGTTGAGGTTAGCCTGCTCTTATTGCTAGTCAGTTAACATGACACTGATATATTAAGTGAAGTCCTATTGATACTGAAGCATGTACCAAATTAGGGATTCGTGGTAATCATTTTTCATTTTTTCCACCAGTGAAAATGTGCACGTGGGCTTTTTCCTTTTTTTAATGATATAGTCGCCCTAATATACACTACAGCAGTAGTTTGACTAGACACTGCTCTACTCAGACTTAGTAAGAAACTTTGTTGTGATAAATATCTTGAAGGATTCCAAATTTGGTTATTACAGGCCACCAAATAACAGTTGGAGGAGAAATGATAGGATTAGGTATACATAGAAGAGCTTCTAATTAACAGTGGTCAGAATATTGTTTTATTGTATGAAATAACTCACTTTACATCATACAAATTTGGAAATTGGAAACAAAATTGCTGTGAGAAAATAGCCTAAGAATTAAAATTCCTAAACTGTTTATTTAGCTTATTCAAATGCTACCAAGCATCTCTGTTGATGGGGACTGCAAGTTTAGATTTGAATACTAAAGATCTATTCAACAAAGTCAGGAGATTCCTGATTCATTAGTTAAATATTCCATTTCTGCTGTTGACCAGAAAGCTTATTACATCTCTTAAGTGTTCTTATTGTCCTTGACAAAACACTGTACTGACTCAACTTACTTTCTCCAACTTTAGCCACCAAGTCCATGTGAAGGAAGAACCAGCTGAGACAGAAGATGACAGCAGACCTGTTTCTCTTATGGGAACAACCAATCAGAATGTGACAATTCCTGATGATAGAGACCTGGAGGAGGAGTTACCAGTGGAAGAGTTGTCTTAAGGGCCCTCCCTGCTCACCTTGGGCCCAGTACTTCCCCAGAGACAAAGCAGTGGCTCCCACCTCCTCAAGGTGACCTTCAGCGTTATCTTGTTTAAGGCACTTCTGCAAAGCAAAAGGGTTTCCTTGGGTCTACCCATTGCTGAAGGCACACCCTTTTTCCTTCCTTACATCCCACTGACTCTTAACAGACGTTTATGGAGGGATGTGCAAAAACAAAACAAAAAAAAACAGAGTTGAGTTTTTTCTTTTTCTTAATTTTTTTAATTTTGTAATTGGTAAACGAGGATGGTAGGTTGTTTCTGTCCGAAGACTTCTTTGTTGCCTCCCCACTTTTCCATCACCCCAGCTTCATGGGGATAAAAAGAAGGTGTCTTGTATTGTCTGCTCTGTGTTCTGTCATTTTCAGCTTAAATGCCATGTTGTTTCCACAAGTCACAAGTTTGGAAGCATCCAGTCCAACAGGGAGCAGCATTCAAGTGAATGTCCTCTACTTTCCTATGGAAAGCATTTCCAATAACCTGCCAGTTAATCCCACTGAGAACTTTGCACTAGGAAGAATCTTTTCAGGCACACACACAATCTCAACGTATCGGAACAGCAATTGGAAACAAGACCCTTACTGAAGCCATGATGTCCCAATTGTTTCATTTCTTCATCGAGAAAAGAAAAACCGAGCTAGATGTAATGAATACACTGTAGTTCAGCAAGCAGCCAAAGGGTTTCTCACTGCCACATATAAGCCACTCGGTTAGTCTTTCTTCAACCTGTGTTTCTGCCCCTGCAAGTTTAAGAAGCACTCCTTTTTAACCAATCGTGCTTGAGAGTCAATTTTCAGTCCACAAACTACCACAAAGTCCAGGGATGAAGGTCCGTTCCATGCTATCACATACTGTGAAACTTCTTCCAGAAGCCAACACCTGAGCAATTGGAAGGCAAGCTGATGCTGTCCAGCATAAGACTGAATTCAAGGAAAAGACTGCGACTTCTGCAGAAAAGAAACCTTTGCTTGTTCCTCCTTGTTTATGATATTCTGATCCTTCCATTTTATCAAAATTGAGCATGAGGCCAGAAAGCAATGGTTTTTATGAGGTTGGAGATATGAATGAGAATGGCCAGTAGATGTGCATGGAGCTGCCTTGACAAAGATGGCAAAATCAGAAGCACTTGGAGTGGGGTGAGGAAAAGGGGACATGCCAGTGTTATCTGGTGGTAGAAAACAAACCAAGACCTGGTTTAACATGCAAAAATTCCAAAGCAATATAGATAAATATGAGATCGACAATACTTTTTCTTTGATCATCAATCACAGCAGAGCTGTGGTGAAGTTTTAACTCCTTCTAGTCATTAGATTATCCAGTGAACTATATCAAACACAACTGGTATGCTAGTCTGTAGTTACTAGATGCCAAACAACTTGGAGGAAGCAAGAACTTTCCAAATTCTTATAGCATGAATGATGTACCACTTTCAGGTGAACAAACAGTGTTAACCAAAAACCATCCCAACATCCTTTGATTTTTGTCAGCTCACTGTCTTACTGCCTCACACCAGAATTCAGAGAAAACTTTTATCTGATCGGCTTTTTTTACCACAAAAAACAGGTTCCAAGGGGTCTTTGCCTCTCCTTTCTTGAGAGGACAACTCCAAAACTTCATCTTTGGGACAGACTCTTATCAGTTGCTGGTAAGAGAAATTTTGGGGGTGACTTTGAGACCAGTGGGTCAAATATGATGGATTCCATGCTTCTGACGAGTCTCTAACACAGACCCATGTGTACTTTCTATCATTACATATTTGTATTGTATTCAGGACCTAAGTGGAATACAGAAGTTGCTTCAAAAATGTAAACAGCAGGTTATTATTAATTTTTTGGGAAGACGATATCATCCTTAACAACTGGGGTGATTCAGAAAACAGTAATGGATCTTCTCTTCTCCAGCATGCTTTATATTAGGAGCATAAACTGCCACACCTATGCCTGAATAATAAAGTGCAAACACACACAAGTTTACCAATTCACATCTCTATATTAAGGCCCCAAGGGACATTGTGTTTTGTATTTCACATGATTAACATGTCTTAGGATTCCTTTTCACCATTCTGTGATTAGGTAATGCTTTACCATTGCACCAAGCACCATGTAATTCACAGAACAGGATGAGGTAAAGGCCTTTGGATAGGAGGGCATTAATCTACTCAGAATATTGTTTTTTCCCCAATGCACATAATATTGATCCATTTATCTTCAATACAGTGCATTCTAATTGTATTAAGTCCCATTTGCACCAGCTGGAAAACCATGATAACACCACACACACATACACACATTTCAAACTTAGAGGGTTACGGTAAATCCAGCCAGCACTACTTTTTCCTTTTTACCACTTAAAAATACAAAATGGCACATTATTTTTTGTAATCTTACATTTATGTAGATAAATGGCAACTGGGATCCAATCTCATAGCCAAATTCAAATTCATTCTCTTTCTCTCATTTTCATTTAAGTCAGTCTCCCAGGGGAAACAGTGGTTTGGGGTGAAATTCCTGATTGATTTCTGCAACAACCCTAAAGCCATCTAACTGAATGTTTTGAGCCTGTATTTTTCCAATGAAGGCATCTCAAAGGTTTCTGATGGGTGATGCTAGAAAATTCCATTTTGTTTCTCAAATTCTGTTATGCTGTGCACTATGATCTCTAGCCATCTTTCTGACCCATCTCCCCTGTATTCCTTTGTTTTTTCCAAATTACCTTGATGATGGTGGAGGAACTGTATTCCTCAATACATACTGCTGTTTTACCTTGTTTGGTAGACCTCGAGAAGCTGTTTTATTTGTCAATGTAACTTACACAATATATTTCCCTTCTGATGCTTTCCTCCTGAACAGTGGGCATAAGTGAACCACATTTGTTCCAAGTCTAGACAAAAAGAGTGGGAATGAAAAATACTTTTTCCTCCCTTTCTGCATCATGGCTGCATGAATAAACGAATGCCAGAACTCTCACACTGAAAGGACTCATACTTGTACTACTTGGATCCTGGAGTTCACACTAGAGGGCTCCACTAAACATGCATTTCCCCAGCTCAGCTTCCTACTTCCTCCAACAAGCTGAATAAAGCTGCAAAGTTGATTCTTTAGATGATTTGAGAGAGTAGCTCGATTTGAAGAGAAGTGGACTCCAGACTTATGAGGGAAACAGGGACAGTCTCAAAACTGCAGAAATTTGAGGGTGCTTGTGTTTAAGAGATGACAGTCAGACTACAGGAGTCTTAAGAAACTCCCCATAGAAAACTATCCATTGACAACAAGGTTGTCCTTCAAGATAGAACTGCAAGAGCTGATAATACCTCAATCCCCTCTTACTCTAGCCATCCCTCAGGTCCCTCCTCAAATCCAAAAACAGCTCGGGAAACTTCGCATCCTCTCTTAGAGCAAAGACACACCACACCTCAACTTTTCCTCTTAGGGTCACATTTAAATGCCTCCCTAGTATATAATGCTTTATAATTGGCTTAACCATTTACCAAAGACCCTTTTTTAGACAAGAAGCATAAACCAAAACACTCTTTATTTTTATTTTTATTTGGTGCTTTTATTCTGATTTGTTCAATTCCTGCACTAGCCAAAAAGAGAAATTCACAAAGATTCTGCATGCCTCTTAGCCCCTTTGTCACTTTCTTTTGATTTTAAGTTATTATTTAAACCAAAGTTTACAGGTGCTGTTTTGTACACATCTATTGAAGGTAGACCAGAATCATGGATTTGCTGCTTTGCGTTTGTCGTTTGCAAAAGCGAGGGTGGGCTATGGAACCCAGAGGAGAGTTGCATTCTATGGGTCTCTTCTGAAACTGCTTACATCTTCTCTTTTTCAAATCATAACTGCTTGCATTTTGTTGAACTTCTCAGCTATTATTTGTACACAATGTGATTTTTTCTTTTTGATTTCTCAGCATGTTTATCCTTTTTCATTTGTTTTCCAAAGGGCTTTGTTCCCCTATTTGTCTTTATCCTACAAAATTATTGGAAATGTCCTCCGTTTTTTGTTGCATTTTTAGGTAACACGGCTTTCTGAAAAGCTTATCAGCAGATTTACCGTAGCCTTTTCAAATACGGAGAATGGACGTCCGCATTGTGTGGACATGGGGTGAGTGTAAAATTCTGGAGTAGGCCATTTTTTAGTGCAGTTGGGGAGCTCATGTTGTTACTACTCCCTCACATAGAAAATCTTCACATACTAAACAATGCATCGTAAAGGAAGCCAATGTATAGTCTTTTCCCCAGATGGACCAGTTTCTGAAAATATACCTCCTAGAATTCAGCTACCTTATTCTGTGAAACATATAGAAGTTCAGCTCTGTGTGGTAAGATGCTTCTTAAAACTGTCTCGCAAGCTATGCATCACTGTATTGTGTCAAATTGCTTTGCAAGCAAACTTCCAGAACTGCATAGTTGTAACCTTGGCCTTTTTTCTAGCAAGTTCTGTTAGGGCAGCTGCTTTATTATCAGTCTATATTGATAATAAATGCTACCATCCTGATTCACTGACCTCAGTTTCCCCTTCCCCTAGTACAATACGAATTTTGTGTTTGGCATCTACAGCTGGTCCTGAGATGCCCCAGTTGTATGTTTTGCCAGTATTAAAAGTGCTGTCTCCTAGTAGTGTACAATCCAGATCTGAACTGCTTCTGGGAAGATATAACTATCCCTGTTTAACCTAAAACCAATGCCTCGCTTTTTGACCCATTTAAATGAAGTCCAAAAAAGAGATCATAGTACCCTGAGCAAATATATTTAACAACATATTATAAACCAATTTAGAGAAATACATACTGAAGAATTGTATCCGTAGAATTGGGCATATGATAACAAACTCATATGTTGGTACCATCAAGTGACAAAACATTTCTTGTACCATCTCAATTAAGGCTACAGTGGTAGAAAAGTCATGTTGTTAGACCAAATGTGTCTCTCTGTTATGCTTCTTGGTGGTAATTCATTTTTCCCTGGTCCTAAAACTCCCCGTCCACAAATTGGACTGCCTGGCAGTCATGCTGGCATGACCATGACTTTACCCAGCAAAAGAAAAACCCAGCAAATATTTGAATATATAAACTGGCACTGTATTCTTAATTAAGAGCAGTCAATGTAGCATCAGTAGCTTGCCTTGTCATTGTGCTGAAAACCATCTGCCCTTTTTTAGTTCTTTGATTTCTTCCTCATACCATTTGATCCAATGGTTCTCATTCTTTGGTCTTCCAGATGTTTGGGATTTCAGCTCCCAAAAGACTTGGCCACTATTGAAAGTCATCAAGGATTCTGGGTGTTGGAAATTCAAACCACCTTGCAAAACCAAGGTTGAAAACCACTGATCTAATCCTTTGGTTAAACTCACATGGCACAAGTGAAAATAGGCCTCAGTCTTTGGCATATGATGTATCCTGTATTATTCACTTTTCTCCCAAAATGGATAATTTCTGGACTGTATTCCACTTCTGTCAATGCCTCTAATTAAAATTCCTCTCTGTCTTCATGTGACAGTATTAAGTTGTGTGCAACCTTACAGGATAGGTTTAGCTCTAGTTCTTGCTGAAATGATATGTCTACATCTGAGGCATGGGCATTTTTGTGATTGAATTCCACCTTACACACATTAAACAAGCAATTTTCTCCTCATAAAAATCATAGTTGGGAGGAGAGCTGTCCTTAAAATCTTGTTCATTCATTCGTTTTAATATGATTGAACGTTCCAGCACATGCACTGTAAAATCAAAAGTGCTGTGCCTCAGATGTTGGTTTTATAACCATTCTGGGAAGTTACTAATTACTGAAGAGAAATTGTGCACAATCATCAGTGTTAGATATTATTACAATATTCCGTTTCTCAGGCAAGTGATCCCTGCCTCATCAATGGTCAGAAGGGCTCTTCTCACCACCACTTGTAGCCCACTAAGTCTGAAACATTGGATGTGCTGTCTTCCAAGTACATACCTTGCATATTGAAGATTTGGTTATAGACTTGACCCATGCAGGGTTTATATGGATATTTGTCATTGTGCTGTTGATGTTGCTTTGAATCTTTTTTGGATGTTGAATCTGCATCTAGCCCTGCAGGGATCTGGCATATATTTGAGGGTCAGATAGTAATATACGAGGCTTTGGAAGGTTAGTGGCTGTCCTTCAAACTGGCATGCCCTGCAGGCATTTCCATTTCCATAACTTCAAGCGAAACTATTATCTCTACCATGTTTGTGTGTGAGAGAGTGTCCCTATGTCCAGCTTTCTCTACAATGACTTAGAATTAATAAACTTCCTAGATTTAATTGGGTCACTTCTGAAGCTATTCAGTGTTAATTAAATCTGCACTGTCCCAGTGAAAGAAATGACACCATATTTCAGAATTGTACTGTTGATTTAAAATTCAGGTAATCTTTTACATACATGCAAAGAATCCCCATTGCAATAAGAGGATTTCTTTGTGTACCATGGTTTGTTCTTGTATAAAGTTAGAAAGATAATCACCTGGAAAATAGCAAATGCTATACAGAAAAAAGCAGATCCTTAGTTTTTTCCTGCCAGCATTAGGTTCCCACTGACTTCACTTGGCAATTGATTCAGATCTGCCTATTTGTGTTCCTTCTAGCCACAGCCTCAATAATTTTATATTGTGTTTGATTAGCAATCAGCAGATTATTATTTTCTGAGGCTTTAAGCTTGCTTGGCCAACACTGACATAGTACTCTTAAAGGGACACTGAAGAGTGAATATAATTTAGTATCACTGAATCAATATGCTGTTTGCTAAAGCTATTTGGTTTGGGGTGGGGTTTGCCCTCTTAACAGCTTGAACTGTAAAATTTGCTCTGATCTTATTGATTGAACTGCTAAGACTTCAATTAGCAACATTTTCTTTAGTTGATACCCTTTGTTTAAATCTGGCTCAAGTTTCCTGATCTGTCCAATCTTATTATTGTTTTTCCTGAATTACTGGAGAGGATTCTCATGTGGTTATATTCATCTTACTATGAGAACTCCTTTTCAAAAAGGCATTCTCTGTGTAGAGCAGACTCTAAGTATTGATGGACACCAACCGACTTAGTTAAGACTGTTAGGATGTGAGCAACTATCAGGCAAATTGTGGTTGGTTTAACCTGCTACTGTTCTGTGTATCCGTTTCTTGTTCTGTTACATTTGTAAATGTCTACAGAATATTAATGGTGGTGTGGGAGATGTTCAAACAGTGCCAATAGATATTTTATCTGTATTACTAGTGTGTTCAGAATAAGCTTGGGCCATCCATAGTGTTTCTCTAACCTCCTTTCTAGAAAAATTGATAACTGCCTATCAAATGGGTACCAAAGTTTTGATTTCATCTACAGATTTTGTTCTCTGTTTTGGGACTGTCCAGGTCTTTCTATCACATACCAGAAAGGGTTCCCTAGACCACTGTTGATATTGATGCATATAAAGATCTGAAAGTTTTGGGGTTTTCAGTTTTCGATACAGCTGATAAACCCACAATCAAAACAACCGCACTGGTATTGTAACATATTCAGAAAAGAAACCTATATGACCTTTAAACTTAAAATGTATGGGGATCCTACTTCATCAAGGTGTCTACTTATTTTTATTCCATTTGTCATCTAGAAGGATAATAAAGAGCTTTTCTTTCTTTTTTATGATTCCAAGTCCTTGTGATTCTGGTAAGCTGCCCCTCAAAGTTCTCCACTGGCTGCTGAAGCAACAATACGGTTGCCATGAGTTTAGGTTAGGTGGCATCTGTTTCTTTGACTACGAGTATCTTGGCAGTACTAGCCTTCCTTAAGTTTCAGTTATATTAGGTACATCCATTTTTGCACAAATGACTTTTCATGAGACTTTTATTTCACGCAAACTACATATAGTACTTAACTTTTAAAATATTTTATTATGTTTGTTACCTCAAAATGGCTTTTAAAGGGGTAGTGTGGGAAAGACCAAACACAACTTGTGGCAGGATAGGGTATGTATATATTGGTCTATATGCTGGTTAAAAACCTACTAAAATTAGTTTATTGTTGTCTGTTTAACTATCCTGTGATGAAACTAATGCAGGGAATATTATAGAAAGGTTTTTTTCCTTGTTCTGGAATTTAGGAAGCCATTCTTGTATCTCTCTATATCTTGACTTGGATGCTGTTCCAATGCTTTATGTTGTCTTTGGTTTGTTTTCTTTCTGTAAATTAGTTGGTAGAAATGGTGAGGTTGGAAGGAGATAAGACGGTTGCCAAAAAGAAACTGAGACATCGGTGTAATAATTTCCCTTCTCATCCCACTTCTTGGGAATTAGAACAGTAGGAACAGAAGCAAAACACATTGTATGAAACCAAAGGTGTGTGTATGTTTCAGTTTTGTATGTTGTTTACTTAATTTTAATATAGGTATTTTTCAAGGAGAAAGGCAAAAATCCCAATTGGAAAATTATACAAATTCCTGTCTTGTCTTACCCATGCTTTGAATTTCCAGGTGTTCAGCTCCACGTAAACATAGAAATGCTCCAAGATTTGCAAGATGGGGTTATTCTTTTGGAGTTTTGTTTCTTTTTGTTTTTCAAATTTAGATGGTTCCAAAATGCTAAAGCATTTATCAATGTGGAGTTCTCATACTGCTCGTTGTAATGGAGCTGTGAAATACTGGAGATCAATTACTCTTCCTTTTCATTTTGATCACATATTATGTGGAGCAGTTTTCCTGGTGACCCTCCCATAGAGTTGAGGTCCTCCTTCTCTGAGCTTTTCACCACTTGGCATTCTTGTCTTCCAAATCTCTCACTGAATCTCAGGTGGCAGGAAAACACCCAAGAACCAATGACTAGTGACTTTCAAACCATATCAGCTTAGCTGTTCGACATGAGCCAGAGGGGTCACTGATCTCACTGGATGAAAATGGGAGGTTAACATGTCTGCTGGCATGACCTGATTTGTTCATTTATAATATTTTGTGTTGGCCTTCAAGGGCTTCTTCTGATTAAATTTTCTCTGTTGCAAATGGATCTCTTCTCCCTCATCATAGTACCCAACATATGGTGGGAGGGTGGGGGACTTTGGCATGTCAGCACTCTGCCCTGTTGTCTTTTCCTTCTCCTGGTACACAGGAAGGGTCAAGAAAGGGGCAAGACATGCAGTAACCTTTAATATTGTGGGTTTTTTCTTCCTCACATTTGTTGGTTTGATGTGATCATCCTTTTAGCAGGTGGCAAGTCAGTGTGAAATGAAAGGTTACTGGGGAGGGGGAAAGGGTGGCTGTAAACCTTTGATCCATCCTCCTCTTACTGCTTCACACTGCCATATTTCCACTCTGTATAAAGGAAATAGCATTGCTGTGTATTTGTACTCTGGACTTCTGTGTGTCTGCTCTGGCAGACGGTAAACCCTTGTACAGTAGATCTAGCTGCATGTAATCTGTATGGACAATGGCATTATAAAATGCAATAAAATTAAATTACCTATGAGGTGGCTGTGACTTCTTTTTAAACATCCAGTAAAGAAATGACATCCTCTTTTCTCTGTACAATTCTTCCCTCCTTCATTTGCTTTCGTATAGCATTTTGAATATATTCTCACCTTCACTTGCCACTTTTAACACTCTTGCATACATTAGCAGCAGGGAACTGCTTTCTCCATATGCATTCCTCCTTGTATCCCTGTGTTGAATTACTTTGTATAAGCAACTGACCGCATAGAGTTTGATCTTTTTTTCTGGAAGAGAACATAAAGACAGACGGTGGTGTGGGTGAAACCCCCTAAAAAGCTCCTATCTGCCCTGAAAACATATATGGACATCGATGCAATCATTTTTAGAAGTAAAACGAGCTGTGCTTTTCATTGCTCCCCTTTTAATCTGCCATCCCTCTAATTATGTTCAGTTCTTGCTGCTCTCTTCCTCAAAGCCACATTCACATCAGCAATTTAAAAGGGGTAGCTCTTATCTGGATGGAAAGTAGACATATTTGCCTAGCACTCGAATGTTTAGGGCCAGCCTGGTTTTCATGATGGAAACAAAAATTTCAAATTGCCTAGCAGTGTTTTTGGTCCTAAAATATCTGTACATGGTCCCTCTTATTTCACCTGCCCTTATGACTTCTCCACACTGATATGATGCCCATCTATGCATGTACACATTTGGATACTTCATTTTTGCCACAACATGTGGTCTATGCAGTAACAAATAGTATTGCTATGTATTTCTAACCAGTAATTTTTTATTTGTCCTGGTACATTCCTTGACTTCTTCGTACTTTTCTCAAAAATTAGAAGTCCGGGGGTAACAAAGGTTTAATTTTATTTCAAAGAATGACAACACTGGCGGCTTACAGTGCCTCTGGTAATATTATTTCACTTATAAATACGTAAGCAGAGCATAACAGAAACAAATCTGCAGACAGCATAATCACTGGTCCCACATCAAGTTCCCTAAGGCAACACTGCCCAAGCTGCTTCTAGTCCAGTTAAAAACTGTGTTGCCGTTTTCATGTTTTAAATTCAAAACTGCTACAAGCAGTTTCTCTGCTTTCCACTAAATGAAGTATATTGCTGTCCAAAATCAAGAAATGTCAAGATCTTGACAAAAAAACTTGATTAGCCTGACAGATAAGATATAGTACATGGCCCAAAATTGAGAACACAGGAGATAATCATAAATATTTGTTTCCTTGACAATAAACATATTTTCAGGCATCACAGTGTTTTTTTCTGATTATTCTTCACTGTAAGTTAGAACGTCTTGCCTGAATGGCCCTCTTCAGCTCCAACATTCAGCCAGTGTTCTTTAAAATAAATGTTGAAAGACGATATGTAAAGATACCAAGAATTTCATGCAGTTCAAGACATGAAAATTTGGCATCCATCTAAGATATCTTCATTAACATTTCGTTTTTGCTGCCAAAGTCTGACACATTTACACTTTCCCATTTAGATTAACTTCATCTATTTTGGCATTTTTGGTATCCCAAACATAAATATTTGAGCAGTTAAGACATTTATTCCCAGATATCCAAATATTCCTCCATCTCAAACCATGCTTCAGAACTAATCACAAAGCATACATGTCTATATGTACTATACATTTGTGGGAGTCATCCTAAAGAAAGATGATGTGCTGTGCATTCCTAGTTCTGGGCATCTCCAACTACAAAGGTCAGATACCATTTGGACAACAATATTGAACCAGGCAGACAAGCAGCCTAAGCTAACGTAAGGCAGCTTCTGGTATATCTGAATCTACATCCTGCCCCTTTCAGGACTGGTCAACTCTTACATAGCACTTTGCTCACCTAATAGATAATCCACTGTTTCCATTCCATTTGTGATGCTTCTAACAACACAACATTGTGGTAACAGATGATCTCATGTACATCCATTAAAAATGTGAGATGAAAAACAACATACTGTTGCAGCAGCTTCACTGGCTGCCAGTCTGTTTCCGGGAACAATTAAAAGTGCTGGTTATGACCTTTAAAGCCCTAGATGTTCAGGTCCAGGCTATTTGGCTGATTGTATCCCCTAATGTGAACCTGCCCAGACCCTGAGATCTTCAAGAGAGGCCCTTCTCTCAGTCCGACCTCCATCTCAAACTCAGTTGGTGGGAACGAGAGAGAGGCCCTTTTTGGTGGCTGCCCTTCAACTCTGGAACTCCCTGCGCCAGAATGGCTCCCTCCCTGCTGTCCTTCCAACAGCAGGGTAAAACCTTTTTTATTCAGGTAGGCTTTCAAATTCAGGGGTTGCTGTGGTTTTTAACTTTGAATTTGTTTTAAGTGTTTTTAACTGGGAATTTTTAATCCTGTTTTAATGTATGTATATTTGTATATTTTAAATGGTTATGCTGATGTTTAAGCTGCTTTGAGTCCCCTTCGGATATAAATAAATACAATTATCATCATCATCATCATCTATTATACGGCAATTGCCATTGTCTATGCTGGCACATCATATTGGTGACAGCTGCATTACCAAGGCAGTATATGCAAAACAAATGGGATGACATTTCAGTAACATTACCTTATTACCATAGCAAAAATAAAAAGAGGCCAGACCACCTTCAATGGTGAGAACTTCCACAGCACAGATACAGAAAGTCTTCAGGGATTCCTGGTGTGCTTGTGGTTGCAGACAAGTGTAGAAACGTTTACAAAGAGAACACAGTATTACACAAGTCTGATTGATTTGGCCACTACCTTATTACTGGTACTTAACCGCATCTCCATCATTTGCTTGATTACTTGAACCTGATTTGACTACCCAATCAGATCCTGTGCTCCATATTACCACCATTCCTGACATATGCTAACTGATTCCTTACACAAGCAAATTTTGCTATGTACGCAATTCCCCTGTATGTTTCTTTGTAATCACATTTTCATTTTCCCTATTCTCAAGTGTTCAGGAGCCTATCAGACTTTTTGAAAATAGGACATGGACAGGGCCGGCCCCACTATTGAGGCCCCTGACGCCGCCGCCTCGGGCGCAGGCCCGGGGGGGCGCCGTCAGGCTGGGCGGGAGGCGGGGCACCGCCCTGACGGTGCCCCGCCTCCCGCCCAGTGCGCCCTGGCCCGTCTGGCCTTTCCTAGCTGGCCAGACTGCAGCGGAGGTCCCTGCAGGCCGCAATCGCGGCCTGCAGGGACCTCCGCTGCAGTCTGGCCTGCTACAAAAGGCCAGACGGGCGAGCGGGAGTAGCGTGGGAGGCGGGGCCAGCTCTGACGCCGCTCCCCCCCCCGCCCAGCGCTCCCCCCCCCCCGCGATTGCGGCCTGGAGGAACCTCCGCTGAAGTCTGGCCTGCTACAAAAGGCCAGACGGGCGAGCGGGGGTAGCGTGGGAGGCGGGGCCAGCTCTGGCCCCGCCCCCCGCCCAGCGTGCCCTGGCCCCGCCTCCCACGTTGCGTGGGAGGCAGGGCCAAGGCACGCTGGGCGGGGGGGGGGGAGCGGCGTCAGAGCTGGCCCCGCCTCCCACGCTACCCCCGCTCGCCCGTCTGGCCTTTTGTAGCAGGCCAGACTTCAGCGGAGGTTTCTCCAGGCCGCGATTGCGGCCTGGAGGAACCTCCGCTGAAGTCTGGCCTGCTACAAAAGGCCAGACGGGCGAGCGGGGGTAGCGTGGGAGGCGGGGACAGCTCTGGCCCCGCCCCCCGCCCAGCGTGCCCTGGCCCCGCCTCCCACGTTGCGTGGGAGGCAGGGCCAAGGCACGCTGGGCGGGGGGGGGGGGAGCGGCGTCAGAGCTGGCCCCGCCTCCCACGCTACCCCCGCTCGCCCGTCTGGCCTTTTGTAGCAGGCCAGACGGGCGAGCGGGGGTAGCGTGGGAGGCGGGGCCAACTCTGGCCCCGCCCCCCCGCCCAGCGTGCCCTGGCCCCGCCTCCCACGCTGCGTGGGAGGCGGGGCCAGGGCACGCTGGGCGGGGGCGGGGCCAACTCTGGCCCCGCCCCCCTCACTATTCGCCCTGGCCCCGCCTCCCACGCAGCGTGGGAGGCGGGGCCAGGGCACGCTGGGCGGGGCCATGGCGCCGGTGGCGGGGGCGCTTTTCAGCACCCCCGCTTCACATCGAAAAATATCTCCGGCCGGCCCTGGACATGGATTAACCTTTTCTAATGCTTTTGCATCTATCTAGATCAGTGGTTCTCAACCTGTGGGTCCCTAGGTGTTTTGGCCTACAACTCCCAGAAATCCCAGCAAGTTTACCAGCTGTTAGGATTTCTGGGAGTTGAAGGCCAAAACATCTGAGGACCCACAGGTTGAGAACCACTGATCTAAAAGTTCTGTCTTCCTCCACCTAGATTTCTGTCTTTTAGCAATTTCTGCTCTTTGGGTATCATAGCGCATATAGGAGGAATGGGGATCAATTTTGTGGTCATAATAGATAGATTTTCAGTCATTCCCACCAGTAAGGTTTATCCAGTAAGGTCTTTCTGGAAATGTATGAGGGGGTGCAGACTGTACCTGTTTCCTCTCCTAGACACTCTCTTCCATTAAATGATGTGTTTCAGTTCCAGAAGTGTTCCAATTCTGGTCTACTTCTCCTAATTTTTGTTCACATCACTATTGGGGAAATAGGCTGCAGGATAACACAATCCTCTTTTATTGCTTAGAAGCCTTTGTCTCTTTCAAAAATCCTGTCATTTGCACCCATCTAGCTAAGTAGAATCTGATATAAAATACTTGTGTATATGTAGATTTGTCTGCTAGATTTTGCTCTTGGTTCAAACTAGCAAAGTGGAGTGTCTTTTCAAATATGCCCTCTCTGCTTGCCCATTACCTCCCAAAATGAGCCATTTCCCCCTTCTAGCCCCAAAATATCTCCGTCATTCACCACCAGAGGGAGGTATAGGATTTGAACATGGTGCCTGTCCTACGCAAGCATTTGAGCAGGAATAAGGAGGGTGATTTGTACGGTCTTGAGTAGATCCTGTCATTGAGCATCTAAACATTAGCAACATCATCTGATTTGGAGGGATGGGAAAGCAATTGTGGTGATAATATTTGATAAAAGTTGTGATAGATGTCCAGCATGTCTATTGTCTAACCCCAGCTCTGTTCTTTCCCATCTCATTCTATTGTATTTATTTTATTTTTATCCCATCTTTCTCCCAATAAAGTGACTCATAAATGGGATGGACTGTTTCCAGCTAACTAATGCTATTATGCCTAATGGGGCTGTGAATGCTGCTGGCCAGGCTCAGAGTGAAGACACAAGGGATTAATCTACGTAGGGATTAATTTATATTTTAATATGACTGCCTGTCCTTGGAAGGAGGACTCCATTCTTTTTCATGTGTGTTACTACATAAAGTATTAATCATGGCACTCTGAAGATTGAACCAATGGGTGCAGTTACTCTTTATTAACCAATATTAAATAACACTGGTGGTGTATAATTCAACATCAGTGCCCATCCTAAGTGTCACAAAATGAGTCAGCCATTTATGGAAATTAAAACCATGTATTTTTGATACAAATAACCATAACGGGTAGGACCATCTGTTTTCCCACCCCTTTCTCCTAAAAAGATAGTACATTTTGCCCCCTTTTCCCAGGGGTTGTATGGTGAGTATGTGTGGGATTGAATGAATGGCTTGTTTTATAACAAGCATTTAACATCTTGATATAAGATATCAAGATAAATAAGAATTTGCCCAGATTTTCAGCTCTGCCATATGTACCATGTAAAATATATGCACCAAGCATGAGAAAGTGAGACCTTCACATTGGTGAAGAAGCATAACTACCACTGCTCCCTAGCAACATTTGAAATAGTCTAAAGGGTTGGGGTGGTGATGGTGATGGTGATGATGATTTAAATACTTAGGAATTGGAAACATGTTATCAGAAGCCTCCCTTCTGGCTGTTCCAGCCTTGAAGCAATTGTGTCACTTTGCTCTTCTTCTGTAAAGCATCCACAAATACCCTGGAAATTTGGGATTCTATAATCAGTCTGTTTCGAGTCCATGCCACTTTTGTACAAAAGAACCTACAAATCAATCTTGTCTTGTTTCTGCATTAGTCAGTGAGAGGATGGGACTAACACTTCTCTTTCATGAGATACACTGCTTGTGGACATTTCCTTCTACCCAATAAAGAAACTCGCTCATCCTGATGAATCATTTTTAGACAAAATTCTGGTCCCTTTTCTTTTCATCCATATTGTCGCACCTCAGGTTAACTTCACCTTGCTAAATACACCAGGCTGCACACAGGATATAATCTTTTGGAGTTTATTAGAAGATAGAAAATAAGCAGTTCTTAAAAGCAACAGTAAAGTTGCAAAAGATTGATGCAAAACAAAGCTATATGGAATAATCCAAGAGAACATAAGGCATAAAACAAGGTTCCATGAATGCTTGACAAAGTCCCATAACTTGAATACACAAGGCTGCAAGGTAATACAGGAAAGCAAGAGCTAAGCTTCTATATTCCAAAACGAGACATTGCTTTGACAAAGATTCCTCTCTCAGCAGACTGTTTTAATAGCATAACATGAAGGCATTCCTTTGCCCTTTGACCTCTCTCTTATTTGCTATTCTAAGACTTCTGCGAACCTCCTTAAATTCCAAGCGACTGGCCCGGTCCAGAGATGCATTATCGTCAAGGCCAAATAGCTCGTTAGTGTTATCAGGCTGGGAGCTGCTCTCCCTTCCTGTTTCTTGCGCCTGGGAAACATCAGCATCAACAACACCATTTCCTCCCGTGGGAAAGCCTCCCTGTTCCCCATCTTTCACAGCAGGAACACCCTGCACCTGAATCCCATAATTCCCATCAGAGTCATCTTGAAACTCATCCTGAACCTGAATCCCCTCATCCTGAACCTATATCCCAAAATCCTCATCAGAGTCACTCTGAGGCTGAGTCACAACACATACTGATCTTTTTCTTTTCACTCTGGTGCCACCTCTGCAAAAATCACCTATTTTCTTTTTTAAAAAAGTCACACAAAATATAGATTTCAATGCATATCTCTAAGTAATTCTTCTCAACAGTTATATCTTTAAAATACCTGATACGTTTTTAAAAATTAATATCACTTTCCGCTTGAATGAAAACAAAGGGACATGTCCACTCCACACTAAAGCAGGAATGGCACAAAATCCTGGCCGTTGCAGCTTGAACAGGGAAAGTGGACAGAGTGGCAGAAAAGATGTTGGACCATCAAAGAAACCATGGCTCAAAAAGAGCCCTATATCCATTTGTACAGACTGAACAATATAGGATTTACAAGTTCTAAAAAAAAATCACACATAATAATAATAAAAAAGGATGTGTACTATATTGCTGCCAGTTCATTGGGGATCTCTTTTTCATCCAAGAGATTGAAACTGTCCATATAATACAAAGCGGGGTACAGCTCCTGGCAGCTGCGTATCAAACAAAGGTGGGGACAAAGGAGGAAGCCTTAAAGAAATCCTTCAATGTCTTGAGGGGCATTAATCCAGGTGATAGGCTCAATCCCCATCCAATAACCCACTGGCTGAACAGGTTCAGTCTCCTGTAACCTGTGGGGACTGCCCATCTGTTGCCTGACTGGCCGACTGGATGAACATGGGTTGGGTGATGTCCTGACCAGCAGGTATGGTCACTTGCTGGATCTGGTACAGTTGCTGTCCGTCTGTAAACTGGCTGAATTGCTGTTGTCCCTGTTGAACCTCCGTCTGTGTAATCTGTTGTGTGCTGGCGGCAAGTGTCTGGATCTGGCCCTGGACGACCTGGGTGCCGAAGACAGGCTGGGCCAGGCGGATGTACTGCAGCTGACTGGCATTGAGCTGGACCGGTATTTGTTCAATTTCGCCTGTGTTGGTAATGATCTGCTGCATGACCTGCATGGTCTGTCCGCTCCCGCTCTGTGCTGGCTGGGCCTGCCCTTGTGGCTGGGCCTGGACAATCTGGACCTGCTGCCTTTCACCCACCTGCATGGTCACAGGAGTGGTCTGCCCTTGCTGAGGCTGGGCTATGATGATCTGCCCCAGCTGGATGGTCGCCGTGGATGTGGTTGTCTGCTGCCCAGTCTGCTGCCCCTGGACCTCGACAGCTGCCGGCTGCTGCGCCAAAGTGAAGTAATACTGGACAGGCTCTGCCGGGGTCACCGCTTGGCACACCTCCTCCTGTCGCTTGGGAGGTTGAACAATGTCAATGAGAAAGTCAAACTGATCAAACTTTGTGATCGCCATAGCAATGTCATTCCTCTGCAGGGTCCTGCGCTTGTTGTCCTCTGTGTGAATCCAAGCCTGTAATGTCAATTCCATGATGAATATCTGAGCAGCCTTGGCAAACAGAACAGGTGCTTCAGCACTGATCATCTTCACATCCTCATCTAGTTTCATTATCTTCTTAATGTGTGCCAATGGAAGTTCTTGAACTCTGAAGTCTTTCACTGTCAAATTCCAAATCTCCTCCATGACCCGAGGCCAGAAGGATTGGAGGCACTGTTGGGCATCGCTACTGCCTCCCGGAAAGCCCCGTCCGTGGACATGATGGTAACTGTCTGCTCCGCCTCCGTGGCTTCTGTGGCACCTCGGTCTCCAAACCGCGAAGGGAGCCGGCGGGTCAGCGGTAGCCACCGCGCTCCAGGCCGCAAGGGGGAAAGGGGGGGGGCGGGAGGCGAGGGACAAGGCGAGCGCAAAGTGGCACCGAAACAAGATGGCAGCGGGGCTGGATATCAGGGAGATAGATGAGGAGTCTTCTGAGGAGGATTCATGTGGGGATTTGGAAGGGGATCCTGAGGTAGAAATGGATGCTGAGGAACTGGTGGCGGAGGAGGAAGTTGGCATAGACTGGGCACGGGCTCCGGAGGGTCTTGGGGAGGAAACTGGGTCTATGGATGCTGTGGATGCAGGAGAGGATTGGGTATCTTCAGAAGTAGACCCCACATGGTCTACCTGGAGGAATGAGGGCAGTTCCACAGGTGTGGACAGAGTTGGGTGTGGGCAGGGCTATCTTGATTCTGATGAGGAACTTGGGACACCTGACCCTAGGGCGTTGGAAGTTTGGACGCCCAAGGAAACCTAAATAAATTGGGGATCGTTGATCATTATTCTTTGCGTGTGGCAAGGTGTTGCTGAGTGCCATTGGGTTTCCTGTACGAGATTCTGAAGACTGGCTTGGGACTTTGCAACCGATGTAAGTTTGATCCGGGTTATTCTACAACGGAGGGCTGGAACTGTGTGGGTTTTCTTGGACTGCATTGTTATTACTATTTTGCATTAGCTGCTGTTCGCCTCCGTTGTCTTGGCTTTTTGTGCCATCCCGTGATGTGGACCTTGTTGTGACGACTTCACCCCTTGGACCTTGGACTGGAATTCGACTTGGCTTATCTCTTCGTTCTCAAACTCGGCTTGGTATCATTCTCATCTCCGTGACTATTGCTGACTGCTGGCTTCATCCCCGACTCTGACGCTGTTTCCTTATCCCGACTTCGGATCAGCTTGACCTCGTTACAATGCTACGCTCCTTTAATTCCTGGCTTGGCTTTTGACTCCGCAGCGGCTTGCCACTAATTCTTCAGCGTCTTCCAGCTTTGCTTGCTTGTGCTGTTTTCAGCGAAGAGCTTTAGCCCAGTTTGGGTTTTTGCTTTAGTTTTGGGATTAATACTGTACTTCTGGGTTTTTGGGGAAGTTTTGGGTCTTTGGGACTATTTACCTTTGTGTGTTTTGCCGTTCTTAGTCTGTTTTGTGACTTCGAGCGTTTTAGTTTTAATCCGGATTTTATCTCTGGATAATCCGGATTATACGCCAGTTTGCTCTTTTGGCGTTTCTTCAGTTTTGACTGCTTAATAACACTGAAAAATAAGTGTTTAAAGCTTCTGGACAATTTACTGAACTGTTTTTGTTGTTACTTAAATAAACTATATTTTGCTCTCAGTTGGCGTCTGACCTTTGACACCTACATTCTTCTACGTGCACAATGAAAAAGGAACTACAACCAGTTCCTCGGGGAGTACCAACATGTGCATTCAGGCGTTCTGGGAAGGTGTCCTTAGTCTGCATGTATTTTCAAGTGCCTATTTGCTAAATTCACACTTGTGTAAATTGGCCTTGTTGAATTTGAAGCATGTAATTACAACTAATGTCATCATCAGGTTGGCTAGTGGAGGAAGTGATGACAGATGTCACTGCTAGGTAGAATAGGAGGAGCAAAATGAACAATTTTGAGGTGAAGGTGGGAAACAAGTCCTGTTCAAACTTCTCATTTAAATTGGGTCAGCCTTGGAAGCTCTTTGTGGCTGAACCTTCTTACTGGGGTTTTCTCATAATTTCTAGAGCATTATAACTTGCCATCTTACCACACTTGACACTTCCACAGGAACATTTAAGGACAGAGATGAGGAACTCTACCACCCATCAGATGTTGTGAAACAGATATTGTGTGTCTAATACCCTGAGAGGCTAGTATATCAGATAAGACCTTCTCTACAGAAATAGCTGAGTGTGGAACCTCTTCCATCAAGCAATCAGACCAGCTTCTTTCCTACTGAGCTTCTGTGCAAGACTATTCCACATGAACTTTGCTCTCTAAAACCAGTTTGGGGGTTAGCTTTTGGAACTGTTTTTAAATATTGTTTCTATCTGTTGGGTATCACCTTCAAAATCTTGTGGGTCTGACAAACAATACATAAATACTTTAAAGAAATAAACTACTAAAATAAACTACAAATTACTAGCATTCCTAAATAATGTCTACACTGGTTATGAATGGCAAAGGCATGTGGTCAATAAGAACTGGATAGCCTCAAGGTTCCCCACCTCTCGCTTCCCCACCAGGAAAATCAAGAGGGCAAGTCTCCAGTCATGAATATCTTTCTTATCTCAAAATAAATGGCTGTAATGAATCCTGGACGCAAGAGTTGTTCTTGGAAGAAAATGCTTGGCTCATCTTGCCTATGGCAAAAAGGTGCACACTTGTACAACGCAATTTCTTGGCAGCTTTTAGGCTGAGCGCAGACAGGCTTCCTTCACGAGGCCATTGATTGTCATGAATAGAATACAGGTTTGATTGCTTTAACACTTGCAAAAGAGGCTGTTCAACTGCCTCAAGAAGCCATAAAGCCTGAGCTTGCACTTAAATGCGTACTTTCTGATTGTTAAAGCAGAAGACAAAGCTGCAGACTTTGTCCAGCTCCATTTCTGCCACCTGTGTCCACATTCAAGCCTGACATCACTAATAGATTAAACAAGTGGGATGTTATGGGGGAAAGATCATTTTGACTTTCAAAGGAATGTACCCTTTATTATAAAAACAACACCATGCATTTTTGTTACTATGCCTTTCTAATTTTATATTTCTATTTCTAAATTCAAATCAATTATTTCCTTCTAAATTTTAACCATTAAAATAGTTTTACATAAAGATAGAATTAATTGCTTCTCACCACTACAGATGTTTGTCACAGTGGTCTGATTTGTACCATTACAACAACATCCAAAAAGCATCCCATTTTGATTCTTAACAAATTAAAATATTTCAAATTTTATTTCTTACAAAACTTACTTGCATGTTTTTCAGGGTAACAAGATTCACAAATTCAGCATAATGTTTCCAAGGTCACATTCTAGGTTTGCCCTTCCACCAGCAGAAAGGCTCCTTCTATTGACAAAAAGGTCTGAAATCCAGTGGAGATGTCTACTGGAAAGCAAAGGGAGTGATTTTCACCCAATCCCCATGCCAAATTCATTGATTGTTATTCCAGAGGGACACAGCTGGCCAAAGCAGACTTTCCTGGAGTCACAAGGAGAAAGAAAAACTGGGGATGCAAAATCATTGCTATTCTTCTACCACATTGGTTCCCAACCTATGGTCAGTGGACCATCAGTGGTTCTCAAGAACTAAAATATAGTCCGTGGCCTCACCGTTACTACTATGGATTTTTTTTCCATGTCAGGAGTGACTTGAGAATCTGCAAGTTGCTTCTGGTGTGGGAATATTGGCTGTCTGCAAAGATATTGCCCAGGGGATGCCCAGATGTTTTTGATGTTTTACCATCCTTGTGGGAGGCTTCCCTCATGTCCCTGCATGGAGCTGGAGCTGATAGAGGGAGCTCATCCTTGTTCTCCCTGGGTTGGATTCAAATCAGCAACCTTCAGGCCAGCAACCCAACCTTTAAGTCAGCCGTCCTGCCGGCACAAGGATTTAACCCACTGCACCATCAGGGGCTCCTACTACTATGGATAGTAAAACAGGCCAATAAAAAAAAATCTTGTCTTCGTTTTTGGGCCTGTTTCTGGGGTTATTTGGGGTGCTGATTCAGAAAATTGCATTGGATTGACCACATCGACTCTAGATTATTAAATATGGTTTTTTTGTGGGTGAGCAGATGGCAACTACTGGGTGGCATATGTTCTGTATCAGAAATTAGAGCTATGGTGGTCTAACCAATGCATTTTTCTGAATCAGCACCTCAAATAACCAAACCAAATCTAAAGTTGACCAAAAACTGATTTTGGTACTAATGTTGGAGCGTGGTCCCTGGTCAAAAAAAGGTTGGGAACCACTGCTCTACTAGGAGTGTAACATGAATGGCTTTCCACTCACAAGAATACTATATATGTCATTGTATTCAACGGACTGCATTTTACTAATGTCTTTTTGTTGATCGTTAAGCAATGCACTGTCAAGCTGGCAACTATGTTAGCAGTCTACTCTGCCAGTGCAATTGTTTTGATAATACAAGTGGGTATTGTTGGGGATGGGAAAGGGGTTTCCTTTAATATCTCAACTCTATGTGAGAAAGACAGGGAAAACAGAGTCCCATTGGCACTTGTAGGACTTCTCCATATTAATTCTCAGAACTGTGTGAAATCCACACTTTCGGAAGGATCTGTTCTTGTAATGCAAAGATGAGGAGTTTGTAGCCTTTAGGTTGTTGCTGAACTAAAGACCCCATCATTCATTGCTATTAGCTATGCTGACTACACCTGATAGGAGTTGCAGTCCAACAACAGCTGGAAGGCTGCATGTTCCCCAGGCTTGCCCTATTTCCACCGGCACTGGAGTATACTGTAGTTTCTCTATGGTGAGTGAAATGCAACTTCCATGCAGTCAGATGGACTCATCATCACTTCACATGACAGTTTAGACAGATCCTGAAACATGATGGGTCCAGGCTAAAACTGAGTCTTGGCAGTGTGTTCTCTTGACACTTTTAAATACTTCCCTCCCCCATCCTTCACCCCACAAATAGACACATTGACTTCTGTCAAGAGCCATCAGGAGCTGTAACCAAAAGGATCAAGTTTCTATATAGAAGTAACTGTCCTCAGCTTTTTTTTATACAGATAAGAAAAACTGTGGCTTATGACAAGGACACCTGTCCTGCTAACTGAAAAACAAATAGATACAAGCTGGCAGAAGAATAAGTTGCATGGGTTGATGTTGTGTTCCTTCAAGTGATTTCTGACTTATGGCGACCCTAAGGCAAACCTGTCAGGGTTTTCTGGGACGGAAAATGTGTGACTTGCCCAAGGTCACTCAGGGAGTTTCCATATCCAAGTAGGAATCTAACACTGGTCACCAGTGTCTAAGGCACAGACCACTACGCTTACGCTAAGCTAACTCCTTTGTGGGGTAAATATTGAGGGGTCTTGTTCAAACAGGCAAGAATAATTGGAATTACAATACTGCTATAATAAAATATGCATTCTAGTTAGTCTGCAAAGTTACTTCTAAAGTCAATTTTAAAGGCATATTGACAGGGGGGCGTTATAAAAAAGTATTTTAGGCCATTCTTTGAACAATCTTTAGTGGGGGGGGGGGGTTTCAAAGTACTAAAAGATCAATAAGCAGAAAAATTAATACAAACAATTTACTGCAATAAACTAATGAAGAATATAATAAGTTTCTTCTCAAACACTGTACCAAGGTATGGGAACACATTTCCTTTCTTTTCTTTTTTTTAAAAAAAACTTTCCACGGTCTAGTTAGTGGGGTCTTAATTTGCTTCACTTGCTGTTGCAGAATTTAATATCACATTTGTGCCCTTTTGGTTTCTATTTAGGAAACAAGAACAATAAGCCATACACACACGTCTTTTTTTTTTTAAGGACAGTCTTATCTGTTTACAAATAATAATTTATCTCACAGACTAGAAGCCATCTCAGGTTTCTCAACAAATTCTGTTATGACACTCGTTTGCTGCCCTCAGGTGGTTGCATTTTTGTGACATTGTTTGTAACACTGTATTTTTGAACACAGTTTGAAATGAAGATTAATGTACAATTATTTCTGTGGAAACATTATTGCATGGAATGTCGTTTTCCAGATTCCTGGCTGCAAACTGAGATCATCTAGAGAACAAATATTTTAGTAGCAAGATGCGTGTTTTAGATTTTTTTCTTCTCTCACCCACAAACATTCCAGTGTGTGTAAGACTGTTCAGATCAGCACACATCAAAGATGGCCTGACCGCACCCAACACTGAATACTGCCACTCATTTCAGAATTCAGTGTTTCTAGGCTCAGATCTATATATATTAATTACTTTGGAAATGAAACTTTATAACAAAAATAGGCATTCACTGCTGCCCATAAAGCTTTTTCTGGCAATATGATATGTATCATTGTCTCAATGTCACTGGAGACATCTGCATACCCTTCAACTGTTCAGATTTGGCAGGGGCAGCCCTGTTTAATCCAGGTATTGCATTTTTTCAGTCTCTAGTAGCTTATGCGTATTTCCTTTTTCCATCTTGACCACATGTTCCAGTTTTCATCTGTGAAATATTGGAGGTATGCATCTGGATTAAAGACACAAAAGAGCACAGACCGTCTATTTTATGTTTTAAAGCAGGGGTCCCCAAACTAAGGCCCGGGGGCCACATGTGGCCCTCTAAGTTCATTTACCTGGCCCCCGCCCTCGGCTTTAGACTTAGGCTCGCCCTAAGTCTGAAATGACTTGAAGGCACACAACAACAACAACAACAGCAACAACAACATTAACAACAACAACAACCATCCTAATTAATTTGACTATCTCATCAGCAAGAAGCAGGTCCACACTTCCCATTGAAATCCTGTTAGGTTTATGTGGGTTAAAATTGTTCTTATTTTTAAATATTGTATTGTTTTTTCATGTTGCGCATTGTAGATGGTAAACGGAAGCTCTTACGTGTGCCCATGAGCCCAGAGTCACCCTGCAGAACAATGATGCACTGCTCAGATTTGCAGAACAAATAATACAAGAACTTTGCTAATTCCAAGAGATCCAAAGAACAATAGTATTCACAATGGTCCCTCTGATTGCTTAAAACCCAACAGTCATAAACTGTCCTTTTGCAGTCCATAAATCTGCTTCAGTGAAGAATACAGTCCTGGTTCTTCATCCTCTTTTCCCAGTAGCAAACAAGGCCTCAGAAATAGCAGGGACTCTCTGAGTACAGAGCCATCTTCCCCCGGCAGTACTCAGTCACCACACAGACTCACACTGAACAAAAACTTGTTCAAACCGGTTCTCCAGCAGCAGAACAGAAACAGTTTCAAATCAAATTACAGGTCTTTGCAGGTTCAGCCAGTCGGCTTCATGTACTTCATTTTCCAGTTAACACACAAATATAGCACAGTGCCTTTGCAAACCATAACATTTCTTTGGCCTTTTTTTTTTGCACTACAAATAAGACACATGCAGTGTGCATAGGAATTTGTTCATATTTGTTTTTAAACTATAGTCTGGCCCCCCAACACTCTGAGGGACCGTGGACCGACACTCTGCTTAAAACGTTTGAAGACCCCTGTTTTAAAGGATGTTCAGACTTAATGCAAGGGTGGACAAATATGGCATGAGAAATGGCTAATATTCATTCCTGTAAAGGTCTATACTGCCACATATGAGGTTGGAAAGTGTCTGAATGGCCTTTGATGCTTACTTCTAGTTCAGTGATTCCCAAAGTGAGTGCTACCGCCTCCCGGTGGGGGCTGGAGTGATCCAGAGGGGTGGTGATGGCACCTATTAGGACACGGGGGCAGGGCCAGGGGAGGGGCGGGGCCTCTTCCCAAGTGCAGGAGACAGGGCTGAGCACCTGAGGCACCTGTTAGAACACACAGGGGGCGGAGCTAGAGAAGTGGGTGTGGCTTCTTCCCAAGAGCCCAAGACAGGGCTGAGAATCTATACCTCTCCTGAGGCGCTTGTTGGGACACAGAGGGCGGAGCTAGGGAAGGGGGCGGGGCCTCCTTCCAAGAGCCCGAGACAGGGCTGAGCCTCTATACCTCTCCTGAGAGACCTTTCAGGACTAAAGGGTGGGGCTAGGGGTGGGGGCGGGGCCTCTTCCCAAGAGTACGAGACAGGCCTGAGCCTCTGTATACCTCCCCTAAGACGCTTGTTAGGACACGGGGCGGGGTATAGAGGTTCAGCCCCATCAGGCACTTGGGAAGAAGTCCTGGCTGCCCATTTGTGGCCCCGCCCACCTCCCCTCGCAGCCCTGCATCTTGGACTAGTGGAGAGGCTCAGCCCCACCCTCTTGAGCAGGAGCCACGCCCCCCTCTAAGCCACACACCCCTTTCCAGGGGGCACTGAGTCATATTTTTTCTGGAAAGGAGGCGGTAGGCCAAATAAGTTTGGGAACCACTGTTCTAGTTTCTGCTTCTGGGGATTGGGGTGAATTTTGGGCTGAAAATTTGCTGGCATGGGAGTTAAAAGCAAACTTCAGTTCCAGGTAGAATTTGAGGATTTATTGTCAAAGGCTTTCATGGCTGGAATCACTGGGTTGCTGTGAGTCTTTCAGGCTGTATGGCCATGTTCCAGAGGCTTTCTCTCCTGACGTTTTGCCCACATCTGTTGCAAGCATCCTCAGAGGTTGTGAGGTACAGCCCGAAAGACTCACAGCAACCCAATTTGGGGATTAATTGTGGATTTAGGATGGATTTCCCCAAATTTGTGGTAGGGGAGGTTTCTTTTAGGGAGGTATAGAGTTTGGCATCCAAAGCTGAAGCTTGCATTTACATGGGACCCATGGACTATCCTTTTATATTCCATATTGCATCACTGACCCTGTTCATTCCCGAGACATTATGTATATCCATTTTCTTCCTTGTGAAGAAAAAATAGAAAGCAGTATTTATATAATACTAGCTGTGCCCAGCCATGTATTTCTGTGGCAAAGTGTGGTGGTATGGGAAATAAAGTATTGAGGAATTGGTGATAGTATATGTTATTTTCTAAAGCTTGTAAATATACAATATTTCTAGTTATTCCTTTTTTGTCTATTGGAGGCAAGTATGAATGCTGCAATTAGGCAAAATGATTAGCATATAATGGCCTTTCAGCTTCAAGCCTGGCTGCTTCCTCCCTGGGGGAATCTTTTTTGGGAGGTGTTCATTGGCCCTGATTGTTTCATGTCTGGAATTCCCCGGTTTTCAAAGTGTTGTTCTATATTTACTGTTCTGATTTTAGAGTTTTTTAATACTTGGAACCAGATTGTGTTCATTTTCATGGTTCACGGCAACACAATAATAATGACACTGATAATACACACTACATTTCTCCCTCCTCAGCTTCCTCCCTGGGGGAATCCTTTGTTGGGAGGTGTTAGCTGGCCCTGATTGTTTCCTGACTGGAATTCCCATTTTCAGAGTGTTGTTCTTTATTTGGGATATATATACCAGATTTGGTTCAGTTCTGTCATATGTAGCAGTTGCTGTGGTCTCAAGAAGCGAGTGTAGGTACTGCATGTCCCATCTGTGTGCCAAGTTTGGTCCAGTTCCATCACTGATGGGCATCGCAGTGGTCTGTTGGGAATCGTAGCGATTGAAAGTACTACATATCCCATCACCCATGATCCATCATCCTGCAAACGGCACCAGGACATAAAGTGCATCATGGTGTAGGCTCTCTGGAATTGTGGGAGTTGGAGTCCAAAACACCTGGAGGGCCTAAGTTGGCCCGTGCCTGGTTTAAAGGCTTCCATACAATCCTAGAGTTAGAAGGGGTGCCCATCTAGTTGAACCCCCTTCTGCCATAGAGGAAGACACCATCCAAGCCCTCCTGACAGATGGCCATCCAGTCACAAATACGATTGGGAGATAGATAGAGTTCTAGATTTGAAAGGGGTCTCTGAAGGTCATCCAGTCCAGCCCCTTCTGCCACAAAGGAAGAGACCATTCAAGCCCTCCCGACAGAAGGTCATTCCAACCATACATACCATTGAGACATTTATTTATTTATGTATTTATTTAATTCTGATATTTCTCCCCCGCCTTTCTGCAATGGACCCAAAGTGGCTTGCAAGGTCATTAAGCCACGTGCTAACATCCACCATATAAATAAAACATAAAAGTAATGTCAAGCAATAGTAGTATAAATAAGAAATAGCAGGGTTCAGTGGGGGCAGGTGAACTACAACTCCCATATGCAAGTCCATCATCCATGGTCCATCCCACTCCAAACAGGGCCCGGATGTATAGTAGGCCATGGAGACTGTATGTGTCAGGCCTGTTAGAGTGAGTAGGCCAAAGCCTGCTCTGTGGTAGTTTTTTGCCTCAGTAAAAACTGGGGGGGGGGGGGGTGATCGAGATGACCACCCTCCCCCCCCCCCCAGGACTTTGTAAAAGATAGTTCAAAAGTCAAGACTTTATGTTCTATATTCCATATATTTATAGTAGAAGGTGATTGAGACTTTTTACTGGAGTTTACTGTGGATTATCCCTGCACTCTGAGGCAAGAGATAACAACTTCATGAATTGTAAAATCATGCTGCTAAAACTCCACTTTTATGAATTTCCATATTGGGTTCCCCAGATGTTATGAACTTCGTATTTATCAAATGTTTTTCAATTGTTTATATCATTCATGATTCCCCCTTATGCAATGTAACTCACTTTTATGGATTCTCCCTTATTTCCATGAAATCTATCTGTCTGCCTATATGTATTTGTACTCTTTGGGATCCCCCGGAAAATATGTATTTTTCCCAGCAGGGTTTATATTCCAACTTTATTTTATTTTTCATTTTATTTCATATAATTGCCAAGTCATGAAATCAAATAGGAAATATTTCGAACTCAACTTGAACCCCAGAACCTGTCCCATTTTCTATGACCCAGGCTTCCCTTCCCAAAAACAAAAGGATAATCTGCCACAGCTTAACCCAATCTAATTCAGATTGCATGGACAATATAAGGCTTGAGTCGCCGAATTAAAGGTGATTCGCCCCCAAGGCAAACATTGTCATATCTCATCCTAAGGAAATTCCAGGACACCTCAGGAAGGCGCCCTGTGGAGCCTGTAAATATGGCTCATTACTACCCATCCTTACTTCCACCTCTGACACCCCAAGGCATATCTAAAATCTGTATACGTGACAGGAACCCTTGATTGCTGTCATTAATCCCTTTAGAAATCGGTCTAGCAGGAATTAATATGATATTTCCTGCCCTGTCACTTCATTGTTTCAATAACTCCCGCCTTCTCCTTCCTGATTGGCTCGAGTGGGGACAAAAAGCAGCTCCCTATTGGGCCAACAGAGCAAGGCGGGAAACGAAAGCCTGCCTCGTTCAACCTTCTAGCCTATCCGCGATCAGATGGGCGGGGGAGCGGGGCGGGAAATTCAAAGGGCTGTCAGACTGAAATTTTGTATAAATATGGCTGTATTTTGATTATATGGTACCCTAGTAGACTGAATGATCACTAC
Source organism: Anolis carolinensis (assembly GCF_035594765.1). NCBI lineage: Eukaryota > Metazoa > Chordata > Lepidosauria > Squamata > Anolidae > Anolis > Anolis carolinensis. The sequence continues at coordinate 195,509,181 of NC_085844.1, forward strand.
TAGAGTCCTTTTCAGCTGAATCGCTCAATAAAGACTCCTTGGCGGATTTTCCTTCAACTTTGGCAGACCTTCTTCATTTCGGCTTCAGGTTGTATTGCGGCTCATATTCTCCTATTGGCTCCGCCAAGGTCCGTTCTCTCAGGACCGGATCGGCTCTCTCCTTAAGGGGCCCGATCCCCTAAAAACGCGGTCGACAACAGGGGGAGTAAACAATCCTTAAAAGGAAAGAATAAAAAGATAGTCATTATTTTCTCTTTAGTCTGCTGTGAATAGTATTTACGTACTGCCGTCTTACCTTGTTGAAGGAGAGTGCTGTATCCAAAAGACACAGGCAAAAGCTGCTCTGTTTGGAACCATGTGGAACAGGGAAGATGGCTGCCTCTTTTGCGGCCTAGCACAATGGAGCCAGGCTGCAAGGCCTGAAACGTGTTAGCAAAATGATCAAAGTAGGCTTGGATTGGGGCTTTGGGGGCTAGAAGTGTTCATAGGCATATCGTTAAAAAGATAATAACAATGTTCTCTGCTGTCTTTTGAGGAAAGTAGGGCCTTACAAAGAAGTTGAAAGCTGAGGCAAGATGGCGTCCTCCTTTTCGGCCTAGCAGCGAGGGGCCAGCCTGGAAGGCCTTAAACATGTCAGCAGAGGGGCCAAAGGGTGCCATCCGTTGTCAGTGGGTTCATGGGGTTGTGTGTGTCAAGTTTGGTCCAGGTCCGGCCTTTCTGGTGGTGGCAGTGGTGTTTTGGATTACCAAAGTGTAGGCCAAAAACTGTTAACTGTCCCAAAGCTAGCTTCGTTCTGAGGAGAGAAGTAGGCTGAACGAAGCCAGTTGGTAGTAGTTTTTCCCTCAGCGATCCCAGTGGCCTATGAAAGTGGCGGCCAATCAGAAAGCTGGCACATTCCGCCCAGCCAATCAGAAAGCTGATCCATATTCCGCCAGGCCAATCAAAACGCGAGCACATACACCGCCCGACCAATCAAAACGCTGATACAAACATACAAACATTCACTTTTATTATATATATAGATATTTATAATCTTATATTATTTGCTTTGAACGGGATTATATGAGACCCTTCTACACAACTGTATAAAGTCCACATTGAACTGGATTATATGGCTGTGTAGACTCAAGATAATCCAGTTCAAAGCAGATTATCTGCCTTGGCATTCTGGGTTATATAACTGTGTGGAAGGGCCTTGAATCTACACTGCCATATAACCCAGTTCAAATCAGATAATCTGTGTTTTATAGGCAGTGTGGAAGAGGCCTAAGTGAACCCTCAGCCATTGTGGCTGAGGGGGTTGCTAGGACATGAAGTGAGAGAGGGCTAAAGGGGGCGGGGCCTACCCTTCTGACTGGCAGCGAGGGGGATAATGGCTCTTCCTCATTCTCTGTAATTTGGACTTTATTTTTCCAGGTTTTTTATTGAAAGACATATTTTGGATGACTATGTCTTTTGTGGCCAAATTTGGTGTGATTTGGTTCAGTGGTTTTGTTGTTTACTCCATGGGAAAAATGCACATTACAAACACACACACACACACACACACACACACACACATATATATATGATTATAACATTTATTTTCATATGATATCTAATTGGTCATCTGACCAATTAGCACTATATCACTTAGCACTATAAGTACATATGTAAAATTCGCAGCATCCCACCAGCTACCCAAGGTGTATCTCAGCAGCTTTATCTAATGAATCCAAGAGGAAGGTCTTCAATCTCTTATGAAAATGGGCAAGATCCTCTTCCAGCCAGAGGATTAAAGAAAGACTATTCCAGAGATGTGGAGCCAGATCTTGAAAGGCTCGCAGCTTTGACAGAACGGTGTGCATCATTGGAAAAGACAGTAATCCTTTGCAATGTGTCTTAAATTCCTAGATGGTGCATACCATACTAGCTGAGCTGCCTGGACTGGGTTGGATTAGAGTGCAGAGTCCTAAATACAAGAACCAAAAGTTTGAAACAGGCCCTAACTTGAACTTGTAGCCAGTGAAAGAACCTACAGGGAGAAGAAACATAGGGAGATTTAGGGAGATTTAAAGCACACTCTGCTACTGGCACCTGGTGGCTTTGATGTCAGTGCGGTGGGAAATTGACTCTGTGTTTTAGCCTGAACATTGTAGCCATCTGAAATGCTGAACTCTATCCCTAAGACAAGGTCATCATTTTGGACAGCTCTTTGAACATTCAGACTAAAATCTGGAGTAGTTCAGACTGTCATCAGTTTCTTCAGCCTCCGCTAGGCCTTACTTTTTGAAGAATCTATTTGGTCTCTTCAGAAAACAATCCCCTAAACCAGTGGTTCTCAACCTGTGGGTCCCCAAGTGTTTTGGTCTACAACTCCCAGAAATCCCAGTCAATTTACCAGCAGTTAGGATTTCTGGGGGTTGAAGGACAAAACATCTGGGGACCCACAGGTTGACAACCACTGCCCTAAACTATATAGGTCGCTGGTCTTCTTTTGTTGTACCAGAGTCACATTTAAATGCAAAAAATCCCCACCCTCACAAAAAAACCCCATGTAGGTTAAATGTGTGAGTGCACAGACATAGAGAGAGAGAAAGAGACAGCTTTGAGCATGAGATGAAATAAATGGAGGAACACATTCGTTTACTAAGCCTACTTCAAACGCATAACATTAGGTAAAGCAAAGGTAAGGCAGGCTACAAAAATAAACTCTAGCAGTGCTAGCTAACTTATGATACATGCAGCTAAGAGTCGGAGAACAAACAGTTTCTTGTCTATGAGAAGCAACATACGCAGCGTCCAGATGAGCTTAAAATGGTCCACCTCCAAGCAATGCCAAGATATGAGTCAAAGGTTTAGACTAATATCAACCCTCCCAGCAGGTTGTGCTTATAATGTGTTTTGAAGAGACAGCTGCAACGAGGAAGATCGAATGGAGGTGTCTTTTGTTGTGTGTGTGTGGGGGGGGGGGATCAAACATGCTTTCATGTGATGTGTCTTTAACTAATAGAAGCACAGAATTTCTTCTGGAGCACAAAAGCCCCTGGCCTCCCTTTCTAGAATGGGCCCATATTGTAGGAAACCCTTAGCACCATTGAATTCCATCCCAACACTCCTCTCTACCTTATACTGCAAAGATATTTCCTGAGTCAAATATTTGTTTGCTTAATTCCTTCCATTTCACTCACAGAAGGGGCTGTTAGCCTCATTTCTCTGTTGAATACTTTTGACGCAAGACCAAGAAAAGCGTCTGTCAGCTCCATGCGGCCAAACCCAGTCCTTTCACAGATGGCTGAGGCATTGACTGAAAGACCTGTGAGCAAACTTGCGTGATTCCTGCTACCTTTTCTCTAGAGCCTCAGAGTCTTCTAAGCACATTCTTTCAACTTTAACGGAAGGGCAAAAAAGACGGGAAAGCTCCTGTTGCAACAAACTGTCAAACTAATCCTTCGTGGAAACACCTTATATCAAGACTGAGCCACTGAGAACAATGAGCAGCCTTTTGCCAAATTTGTCCCAGATGCTACCAGCAGGAACCATAAGAAAAAGCAGTTGACAAGTGATAGAGGAAACTCATTGCTGGCACAGCTGTGAGTCACTTTGTATAATTGATCCTACCCAACTGTCCTGTTTTGTCAGGGATAGTCCCAATTAATTTTCAGTCATCCCACTTTTTAAACTGCTTTTAAAATATTCTGGTTTTTCCCTTCTCATCCCACTTTCCTCCTTCATCCTTGACTTACCTCAATTGCTGCAAGCTGAGTTCAAAGTGCAAAAGTAATGTTAATTCAATTAGCAAGAGAAGGAGGAGCCAAATTTTGCCCTTCCCAGTAGGCTCATGCAAAAGCAAACTGTGACAGCCTCTCCTGTGTGTTCACCCTGATATTGTTTGGCCACAAATGTTCTATTTTCATCCATGAAATGTTGGATGGTATTGGTATGATCTGTGAGAGTATGGTGTTTGTTTACAATCATATTTTCCATTGACTCCTCTTGTACATTTTTTGTACACAAATGCTATGGGCTGTGCACGATATTAAATGAATTTGGTATCTTTCCCACTCATTACAACCAACCTATTATACTATGAATTGTTTTAGGTCCCATGTTGAAAGAGAAACACATTAAGAACAAATGCTTTTCTAAATTTAGAGTTTTCACACCAGATATGGGAAATATGTGACACTCTAGATAAGTGTTGACTGTAGTTCCCATCATCCATAACTAAAGTTGATGAGAGTTGCAGTGCATATGGAGGGCCAACTGTTCCCCACCCAGCAAGTCTGCGATTCTCATAATCATAGCCCTTGAAAGCAGGATTGTGTTTGACTTTAAAATATCTGTGGCAGCAAGGGCTGAATGCTTGCATGCTTCCATTCAAATATGGTTTCACTGTTCTTTCCATTGCTCTTACTTTCCAATCCCTTAACTTCCCAAACAGTATGGCTGTTTTTATCTGATGGGCGTTACCATCTTAGTTTCTTCTGCATATACTTATACCATGTGTGCATGTGGAAGACTTTAAAATGGCAACACCCTTTGCTTTGAGCATTGCTCAGCTAGATTAGTTTGGAATTTGCAAAAACGCTGAAATAACTGATCACTTCTGTAGTCTCAGTGTGAAACATTTTCCCTAATGACTACCTGGGAAAATTCTTCTGACAGTCGAAAAACTGGTGGATTTTCCTATGTTGGGGATGTGGAGATATTCCGGCTCTCTGCAGACATATTGCAGAATTTAAAAGAATCACGGTTTTGGAGTACGGAGACATACTGACTGGTAAATTGTTTGAGTATTATACCAAAGAGGCAGCTTTCACTTGCTATGGTGTATTGTGCATTTGTTTGTCTGCTTTACTGTGAGGTTTATATTAATGGTATCCATTTTGATTGCATGCGTCTCCTGATCACACAGGGATTTGATTTATGATGCATGTGTATCCCCAGCCCAAAAAAATTCTAGACATTCTTCCCATTTTTAGAACAAAATACCTCCACATTAAATGTTTTTAAATGACTTCTTTCCTGCTACAATTGCATTGTCTTTAAAAACACGATTCAATCAGGATCACTCTCTTTCCTTGCACACCATTGTAATCCAAACCATTGTGGGATTACAGCATCAGTTCATGCTAAAACTGTATTGCACACAGGATTTTGGACTGCCCACTTGCTGCCTCCACCAAAACATAAGGCATCATGGTGTAATAACCTTGTAATGGCAGATCATCTTTTGCTTTCCTGGTTCAGCTGCAGGCTTTATGTTTCCTACACCACCCTTCTCTCAAACTTTAATCTGATTCTAGGGCTGACCATGACTTACAGCCTGTAGTGCCACCTGAGCCTAACAGTTACACATTGTCCCACACCCTGGTTGCAAGAGCTCCCGTCAAGCCTCAGAGGAACTTGCTAGGCTGTAGCCTTGTGCCTTTGACAGTTTCTCGCTTTGCCCATTGGCTTACTCTGAATGGATAATGGTGGATATGGAAGAAGGAAAAGGCCAGTCTTTGGATCTGACCTGCTGGGCATTTAAAGTTGGGTTTTAGGGAGGTTGGGCATCATAGCTGAGTCTCCCATGCAAGCATTAGTGTGGACTTCAACAGACTTATACAAAGTGCCAAACCTATTTGTGGGGTAGCGTTCAGCATTCTGGAAAGTTCATTTAACATTCAGACGAAAACATGAAATGGATTCACCAACCAATAACATTGGAGCCACCTGCTTCCCTACTATTTCCCTTCATTTCTTGACTGCATCTGGAAAAGGCCTTGCATGATTTTCTACATGACAAACGTAAAGTTGAGTAGGTTAACAAAGTGAGACTTACGAACTTTGGATCTATAATTTGTTTCAAAAGTGTCTCCCTCTCTAGTATAGACTGTGAATATTTCCTCACTCACTATGGAGCTAGACCACTGGTCCATCTAGCTATGTGTCATCTATATCAACTGCTCAGAAACACTGGGAGTATTGCATGTAAAGCAATGTTTTGCCACTGGACAAAGATCCTTATCTACAGAGAAACATTTAACCTATAACTAATTGTTCAGACTTTGTTGCTGTTATTGACAGAACATAGCACCTGCATCTATGGAAAATCGCACATTCCTTTCTTGCTGGCTCATAGCCACACTATCAGTCAGCCTCCTAAGTTTAAAGCAATATATCTATTTTTGCCATTGGATAGCAAGCATTCTCTTATGCCAGGTTCCGATACACTACTTCACTGCTCTTGGCAAGGGCTGGGCCTGGAGCAGCTGCAAGCTGTCTTCCTGAAGCCAATACAGTTTTCTTAGTTAAAATGGAGAGGGATGAATGTGTGGAATGCTGGTCCCATTCTGGAGTGAAATTTCTCACTTTGAACGTGTGGGAAATGTGTGAACGTTGTCTGTTTTGCAGCCAAATGGCTACAACTTGTAAAATTCCATAAACATGAGTGTTTGAAGATGGGGAGGGGGGAAACCCTTCTTATGTCTCTCCCAATTATGATACTGGCAGAGAGCGAACACCCACCAAATGTAGGCTTGGCCTTCCTCATTCATCTTCCCTTTGTAGTGGCAGAAAACAGAGCAAACCTGACAAGAATTGTTGTTCCGTTATTCCAGATCCTGGAAAGTTGTTTGAAGAAGAAAGGATATAATGACAGCTCTCCTTAACTGTGTATGACCAGGATCTAGAGCACCATCACATTCTCCATTAAATGTAACTTTCAGAGTTCTGCGTTGTTCCCTGTTTCTGCCAATCATGATCTACCAAACTATCTTCATCGGTTATTAGAAGTCTTTTCATGCTACACAGCTGGAGCACTGTGATTCCACTTTAACTGCCATGGCTTCATCATAGAGACCCCTGTGATTTGAAGTTTGGGAAGCTAACTAGACAAAAACAAAACAGCTGAGTGCAATTTCTGCAACTGATTTTCCCCTCCAACCTGTTTCCTTTTGGTTATTCTCCTGAAGGAAATGGAACTTGTTCAGGGCGTTGATCAAACTGTTGAGCACTTGCCATGGCCATTTCTATCAATCAGTTGTTCTACACACACCACACTATAGGCAATAGCACAGAAATAATTACTTTTGGGCTGCAACTCATGTCTGACAGTCATCCTAATTGGGGGGTCTTAAGACCAGTAGCCTAGAAATAATTTTTTATAAATTTTGCTATAGTCTACAGATGCAATTCTAATTACATCTAAACATGACCATTACACTTATCTGAAATATCAAGTGCTAATCAATGACATTTGCAAGGAAAAATCTACAAAATAGTTTTTTTATCGTGCCAAAACCGACTTGAGAATATACTACAAGTTGCTTCTGGAGTGAGAGAATCGGCCGTCTTCAAAGACATTGCCCAGGGGATGCCCAGATGGTTATCATCCTTCCGGGGTCTTTCTCATGTCCCTGCATGGGAAGCTAGAACTAACAGATGGGAGCTCACCCCAACTAGCGGATTTGAACCACCAACCTTTAGGTCAGCAATTCAGCCAGCGCAAAGGTTTAACTCATTGTGCCACCGCAGCACCTAACTAAATAGTAACTGAAGATAAAATTTTCCACTAAACCGTGCAAATAAATAGTTCTAACCAAGCTAAATTTAAATGTGGAAGTCCAGCTTGCTTCTTTTGTGTCATCTGGCCATCCAGTTTATACCCTGGATTTCATTTTGACACAGTGAATTAAAGGTGTCTTTAAAAATCTGAAAGGAATCAAAATTGAATCCAAAAATATGTAGTAATACTACTCCTGAAATAGGGAAAACATTATTTTTGGTTGCAACTGAAGCATATATTTGTCCTTTTCTCGTGTAGCTTTTTTTTTTTTAAATCCTCTTCAATTATCATGATCGATATTACTTGGGACACTACCAAAAAAAAAAAAAAAGATTTTCAAAAACATTAATAGTGAAGTTTGTTTCTCTTTCCCTTCTCTTCTTCAATATTTATGGAAATATTTTGTGACTCATCAAATCTTGTAGCTGAAAATGTAAAACACTGGGGCCATTCACTTGAAAACCAGACAAGGTTTTAACCCTTCCCCCACTGTGAATATAATGACTTGAGCATGTTGGTTTTTATTAAAGTGATTTTTTGTGCATTGGTATGAGATGATAATTGTTCCAGACAGATTAGAAAGCTGTGGCCTCAGTCCTAGTCAAAGACTTTACAGTTGTGCTTTGTGTTCAGATGCAAAGTGAAATATGCCCTGCCACTCATGTGAAGTTTGGGTTTCTGATGGATGTAGAGGTTTGCAGCAGTGTGCACATACAAAGAGAGAGAAAAAACAAAATTCAAAAATATTGCCAACAGACAGGATTACAAAAGTTACTTTGCTAAAGATGGACCATATGTTCAAAGACATAACAATATTGTCTGTTTCAGTATGAAAAGATATCAATCAGTCCTGTAGCATGAGCATTATAGATTCCTGGCTATTTCATCAATGTATCTAATGAAGGGCAGTGGACAGTGCCATCACGGGGGGGGGGGGGGCAGAAAATACTGGAAGGGTTTGATGGGCATTGTCCTTGAGTTTTGGAGTTGTAGTTCACCTACATCCAGCCTTCTCTGCCTAAGACCATATGTGTCCTCATGACCACTAGGTTAAGAAATGCTGCTTTAGAGAGTAGAAGTATTTGGAGATTCTGAAAAAAGAATGGAGAAAACCTACAGTAACCTTGATATTGTTTTACACTTACATTGACCATCATATTAAGTAAGCTAAAGAGCATGTTTTCTAATGAGGTTTCTAATGATCTGATACTATGTAATTAAGCAGAGAATGCTTGGTATCAAAACAAACATAAAAACAAAAAAATAGAGCACAATGGTTCCTGTGCAACATTCCCGGAAAGCCATATTTACCTAATACTGAAAGACGAGCAAAACAGTTACTGTCCGAGCTACAGGAAATGTTTGGTTAGCAGAGGAATTTTGTGCACTTCAGATGAGTCATGAGATGTATTAATTGTCTAAAATAATAAACATTCCCCATCTCCAACGATTAAAGATTTGAGGGGGCAGGTTTCCTGCAAGTCTGGGCCTTTTCAAGTTAGCAAAAGGTCAGTTTAGCATGAACTTACCTCAATCTTATGACAAGCCATTAACATGTCTTGTTATGAAACTGGTGTAGATTTTTGAAAAGGTCATGTGAGCACAAATGATAATCTTAATGATGTTTGGTCTGACTGCACATTTGTCAGAGGACTTTTTGTAGAGACAGTGTCATAGAAACAAAAACAAGGTTGCCCATATGAGGGGTGTTTCCAGATCTGAAATGAGGGTTTTGTTACATCTACTTAGAAACCATTTAGTACCTTTACTCTCGTATGGCAAAGTGATATATACTTCTGTCTCAGCAAGGTTGACTTTTAATATGGGAAACCCTTTGTATTTGAAAGGATACAGTCATACATCAGGGCTTTGCTCAAATACATTATATCAGAGAATGGGGCTGTTGTGCCTTTGAGGTTTTCCTTCCTAAGTGATGCATCCACACCACACCCTCACGTCTGAGGTGCATGAATAAATCAATTATAAACCCACCTATCTTTGTCTATGCCTGCTGGGGCTTGTGCTTTTACAAATTCTTCATTCTCTGGTGATGAAAACTTTAAAGACCTCTCTGCCTTGAGGGGAACAGGTTTTGTGCTTTATTTCCCAGGGTATGAATTTAGAACTGGAACTATTAATGCAGTTGGGCACCACGTTAACTGCCATGAATCAATGCCATGGACTCATGGAAGTTGTAGTTTTACCTTCTCTGCCAAAGAGTGCTGGTGCCCCACTGAATTACAGCTCCCATGATTTCACGGTAATAGATGCCTCAGGTGCAATCAGGTATGTGGGGGCAGGCCATGAGTATAATTTTTAGAAGACAAAGCTTTGTGTTAATTTGATAACAAAATCGTTAGAATCAAAAACTAGGGTACAGTTAACATATGTGGTTTTATTAACACATCTTACTAATTCAACTTAAAATCCCTAGCTTGAGTAATGGCCTATAATCTATATCTACAGTACATGTAGTTGTGATCCTATAGATACAGGATAGTTTGGATCCTACCCCCTCAATTCAGGAGCGCAAAAATCTGCCTGTCGAAAGAAGATCTGACTTTGTATGTGTATCTCATCTCCCTTAGAAACATCATTTGCCCTTACAGAGGCAAAAAGAGGTATATGTCTGGAAAATTACTGTTTGCTGGAAGTTTGGAAAAGGTTTTGGATCACCAATATTGAAGAACCTCCCGATCTTCAAGAGTATACAAATCCTTCCCAGTACCTGGACTCCTCCCCAAAACATGTGTTATTTCACTTCAATCCCAAAGTATATCTGTCTATTTGCTGACTGCTATATAGCTTCATAACAGAAGTCCTCTACGGGATACGGACATTTGTATATCTTTGCAGTTTGATTTCACTCAGACACAAGTCCACTTATGACCATGCAGCACCCCACAGGATTCTGGTCTTAATTTATTTTGCAAATACACACCATGGCTTCAAGAGGTGAGGTTTCCCAATTCTTTAAAGATTATAAACATTCTCCTTATTGAGACTCACTTCTCTTGCTCCATACTCCACTTTTCACAGCTGAAGTCTTCTATTCACTGAAAGGTAAGGCTACAAGAGAACGAAAGCTAAAACATCTGTGTTGGAGGTCTCCCTGTAGACCTCAGTCCTATCAGAATAATATTTTTGGAACAAGTTTTGAATATGATAAATCAGATTCTTGCCCACATTAATTACTTTGTTTTATGTATGTTAATTTGAAAGTTTTGTTTTAACCTTTTCCTTGGTCTTTTGGCATATAAGGCAACTACATAAATTAATAGATGTAAGAGATTTTGCAGATGAAGTTTGGAAATAATTTTGAGGGTTTGAATAATGAGAGGAAATAGCTTTACATTTTGCTTTTGATTTAACAAAGTTAGTGCTTGTATATATGTTTAACACAGTGAATGATGAGTATGCATTCCTAGTCGGCATGAGAATGGTTTGCACTGAAATACACACTAATTTGCAGAATTTGAAGGTTTTCCATTGAAAAAGAAATGTGGCACGGAAACTGCCTATGTTTTGTCTAAAAGTAATTATTAACACATCAAGAAATGCAATAATTCAGTATTTTCATCATGAATATTAACAATCCCATTTTGGAGCTCACAAATAATTAACAAAATACAAGAACTTAAAGATAATATAAATGTGCTTTTAGAAATACCCTGATATGCCCTCAGCTGTGAAGCCATCTACACTATAGAATTAATACAGTGTGACACCATTTCAACTGCCATAACTCAGTGATATGGAATCCTGATATGCGTAATTTGATGAGGCAACAATAGTCTTTGGCAGAGAAGGCTAAATACCTTGTAAAACTACAACTTCCATAACTTCATAATATTGAGTCATAGAAATTAAGTGGTGTGAAACTGCATTAATTCTACAGTGAAGGTGCATCAACATTGTAGAGCTCTATTACAGTCTTCCCCAACCTATTACTTTCCAGATGTATTGGATAACACACCTCATCACTGCCAACCAATATGTTGGCTGAAAGAGTAGTCCTTGTAGCACAGCACATCAGAAGGGTATTTGTTTGGAGAAGGCTGGATAAATATATATACCCTGAATGGATAAATGATGTTAAAAGCAACCAATCTGCATGCCACAATCTTCAAAATACACCCATTCATCCCTTCCCAAGCTTGGCAGAGATTTCACTTGTGACCTTGGCCAACCAACGGAGTCCTCCTGCGCTTCATCTTAGCCATTTCTGCAAAACTGGGCTGACAGTTCTGCCCTCCCTTGCAACGGAGCCAGCAAGCTTAATTAGTGGTTAGGAAACTTCACATGAAAGGTGTTCTCAAATTCCTCATAATTATAAGCAAAAAGAAAAAAGAGTAAAACACCCACTTTTTCCTTCTTTCAATATAAATACAGAACAAATCAAGGGAAAGGGAGGGGACAGCCTCGATCATATCACTTGCCTGTGAGCATGAATCTTAATAGACGGATGAAAGGGATGAGTTGGCATTTCATCATCAAAGCGAGTGCTTTCATTCTTGCGGACTTGGGCCACCTCCCATCAGTAGATGCACCAAAGAGCAGGCGGCAAGGCGGGTGGGGTGAAAAGGCCACAATTCCCAGCTGAGTGCTAGAAAGACAAAGGGTGGGGTGAGTCTGGGTTTGGATACGTGATAAATTGAAACCGATCTCTAATGCAAACAGCCCAATCTCTTACAAGTGATGATTTAGTGATTTAGGAAGGAACAAGACACATTAAAATCAAAATGCATCAACCATGCAGAGTCAACAAATAAACAAACAAGGAACAGTGATTGCCAGAGTGGCTGCACCAACATGTTTCAAGAGTGATTCACAGACACTCTGCCTGGTAGTCAGGAAATCCAGGGCACACCCAGTGAGACATGCTTTGCAGCCTGGCTCCTTGGGTGTCACAAGCCATGCCAGCTTTTCTGTCATCGTTGGTCAGTGAACCCTTGTGGGAAAAGGTGGCAGCCTCTTTTAGGTAGCCATGATCGGCTAGGAGTCAGACAGTGAGTCTGTCTCTCTAAAGCAGAGAGGTGGGGATTTCCTATGGCAGAGTCCTAAGATTCTTATGAATCCAAACTAACCAACTACAGAGCAATTATATTCTCGGTGCTGAAGACCAGAAAATGCAAATTAACCAAGGTGAGAAACACAAACATTGCTTCTTTAAAATCATTGTTGCTTCTTGCATCATTTGTTAGGTCCTTTTTGTTACATTATGGAACTGTGCATTTGTATCTTCTGTCACATCAGCAGCCCTTGGACCAATTGTATTCCTTTATTTTCTAATATACTGCCATACATTACACAAAAAAGGCTATCAGATGCACAGATAAAACGAACACCTTGAAAAAAATTCGGATCATAATATTTGACAATTAAATGTGCAAACATAGGTTATACGAGGGTTGTATAGTAGTGTCGAAGGGGCCAACGAGATTTCAGGAGATGTGTTATCTTGTGTAAAAGAATAGTGAGTTTTTTATTTGTGCCCCCCCTGCTTTTGAAAGGGTCCTGCACCCCTAACCCAGCAAAACTTAGATGGCTACTGTACATTAAAGAGATTAATCCTTTGATTTTGACTCATACGAGGGTTGAATGAAAATTTATGCCTCCACCTTCGTAACTCCTGAACAGATGGCAGTACTGGTATGCGACAGGTACTGGCTTGTTCCGTAGACTCTCCTCTAAAGTTCCATTTGGCGGGAAGCCTTAGCATTGAACGGTTGTGTTGTTAAAGTGCGAAGTATGGAACCCTGCACAGATGGTCGGTCAATGCTCCTTAAGCAATGTGCACCCATTGAATTCTTGACAGCAGAAGGTGTCACCCCAAAGGAGAGTTATCAGATAATGCAAGCTGTTTATGGTGATTGTGTTGATGTGAGTCCTGTGCATTGCTGGGTAAGTTTGTTTGTCATGCAAGTCAGATGTTCCCACCTCAACATCTTTAAACTTACTCGCCCAACGAGACCCCTTAAATGACTGCACGTTGCTTAAATCACATTGACAGACCGTCTGCACAGGGTTCCATACTTTGCACTTTAACAATACAACCGTTCAATGCTATGGCTTCACGCCAAATGGAACTGTAGAGGAGAGTCTACTGAACAAGCCAGTACCTGCCGCAAACCAGGGCTGCCATCCGTTGAGGAGTTACGAAGGTGGAGGCATTACTTTTCATTCAACCCTCGTATGAGTCAAAATCAAAGAATTAATCCCTTTAATGTACAGTAGCCGTCTGTGTTTTGCAAGGTTATGGGTGAAGGACACTTTCAAAAGCGGGCGGGGGGGGGGACAAATAAAAAACTCACTATTCTTTTCATAGAATCATAGAATCATAGAATAGTAGAGTTGGAAGAGACCTCATGGGCCATCCACTCCAACCCCCTGCCAAGAAGCAGGAAATCGCATTCAAAGCACCCCCGACAGATGGCCATCCAGCCTCTGCTTAAAAGCCTCCAAAGAAGGAGCCTCCACCACAGTCGGGGAAAGAGAGTTCCACTGCCGAACAGCTCTCACAGTGAGGAAGTTCTTCCTAATGTTCAGGTGGAATCTCCTTTCCTGTAGTTTGAAGCCATTGTTCTGTGTCCTAGTCTGCACGGCAGCAGAAAACAAGCTTGCTCCCTCCTCCCTATGACTTCCCCTCACATATTTGTACATGGCTATCATGTCTCCTCTCAGCCTTCTCTTCTGCAGGCTAAACATGCCCAGTTCTTTAAGCCTCTCCTCATAGGGCTTGTTCTCCAGACCTTTGATCATTTTAGTTGCCCTCCTCTGGACGCATTCCAGCTTGTCAACATCTCCCTTCAACTGTGGTGCCCAGAATTGGACGCAGTATTCCAGGTGTGGTCTGACCAAGGCAGAATAGAAAGGGAGCATGACTTCCCTGGATCTAGACACTATACTCCTATTGATGCAGACCAGAATCCCGTTGGCTTTCTTAGCAGCCGCATCACATTGCTGGCTCATGTTTAACTTGTTGTCCACAAGGACTCAAAGATCTTTTTCACATGTACTGCTGTCAGGGCCGGCCCCACTCATGCGGCAGCTGACGCCGCCGCCTCGGGCGCAGGCCCGGGGGGGCGCCGTCAGGCTGGGCGGGAGGCGGGGCACCGCCCTGACGGTGCCCCGCCTCCCGCCCAGTGCGCCCTGGCCCGTCTGGCCTGCTAGAAAAGGCCAGACGGGCGAGCGGGAGTAGCGTGGGAGGCGGGGCCAGCTCTGACGCCGCTCCCCCCCCCCCGCCCAGCGTGCCTTGGCCCTGCCTCCCACGCAGCGTGGGAGGCGGGGCCAAGGCACGCTGGGCGGGGGGGGGGGAGCGGCGTCAGAGCTGGCCCCGCCTCCCACGCTACTCCCGCTCGCCCGTCTGGCCTTTTGTAGCAGGCCAGACTCAGCGGAGGTTTCTCCAGGCCGCGATTGCGGCCTGGAGGAACCTCCGCTAAGTCTGGCCTGCTACACAAGGCCAGACGGGCGAGCGGGGGTAACGTGGGAGGCGGGGCCAGCTCTGACGCCGCCCCCCCCGCCCAGCGTGCCCTGGCCCCGCCTCCCACGCTGCGTGGGAGGCAGGGCCAAGGCACGCTGGGCGGGGGGGGGGGGAGCGGCGTCAGAGCTGGCCCCGCCTCCCACGTTACCCCCGCTCGCCCGTCTGGCCTTGTGTAGCAGGCCAGACTGAGTCTGGCCTGCTACAAAAGGCCAGACGGGCGAGCGGGGGTAGCGTGGGAGGCGGGGCCAACTCTGGCCCCGCCCCCCCGCCCAGCGTGCCCTGGCTGCGTGGGAGGCGGGGCCAGGGCACGGGGGGCGGGGCCAACTCTGGCCCCGCCCCCTCACTATTCGCCCTGGCCCCGCCTCCCACGCAGCGTGGGAGGCGGGGCCAGGGCACGCTGGGCGGGGCCAGGGCGCCGGTGGCGGGGGCGCTTTTCAGCACCCCCGCTTTACATAAAAAAATATCTCCGGCCGGCCCTGACTGCTGTCTAGCCAGGCGTCCCCCATTCTGTATCTTTTCATTCCATTTTTTCTGCCGAAGTGAAGTATCTTGCATTTGTCCCTGTTGAACTTCATTTTGTTAGTTTCGGCCCATCACTCTAGTCTGTCAAGATCGTTTTGAATTCTGCTCCTGTCTTCTGGAGTGTTGGCTATCCCAACAAGATAACACAAAATAACACATCTTGTGAAATCTCGTTGGTCCCTTCGACACTACTATATAATCCAGATTATCAAAACAGATAATCCACTTTATCTGATTTGAACTGGATTATATGAGTCTACATTGCCATATAATCCAGTTCAAAGCAGAGAATGTGGATTTGATATGGCATTGTAGAAGAGGCTTTAGTCCTCTAGAGCACTGCTTCTTAAACTGTAGGGTCCTCCTGGCTCCATGTTGGGGTTACAAAGAGTTTGGCAGCAGTAAAAGGTTTCTGAATGCTATCCATTTACACCAATCTGTTAGCAACAATGTGCAGTGTTTATGGGGAATTCTGCAGAAAATGCTTCAGATGTACTGAACAAAAAGGAAAGTCTGCCCGTTTTGCAAGGCTTGCAAGTTTATTATCAGTAAATGTTCGGTTTTAATATCTATTTTATATACCTACTAGCTTAGGTACCTGGTGATGCCTGGATTAGATACTGTATACTGCTATTTATTACAAGTAGCCATTGTTTCTTTTTGGATTTTATGAATGATCCCATTAGAAATGCATAAGGATGTGGGTGAACTACATCTCCCAACAGCATGGGTCAATTCCCTCTAAACCCCGCCAGTACTGAAAGTTGGCCATGCTGGGTATGAGTGCCAAGTTTGGTTCAGATCCACCATCAGTTGGGTTAAAAGTGCTCTCTGAATGTGGGTGAACTATAACTTTCAGCATTTAAGGTTTCTTTCAAATCCTTCCATTATTTTCTCTTGGGTATGCATGTCAGGTTTGGTCCAGTCCATCACTGGTTGGATCCCAGTGCTCTCTGGATGCAGGGTGAACTGTAATTACCATAATCCAAATTCAATTCCCTCCAAATCCTGCCAATCTTTGAAGTTGGTCAGGATAGGTATGTATGTGTGCCACGTTTGGTCCAGATCCATTGTTGGTGGGGTTCAGAGTACTCTTTGATTGTGGGTAGACTATAATTTCAATCGCCGAGGGTCAATTCCTCTAAACCCCTTCAGTATTTTTTCTTGATCATGGTGAGTGGTCTGCCAAGTTTGGTCTAGACCCATCATCGGAATCACAGAGCTCTCTGGATGTGAGAGCCACATGCAAACATTGATGCATACACAGATACATACAAACATATTTTCATGTTCATAAAATGTACAGCCAGAAATGGGTCAGAAGTGGAAAATGTATAAGAAGCCTCGCTCTAGAGTGACACTATGGACAATTTCCACCAGATGTTGACCATAGAATTGTTGGAAAACCTAGAAATGTATTGAGAAACATTCTCTGGAATCTCTGGGTTCTATACCATGACTATAATCAACATCTGCCAAAGGTTGACCATAGAGCAGGGATGGGCAAACTTTGGTCCTCCAGCTGGTAGGCTGTTAAAATTGTAAGAGTTTAAGTCTAAAACACCTGGAGGACCGAAGTTTACCCATCCTCTGTCACAGAGCTTCCCTGGAGAACTAAGCCATTGTTAGGCAAAATCCCCCCAAACAAATCCAGAAATAATCAAATCCACAAAAGTTAAACACAAATGTGGAGGGCCAACTGTATGGCAGTCAACCATATCACAAATGATTTATTTCTTAGCTCTTCAACTGGTTCCATTCCAAATCAAGATGTTTACCTTCTTCAATGGGCTAACAATTTTGTTTAAAATCGCTACATTGGCCATTTCTCCTACAATGTGTTGTAGGGCTTCTTTAAAATGTATGTCCATCCGCTACCTATTCTCAGTTTTTCCAGAGCTTAGTCAGGGGATGGGTTTATTATGTGTCATACAGAAATGAGTAAGACTACTATAGGTCTAAAAGAAAAAGCCTTACAGCAGGATTCTGGAGCTCTCTTCTGCTATCCACACATGCAGTTTCGTGTCACTTTGACTGATAGCTCCATCCCATGAAATCCCGGGATTGATAGCTTGATGTGGCACCACAGCTCTCTAACAGAGAAGAGTAGTCCACAAAACTACAGATCCAAGAATACCATAGCATGGAGCCATGGCAATTAATGTGATGTCAAACTTCTGTGATTCTGCAGTGTGAATGCTGCCTTTGTCAAACTTCCAGCATACATTTCAAAGATCACTTTTAACCAATAAAAACCGTGAACATAGTATTATTATAATTTGGCCACTCCTGATATAATTTTCTTATACTGTTTATCATCACTGTATTTGTGAAACCTGTCACCATTAAATAACCCAACCACTTGCTATTTGTTATGATATTACAGACCAAAGTAGATGACAACTCTTTTAAACTCTTAAGTGCTTATTTGTCCTTCAAGGGTTTTTGTCTTTGAAAAAGGTGAAGTGGAATGAGTAGTTTTGCTTGTTGCACTCTCCTTTAAAAATGCAACTGGTTTTCATTACTCAGTTATGTTGTTAGAAGAGTCACTTCTCATGTTGCATGATACTAATCTGCTTCTTTTTGTTTTTAAAAATACTTTAAAATATTGTAATGTGATTACCACTTCAAAAGCAATGTTTCCAGGGAAATGTGCAAACATTACTAATTATACCTAAAAGCAATTATATTACCTGTAATAAGATTACTTTTTAGAAATAACAACATTTATAGCATTCCCCACAGAAGTAAATCATTGCATTGAAACCCATTCCTTTCCAGATAGTGCTGTTATATTCCAGGTAAAATATTTCTTCTTTGTTTTCCTCTGAATAACTCCAATTTGTGTATGTTTTTCAGGGGTGGGGGAAAATAAAAGTTTACATGAACTGAAAACATTTTAAAAGGATTATGGGTTGAATATTCCTTATCCAGAAATCTGAAATCCAAACTACTCCAAAATCCAAAATTGTCCACATGTATGGCTGGGATAGTAACACCTTTGTTTTGTGTTAGTTCATTGTACAAAAACTTAGTTTCATGCACAAAATTATTTAAAATGTTGTATATACAGTTACCTTTAGGATATGTGTATAAGGTGTATATGGAACATAAATCAATTTCATGTTTTTAGACTTTGGCCCCATCTCATTATGTATATGCAAGGATTCCAAAATAAAATAAAATGCAGCATTTTGGATAAGGGATACTAAACCTGTTGTGCTTCTCATAAAAAGTATGTTCCTTAATAGAAAAAGTAGGGACAGTCACACAATTTTTAAACTGCCTTCAGCTACCTGGAAAACCATTTTCCATCTCCAATGGTAAACTATGGCATAATAAGCTGGAGGTAATGCTGCAACCAATATATTACTGTTAAAAAAACCCCATACTTTTATTTTTGGTAATATTCATTGACTAGAGAACTGATTGGTTATTTCAGATGAACAACAGATGAATTAGAATGAGTAAATACTAGTTCTGCATAATACAGTAGAGTCTCGCTTATCCAACATAAACGGGCCAGCAGAACGTTGGATAAGCGAATATGTTGGATAATAAGGAGAGATTAAGAAAAAGCCTATTAAACATCAAATTAGGTTATGATTTTACAAATTAAGCACCAAAACATCATGTTATACAACAAATTTGACAGAAAAAGTAGTTCAATACACAGTAATGCTATGTAGTAATTACTGTATTTACGAATTTAGCACCAAAATATCACGATGTATTGAAAACATTGACTACAAAAATGCGTTGGATAATCCAGAACGTTGGATAAGTGAGACTCTACTATATTTTGATAATGGCCAAACTAGATGCCTATCAGAAGCCAACAAACAATATAAGAATACAATGACACACTCCTATTTCTTTTTGCCAGAAAGCAAAGTGCATTGCCTCTGCAAGGTATGGCTGATAGGACTAGATGAAAATGATAATACCATCCTTCATTAATTTGATTTTTTTTAAAAAGCCATCCAGTTTAGCAGCCACCAACCACTGCATCTTGTAATAGCAAATTCCATAATTTATGTAAATGCTGTGTGAAGAAATTCTATCTTTTTATTTGTCCTGAGTCCCCTATCATTCAGTTTCATTGGATGAGGAGAGTTTCTTCTTGTTCACTTTCTTCAGATAATATATAATTGAGTGTACCTCTATCATTCCCCTTTACTTGTCTTTTAACAGCCTCAAGCATTGGTTTCTTTCCTCAAGCAGAAATTGCTCCAGCTCTCTTATAATTTTGGTTGGCCCTTCCTTTACTTTTTTCTAACTCTACAGTTCATTGTGTTGTCGAAGGCTTTTATTGCTGGAATCACTGGTTTGCTGTGAGTTTTCCAGGCTATATGGCCATGTTCCAGAAGCATTCTCTCCTGATGTTTCATCAAGCAGAGCACTTGATGAACCAACCTGGACAATTATTTGAGAACACAGAAATGTTGAACCACATGTCAGACTACACCAAGAAGCCATTGAAATCCACAAGCATGTGGACAATTTCAACAGAAAGAAGGAAACCATGAAAATGAACAAAATCTGGCTACCAGTATTTAAAAAAAACTCTAAAATCAGAACAGTAAATAAAGAACAACATTCAGAAAACAGGGGAATTCCAGAGAAGAAACAATCAGGGCCAGCTCATTTGTTTTTGTTGTTTATTTGTTCAGTCGCTTCTGACTCTTTGTGACCTCATAGACCAGCCCATGCCAGAGCTCCCTGTTGACCGTTCCCACCCCCAGCTTCCTCAAGGTCGAGCCAGTCACTTCAAGGATACCATCCATCCATGTTGCCCTTGGTCAGCCCCTCTTCCTTTTTCCTTCCATTTTCCCCAGAATCATTCTCTTCTACAAGCTTTCCTGTCTTCTCATAATGTGGCCAAAGTACATCATTTCTGGCTCTAATACCCTTCCCTCCAGCGAGTAGTCAGGCATTATTTCCTGGAGGATGGACTGGTTGGATCTTCTTACTGCCCAAGGCACTCTCAGAATTTTCCTCCAACACCACAGTTCAAATGCATCTATCTTCCTTCACTCTGCCTTTCTTATGGTCCAGCTCTCACATCCATAGGTTACTATAGGGAATAACATTGCTTTAACTATGCGGACCTTCTTGGCCAACTAATGCCTCCCAACAAAGGATTCTCTCAGGCAGGAAGCAGCCAGGCTTTGAATCTGCAAGGCCATTAAATGATACTCAATGCAATCAATTGCAACATTCACACTTTTTCTCAAACAGACAAGAGTTCTTTCTCCCAGCCTGGACTTTCCACAGATATATAAACCCCACTTGCCTAGTTTCCAACAGACCTCACAAACTTTGAGGATGCCTGCCATAGATGTGGGCGAAACGTCCTGAGAGAATGTTTCTGGAACATGGCCATACAGCCCAGAAAACTCACAACAATCTAGTTTATTTTCTGAAGTGAGGTGATCAGAGCTGTTGTTATATACTGCCAAGTCGACTTGAATTGAATAATGATCTAATAAAAGGAAGACCTTAAAGAGCCTGAGTCATCAACTCTCTTGCTCAAGTCTTGCAAATTCAGGGATGTAATTTCATTTATTGAATCAACCTACCTGAAGTGCTGGCTTCCTCTTTTTCTTCTGACTTTCACTTTATTGAGCATTATTGTCTGTTCCAGTGAGTCACATCCACAGTATGACAGACCCAGTTGAATAATCTTCTACTGAGAATTGGCCTTGATTTGCACAAGAACCTAATAATGTCTCTTTTAGATAGTCCATGGCATCTGCACAATTATTCTCTTGTACTACATTTCAAATATCTTGATCTTCCTCCCATCCACTTTCTTCACTGATCAGCTTTCACAACCATACATAAAAATAAAAAAATCCTATGGCATAAGGAATTCTTACTTTGATGGGATTAAAGCTGCAGGCAGAAAGGCTTCCAAGGGTGCTCTCCTACATCTTGCACTAATTGAACTACTGTGCATAACCAGAGTAATGCTGGAGACATAATAGCAAAGCAAATAATGAGATATATACTCTTAAAATAGATTCTACTTGTAACTCTTAGATCATACTCAACAAAGGTAGCACCTTATTACCTTTTTTCTATAAGATGATAACTTTCATTTTGACTTTCTTTCACAGCATTCTATCAATTTAGTCCCGTTCTTAGGAATGTCAATTTTATTTTCTGAGATGTCAGAATGCAATTGTCAGCATCTGTTGTGAACATCTTCTTCATGTCTTTCATTGCTATTGTAAAGGACTAATGATGGTCTTCCATCATCTTATTAACCGCCAGTGGTCTGGAAACTGGCACTTTTCCTTTCTACCAGTTGAGTAGCAAGTTGCTACTTTACAGAATGCCAGCCTAGCAAACATGCACTGCAATAGCCATTTTGAAAATGCTTAATATATAAGCTTCCAAATAAAAGATTAGTTGCTATGGTATGACTAGGTGGTTGGTTAGCAAGTCCCAACACAGACAATATTTTCTTCTGAGCTGCTATAAGTCCAATGGTAGTGTGAATCCAATGAGGCAGTGGTGGTCCCTAGGGTTGGTGTCACCAGAGTGCTTACACATAGAAGGTTCCAAAATATAATTTAGAACAGAGTTCAACCTTGTAGGTATGTGGATTCTTTTGGTTGATGTTTATTTTTTCAGATGCTTCAGACTCTTCATGACCTCATGGACCAGCCCACGCCAGACCTCAATGTTGGCCATGGCCATCCCCAGCTCCTTCAAGGTCAAGCCAGTTACTTCAAAGATAACATCCAACCATCTTGCCCTTGGTCAGCCCCTCTTCCTTTTTCCTTCAATTTCCCCCAGCATCATTCTCTTCTCCAAGCTTTCCTATCTTATTATGTGGCCAAAGTACTTCATCTTTGCCTCTAATATCATTCCCTCCAGTGAGCCGCAGGACTTTATTTCCTGGAGTATGGAATTCCAGCAGTCCAAGGCACCCTCAGAATTTTCCTCCAACACCACAATTCAAAAGCATCCTTCGCTCAGCCTTCCTTATGGTCCAGCTCTTGCATCCATAGGTTACCACAGGGAATACCATTGGTCAGGCATCTAGCCGGGGGTTGAGGGGCTTCAGCCCTCCCCCCCGGAAATTCTCAGGGTGATCCGCGAAAAGGCCTTACTGGTATTATTTAAACTGTTATGTTTATTCATATCATGATCTGATCACCATGCCATGCTCAATATATCCCAGATGCCTGCCATTGGTTTAACTAAGTGGATCTTTGTTGCCAGTATGATGTCTCTATGAAGACTGGTCATGGCTCTCCTCCCAAGAAGAGGTACAGTAGAGTCTCACTTATCCAAGCTTCACTTATCCAATGTTCTGTATTATCCAACGCAGTCTGCCTTTTAGTAGTCAATGTTTTTGTAGTAAATGTTGCAATGTTTTGGTGCTAAATTTGTAAATACAGTAATTACTACATAACATTACTGCGTATTGAACTGCTTTTTCTGTCAATTTGTTGTAAACCATGATGTTTTGGTGCTTAATTTGTAAAATCATAATGTAATTTTATGTTTAATAGGTTTTTTTCTTAATCCCTCCTTATTATCCAACATTTTTGCTTATCCAATGTTCTGCCGACCGTTTATGTTGGATAAGTGAGACTCTATGTACTATATAAGATGGGTGTACAAAACATGTTTTGTGGTTATATCTGACAATAGGGATATTTTGTATTTAAAATAATCAATTCCTACTGAAATTCTATACAAATATTTAAGAGACAGTCATTCTTGTGTCATCTGAAGGTGTCACCCTATGCGGTTTGCCCCATATACATGCCACTGACACTACTTCTCTTGAAAATACCTTCTTCGCACCGCTTTAAAAACTTTATTAAAATGGGATAGCATTGCATTTACCCGACTTTTGTTGCTTTTTTGAGACTGTAGGTGCCAACGACTTCTCAGAACAGGCACGTACAGATTTGGAGAGGCCATTTCCGTTGAGCTCACTTCGTCGTGCACTTTTTATCCCCCTCCTCTTCCTTTTCCCCTTCCCCTCAGCTTCCATTTTCTTGACTTTGTGAAAGTGGGTTTGTGGGATTTTGACGCGTGAGTGCATGCGTGTGTGCGCGCGCCCGCCCCCTCCCGCGCATTTGTTTACTTTTGCCGTTTTAAAAACACAGGGAGAGAGATTGATTCAAGGAAACTGAATATTCGAGGCCGAATGCAATTTCCTGCCGCAGAGCCTGGAGGGGGGCGGGGGGGGGGGGGAGGCAGAAACTTGTCCCGTTGTAATTACCAAACTTTGCCATAAAGATAAGCAAGCTCCTTCCTCCAGCGCTTTTTCCCAGTCCTTCCAGTGAGGGGAACTTTACGAAGTACGTGCAATAAAGAGCTGGGTCCCGAGCAGAAGTGAACCCCGTGGGGAAGCAAACCTCAGCTGAAAGGAAAGGAGACGGAGACCAAACCAAGAGAAGACCTTGTTTGGCACGGAGAAAACAGTAAGATGACACTTGCGGGAGCGCAGTGAGAGAGTCGCCCCGAAGGAAGTCCTCTCCCACATTGACTTGTTTTCTCCAAAAAGAGAGAGAGGTCTCTGTGGCGGAGGGGAGGGGAGACAGAGGTGGTGCTGGCAAGAGGCAAGAAAGGAAAGGTGTCTCCAGGAGTTTGGGTGGCCTCGCTGGAATTCCTTCGCAAAAGGGGACCGAGTTTGCGGGGAGAGGGAGGGCTGCCTTTGAGAAAGTCGGGGGCTGGCGGGTCTGGAGCTGCTCCCCCCCTCTAAGGCTGATTCACACATACACACACACACACACACCCCAGGAGAGAGCGCCTTGTGGGCCGGCGGAGGGGGCGTCTTCAATGCGCGCCTCCTGCCTCCGTCCCTCTCTCTGCCCCGCTTCCCTCGGCGCCTGGATTTGGGCTTTGTGGCGGCGGCGGCGTCTCTGGCAGGGCTTGGCCCCATGTCCCAGGTGAGGAGGAACCAGCCCCAAAGCCCCGCCGTCCATTCGCCCCATGGAGAGCCCCCGAGAGGAGGAGGAGGAGGAGGAGGAGGAGGAGGAGGAGGAGGAGGAGGAGACCCGGCGCCCAGAGCCACAGGTAAGTCCGACGCGCAAAGGGCACTTCTGCATCGTCTGCGCCATTCACAGCTTTCTACCTTTCCCTTTCTTCTGTGTATGTTTGTGTACGAGTGTCTTTGGGCCCCGATCTAGATGGGCACAAAACAAGCCACTCCAGCAAAGGGGAGGAAAATGACATCTCCCCCCCGACTCTTATTCTCTCCTTCCCTCTGGTCGGAACTTCGCGTGTGTGTCTGAAGTTTTGGAAAGGCTTCAGAATCCTCTGCGCCAGCTGGCTCTCGTGCTCGTGTCTATCTATTGTACGCACAATTGCACATCTCCCTCTCACACAGACTCACTCACTGAGTCTGCAGTTACACACGGGGTTGCTGAAAGTTTTCTGGACTGTATGGCCATGTTCCAGAAGCATTCTCTCCTAACGTTTCGCCCACATCTATGGCAGGCATCCTCAGGAGTTATAAGGTATATTGGAAACTAGGCGAGGGAGGTTTACATATCTGTGGAAGCAGGGCCAAATCCAGAAAAAAATGGGGGGGGGGGGGGTTTGAAACTTTTTTAAATCGAATCATGAGAAGTAGTTCCATAACGCAAACTTAGAAATCAGGCTCCATCAATAAACTTCAGTGGACACTCAAGAAAGATAAATGTCAGTGGGCACTCATGGGGATTTGGTTAATCAGTTAAAATTCATGAGTAAACCAGGTTTTTAAAAAAGCCTGAAAAACTTCGGGGGGGGGTTTGAACCCCTAACCCCCTCCCCCTTGGCTACAGCCCTCTGTGGAAGGTCCAGGGTGGGAGAAAGAACTTTTGCCTGTTGTAGGCAGGTGTGAATGTTGCAATTGATTTCCAATAGACCCCACACCTTGAGGATGCCTGCCATAGATGTGGGCGAAACGTCAGGAGAGATTGCTTCTGGAACATTGCCATACAGCCCGGAAAACTCACAGCAACCCAGTGATTCCGGCCATGAAAGCATTCGACAACACAAAGTTATAAACATTTGCGGAGGGATGGAGGCTTTGATTTCTCCCTCCTCAGCTCAAGCGATGGCCCAGCATTTGTGTTTTGGAAACTTCGCTCTCTCTCTTTGAGCGCACGCTTGCACACACACACAAGTGGTTGTAACGCCCCCTCACACGTACACACACGCACACACACCCCAAGCCTACGATCTCGAGCTCCATTGCTTTGGCTCTCCCCTGAGTAGGATGTGAAACGACCTGTCCCTTGGAGAAGTGAAGGCCCTTCCAGAGAGTCCAGTGTGCCCAAGGGTCTCTCTTTCTCCCTCTCTGCCTTCTTCCCTCTCCACTCCCCCCGCCTCCAATTCTAAGACGAAACCCACCATTTCCTTTGCTCTCCAAAGGCATCCTTTTTGGCAGGACGGGAAGACTTTCCAAGGGGCGGGGAGCAAAGAGGACTTGCCTGTTCAGTTTCTACCTGATCTTTGTTGCAGGCATTGCGAAGGAGGGAAGGGAGTGCAGGGAGCTGAGCTTGGGAGAAGTTACTTTCCAGGGGAAAGGGGGCTGCAGTTGGTAGTCTCCTTCTAGACAGGCCATTCGGGGATCCTGGGAGTCGCGTTCTGCTCCCAAGCCAGGCTTTCCAAGCGACGAAGGGAGCTGAGCTTCTCTCAAGGAACTTTTCTCTCCTCCCCCAACTTTTTACTTCAGGCATCCTGTGCTATTGGCTGTGGGCCAACCCCATGTGGGATTTCGACTTCTCCCTGCCTCCCTACCCACCCAGTCCTCATCACATGAAATTTAATAACATCCTCTAGACCTCGCTGCAGCCAGGAAAGACTTTCTACTTCTTTGTTCCATATAATCCTTTCAGCAGAAAGAGCTCCTGGCCATGGAACTGGGATGGGATGGAGGTCTGGAGGATGCATTCCAGAGTCCCATTGGCCTGCCTTGGCAGCCAACTGCATTGGGGGAGAGGGCTGCTTGGGAGATGCCCCTTCCTGGCACCAAAACACTGATTCAGGAGCAAAATGAGTTGGTTGAGGAGGTGCAGGCTGAGTGTGGACATGTATCTAATGCAGGCATAGGCCAACTTGGGCCCTCTCTCCAGGTGTTTTGGACTTCAACTCCCACCATTCCTGACAGCCTCAGGCCCCTTCCTTTCCCCCATCAGCCGCTTAAGCGAAAGGAAAGGGCCTGAGGCTGTCAAGAATGGTGGGAGTTGAAGTCCAAAACACCTGGATGGCCCAAGTTTGCACAAGCCTGGTCTAATGGCTCTTGCACCATACAATACAGCAATCAAATCTTAAGTTATTCAAGATGGAGGGTCATTTTCCAAAGCCTGCTTATAGCCAGCTCTCTCCAAAGTAAACAACACATTCCAATTTTATGTAGTACTTTTCCAAATTACTTCAAACCCTCAATGCACATGTTATTTATTTATATGGTACCATCAAGGTGTGGCTCTTTAAAGGCGCATGAGCAAACACCCTGGTGAGTTTCATGGCTGAATGGATAACTTGGATCTCCTCACAGTTTTTTAGAAGGATTGGCTGGTTTAAGTTCCTCCTGTTTTTATTTATTTATTTCATGTCAAAATTATTGCATAAATAAGTATAAAACTGATAAAAAATAAAGGGAACACAATAATTTTTGACCAAAAACGGGCAACAGCAACCACATTGCCTGTAGCTTTCAACAATTCTTCTTCTGCACATGAGGGAGGGCATTGTGGGCAAGCATACAGATGCTGAGTTGTTTGTTCTGCTCCACAGTTGCACAAGGTGGAGGGTTATTTTAGGTACGGTAGAATCTTGCTTATCCAACATAAACGGCCTGGCAGAACGTTGGATAAGCGAAAATGTTGGATAATAAGGAGTAATCAAAGAAAAGGCTATTAAATGTTAAATTACGTTATGATTTTACAAATTAAGCACCAAAACATCATGTTTTACAACAAGACTGCCACTTGTTTGGGAGCATGGCTGCATGTATTGTTGTTGGGCATGTTGGCCCGCTATGCATTGCTGCTTGCAGAAACAGCTGTGGATCCAAGTGGGAGGCAGAATGTGTGGGATAATACAGAATGTTCGATGAGCGATGGTTGGATAAACGAGACTCTACTGTAGTGCCATTTTGCCAGGTTGTCTTTTGATCTGCCCACTCTGCTTCTGAGTCTGTTCAGGGACTTCCAAGTTGCCCATTCTTGGTTTGCCCCTGGAGAAAGACCCTCATGGGGGGCCATCCAGTTGGAATTGCCTGGTTTAGCTGCCCAGAAGGACACTCCTGCTGTTACTGGGGGAACATTAAGAGGAGTGGTGGTTCTCGTGAAGCTTTTCCTTGATTTGAGTCTACTGGGAGGAGGCTGATAGCCATGCAGAGGATGGCTTATACAGTGTTCAACCTTATTCCTCTCACAGTTAGCAGCACATGGCACATCAGGAAGGGGGGCAATGCCAACTAGCTTGTAGACTTTATCAAAAGGTGTAGTTTAAGGCATCCCGTGATTATTCTGCATGTTCCATTCAGGTTCACCTGCTTCACATGGACAGACTTGTGCCAGACAGTACAGGCATACTCAGCAGTTGAGTAATACAAGGTCAGGGCTGATGTTCTTATTAATTGTGGGTCTGCACCCCATGCACTGCCAGTAAATTTCTGCAGGATGTTATTGTGTGCAGCTACTTTGTGCTTGGTATTCATACAGTGATTCCTAAATGTTGATGTTCGATCTAAGGTGACACCAAGGGATTTGGGATGGAAACAGTGTTTGAATTTTTGGCCTTCCCAGGTAACTTTCACTTTTCTGTTGGCTTCATGGTTACGTAGGTGGAAAACACATGCTTGTGTCTTGTCAGGGTTAGGCTTCAGGTGATTATCTTTGTAGTAGCTGGAGAGATCTTTCAAGGCATTAGTCAGTTGGTTTTCAACTGTTTCAAAGTCTTTTGCTTGTGTTGTTAGACCAAAATTATCAGCATTTATAAAGTTCATTGTGAGTGGTGGCTGTGGCTGATCATTCGTAAAGATGTTAAACAAGGTCAGTGCAAGAACACTGCCTTGGGATAAACCATTCTTCTGTCTCCTTCCTCCATCTACTTTTCCTGCCTTGAAACTCCACATAGAAGCTGCAGTTTTCTAGGAGGGTCTGGATAGATTTTGTAAAATCATAGTTCCAGGTAATATGGTAGACTTTATGCAGCATTTTTCTATGTTGCACCATGTCATAGGCTGCCGTAAGGTCCACAAAAACTGTTCCCGTAATGCAACCTTTTTCGTAGCCTTCCTCAATATGCTCAGTCAGATTAAGAATTTGAGCTGTACAGTTTTTCCCTGGTCTGAAACCTGCTTGTTGTGCAGTTCCTCCATAGTAGGTGGACAATTAAGTTTCATTCAAGACTTCCTAGATTGTAGCATGGGCTCTTTGAAGGTATGCAGTGCCATCTCTATAATGGCTTAAATTTGTTTAGTCAACTATCATGAGAAAGATAAGAGCCTTGCTGGATCAGGGCAAAGTGTTTAGGTCCTCCAAGTGTTTTGGAATTCCTGACAATTTGCCAAGTTAGCAAAGCTGAAGTCACTACTACCTGGCAAACCAAAGTTGAAAACCATATCAGTAGGACATGAGCTCAGTCACACTTATGCTTCCTGATAACTAGTATCAAAAGGAACTAGAAGCATCCCTGTGATTATAATGTGTGTATGTGCCTTTACGTAGCCTTTCAATTTGTGGTGACCCCATGATTTTAAAGTGTTTCCTGGAGCAAAGAATATTCAGGGGTGGGTTTGCCAGTTCTTTCCTCTAAAATATAACCTGGCATCTGTCTGTTTCCCATCCAACTACTCATACTGCTTAACTTCCAATTTCAGATGGGATTTGACTCTTAAGCCCTCAGGGTCCTAGGTTCAAATCCTCCTGCAGCTTTGAGGTCTGTCCTGGGCCAGTCCACCCTGCTCTTTACTGATTTAGTGGAAGTATATAAGCATAATGTCCAATTTCTAGGGATAGCTTTACCCTCCAATGTCATCCTGCAGTGAAAAATCAGGACTTCAATATTGTGTGTGTTTGCGTGATTACATGACTGCTAGAACCTAAATTTCACTCTGTTTCAGTGTTGTTTGGCAAAGCCATAGGGAGAGAAGGCCGGGCTGTGGCGCAGCTGTTGAGCAGCTGCCTTAAATCACTCTGACCATGAGGTCATGAGTTCGAGGCCAGCCCGTGGCGGGGTGAGCACCCGTCAATTAAAAATAAAAAATAGCCCCTGCTCGTTGCTGACCTAGCAACCCGAAAGATAGTTGCATCTATCAAGTAGGAGATAAGGTACCACTTATAAAGTGGGGAGGCAAGATTAACTAATTTACGACCTGGAATGAGGAAGTGCCGTCAGTGTGGATGATGAAGCAGCTGCTCCCCCCTGTGGCCAGAATTGAACATCCCCTCAGAAGAAGGTTAACTTGCCTCTGCATGTGTCTCTCAGTCTCTGTTTGATGTGTTTATGGGCATTGAATGTTTGCCCTATGTGTGTTATAATGTGATCCGCCCTGAGTCCCCTTCGGGGTGAGAAGGGCGGAATATAAATACTGTAAATAAATAAATAAATAAATTCACAAGCCAGTATGAAAAGGAAGTCCTCTGCTCCCTAGTCATGTCACAGGGAGGAGGATGGGTACCTGGGAAACATCCAACTGCAGCCAGAGAAAGCCCATCTCATTCCCAGTCCTCCAGTATATTTGCTGGAGTTCGGGGGAGGGGGGGGCTATTTGTTCTTAGTGGCAGCCAAATACTGTCTGGGAACCCATCATCTTCTCTTGGCCACTGAATGATTGAGGCAGAGCATGCTTGCCTTTCTAAACAGCAAACTTCCAGCCAGGGATGGTGGGGAGGCACTGCACAAAGAACCACCAGATAGTTCATTGTGTAATGAATGTAAAAAGACAGGCACGCAGAAAGCACATCTGGCTGGAAACTTAATAAAACAATTGCATGTGCCCAACAAGTTTCCAGCCACAGTCTTCTTTGCTAAAACAAGGGAGGATGTTTGTGTGTGTGCAAAATATGTATTCCTGCAGAAAACTTATCTTGAACAGTAGGGAAAACATTTTTGAGATAATTTATCTTTCAATTAGAGAATAAAATGGATGGGAATTTACATCCCGGCAGTTACTGTTGCAAATATGTATTATGAGTTTATTGCATTGCTGTTATTTTTTTCTGTCGTTTCAGTTCCTTTAGAATCATGGAGTTGAAAGAGACCACAAGGGTCATCTAGTCCAATCCCCTGCCATGCAGGACTTTTATAATTATAAAAGTGAGAAAATGATCTAAAATTGGAGGTAAACTTCCCAAAGCATTCCCTCCCCCAAAGTAATGATGAAAGGTGATTAACTAGTCTTATTTGTTACACATGACAGAAAAAAAATTAAAATGTTACTAGCTGTTACATTGTTTTACAAAGGAATACTGTACATTTTAAAGGCATCAGATAATGTATCATTTCAAAGTTATGAACTTCAGGCAACTCAAAGGACAACATCTTACAAGATACATAGGTCATGGAATACAGCGTTCCTCTTAGGCATATATGGTTGATGCTGTTTTTGTTAGTCTGGGAGAGGAACAAAAAGTTATACAGGGAACCTACGCTTTACCATGTGACTACTGGAAATTTTATTTGGCAATTCATCTGACTTCTGACATTTCCCCAGTTGCTTCTTACACTACCAAGCATATTTCTGCAACAATAAAATGCAAACCATAAGAAAGTGGCTTGAAAAAAAGACGGCAAGAAATAGTTTACAAAGCTGAATTCTGTAAGGTTTTCATCACTTCCATGGATTGCAACATACACACAACCTTATGGTGATCAATTGTTGCAGATAACAAGTCTTACCTACAGGGCCGGCCGGAGAAAATTTAAAATATTAAGCGGGGGTGGGGAATAGCGCCCCCCCCCCCGCCGGTGCAGCGGGAGGCGTGGCCATGTGTCACGGGAGGCACATGGCCCCGCCTCCCGCGCCCTGGCCCCGCCTCCCACACAGCGTGGGAGGCGGGGTCAGGGCTAGTAGCACGGGAGGCGGGGCCAAGGTTGGCCCCGCCTCCTGTCCAGCGTGCCCTGGCCCCGCCTCCCACGCTGCGTGGGAGTCGGGGTCAGGGCGAGTAGCGCGGGAGGCGGGGCCAGGGTTGTACTCACCCTCCCGCGCTACTCACCCTCGCCTGTCTGGCCTTTTCCAGCTGGCCAGACTGCAGCGGAGGTCTGGGCAAGGCCAGCCAGGCCACAAGGCCAGCTAGACCCAGCGCTTTGCTGTGTGGCGTGGCGGCAGCGGCAGCGCTACGGGGCGCTGTCGAGGCGTCGACAGCGCCCCCTAGCAGCGTGCGCCTGAGGCCGTGGCTTAACCGGCCTCATAGGTTAAACCGGCCCTGCTTACCTATAAACTCCAGAGTTTATGTATAAACCATGTTTATGTATAAATACAAATCATGTAAGAGAGGCTCATGGTTGATATAGGCCTTGTGCATGTGAATACTGTTTGCAGGTACTTTTGTTTATTATAACCTAATGTTATTTTTCCTTTGAGAACTATTGTTTTGAGCATGTTGAAATCAGATTTTTTTTTTTGCAGAAAGACATTGTTCTTATGTTAAATTATTATTGGCTGTACATATAATAGAGCTGCTTACAATGCAAGTTTGCTGAATACAGTTTGAGTCAACCCCAAAAAGCTTTGAATATAATTGAATCATGTTGGAGAACCTAGTGATACCTATAGAAGTGTTCTCTCGAGGCATCCAGCATGATTCTTGGTCAGCTTCAGGTTATGGAAGTCTAGAGAGAACACTTCTCTGGGCATTGCTTCCAGCACAATTCTAGTGTATGCTTTAGTTGGAATCCCAAGACAATAATTTCAGTTAAGAAAAACAGGATTCCAGATTATATGTGAAAATCAAATCACACAAATGGTCAGTGGCAGAAGACATGCTTTGCATGCAAGGACTTGCTTTGCAAATCTCCTAGTAAGATTAGGAAAGCATTTTTCTCAAATCATTGGACCGGCTATGTGACTCATTCAGTGTTTGCCAGAATGACAAGTAATATGACTTCCTATAGGACAGTTTCCTATGTTCCTAATTATCATTGAAATATTTCAGATGTAACCCCAAACTATTGTTATTATATTAGTAATATAATAACAATAGTTTGGGGTTACATCTGAAATACACCTTTTCCCTAGCTCTGGAACTTATATGTTGTCATTACATGCAGTCCCCAAGTTACGAACAAAATAGGTTCTGTAGGTTTGTTCTTAAGTTGAATTTATATGTAAGTCAGACCAGGTACATTTTTAAGTGTAACTCGAGCCAGACACACACACACACACAATATTAGCATTGGGTTGCATAGGGGAGGGTTTGTTTTGTTTTCTGTGGTATTTGTTTTGCTGTCTGTGCCCCCCTGTTCAGAAGATTTCACCTCACATTCTGTACCTGTGATAACTGGATTATGAAAGGATTGGTGAGAAAGCCTCAATGGAGACATCTTTTCCCCATGATAACTCTTTCAGAAGTGAATTTCCCTTCCTAAGGGGTGTTGTCTCACCCCTATTTTTAACTATGGACCTCATCAGATTAGACTTTTTCAGTGTCCTAGGACACTTCCAGGACATTCAGCAGAAAGAGCCTCCCAGATCCCATCAGACAACGCACAGTTACTTCCGGCGGGGCTCTGTCTTCTTGGTGTCCTGGCAGCATCCTAGCATGCTGCTCAGGGATCACGGGAGGCTTCCTGTGTCCTCATTGACAAGAACAGGACAGCATGAAGGTAAGCTGGGTGGTGACACTTTCCCCTGTGGGATGGGGAAAATGCTGATGCGAGTGATGTGGGGCACAAGCGACAGTTTCCCCCACTGGATTTGCGAATCCCCCCATTATCACCTGCTTTTTGGACCTCAATGTGATGAGGTCCTTAGAATCATTTGTAAGTTGGATGTTTGTAACTCGGAGACTGCCTGTATATATAAAACAAGGGAAACTGATTAATTTTAACTATGGTTTCTCTGAATAAGTGTCAGGATCCCAAATCCTTGACATCTCTGGTCAGCTGACAAAGAACAGATGCCAGCCATAAAAGCAGGCCGGCCATAAAACATCAATTACCCTCTGGTATGTGAGAGTCCCTATATATATGGCACAAAAGAAGGTTCTGGCATTCGGTACAATAAAACTTGTTGGAATCTACCCGCGTGTGTCTTGGTGCTTTCTTTGGAAGACGGACCCACAGCACAACTGGGAGAAGAGAACCCGACAATAAGCCAGAAGCATAAACAATTATTTAAAGTGAGCTAGTTTTCATAAAATGTAGTTTAAACTAACCACAATTTACTGTGCACGTGCATCTGACATAATGATAAGCCATGGTTCATTAGAAATGTAGAAAATCTTTGAGGCCACTCTGAAAAGAGAGGGTGCACAAATTCAGTTCTCATGGAATTAAACAATGTTGTAGCTTTACATCTGAAAGAAGCCATTTTATTTGATTTAAGTTTACCAGCAGAATAGTTGTACATACAGAGAAACAAGGAAGTTTTCTAGACCAGCTGTTGCTGTAGCAGTTATGAGGTGATGGCTTCTGTGATCATTGTTATAAGAGCCGACTGTTTAACTCCACAAAATGGAGCTTGCTTGGAGTCCAAATTAATTCATGCTTTAGGAAGCTCTTTTGAAATACCTATGGGGTCTAGAGCAGTACCTTAAGGGAAATGTGCATACATGTGTGCATGTATCCTGTCAGAATGACATGAAAGAGAAGAGCTTACATTTTCTACAGTGCAAGTTTATCAGCATTTGTGTGTGCTATCCAAAACTCTCACAGTCTTCATAAATGTCTGCTAGTGAACACTACAAAGGTTGGTTCACTGATTATTATAGAGTCTAGAAATCTGATGTCTGAAATCTGCATCGAATTGTTGCCAATTGTACGCCGCCCTGAGTCCCTTCAGGTGAGAAGGGCAGGATAGAAATATTGGAAATAAATAAATAAAAATAAATGTGCAGGGCATGTTGCACTGTTGCCTATTCTGTTCAAATACTTAGTTATAGAAAAGGCAATTGTACTTGTTCTTAACTAAGAAACTGCCTTTTATATTAAAAGTAGTAAGTAGCAAGGCACACTGCATTAGCTGAGACATTCTTGTCTCACTTCAGCCCGGAAGTCTAAATCTTCTGGTCTTTAATATGAGATAATAGTATCTTGTAGAAATCGTTGTAAATGCTAATGAGATAATGTTTGTGAAAAACTGAGTATGGCCCCATACTTGCTGCTTTGCTTCCATTAGTCAGTTCATTTCAAGGACATATGTGTAACAATTCCTTCATAAATCCTCCACCAAAGAAAATTAAATTTTTGTCAAACATTGCTTTATTGTTTGAAAATTATATCTAGAAATGAATTAATGTATTGTTGTGCAAGACACTTGAAAAATCTGAGAAGAAAACAGTGGCTTGGTTGTTCTTTGCATTCTCAGTTTTCATGTCAGCTTTAATACAGAGATCCTGGCTTATTTTGTCAGGGGCTGCTATTAGATCTGAACTGGGAAACTGTGGTTTAATTCAAGCAAAGCGCAGATCAATGCTTAGGCCTAGG
This sequence comes from Anolis carolinensis, assembly GCF_035594765.1. NCBI lineage: Eukaryota > Metazoa > Chordata > Lepidosauria > Squamata > Anolidae > Anolis > Anolis carolinensis. The sequence continues at coordinate 195,544,340 of NC_085844.1, forward strand.
TGTAATTCATGGCTTCATAAACTGCAATAGCTCTGTGATCAGTAAATGGCCTGTTTCTGTTATAACCATTATTCAGGTCTTTGAAAACCATAGTTTAGGAAGCTTCCTGAGCGATAGTTATAGCCAGATCAGTCCATAAACTGACTAGAGAGCCATTGTCCATTTAGATCTATACATCAGTGCCAAAGCCTATCTTTGGCAAACTTTTTAAAATGTATTTTTTGCATCTTCATTATAATTTGAGAAATGTTGATGGCCATCACGATAACACTCAGACCTAAATCTAGTTCTCAGTCCCAACCACCATAGACTCATTGAATGAATAAGAACTTGGTGAGTAAAAATCTGTTTAGGTTCCATTGATTCAATGGGTTCCACTTTAGTTGGGGCTAATAAGGGAATGTACGTCTAAGTGAGAAATAGAAGTTGACTGCATTGTCCTTCAGAAGTATTTATGTGCTGAATAAAAACTGAGATGTGATTACTCCATAGTATCATAGTTTTGAGTTTTTAAAATCTGAGCAGGTTTGTTAGAAACACTCTGCTTGGCAAACCCAGAATTGTAAGTTGTATAATAAGTTTCCCTTCACCTCCACACTCTTTGATGTGGAACTTAAGTGTTACAGAATTTAGAGCTCATCAGCCATGAGCAAGTGTTCTCATTAGCTTTTTTTATATGTACGTGACTGCTCCTTGCCCAAGGAGCTCCTTCAGATGTTGCTGAAATACAATTTCCATGAGCCCCAGACAGCACAGTCCATTTTCACAGTTGGTGGGAATGTAGTACAATACTAGTTGGAGATCCACAGTTTCCTCACTCTATCCTAGTTATCCTATATAGTCATCTGTCTCTTATAGTCACTTCATGAGTTTTCACTGAAGGGGAATGGTTTCTTGAGACTCAGGGCCCATCCAGACAGGCTCAAAACATGGGACCTGTTTGGATTGGCCCAAAGTCTCAAGAAACCATTCCCCTTCAGTGACTATATAGGTTTCCTTGGTTTATTCCAAATTAATTACATACCTTATTAGATCTGGGCCGTCCTGAAAGGCACGAGTCTAATAAGGTATTGGACCTGTGGGAACTGCCTTCCGGGGCCATGTTCTGTGACACCAGGGGTGAGTCCCCTCAGCCATCTTGCACCTTTTGGGCTCCTGGAGCCCAAAGGTGTGGGAGGGCGCTTACCACCCCCCCCCAGCCCCCTAAAACTTACCAAAAAGGTTCCTGGCCGCCATGAAGCCTCTCCTCGCTCCTGGTGTGGTAAAATTACACATGAGGAGATGGGGGGAGGAGGGATTTTCCTCCTCACCCTTCCCATCTTCTCAGGTGTCATTTTTTCATGCCAGGAGGATGCAAGGAGAGGCTTCATGGCAACCAGGGACCTTTTAAAGTAAGTTTTAAGGAGTATATTGGGGGGGGGGGGGGGTTGGGGTGGCTTCATGACTCGGGATGGCATGTAGCCCCCCCTTCAGGAAAGTCCAGGTTTGGGTTGGGGAGTGGGGACTTGAACCCATGCCAAAGTGGGTTACTTTAACCCGTTTTGGTGTGGGGTTTAGGGCCGTCTGGAAATACCCTCAGTATCCAAGATGATTACTCTCTGGACTTAATGTTGACAGCACTTTACCCAGAATATTTTGGGAATTAAATTTTAGAAGTTGTAGATTGAACAAGACAGATACTATAGAGAGCTGGTTTACTCATTTATTTATTAGTTGATGGATATTTTTCTTGCTTCTCAAACAATTCTGGAATGGGCTTCCTCACTATGGCTTGTATTCTGTGCAATATTTTGAAAGGGATCAATGATGTAGGTTTATGCACATAGGTTTTTCATGCAATGTGAAATCCTGATTGTAAAGGAGTCTGATAATGCACAAAGCTTATACATACACAGGACTATAAATGAACAGTCACCTCTTTGAAGGGTTCTATAGGACACATGAAAGTTAAGACTGGAGACAGTATATGATGACAAGATGAAATCAAGAGCATCTGTTATGCTGTCTCTTCTGCATTTTGTATATAGAAAAGGTTAAGAAAACCCCATTCTTTTAAAATAGAAGCACTAGAAGGGGATTAATTGTTCTCCCAACCATGGAAACCAAAGGATACCCAAAACAAACTCAGCAAGTTTGCACAGGTAGACCAAACTTTGGGTATGCCATATGTTCAACCTCATATGAGCCCTCTGGCACTCACTCTCTCTCTCTCTCTCTCTCTCTCTCTCTCTCTCTCTCTCTCTCTCTCTCTCTCTCTCTCTCTCTCTCTCTATATATATATATATATATATATATATATATAAATGTATATGTATATGTATAGCCTCTGTTGCATTTCTTCTGTCTTTTTCCAGCACCCCCTTTCTCTCCCCCTCCCCTCATCTTTTTCTTCCACTTTGCATTCTGTTTAGAGTGCAAGAGCTTCAGTGAACTACGCTGGAAGGTGAGTGTGTTTCCTCAAGAAGCCATGTACTTCAGAAAGAAGTAAAAACAAATACAAATAAAATTGGCCCATGGAATTTTCTTCCTTGGCTGCCTTCCTGCCTCTCCTTCCCTATTTTCCTACCTGAGCCAATGGCTCTGTGGCTTCTCCACACTGCATTAATGGGGCTGAGGGGTGAGGGAGGGAGCACTAACTTGTCATAGACACACAGAGCAGCTTTCTAACCTCTCTCAGCTAGTTTGCCCTGAGGTATAACATGGGATTGAAAGCCATTCTGTGTCCAAATCCAGACTTAGCTTGGCTGCCCAGCCCCCTTGGACGCTTCCAAACAATGCATCTTTCACAAGAGTCCTCAACTGATGCTTCACTTGGCTTTCAGCCTTTCCAGCCAAATGAAATGCTGATGTGGCCTCCAATCAGTCCATTGTTCTGTTCAGCTCTCTCCATATGAGGACCCTTCCTTGATATATTAAGACCATAATTTTAAGTGTCAGTTCTTTGGCTGTTGGTCCATCCAGCTTTAACTTTAGGGCTTTGCTGCTTGTGTTTGTGGCAGGTAAAAATGGGAAAATATTAATGTGGCAAAGGAGAAGCTGAGATTGTTCTAGACATTGTGGGATGTATTTTCTCTTGCCTTAAAAATGGAATCTTCCAGACAGCATCTGGCTAAGTGTGTTGCGTCATTGCAAACAGGGACTGTGTCCCTTTTGCAGTGAAAGATTTATGCTGGAGCCAGTAGTTGCAGCCTGTACAGATGTGAACTGCAAAGAGAAAGAAAAGGCAAAACCTAAGTATGGAACAGTTATGGATCACATATGCCTGCAGTAATTTATTTATTTAGTTTATTTATATCCTGTCCTTCTCACCCTGAAGGGGACTCAGGGCAGCTCACAACAAAGGCGCAATTTGGTGCCTTGAACACATATCAAAATGAAACAACATATACTTTAAAATCACATCATTAAAACATATTAATTAAATAGATTGCTTAAAATCGCACAATCTGAAAACAGTAAGCACGTTGTATGAGAATAGAGCAGGTCCGTGTAACAAGTGATAATAGTACATGGCTTTCATATGTAAGCACCAAGATCCAGACTCGGATTGCATGAGAAATTAGAAAACTGTTACCGTATCCACTCTGATAGATGCACCATTGATCTATCTGTAACTTCTAACTTGGACCTGAAGAAATGTCAGACTCCACAGTTGACTTCAATCATGTTCAGTATGACATGACATAGGTCACACTTTCTAAATAGATTTCAATGGCTGCTTATCATGATGGCTACATTGTAACTCCAGAATCTGTGTCAAAAGAAGTACCACTTGCAAGGGAATCTGAACATGAGTTTGTTATGGTGTTCATGTCCTACTTACATACATGTTGTTTCCTAAGATATCTGGTGGGAGACAAGATGGACAGTCACCTTTGGACTGATCCAGCAGGATTCTTATTTTCACTCACTGGAGATGTAGCTTACTCCAAACAGTTATATGCAGCATTCAGAAATATTTCAGTGCAGCTTTTCCCCAGATAAACATGTGTGGATCATTTATGAAGATGCAATGTCTGGTCAATCTAATGGATGCTATCTTGCAACAGGAGAAATATGGAATTTATGTATTCAGAACTGAATTTCACAGTTTCTTGGAGTAAGATGATTACTTCAATCTTTTCCAAACTGAAGTTCTTTTCCAAGCCCAACTTGGGAAGCATCTGAGTAATCATCTTCCTAAGAAAGCTAGACCTGTTATAAGGGCTGACATGATCTTTGGTCACTTTGAATGATGACCACCTGTGACATCTAGACAAAGAAAATGGATCTAGATCACATGGCAGATCTGAGTATCATTGAACATGCCATCCTCCTGGAAATCTTGGTGGTAACATGTTGCAGTGGCTTCGATCCATTGCAACATGTATGCTTGGATATTTCATGAGAAGGAATTATAGCTCAGCTCTCCACCTACTGTCTTAGGAAGTTCCACAAGGTTCTGCTCTTTCTCCCATGCTGATTCACCATTCACATGAAACCTCTAGAAATAGTAATCTGGGATTTGAGACTTGTCTGTCGGCAATATGCAAATGATATTCAACTCTGTCTTTTTCAACTAATGCCAAGGAGGCTGTGAAAGTCTTGAATCAGTGCCTGGGAGCAGTGATGAATTACATGTCATCTTACAAGTTGAGACATCATTCGTATAATACAAATGTATGGATGGACAGTAGAAAAGCTGATTTGAGAACACACTCATTCTATGTGAAGTTGTACTCTCTCTGAGGGACCCACTTTGCAACTAGGGAATGCCATTGGATCCAGCAATGTGCCTGGTTATTAAGAAGAACTGTCTGGTGGTACAGACTGTTCAAGCATGGACCAGGCTACCTTAGAAGGCAGTGGGATTTACTTTGTTGGAAACTTTTTGAACAGTGCTTGGATAGTCACTTCTCAGGGATGCTTTATCTGGATTCTGGCAATGGCAAGGATGATATCAAGAGGAAGGGAAGTGAGCCAGTAGCAGAAGCTCTTTAGGAGGGGAACTGTGCTTTTTGCTATTCCTGGCAGTCAGTCACACCAGGCAGCTTTTGCCTAATTCAGTTAGGCAAAACACAATTTTTAAGGTATTTTTAAACATACAAGACAATTGGTACTATATCATTTCAGTTAACCTCATGAAAACTGAATCAGGGCAGTATGGTTGCTCATATTTAATTTTTTTTTGCGTATTTTGGTGCATCTGTGTTCCTGGGAAATCTGTGCTGAATATCTGCATCTCCTGTTAAAGGACATAGGAGCCCTCTTAGTAGAAAGGGTAGTTGCAAGGTGGTAAAAAAAATGTATTCTGAATAATACACAAAATGCATATGTAGGTGCACCCTTTCTATTTCTAGATTATCAACCAAGTTTGAAAGGGATGATCTTGAGTAGAAAATTAGTAAATATGAATGGCTCATCACATTATTTGCATAATGAGAATACAGTTTGCATTATATGCAAACAAGACCTCCCAAATTGATAAACTATCCTTGATGTGAGCCCTTCGTGTTCCTCTGCCTGGATCTTCCAACTGTCTTCTGTTTACTAGCTAACTAATATGGGCCCCATCACAAAGGCCAGGTGACTTCGGGGAGAAAAGAGAGGGGCAGTGGGGCAAATCTGCCTACCCACGTGCAGCTCCCTTTTGGTGACACTTTCACCATCACATGGGGGAAGCATTGCCCTTCCATGAAACCAGCACAACACAGGAAGCCTTCCATGTTGTGGAGGAAGCCTATCAAAAGTGTTTGTAAGTCTCTCAGAAGCCTCCAGTATTCTATAGTATGCTTGCAGGTCAAGTACAGTTAAAGTATAGGGTTTGCTATTATCCATGGCTTCAGATATCAATGGTGTGTGTGTCTTTGAATGTATCCCCCGTGGATGGGAATGGGGAGAGTGTGTGTGTCATGCTGTACTGTATTCTTAAAACTAGTAACTATGCACCACATCTTTGCTACATCCAAGCCAAAATCTTATTGAAGTCATAGGTAATGAGTGTGAAGATTTATCTCTATTAATTTTTGCTCTTCCTTCGAGTGGCCCTGAATCATCTCCTGGCTTCAGCATGTACTCATGTCATCAGCAGTTCATCTTGAATGCTGCCAACATATATCTAGTATACCCATATTGAATTTGCTTTTCTTAACAAGGGTTGAAGTATAATTTCTATAAAACTTTATAATAATTTTCTCTTTAGTTACGCCAGTTTTATTAGCTTATCTCATTAGTAAAGGTGGTTTTCCACCTTTCATCTGTTAATTTCTTCTCCACAGTCATTACTCCATTTAATTTTTAACCTTCCTTTTTAAACAGCCACCTTTTTGTAACAATAGCTTGGAAATTATGAAGATGCCTGTAGAAGATACTAAGTGCAACACTAATTTTTCAAAAGAAGTCAAGTTCTGGTGTTATCCCCATTGTCCTCATTTATGTTAAGATCTCTCATTTGAAAATGAGAATATAACAAAAGACTATTGTTTAATTAGGCTCACACATTTTGCCATTCTGAAATATCTCCTTTCTCTTCTCTTCCCCACAAATGCACACAGTAATTTTGTTAAAACTGCATCATTCCCTGTAATTGCAAATTCCAAAGCAGTATCCTAATTTTATATTCTTCACTAAAGAATAATAATATATTCTTCACTAAAGCAGATACCCATTGATTATTCTAAGAACCAGTCACAGGTCCACGAAGGTTGTGAGAGAGGATGTGTGTATGAGGATGTCATGAAGCAAATATTTGTATATTATTTATTTCTTTGCATATTGTATAATGTATATTGATTTATTTTACTATTATCCAAGTTGATACTGGTGTTCATACTGCAACTGATATTATAATAACAGTCCAATATAATGAAAACACCAAAAAAAAAATCAAAATTGCAGCAGAATGGAGCACATATAATTCAGAAAATCCTGAAGAATAAAAACACAATCCTTTGATTGCAAGACTTGAAATGCTTGAGGGAAAAGTGCAGCTCAATATTCTAAATCAGTTACTTAAGCCATGTCTACAATTACCTTAAAAATTAGTGTAAAAGACTTTGAGGCTGCTCCAATGCATTCCTTGAAGCCCTTTGACTATTTGCATGGTCAGCCATTCACACAAGGATATATCAGGACAGTTGCCATCTTGCCATGAGCTACCGTGTTTCCCCGAAAATAAGACAGTGTCTTATATTAATATTTGCTCCCAAAGATGCTCTAGGTCTTATTTTCAGGGGATGTCTTATTTTTCCATGAAGCAGAATTCACATTTATTGTTGAACAAAAAAATGAACATTTATTATATACTGTACAGTAGTTGTCATCATAAACCAGCATAACCAGACTAACTGTGAATCCTATCAAGAATTTCTTGTTACTACCAATATTTCCATGTACAACACTTTATGGTAACTAAATTTACCGATCCTGCATGCTCTGGTGTTCTGTTTGGCGGGCATGCTTCTAAACAAAAACTTTGCTAGGTCTTACTTTCGGGGGAGGCCTTATATTTAGCAATTCAGCAAAACCTCTACTAGGTCTTATTTTCTGGGGATGTCTTATTTTAGGGGAAACAGGGTAGCTATGTCGGTCTTATTTTTGAATCTGTACAATATACTTCCACCCATTCCCCATTCTTCTACAGTTCCAGAGCTTTTAAATTGGGTTTTGATCCCATTGTGCAAGGGATTCTTTTTAATCTGATTATCTAGTATGTAGCATGAGTACAATTTACTCCAGTGGATCTAAAAAGGGGGAAGGTTTAGAGATAGAGAATAGTTGCTAAAAACAGACTAGAGAAGGTTAAGGGGGAAGCTTATGCTTTGCCAGATCATAAAGTTGCCTCTTATTTGATGTGATGTATTCTATATAATGCTTTTATAGAAAGTTTTACCTCCCACTTTTAGGCACCATTGGGCTACATGGTATCATCTATTCTTGATTTAAATAGATTTTGCTATAAATGTTATTCTGGAAAGCTTTGGCATAGTCTTTTAAGGTGCCATGAGACTGTTGCAATAGACTAATATTGGGGACTCTTTGAAATAATGTGCTAAGTTTCATATGCTTGGCCTTGCTTGCTGTCAGTTAGCTAGTTTTAGTACTTCCTTCTGGACTTCAGTAGCCAGGGCTGCCACTGAACTCCTTGGCTTGGAATTGAACCAGAAAATGTCTATAGGCAAATTCCAATATGTATCATAAGTGAACATCTACTACCAGAATGCTATAGTGAATTTTTAAATTGTATGCTAATGCTTTTATGCTAAGCTGCTTTGAGTCTCCTTTGGGAGAGATAAAGTGGGGTATAAATAATAACAACAACAACAACAACAACAACAACAACAACAACAACAATAGCGGCTCTCTCCGAGAAGCTTAGCAACAACATTACATTTCTGGCTCAGCACTTTATCAGAAATGCAACATTTCCAGCAAGTCTCTCAGAGTGAGCTGTTTACTGGCAGAAACACAGCGTTGGAACTGTGAGAATGGCAGATTGGGATTGATCCAACCTGATCCAGCTGTCCACACCTCCAACACTGTGTGATTATTCTGGAGCTTCCTGGAAGCTCAGGAGTAAATCCCATGTTCTGATTTGCTGGATGCAGTGTGTGTGTTGTGCATTTGGCCTATGTGTAATGTGGACTCACCAAAGCAACTGAGTGGCGGGTCCACATTATTTTGGCCATATAGACACATCCCAAGTTATAGATGTGTCTCCTGGGCTGTCCTCCCCCACAACCCACCTTAAGCGCCAACAGCTAGACTGGGTGAAGGAGGTTTATTCAGTTTCTGAAAAGAGCCCACTTCCCTCAAACTAGCAAGCAAGCCTGTGATAAGAACTTGTAACAGGAGTTCTGCTTCCCACACAGCATCTCTTTCTGGCAGGAGAAATATCCTCTTCCTTGCATCCTGATTGGAAGCTGAATGGGTTTTCTTCACCCAATTCAACTGCTGGTTCTTAGGGTGGGCTGAGATGGAGTTTATTTGGACTTATAGTAGATCCATTTAGTCTTACTGAATGTAGACCACTCTTGACTACAAATCTATAAGTACAATACTGAATTCTAGACATTGCCTTGTGTTGGTATGACACAGGAGTAGGGCTGTATTCAAAAGTCAAGAGGCAAAGTCATCACTCTGTCTCTTCAGATGATAGAAGCACTTGATAGAGCTTGCTTTGGCAAACTAATGCTTGCAAAGATTTTGAATTGCTGTCATGCAGTCATGCAACCACTGGCAATTCTTCACACAAGAGGCATTCGATTTTAGTTTTGTTTTGCTATCAAATGGGCAAACATTTCCTAGAATGCCTGTTTAAGGTCTTTATCACATGCTGCATGTGTACATATGTTGTTGATGTGATTGAGCAATTTTACAATGTTACATTTGTGGCTATAATCCCAAAATTTAACTTCTCCAAATTCTACACATGATAATATATAGGCTACAGCCAGGCTCATTTACTTGAACAATTTGTTTTTCTTTAATATTTGGGGCTTGGAATCTGGATTTTACCAGGATGGCCTGTACTGGCCTTGTACTGAGTGAGTGTGTTGCTGGGTGGCAATATGCTATCAGGAAGTACAGATATTTACATGCATATATAAGAGTGCATTACCCAGAATAGGATAGAAAAGGTGTATCTCCAACATTTCCAAAGGATCTCTGTCGTGGCCCTGATATGCTCAGTGATGTCCAACCCAGGTATCAAAGCTTTGTTTGTGTAAGGTAACAGCCTAGTTTTCTAGTTTTCTATTGTGAAATACTGACATATGTTTAAAATAATAACAAACTGAAGGAATGGCAAAGGAACAATAAGCAACCTTTTGTCCTTTTCAAAAGTTCCAATTTTAAAGCAAAACAATACGTTTTCCTTCTGGGATCTGCTCCCTGCTGCTTAATACTACATTCTTGCACACATTTCTAATTGGATTTCCTTTGAAATTGCCTGACTAGATTCTATTAGTTGCAGAAACCAAACAGCATCCTATTTGGATTTTTTGAATTTCATATTCTCGTTTTACAATCTTTCCCAGAACTGGAAAACCATATGCATGGCATGCTTTGGGCTGTGCTTATTCCATCCATAAGCTCCCGAAGATCTGTGTTGATACATCTGATCCAAAGGTTTACTACTACAGTAGAGTCTCACTTATCCAAGACTCACTTATCCAACGTTCTGGATTATCCAATGCATTTTTGTAGTCAATGTTTTCAATGCATTGTGATATTTTGGTGCTAAATTCATAAATACAGTAATTACTACATAGCATTAATGTGTAATGAACTACTTTTTCTGTCAAATTTGTTGTATAACATGATGTTTTGGTGCTTAATTTGTAAAATCATAACCTATTTTGATGTTTAATAGGCTTTTTCTTAATCTCTCCTATTATCAAACATATTCATTTATCCAACGTTCTGCCGGCCCATTTATGTTGGATAAGTGAGACTCTACTGTATATGTAATCAAATGAGGATTTTTAAAAAAAATTCTGTTGTTGCACGTTTTCTGTTTTGGATTGACATGGCAGTTAACCTCTTTAACTTTGGAGGGGGGTGGGGCAGTTAACAGATCCCTTTGAGAATCTGATGAAAGTTATGAATACTGTCCTCAGAAAAATGCACTTAGATACAGTTTTCAAGGTAACTTGAAGGAAATAGAGGAAAGAAAGTGGAAGAAGGTTGTACCTGGTTTGTAAACCACTTAATCCTATCCAATAATCAGTTTAAGAATTCTTCTAATCTACAAAACAAGGAATGAATTGTATTCTATTCTTTCATTCCTTGACTGTGTAGTGTCTCCCTTGTTCTAAAGAGATCTCTGGTTGTAAAGAGGACACACAATGTGTGTAATGCTACTAGTTTTTACTGTATTCACAGCAGTGGAACTCTGGATTATCGGCCCCTTCCCACCACCCTTTCACTTTTCTCTGTATTATAAGCAACAATAAACCAAGGATGATTCCAATTCTGATGGGCTTTCAGCAATACAAAAACTTACTATGGAATCATGAAAGGTTCAGATGCTGTAGATCAGGGTAGGCAAAGGGTATCTCTTCGGATGTTGCTGAACTGCTGCTCCCATCAACGATAGTGATCATAGCCAATAGTGGGGGATGCTAGGAATTGCAGTCCAACAACATCTGGCTCTGAGCCTTTTTGTTCAAAGTATTTTTTTTTTTGGAAAGTTGGACTTGAAATTTGTTCAGAATCAAGTCGCTGAACTTAGTCATAAAGCTGGCAATATTCAAGTGTGATGCCAATGCAAACGATTCTCTTACAGATAAGTGATCTCTTATTTGAACAATAAAATAAATTTCTGTAAGTGAGCTGCTCTGCATCATACATTTTTTACATTTCAGGAGAAGGTCGATTTTTTCCAATTGTATATTTTCTGAGCAAGAGGGTTTTAGTCAGCTCTGACTGCAATAACATTTTTGTACGGTACAGCCCTTTTATCCACAAATGTAATGTCTATCATTGTTGGCCTCTTTAGATCCTCTTGTGTGATTCCGTGGTATGCTTCCAGTCAAGTATAATCAAAATGGAGGTGTGCTATTCACATTTTCAGGTATCCATGTGTGTGTACGTCTTGGAATGTATTCCCTGTGAATGAAGGGGTTCTGTTGTATTTTCAAAAATAGGTAACACATTGAATGTGAGTGGGGGGAAAGGAGAATACAGTTTTGAAGAGAAAACCATTGACTCAGTTGGAAAGTAAGTGACATAGCTAAAGCAATAAACTCTAGTTAGGCTTTATTCATCTCTAGAAGGACAAGAAAGACAAAAGATTAGCTGGCCTTTTAAAGGAGTGGCTTTTAGATAAGATGGCCTTGAGTTTAGTTTCTGTCCCCCTCCAGGTCCATTCAGAGCACCTGGGACATATCTTTCTCAATTCAGTGTGACTAAAGAGTTTTTATTGCTTCTCCTCGCAGAGAAGATAATCTGGCCACATCATTTGGCCTTGTAAATTCCAAGCAGGCTATGACTGGAGTGCAGGAAAGGGTCAAGATGAAAGGCTGTGTGACGTCAGCAAGAGTTGTGGGCAGCAAAGCTCAGTATAAGGAGCTAGCCTATTATATTAACTGGAAAATACAGTCATTCTTCTACATTTGCAGGGGTTAAGATGTGGAGGGTTCTTGTGAAAGTGGAAAACCTGTAAATATAAATAAGAATCATGAACACTATTTTTAAACACTACTCTAGACATGTCTAGGTCCTCCAGCATGATTCTGTGGTCACCTTCTGGTGGATGTTGATGACAAAATTGCACTGGAGGACATAGAAATGTTTAGAGAGAACACATTTATTCATTTGCAATTAGGACAGCAAATACATTAGTCTTCAAATAATCAAAGTCATAATGCTTAATGCACAAATGCGGCGGGTCAACTCTACAAAGTGCAGTCATTTTTCTGCCTGAGATCATACAGGTTGTCTATTTGATTTTTGCACTGATGGGGAGTTACTTGCTAGCACATACTGTATTCCATTCTGTTGCTTAATTAGGGGAATAAGACATCTAATTAACAAAGGAGCATAGAGAATAAACCAAAGGTGCAAATACAAATTTGGACATTGTGTGTTATAGTGTCCTTCTTAGATGCTTAAAAATTGTTCCTTTTCAGACTAGACTCAAGTTTCTCTAAACTAAATGTTAAGGGAGTGCCCATTACTTGCAATTAACTCCTTTTCTCTTTCCCAGCAGGATGTCCTTAGAGATGCGAACCTCCATAATCACACTGACAAATTAATCCTTTGCCTATCTTTCAAAGACCAATCACAAAAGAAAGCATGCCAAATGCAAGTTACATAACTAAGGAAAACCACATGCTATGACAGATGTTTTTCACTCTTTGAGGGAACAGCTCTTCTAAAAACATGCCACGCATATTTCTGAATTCATTATCACTTTGAAATTATGTCACATCTGGATTAGGTATCCTCAGACAACAGTATGAGGCATGAATGCCTTCAGGCCATGAATCCTATTTCAGTTTTTACATCAAGATGTGTGTCCTCTGGTCCCTTACCCCTCCCCATAACAAGTAATGTGAAGCAGCAAGGATGCTCAAAGGACAACTATATACATTTATATGGGAGGCCACTGTGAGATCTGATGCCTTCAGTTGCCATTCTGTGATGCTGTTTAGTAATTTAGTAATTTGATTTGGAGCTTTTTGACCATCTGTGACTTAAACTGCGACTTAGTTTGAAAGTAGAAGAAATCTCTCCAGAGCTTACAATATTGATAATTCATTCAGAACCAAATTAATATACAAAAAACCCTCCACTTTAGTGAGGGATGGGATACAGGATTCCTATGAAACTGGAAAGATACATTTCTCAAAAATGCTAAATTTTGTTACTTACTAGTAGAAGTGACCATAGAGTTGCCCTAGAGGACTCAAAGATTCCCAGAGAACATTTTTATCAAATCCATGAATAATCAAATCAACAAATGTGGAGGGCCAAGTATACTGCTATAGCTCAAAACTTAAAAAGCTAGCTTTAAGATGTACTTTGTTACAATTCCAGTTCTACCCTAACTTTAGCTGCGTGCTACTGCTTGTACCATTGGTAAAAAGTAACTTTTTCCATCTGTATATTTCAGAATTAACTAAAATAATCTGAATGCTATAAGCCACTGGCATTTCATCTCTCCTCATCTTCAGTGTTGTTGCCTTAATACCTGGCCCAGGGCAGAGTCATGGGCCAACACTTGGAACCATGGGATCCTCTCTTTCCTCCATTGTGGAACTAAATGGAAGAAATGCGTATAAAGTTACAAAACTACAGCTCCACTATGGCATTATCTCTTGTTGAGTTACAGTTGAAATTTCATACTCTTTACATCTTCTTTGCTGGGAAAATGAATTAGTGAAAGAGAACTGATTTTTGGAATTACGGTTACTTAAAGTAGTTCCTTTTAAGGTCTGCTATACTTTTAAATTACTATCTCTCAACAGCTACTCTGTGAATCTCTGAATGTGTTCCAGTTTCAAAGATCAGAGTGTGCAATACTTAGAATCATAGAATCATAGAATCATAGAATAGTAGAGTTGGAAGAGACCTCATGGGCCATCTAGTCCAACCCCCCGCTAAGAAGCAGGAAATCACATTCAAAGCACCCCCGACAGATGGCCATCCAGCCTCTGCTTAAAAGCTTCCAAAGAAGGAGCCTCCACCACAGTCTGGGGGAGAGAGTTCCACTGTCGAACAGCCCTCACAGTGAGGAAGTTCTTCCTGATGTTCAGGTGGAATCTCCTTTCCTGTAGTTTGAAGCCATTGTTCCGTGTCCTAGTCTGCAGGGCAGCAGAAAACAAGCTTGCTCCCTCCTCCCTATGACTTCCCTTCACGTATTTGTACATGGCTATCATGTCTCCTCTCAGCCTTCTCTTCTGCAGGCTAAACATGCCAAGCTCTTTAAGCCGCTCCTCATAGGGCTTGTAAAACATTCTGTAGATTGCATCTGGGATAGAGGACAAATTTTATGTGAAGTGCAAGTTTACATCCCAAATTTTCAACTTTTGTTGGCACTGCTGGTGGTAATTAATTCTGTGAGACCAACATGCCCTATTTAATCCTCACAGTATCGTGTCACATATTTTCCATTACATACTATTTATACAAAGCCGTAATATGATGTCGTTTCAAGCCTATTCTAGCATAACTAGAATTGGAAAAAAGTAAATGACAGCATGTTTATATGACTGTCACAGCATTGCTTGTCTTTTACCTGTGTCTGTAATGTTAGTTATTGCTGGAGATACAATTTTCTCCAGAAATCTAAGCTCTCAATACATTGTTGGTATAGGTAGACAGAATTGGAATGTAGCAATAAAACATTTTACTTTTACTCAGTAACATTGCTGTGAAAACCATAAAACTGGTCAAAGACATTTTTGCCATTGGCCTATACAAAGAATGTACAGCTAGCTTCAATCCACAATGCTTCCCTGAGGTGTATATACAGTGACAAATAGTTATACCGAGTATATTCCTGACATTATATGTGAACTGAGATTTTAATTTCTTGCAGAGGGGAAGATCGTCCTCGATTTCCTTTCTATCATTTATAGTTGCAATGTCAATTCATAAAGGTACTGTTATGTACATATACAACTCAATGAAAACATCTAAAAGGACCATATTTTGCCACAGAAAGTTCAGGCTGTAATGTTACTAATCTGGCTTGTTTCACAAGTCACTCTAGTAATTTACCCAGTCAGCATTAATGTATTGTACCTCAGTGATAACTGCAAAACTGTTTGGTTAGCAGATTTATTATTTGGGATTAAAGCACTACATCAGGGATGAGCAACTGCAAACACGGTAGTAGCCATTCCATCTGTCTCCTCTGAAGGCAGCAGCCGTATGTTTCAGTGCATTGGACATGATGTGATGCCACTTTCAGATGCTATTTTGGTTGATTGCTGAGTGATTTCATCTCTGCTGAAATCATGGGTTCATGGACAGGTGTTTCTAGCTCCAAAGATCGAATGAAATACAAACAGGTTGAAGGCAAAAGGAACAGAGGTGTTTATTTATCTGGGCCAAAGTGGATGCCAGCAGAGTCTGTGCTCTAAAGAACGACATAAAGCAACTGGAAACACACAGATTTACTTAGACTGCATTTTGAAACAAAAGACTTTGTTGCCTTGAGTGCTGATTGGTTCAGACCAAGGACAACTAGTATCCACCTGCAGAGTGGTTGAGAAGTGCCATTTGCCATTATTGCTGATTGGTCTCCAGGTTTTTTAATTAATTGTCATTGTTCAGTTTGAAGTTTTGTGGCTATTGCTTGTTCCGCCTCTCATGAGGATTTGAGCTAATGGGTGTTAATGATGGTAATTTTTCCAGCCTGGGTGAGGACAGTGGTCCTTGCTGGTGAAACAGGAGTGGCAATGGGTGTTAGACAGCCTGAATGGGTTCCCAGGAAAAGGTCAGAGGTGAGGCACTGGGCAATTTCCATGACTTTTGGTTTGGTCCATTGTTAGGTGTGTGGAGACATTGTATGAGGATTATGCCTACATCTGGAAGGGGAGATGGGGTTTTCCTATGTTCTCCCTTGTTCAAACTGCATTACATGGCAGTGTAGATGGGGCTTGAGATGGTGACACCTTTGCTTTTTGTACACAAGCTTTATTTTATGTTCAGAAATATTAACATATTCTATCAAATTAGCTTTAGGCTATGTGAATAAGATATAAAACATGAAATGGATATTGTGTTTATACTTAGCTCCCATCTCCAAGATATCTCATTTTGTATGTACATGGAAATGTGTACTTGCCAAAATCCAAAACATCTCTGGTCCCAAGCATTTTGGATAAGGGATACTCAATATGTAGTACAAAGGCTGTGTACCAGGCATGGCTTGGTGAGTCAAATGTCAGGATAACCATGGAGGTCATTCACACTGTTTTAAACACACTGTCAAAAATATGTCACTCTGGAAGACAAGGCTAGTTGGGAACTATGATCACAAAGAGGAAATGTGGATGTGGGGACTGCAAAATGCTTGAGTGGTTTAGTGTCCTGTGTTTTTTGTTTATAGTGCACTTTTTGAGTGTAGTGTTCTGAATAAATGTAGACATAAATGGATGGATAATTCTACATTATATCAGAAAGTTAGGCTAAGTAATGTCCTATCTCCAATTCAGCTTTAGGCTATGTCCTTTGCTTAAGTATGGTTGTGATCCCTAAGTTAGGAATATTGGCTAAATGCATTCCATATTAGTATCTGCTAGGGTTTGGTTCTAGGGGACATACACACAGATATCCTATAGATACCAAAATTCATGAGCACTAAAATCTCATTCTATACAGTGATAGTCTAGAAAGTACACGAGTAATATCTGGGGAATCCAAAAGGCCAGCTGGGGGAGCTGAGATGGGTATCCATGCATTGTTATTTGATGTTTTGTATAGTGTGAAATAATACACATTTACACACATTTACAAATTTTCATAACATACATTGCTTTGTACAGGTTGCACAATTCATTTATTATCACCACAGCTCTGGATTATGCAGAGTTTTTAGAAGTATACACATACATACACACTCACAATCTTTCTTTAATGCGTGTTGGCAATGGAGTACACAGTAGCAATTTAATTGCCTGCTTGGTATATCCTAATGAAAAGCACAAGAGCTTTTGCTGTGTTCTTAGCCACACCTTGTTTATGAAAACTAAGTTTGACTTCCACATATTTTCGATTTGGTATGCAGGTTTGGTATATGCAGGCAAAGGCAGATAGTATACATATCCTTAGCTCTCACCTATGGTGGAATCCAGGCAGAATTTGAGAGTTTTTATATTTGAGCATTCATGCATGTACCTTATATTAAAAAATCTAATATGAGCTCATGTTGTCACTGGCTCAGATAATACTATTTCAATAAAACCTAAGCTCAGGGATGAGTCTGACTTGCGATGAAAGAGTTGGATATGTTCAAATTATAATTTTCATTAATAATGATGTCCACTAGCTCCCATATATCTAATCTTCAATTAACTTCTCAAAAGATCTCTTAGCAGGTTAGAGAAGCACAATTTCCCCTTAAAGAACCTGTGCTGGTTTGACCCAAGAAGGTTATACAATTACTGTACCAGCATGTCCTTAATTAGACTCTCCATAATTTTCCTTGGCATGACGGTCTATGTGAAAGGTCTGCAGTTTCTAAAACCTCTTGAAGGTGATCTGTACCATATGTAGCTGTTCTCCCAGCCTTGAAGCTCATCTGTGCTGCAACACCGAAATAAAATGAATTGTGGGAAGTATTACATCTCTATCTTCATAAGGTTTTTTTGCTTCTCAAAATGAAATAGCTTACAATAAGAACTACAATTTTGAACCAAAATTAAAATCAGAGCTTTAAATGGCTGTGTAAGAACTCCTTACAAATATAGTCAACTGAGACAGGAAATTTGACGTATCTCAGGCAGTCAGGAATGAGTGCCACTGCAATTGTGTACCTCTGAATTTGAAATAACCCAGACAGGGTTTACTTTCAGGTTGAAGGTAAATTTAATGGACAAGGTCATGGACCACAACTGTAACTATTGCACCTTTTTAGCAGAGGCTGTGAAATGTTGTTCTAACTCTTCCCTTCTCATTGTTGTAAAATGAAGTATCCACATGAAAAACTGGAAATAGGAACAAGGAGTCATCTTGCATAAATCTACACTTTTCTTCCAACACTGGGGTCATACTGGTGTTTTTTAAAAAATGATACAGATAAAAAAACAAAATATTATAAACAGTTATAAACACAATATTATAAACACATTTTAACAGTTGGTAATATTAAAACAAAATTTAATTGAAGACATTTTTAAAACATCAATATAAAGCATATGGATAAGAGATTTGCTTGATCTGATACTTGATCTTGCTCAAATTAAGTCATGGGCAATCACTCATAATTATAGGTCAGTGGTTCTCAACTTGTGGGTCCCCAGATGTTTTGGCCTTCAACTCCCAGAATTCCTAATAGCTGGTAAACTGGCTGGGATTTCTGGTAGTTGTAGGCCAAAACACCAGGGGACACAGGTTGAGAACCACTGTTATAGGTGATCACTCATGGCCGAATATGATTGTCTTCCAAAGGTAGAGTCTTAGTGGTGGGTCTGTGACTGTGGAGGCCTATTCTGGATCTGCATGGTCTTTTTTTTTACCTTGAGGACAATAGATTTTCAGGTGGAAATTGGTCACAACCAGGGTTTGCTCGATGCGCCTTTCTCTAGGCACGTTTCTCCTTATCACCCTCTATTTGTGCCTCTCTGAGAGGCTGAGAGGAGACATGATAGCCATGTACAAATATGTGAGGGGGAAGTCATAGGGGGGGAGGAGGGAGCAAGCTTGTTTTCTGCTGCCCTGCAGACTAGGACACGGAACAATGGCTTCAAACTACAGGAAAGGAGATTCCACCTGAACATTAGGAAGAACTTCCTCACAGTGAGGGCTGTTCGGCAGTGGAACTCTCTCCCCCGGACTGTGGTGGAGGCTCCTTCTTTGGAGGCTTTTAAACAGAGGCTGGATGGCCATCTGTCGGGGGTGCTATGAATGCGATTTCCTGCTTCTTAGCGGGGGTTGGACTGGATGGCTCATGAGGTCTCTTCCAACTCTACTATTCTATGATTCTATGATTCTCTCCAAAATCCATAGTACCATTGGTAACAGCTGACCTCCAGTTATAATGCTCGAGTACCAGCACTTTCCAGTTCTGGGTGTTTATGCCACATTTTTAAAGGTTAGCTTTAAGTCCATCATTAAATCTCTTTTGTTGTTGACTGACATTCTGTTTTCCATTCTGAAGTTGAAAATAATGTAACTGTTTTGTTCCAATGATTGTGGTCTTGCTTCTTCCAGAACACTGATGTTTGTGCATAATAAAGACTTCCCATAAAAGTAGAAGGTGAAGGGAAAAATTATAATGCTAGTTGTGCAGTTGCAAAAAAATAAATGGCAGAAAGATGAAATGTCTTTGGTCCATACAGTCGACCCTCCACATTTGTGGGTTTGACTTTTGCAGATTTGATTAACATGCAATCTCTAGGAATCTCTAGGTCATCCACTGCAACTTTACGGTCAGCTTTTGCTGGATGTTGATCATACACTTGTGCTGGAGAACCTAGATATTCCTAGAGAACTGTTCTTGGAGTTCAAAAAAATAGCATTTTATTTGATTTCCCCCCACTTTTACTGGAGTTCCAATCCTAGCAAATATGAAGGGCTGATTGTATGTGGCACAATAAAGTACTGCACTAGACTTCACGGATGTTGATATCTAATACAAAGATAATCATTTAGGCAAAATGTCCACTGGGAAGTCAGTCTTCTACTTGGGAGACATAGCACCATGGCATGTGTAATATACCAAGTAAGACTGCAACTATTGATCTCATGAAGCCACAGCTCTGCCATTATGAGGCCCAAGTGCCCACACATATTGCAGCTCTGAAGACAATTCACAGAACCCAGCTGCCATCAAAATACATCCTCCAAATTGTGGGTTTCTGTCTGCTGCCAAACCTATTTTTATGCTTCTTTCTCTGAAAGAAATAGACAAAATCTGAATGAACTGGGTAAAGGTTCATTTCCTGCTAACATGTTGAAAACAGTTTGCTTGCAAACTCAAATGCTTGTGTTTCATTTTCTTTTTTGGTATCTAACCTTTCCCTTCTACATATTTAAATAGTGCAAATGCTACATTTAGGAAATGCTTACGTTATAACCACTTCTGTTGTGTAAACTGTGCTTGCAAGTCTGAACACCTTTACTGTAAAGTAAGTCTTAACAAATTTCTTGATGTTTAATTTCTAAGCGTAACTGGCACAGGAGTTGGAGGGATTACATGTGAAAAAAATCTTAAAAGCAACATAATGAATATGTTTCAAGAATTGTATCAAATGTCTTTTAATCTTGAATCAGTTTATGTAATAAATAATAATATAAAATAAATTTTGTTACCTGCCTCTTCTCACAGCAAAAGGCAGGGTACAACATGGTTAAAACTACAGACAGATACATTAAAATGCATATATTAAAATACACAGAACAAAGATTAACACCAATACTAGGTTAATGTACTGAGCTCATGTATCAGGCTTATGCACAGAAGCCTTTTATTTGGCTTTCACCTTAAGTTTTTTAAAATTAATGTTTTAGACTTCATGATTGAGCAGAAAGGCTTGAAAATATGTGAAGACACATTATCAATGACAAAAATCAGAAAGAGGCTCAATATGATTTCAAGAGACATGGTATTTTTCGTTACACTGGTGTAATCAAAGTAGATTGTAGTATAAACATAAGTAACCACAGAATAGAATACCTGAAACTTTGTTAATACTCGTGTTTAGTAAAACTGTTACACAGAATAAGTAAATGTTTGCAGGTCTGCTTAATTTTGACATCCAGTGAAAATGGAGGGTGTTTATTATTATCATTAAAATAGAACCTGAGTTACCAGCAGAAAATATGCATAGTTTTGGGGATCATATGTGTTAGTGCTTATATAAAGTTTGCTCACTCTTCCTCCTCACTTGCATGGTGTTCAGCTGATGAGGGGCCTAAATCAAAAGTGGTTGCATCTCAAGTAGACCCATTGAATCAATTTCTAAGGGATAGCTCAACAGCATATGTAAATCCCATTGATTCACTGGGTTCTCCCATAGTTGTGTGTCTTTATGAGGCATTTCTGAGGTATGTTTTCTTGGCAAAATTTGTTTAGAGGTGGTTTTCCTTTGTCTCCCGCTGGGGATGAGAGAATATGACTTGCCCAAGAATCCCCAGTGGCTTTCCATAGCTGTGTAGGGATTCAAACCCTGGTCTCCAGTCATACCAACACCCAAACCAGTACACCACACTGGCTTTCACTAGGTTCTCCTCTTGTTGGAACTAGAGTTTGGCTTTTATATACGGTTGCTTCATCAATCAAACATATGCCATAATAAATCTCAGATGAGTTCAAAAGTGCAACCCAAACTCAGAGAGCAGACCAATTAAAGTTGTGTGCCACCTCTCCCAGTCTGGTGGAGCAGGAAATTACTTGAGGACTATTCTCATTGGGCCTAATTTTGTGCTGCCATTATGGTAGTGTCCTTGGGCTGAACAGGGTTCCAATCAGATATAATTCAGTTCCTCCTTCATTCTGCCACTTCACCATCCTGTTTTGGCTCTTCTGGCAGATTTCTCTATCAGTAAATCTTTGAGATCAGCTGCCAGAAGAGAGCTCTGCTGGCCAAAGGATATTTCTGCTGGCAGAACAGGTTTACACCAACTATGTAGAATTAGGATTGTGCACATCTTTGAGTTTGGTTTGCAGTACCCATTATCTCCAGACAGTCTTTAAAAAAATTAAAGTAGCATTTTAATGTTAGGCAAAACAAATGTGATTTTTTTAAAAAATCCGATGCTCAAATTGTTCTATCATCCTGTGGTGGATAACTATATAAAAAGGATACATGTTGAATGAACCCTAGAACTTGAAGAACTTAAGAACAGGGTGATGTTATTGTAATTTTGTGAAGTTGTAGTTTGCTGAGGCACCAACAATATTTGACAGAGAGGCTAAATATCTTGTAAAATGATAACTCCCAGGATTCCATCACTATGAACCAGGATAGTTAATGTGATGTCTAACCACCATAATTCTACAGTGTAGATGCAGTCTTAGATACAGGAAATCCAGTTTCTAATCCCCATTTTAATCCCCATACATTAAGCTTTGTATGTGACTTTCTAAAAAAGAAACATTGCACAAGAGAGGAGGGAACATGCAGCCAGTCACTGTCTTTCATCTTTTCTTCACAGAATTGTGGTGACAGTAAGCTGGACAAGAGGAGAAATGTCATATAAGCCTTTTAAGATCCTTTGGAGAAAAAAAGGACGGGTCTAAAAATAATCTCAAAAAGTTTGACTATTGTTGACTTGGGTTACTATGATTAATATCACCCATAGCTGTAGCCACCTTGCTGTAGTTTTCAAGGCAAAAGGACACTTCCACTCCAAGAGTTTGTTTTGTGATTGTTTCCCACCCCCTCTTTTTGGAGTTAGTGGGTTTCTAATATAAACTAGTTGACAATAATGCCATAATTGATGTGGCTTCCTCCATGTGAGAGCCCTTCCCAAACATGAGGCCCAAGATAATTGCCTCCCATATCTCCCCCTTTAAGAAGGCCCTGGGGTAGGTGAGCTGGATTGTAAGAAAAGTTCTTTGGGCATTAGAAAAGTGATACAGTTGCCCCTTCAATTTTTGGGATTGATTTTTGCAAATTTGATTATTCATGGATTTGATTAATATCTTCTCTAGGAATATCTAGGTCCTCTAGGGTAACTCTATGATCAGTGTCTAATGGAAATTAGCCATAAAAGCACTATAGAGAACCTAAAGATTATCAGAGAAGCTTTCTCTCAGGTTAAACAAAAAGTGTTGATTTTTTTTAATGAGGCTTTCCCACTTTTGCAAGGTCCTCTGCCCCCAACCTCTGTGAAAGTGGAAAGCCAACTGTATTATTTTAATTTAACTTTTTCTGTCATTAAACTGATGGCTCTGAGCAGATGTTTCAAAAGTACTGACAAGAGCAGGTAGAGAAACTAAACTCTCATTGTAGGCTTATGCCAATTAACAGCCTGACTTTGCTAAGTCCTTCTGGCCTTGGTATTGAACCTGGAGGCCCAGGTATCGCGGTGTGCTCTTATGACCTTTAAAGCCCTAGATGGTTCAGGTCCAGGCTATTTGGCCAACCACATCCCCTGATATGAATCTGCCCAAGCCCTTAGATCTTCAGGAGAGGCTATTCTCTTGATCCTACCTCCATCAAGTCCAGCTGGTGGGAACAAGAGAGCGGGACTTCCTTCTCGGTGGCTGCCCCTCAACTCTGGAACTCCCTGCCCAAAGAAGCCAAAATTGTCACCTTTCCTACTGTCCTTCTGGTGGCAGGCTAAAACTTTTTCAGACAGGCTTTTCAAGATGAAGATGTTTGAGACCATTGAGGGTCTGCTGTGCTTTTGTGATGTGATTTTCTATGCTTTTATGGTTTTAAACTTGATTGTTTTAATGTTGATATTGTTTAATACTGTTCTAATATTTGTATATTTGTATATTTTAAGTTGCACTGAAATGCAGCTTCTTTTTATAATGGTTTTTTACACCTGCCCACTCTCCCTGTGCCCTTCTTCTTTATGCTCTCTGTAGAGCTGGCATTGGGAAACATGGCAGAGGAGAGCTGGAGAAACATGGATTTCGGTGTCCATTGCAATAACATTTCTGCACTGAACAGTACAAAACTATGAACTGGGAGAAATGGGATTCTACTCTAGCTGATACGTCTGTAGCTGTGCCTATCAGCCTATAGCAGGCCAAGGAAAGAGCAGCTACCTACAGCATTTTTATTGTACATACATGAACAGAAAATATAGATAAAAGAGAGAGAGATGTGACAAAGCTAAACTTCTGCATATCTATCAAGTACTGTAAACATCTTAAACAGTAGAAATTTTATTATTATGCCCACAGCTTTGCACTTGTGTCATATACTGAACTTTCCATATGTTATATGTATCCATTACACTGCTATGTTTTATTTCCAAAATGTTATCTTGTTCATTTAAGCATGTTACTTTTCGGAAAGAGCCATAGTTGGGCAACAGAGCATTCATTTCACTTCCAGTCTTGGGAAAGACACCTATCTGAAACCGTGAGAAGCCACTCCCAGTCATGGTAGACCAGCCTTTTCCATCCCAGTGCCCTCCCAGTTGTTGGACAGCTGCTGTGCTACTTCCAACTGCCAGACCACAATTGACAGTAGTATCTTCTGGAATACAATTTTACAAGGCACACTGGTTAGACACATCATTAAATGATGGATGAGCAAACCAACATGTTCCTTTTTCTTCAGTACTCTGTCATGTTTCTCATGAGTGTCACATAGATCAACATTTCAGTCCACCTTATTATTTTAGGGAAGTGTTACAAACTGCCAGATGGAAAGTCAACCCAGAGTTAAGCACATTTGTCAATGTTATGAATGATGAAGTAATCAGAATGCTGTAATTTCGTCATGCTTCCCAGTTTTTTTTTTTTCTGGATCTGAATCTATTCTGTGTAAATCTGTTGCCCCAGCATATAGACGGTGACTAATATAATGCAATATACCAGCAGGCATATATTATATATGGCAAAAATGTTTATTAGATTGTTGTCTCCACATACCTTGAAATTAATGTAGACACTCTATCAATAGACAGGCAATCGCCAAGTTGACAAACATCTGACTTACAAAGAGCTCATAGTTAGGAAAGTAAGTGAAACAACAAAGTGAGAGAAATCTACCCCTCGGAAGGGAAATTCACTCCTAAAAGAGTTATAATGGGGAAAAGGTATATCAACTAAAGCTTTCTCACCAATCCTTGTTTCCACAACAAGCCAATTTTTTCAAAATCCAATTATCGCAGGGAAAGAAAGTGAGGTGAAATTTTCTGAACTGGGGCACAGACAGCAAAACAAACACCACAGGGGTGTTAACCCTTCCCATAACACACACACACGCACACGGCTGGAGTTACACTTAAAATGTATCTGTTCTGACTTAGATACAGATTCAGTTTAAAAACAACCTACAGAACTTACCTTGTTTGTAACTTACCTATAATCTGATGAAAATATAGGAGGTTTTTGAAGGCCATATTTTTGTTTCTTCTAACATTGTAGCGTCACATTAGCTAATCAGTATCCTCATTAGTAATGACACAAACATTTTGAAAATCGGGGCTCAAAGTACAGACTTTCTTGAAAGTTATGCATATTTTAAGGAAAAAATTCTTCCCTTTAAATGCTTGGTCATACAGTTGTGAATTTCTGTGCTCTGCGGTGTGCATTCGTCAGATTACACAGCCCAGCTTTCATAAAGTGCTCAAAGTCAGCAGAAACTGTTGTTGTGTGTCCAGAAGATGGTCTGTCTCACTTCATCTTCTTGATGAAATCATCATTGCTGCCGTTGATGAAATAATACATTGCTACTGAGCAACCCTTAGGCAAGGTATGTCCAGATTTGAAAACAGGTATGTCCCAAGAGCATATAGGATAAAATTTGACCTTTGAAACAATTTCTGAGTCTTAGCATCAAAGGAGCAGGGAGAAACCTTTTGAAAATTCTTGTGCAAGCACATAGCTGTACTTACAGATGTAGTGTGAGGATTGGCTTCTGCTTGTACGTTAGGTCTGGGAGAAAATGGAAGGAGCAACACAGATATCTTCTTTTGGGGGCTGCTGCCTGATGCTGTTAATAGAGATGTGTTCCCTCAGTCCAGTACTGCACTGTCTAGCTGTTTGTACTTGCTGATCCAATTTCAAAGAAGTTGCTCTTTTCCTTATTTTCCTTGCCAAAGGGGCATCACTACTATGTGGTAAATTCTTTTGATCCATTGTGGTGTGATTATTTTCAAAGGCATTGGAAGACTGCTATATGTGACTACAGTGTGTGTGTGTGTAAGAGTACAGTGCTCAAGTTTACACACATCTGCAAATCATGTGGTTTGTTAAGTTCTTTCTCTACATAGTTTCTCCAGCACCAAGTCAGAATGCAAATAACTGCACGCAGGAAAAAAAATGAGACAGAATTTGCTGATATACTGTATAGTGAGATCCATTAGAACAGTGGTTCTCAACCTGTGGGTCCCCAGATGTTTTGGCCTTCAACTCCCAGAAATCCTAACAGCTGGTAAACTGGCTGGGATTTCTGGAAGTTGGAGGCTGAAACACCTAGGGACCCACAGGAGCCACTGCATTAGAACAAAATGGATAGTAGCAAGTGGAAGGTCCATGGACAGGGGTGCAATTTCCTGCTTCTTGGCAGGGGGTTGGACTGGATGGCCCATGAGGTCTCTTCCAACTCTATGATTCTATGACATAGAGGCTGTTGTCATTTGTTCATTTACAAGGAAATACATTCTACTGAACTTAGTAAGATTTGGTTATGAGTAGACATGAAGATGGTTGCACTCTCAGATTTTTATTTGTTATTTAAGTTGAAACTTGAATAATTTTCAGATGACAGTGTTGACAAAGCTATAGTACTTTTGAATTCAGGATGTGCTGAAGCTTTATAACATGTATTCATTCCTGCTCCCATGAAGCAACCACATTCCTCTACTCAAGTTAGGAGTACTGAAGTAGCTACTAAATCATTGTACATAACTATTTTCTCCTAGATGAGGGGATGCAAACATATTGTAAGTAGAGAATAATCTGCCATTTATATACCTTTGGGTAAAGATTCCAAAATCACTGTGTTCTACAAAGAATAAAAACATTTTGGATGATATTTTGTACTTTTTCTCCCCATAAATTATTGAAAATTTCTTATCTTGAGATCTTTGGCTAATAAACTCTCGCCTTCTGGAGACATTTTATCTTAAAATAATTTCATTACCGAAAAAGAGAAAAAAATGTTAAGCCAAATCAATATTTGTCTTCCTGTTTTGGGAAACAAGGCTGTGATTGTCTGCGAGAGATTTCAGACAACCCCTTCTTCCAACATGGGCCCACCTGACATGCAGATAGTGGAGGCAACTATTCACATACGGATCCCTTGAGGGCAGTTCAATGAACATAGCAGAAATGGGTCAGAAAAAGTACAATGCACTTAATTCTTGTATTTTGTAGAAAGCGTGAGCCTGTCTGGCCTTTTCTGTTCTTCCTGCTTAGGAATCTTGAAATGTCTCCTTTAACCTGGACACGTGTTGGTGATTTTCAGCTTGCTGAAGACTACTTGTGGTTTATTGCACGTGATCTCCAGGTATTGCTGGACTGCAACTCCCAGCAGCTCTAGCCAGCACATCTATTGGTGATTATTATTGACAATTGGAGTTTCCTTGATGAATATATGGACCATGTAATGACTCGAGATATTGCACTGCAGAACAAGGTGACCTGTCTGTAAAGTTCCTGAGTATAATAAATCCTGGATTGCATATGGGAGGGTGAATTTGAAAAAGCTATTTTTGCAACATCTTGTTTTACAGTACTTCATCATCAGGAAAAATATAGTTAGAGACAACCACAGTTTGCCTCCAAATCAGAATTGGAAGTATTATGATGTGAAAAAGGTAGCTATGTCAGTCTGTTGCAAAAAAGCAGTAACAACAAAGAGCTCTTCCTTAAAGTCTAACAAATTTAGTATATTTTAAATCAGGCCTACACAAACTGTGGCCCTCCAGGTGTTTGGGCCTCCAACTCCCAGAAGCCATAGCCAGCTTTTCTAATGGTCAGGAATTGTGGGAGCTGAAGTCCAAAACATCTGGAGGGGTTCAGGTTGCACAGGCCTGATTTAAGCTTTTAGAAGCTGCAGTCCATTTCATCAGATGCCTGCACTCTTAGCTAGAGCAGGGGTCTTCTTTGGGCTCCACAAGTGATAGTGGGGAGCTCCGCAGCACCATGCTACTTCCCGCTGCTTCCCCTTTCCTCTTCCTCCTCCTTCTGAGAAATGCAGGGAAATTACAGTTTGGAGCTTCGAAACAGCAGCATCTTTCCAGGGCACAGACCCTTTCTCCCCCACCACCCAAACTCTTTTTCTCGCCGCCCAGACCCTTCTCTCTCTCTCTCTCTCTCTCTCTCCCCCCCCCCCCCCCGTTTCCAAAACCCTATTTCCCTCCCACGGCTCAGGGGTGCTTTGATTGTGCTTTTCCTGCATGCCAGAAGGGGTTTGGAGTAGATGGTCACTAGGATTGCACTTATTATTATTACTACTACTATTGCTATAGTGGGTGGATTGCCATCTGCCAGGGGTGCTTTGTGATTTTCGTACATGGCATAAGGGAGTTGGACTGGATGGCCCTTGAGGTAGCTCCATTATTATTATTATTATTATTATTATTATTATTATTATTATTATTATTACAAAGGCTGGATGGCCATCTGTTGGGGGTGCTTTGATTGTGCTTTTCCTGCATGGCAGAAGGGATTGTACTGGATAGCTCCTGTGGTCTTCCACTGAAATACTGTTAAGTTTATATTGGTTAAAATTGTTCTTCATTTTAAATATTGTAGTGTTCTTTATTTCTTTCTTTGCACTACAAACAATATGTGTGCAATGTACATAGAAATTTGCTCATGTTTTTTTTTTTCAATTACTTCACACAAACACTCTACATCCATCTGCCACTGGCCCGGCTTGTCTGTCAAATTTTAAAACGCAATGCCGTGGACACACATACATTACAGCCTTTATAATAATGGGGAATAATCGTAAAGCCATAGTTAGTTTGTTTTTGAAGCTCCAGATTGAAATGAAGCTGTTGCAGTTACAATCATCCAGGCTGATTGCAACATCCTCAAGTAAATACTGAACAATTCATAATAATTATATCAGAAGTTAGCAATAAATCTGGAAGGTAACTGTTTTATTCATTGCAGCATGTAATTTTATTCAGCTCCAGTCCACAAAAGCTCCTTTCAAATAAATTGTGTTGATTTTAAAGCGATCATTGCACAAAAAAGGCTCCAAGGGAACTTGTTAACATCAGTGCAAATATAAAATTCAAGCTGTACAGTAAAATACATAAGGTAGAAAAAATAAAATAGCAATATCTTAATTTGTTAATCTTAAAGTGGTCACAAGATTTTTAACTGCTTTGTAATACAACATAATAATTGAAGTGAGTATATATTACAAGAAATAATAATAATAAACTTTATAACTCGCCCTATCTCCCAGTTCCAGGGCCCTTCCAGATAGGCCTTTAGTCTGAGACCTGCCTCTTACAGGAGGCGTCCAAACAATGACTCTAGTTAAAGTGAATTAATGTGGAGTAAACTGGGTTTTGCCAGTTTACTCTGAATTGATTAAACACCTCAACAAATCTGGGTCTTACTGAAAGACCTGGGTTTGTTGAGGTGTAGAGCCTGTGACCCCACAGACATTTCACTTCTTCAGTCTCTGAAAAGCACAGAGGAGTGGGATGGTGCCCACTGCCCCTCTTCCAGCCCCTCATTTGGGCCCTAATACTTACCATATAGGCTTGCCGGAAGCACAGGCCTTTCCCTACAGTCATCCTAACATGAGAAAATGGTGTTTGGCGGGGGGGGGGGGAGGGGGAGAAGGAGGGATTTCTCTCCTTCCCTTCCTGATGTGTCATTTTCTCATGCCAGGAGTACTATAGGAAGAGGCCTGTGCTGGTGGAAAGCCTCTCGTAAGTTTTGGGGCCCAAATGGGGGTGGGGGGTGGGGTTAGGGGGTGGCTGGATGGCATCCCAGATCAAGAAAGATTGATCCGGAATGCCATAAAGCGACCCCCTGAGGGAAAGCCAAGAGTTTGGGTTGGGGGTAGCAATTAGAGCCCATGTGGAAGTGGGTTATTTTAACCCATTTCCATACAGGCTTTAGCTATGTCTGGAAGTGCCCTATGTGTACGTATAACAGGAAACAATGACATGTCAGATTGCATTTATTCTGTTGTTTGTTTGCTTGCTTGCTTTTGGAATGGGGAATGTTGAACAACAACCTTAATGTTCAATAAACATGAACAGAGTGCCCCATTCTTAACACTGGGCGTTTCACATTATATTAAGATATACTATAATACTGTTTTCTAGATGCCACAATCCTCAGTGCTTTGAAAAATCTCTGAATTTTTAACAATTGCATAGAAAGAGGAATCCTTAAAGTACAAGAATTAGTTGAAGTAGATCAGCACTCTGCTGATCTTACCTCCAGCTTGCGACTTTGTAGCTACAAAATTTGGATATAGGGTGGGATATAAATATCTTAATAAGATGTAGTAACGTAAGTATTTTGCAACTGTGAAGGGTACAGGAGGCAATCTTATCCACCCAAAAACAGAAATCCATGTCTTGGGTGCCAATACTCCTTGTCTCCAAAACTAGGCAAAGCATTGTACTTTGAGAACTCTTCTCCAGCAAAGATCTTAATCAATAGTATTTCGATTGGACTGAAAAACAAAGAGCTTTTTCCTGACTTTCCCTACTTGTGTGTGTGTGTGGGGGGGGGGAGGGGGGTCAAGTGGAGCCTCCACATGCTTACTTGAGTGTAAAAAAGAACATCTCAGCTATATGCTATGAATTTCAAGTAGCATGTAGTTAAACCCTTTAAAACGATGTGACTAAGCATGTCACCAAATCTATGTGCTATTTGCCTGATGTGGAGCCTTCTACAAGAATATAAAAAACACCCTATTAACTGTAATAGCCTGTGGATCCAGTCAGTACTCTTCAAGCTGAGCTCCGTGTTACAGTCACTATAATTATGTGTGCACGGTCTGTCTCCTTTCCTCCCTGTCTGCCTGCATGTAGGACCTCTTGTTATATTCAATTTAATGATGGGTCCAAGACCTCTTGCTTCCTGCCTTCAGCCCCCTGCCTGACTGCGAGTAGGCCTTGTTGTTACCGTCAGTGTAATTATGGGTATTTGGCCTCTCTTTGCCTAAGGTGTAATTTACTTTATTTAAAGTGTGGTCCCACCCCTCTGAAGTTGCTGCACTCCGGCTGCTCATCACATCTGTAAATTGTTGCTATTCTGAGTACTGAATGGGAGCAGGAAGGGGCTCTAAAGGAGGGGTTGGGATGGTGAGCAGGTCTGTGAATGAAGCTGGGTCTGCTTCAAAGATCAGTTTGTCTGCCCTCCTAGTGTCTCAGTTGGAATTTGGTCCCCATTTGCACTGAATCCAAGTTTTATTTTAGGTCTTCTTGTTCCTCTGTAGTAAGCAGGTTCCATTCCAACTCACTAAAGTTGCAACCAGTCTTTGACCCTGATAGTATCACTCCTTGCACATAGCTGGGAAGAATCGCTTGGAATGGCAATACTTTTCCAACAGCACATGGTGGGGTAGCTTCTAGTAGAATATGGTAGCAATGTGCACTGGAGCATACCAGTGTCCATATCTCTGTGCATATCTCTGGACTCCAGAGGGACCACAGTTAATTTCACCCATGTGAAAATTGCAAAATGTGTATATTTATTCCTTTGGAATGGTTTGCATGCATAACAAGGGCGTTGCATTGATCAGACAGAAAGCCACCTGATGGAATGTTGATTTTTGGTGTTCTTTTTAACATTCCTGGAAACCATTGTAGTGCAGAGCTTTGAGAACTGCAGTAGACTACAGTTTGAATCCTCAGGCATGGAAACTCGGGGTTCATCCAGACAATCCCAAAATGTGGGATTTTCCTCCTCACTCCTCCTATCATCAAATCAAGATTGCTCAATCTTCTACATTACTTCTACTATGTCTGTTTTTTTTTGTTGATTTTATTGTTGTTTTTATGGTTGTTTTTATTGTTTATATTGTTATTTTAAAGCTAAGTGTATTGTTTTAATCTATTTCTGTAAACCGCTCCGAGCCAAACTGGGAGTAGCTGTATACAAGTCTAATAAATAAATAAATAAATAAATAAATAAATAAAAACTTTAAGATACTATGTTTGAAAAGGTCATCATGTTTCCCCGGTTTTCTCTTTGCCATGATAAATATAGAAAGCACCCACATACGTCTAGTTTTTGATAACCATTGTATTCTGAGTCGCTCTCCCAAAAACAACCCCAGTTAATATATGTAGTATACCACAGCGTTTAGTGCATCATAGCACTTGACATAGTAGATGTACACCTATTATTCCAAGATAGGGCCAAGCCTTTTGCCCGCTCATGCTAACTTGATAATGTCTCTTTCCTTCTGTTTTCTCTGCACACTGCAACTTGACATTTCCTTCATTAATTAACCATAGTTTCTCATTACATCCAAACCAGATTGCAAGAACTGGGATAAGCTGTCGTCTTATACCACAATTTGAAATGGGTTTACATTCCAACTTAGGTTTTCTGGTAACTATAGTTATGTGATTTACAATGTAACTAATTCTAAAAATGGGAGGAAATAAACCTGGAGTATTTCTGGAATACAACAAATAATTTCAAAATGTCGTAACTATTTCTCCATCTGAAAAGAAGTGGAGATTCAATACTACAAGATTTAGTATATCTAGGTTGGTTTGGTATAGGTGCCTAGGATATTGGCTAGTATTTCAAAATGGGGTTGATACCAAGGCCCTATATATTGCTAAAGAAACATACATTTATCCCAGTGACACTAATTCTAGATAGTTGAGACAACTAATTGTGCAACCAGTATCCCAGCCTTGATCTGTTGTGTGCATTGAGAAAGATTGGAATTTCTAAAGTTTACACTTAGCCAACTTCTGAGAAAGCACAATGACTTATGCAGTAATTTTTAGAATAGAGTAGTAACCATTTTAGAACTGTAGTTAATTGTTCCTAGAAGTGCTGCATCTTTGTGGACCAAGTAGAACATGAATGGGCAACGATGTAATGGCACAACATGACTTTTCTTTATAATGTATGTGCAAACTGATGTCCTATTACAGTGTGTGTGTGTGTGTGTGTGTGTGTGTGTGTGCATGTACATCTATAATGCAACATTTAAATTGATGTATTATGTTCCTTCATTTATGAATGTGGAAATTTCCAGAATCTCAAAAATAAGGTGAAATGGTTGTCTCTTGAATGAAGTGGGACTGATGTTAGACTCTGCCTTCTTTTTTTAGGTCAAGATACGAATGTCTCTCCATCTTCCATGTCTAATTCAGTGATATCAACGACAACTCCAGATTCTTCAAACCCACCTCACAGTTGTCAAAATCCAACCACAGGAGCGAAGGAAGACGCTCCATCACAAGAACATTCAGCACCTCACAGATCCATGGTGAATGGAATGTCCTCTTCAAAGACAAAATCTGAAGATGGCTTTGTAACAGCAACAGAAGCTGTGACACGTAGGTTTTGCTCACCTTACCCTCATCTTTCTTCTCCCCCTTCTCCCCCATTCCTTCATACGTATACACTGCTAAACCAAATCTAAGGAGAATAGAGTCAGCCCTCTACATTTGCTAAGGTTAGAGTGTAGGGCCACCACAAAAATGGAAAAAGTGAAATATAAACCACACTTTTTTTACCTGAGAAAAGACTTCTCCAGGAAATTCTGGCTCCTCCATAGTGATTCTGGTCAGCCTCCACCAAGCTGACCATGGAATCACAACGGAAGACCTAAATATTCCTAGAGAAGTATTCTCTATAGAAACCTCCAGGTCCTCCAGCATGTCTGTATGATTAACCTCTGGTAGCAGGTTATGTGTGCATTGAGTTACGCTGGAGGAACTAGAGATTCCTGGAAAGAATATTTTGATCAAATTTGTTGATAATCTAAATATAGATATAAATACTGTAAGTAAGTAAGTAAATAAATAAATAAATTCTGGCTCCTCCATAGTGATTCTGGTCAGCCTCCACCAAGCTGACCATGGAATCACAATGGAAGACCTAAATATTCCTAGAGAAGTATTCTCTATAGAAACCTCCAGGTCCTCCAGCATGTCTGTATGATTAACCTCTGGTAGCAGGTTATGTGTGCATTGAGTTACGCTGGAGGAACTAGAGATTCCTAGAAAGAATATTTTGATCAAATTTGTTGATAATCTAAATATAGATATAAATACTGTAAGTAAGTAAGTAAGTAAATAAATAAATAAATAATCGAATCCACAAAAATCCAGTCTGCAAATATGGAGGGTCAGCTTTATTCAGCTTGAAATGGATGGACAATATTTTCAAAACAGGAGGACAATTTGGGGAGGCAGAAGAATCTGTAATGGTGGAAATGAAATTGCCATAGTGACTTTTCATATTTTGCACAAAAAACAATCCCTCCCCCCCCCCCCCATTTTAAAGTTTTGCACAAAAATATCAAGTATTTGCGCAAACGAATTTTCACAAACTGCTCCCCCTCAAAAATGCTTCAAAAAGCCATGAAAGGCCTCATGAGCTCACTGGGGTTGATTTTTTCAGTGGGGTAGACCCATCAGTTTTATTTATTTTATTTATATGCCACCTGTTTTCCACCATAGCATCCAAAGTGGCTATAAGGTGGTTTAAAAAACTTTGTTGGCTTTTAAAGCAGAACAATGCTGCATGTGGTGGCACTGACAATGACTTAAACATTACTTTGTTAAAGAAAAAGGTATCAGTGTAATAATTACTCCTATCCCTATGAAATATTTGTGTGCCATCCCCCAAAGAATTGCAGAAATGTTGCACCCCCACTGCTCTCCCCCCAAAACAACTCGTCACCTGTGAATAAGGCCACAAATGGGGATAGAGATTATCTTCATTCAGCTGCAGTTCTACAAAGACAAATCAGTATTCTCATTTTTAAAAAGCAGGAATCAGATAGAAGCAATTAAATTGTCAAATAGCTATTAACTATATTAATATGAATACTGTGTTTTGTTACCAATAATAAAAGGTTTCCAGCTCTTAGCCATTTTTTCAGTACTCTCTGCCATCTCTTAAACTGATCATAAATGTAGACAATTTTGTTAGTTGGCAAGCCTTTGTCACACACTTTTCAAAATTATTATTACATTTTGGTTTCTGCTGAGTTCTACCCATAATCACTAATGCCTCAGTTATAAAGGAGGGTGCCCTGTTGGTACAACCTCATTTAGGAGTGCAGTCAATAAAACAGAAATAGCTAAATGTGTGTTTATAATGTTTTGTCAGACTGTTGATTTCTTTAAATCATTTTTTATCCCAATTGTATTGCACAGGAGAGCAGAGCCAACACATATTGGCTTGTAAATCTTCCAGTTTCCTACATACTGGAAGAATCTTCTAGTAATAAATTATGTATAGACCTTTAAGTTGTTTGGAAGTGAATACCAACAACACAGAGAACCAGCATTGTTTACTGGTTTAAGTATTAGACTAGAACTTTGGAACTTTCATATCCTCAACCAACTATGGAAACTCAGTGAGTAGCCTAGGGCATGTTACAGTTTCTCAGCCTCAGATGGGGGCAGTGGCAAGCCCCATCTGGACATATCTTTCCAAGAAAGCACTGCAATAAGTTTGTCTCAGGAGTGCCATAAATCAGAATAATCGAAGACACACAATAACAGCAAACCAACAACAATGCATAATTTTCTCGGATTTTATACATGTGCTTCAATAGGATTTTATACAGGTGTTCCAGTAGATAGACTCGTATTGTTCTAATACGAGTCTGTGTCTTTGGGTCTACTCTAGCAGTGAAAAGGAGGCACAGGCCATTTTTCAGGTCACTTCCAGTTCAATTTTCAGCCGACTTTCATTCAATTTTACAGCATAGACTATTTGGAAGATATGTAGAGGAGATTGTGGGAATAAATTCATTTTGAGGAGATTTGGGGACAAAAAAAATCTTCCAGGAGGAGGAATTTGGAGGTGGGCTTCCAAAGAGCTTCACTGTTTGTCGTTTGGGGCTGGTGGATCACATACAACCCACAAACCATACTTTGACTTTCATTCAATTTTACAGCATAGACTATTTGGAAGATATGTAGAGGAGATTGTGGGAATAAATTCATTTTGAGGAGATTTGGGGACAAAAAAAATCTTCCAGGAGGAGGAATTTGGAGGTGGGCTTCCAAAGAGCTTCACTGTTTGTCGTTTGGGGCTGGTGGATCACATACAACCCACAAACCATACTTTGCCTACTCCTGATATACACCTAAGCGTGACAGTAGACCTGGAAGGGTGTTTTGAATGTAGTGTGCTGTGATTTGTGCTTTTTATTTTTAAATTTTGTTGTTTTACATGTCATTTTTTGAAAAAATACAGGAAAACACCTTTTTTTAGGGGGTGCAGTCTATGTTATGTTCAGGGGATGCAAAATTTGCCTCAGATAAGCTGGAGTTGCTCATCCATGGACTACATTTCCATCGTTGTCTGCACTGGCAATGGCTGGTAGTAGTTAAAGTCAAACACCGGATCTTTAAATGAAATAATAATCTCAATATACAAAATGTTCTCTGCCCGTCACAATTATTTCCTGTATTGCCACTGTAACACAGTGAGAGAAGAAATATCTTGTTAGATTGGAACATTTATCTAGAATTGTGTATTAACAAAGTACTATCAGCTACAACTAATGCTCTAATAAATAAGATTGGTTTTCAAGGTGGAGCTGACTCACATTCAATCATCTTGAAAGAACCGTTGATTCAGGATGGTCTGATATTGATCTGGGATACTGACATGTGTTGTTACAAAGTTAGCATCAGAACTTGTCAATTATGTAAAAAATAGTCACCAAACAATCATTTCAGTTTTGAAAGCTTTGGTGAGATGCATAAGGGAGCATAAAGGCAGAGAATATAGAAATATATAGTCATCCCCTCATTCAGTTTCTAGAACCCCTCAATTTTGATGGCTAGCAGTGGCTATGGATCAGTGAGATAAATTATTCTGAACAAAAATTATTCCATGCTTCTAGCACCTTCCCTGAATATTTTTATTCAACACAAATCCCCAAAGAAGGAGGCTTTGGGCTATCATTGCATGTGTTACTGTGTAACCAGTCAAGATTACTCCTCCTCCTCCTCCTCCCTCACATGAGACCTAGTTAATTCTGTTTTATGGCATTCCAACCTAGGATTACCATGGCTGAGTGGGAATCCAATCCTTAGTTTCTCAGAGTCCTAGTCCAACACTGAGATCACTACATTATAGAACTTGCTGGCTGTCAAGCTCTATGAATGTTAAATTCTTCTTTATTTCCCAAAAGGTCCTTCCCTCCCTAAAGTTGTACAAAATCAAGAAATCTCCCTACTGGAGCAAAGGAAAGCAGAAAAGCTTTGTATGAGGCTTCTTGTTGTGCGAACAGATATGTGAACGAAAGGTGACTAAAGAAAGCTGTCCTAGAAATGTCGTCACACTGAGACCACATGGCTGTCTGTGAGCATCTGGTGCTGGGCTGCCTGCCTGTTGATCTTCTGCACTGATGAGTCACTCTGTAGTCATGCTGCACACTCTTTGGAAATGAAGCTTTCAGCTGCTTTGCCCCAGCTGTTTTGTCATCACTACTGTTCTGCTGTAGGTTTATACTCAGACACATGTATGCTGTTTGACAGTGGAATAGGCTGCCTTCTTTGGAGTTTTTAAAGCAGATGTTAGGTGAGCATCTGTCAGGAATGCTTTGATTGTGTATTCATCCATGCAGAATGGGAACAGATTGGATAGCCCCTGTGGTATCTTTTAACTTTCAGATTCTATGCATGGACATACATATAGCTGCTTTTTCTTAAAGTGCGATTGGTGTGATTATCCAGAAAGAAAATCAGCAGAGAAAAATTTTGTGTTAAGAATATATTTTTCAAATATTTTCCTCTTTTCTTTTAGTCTCAGGGGCCATTCTACACAGACACTATAATCCCATTTGGAAGTGGATTAAAACAAACCAGCCAGTGGCACCATTGATCAAAAGGTTCCAAGGCAATTTATAGTTTCCAAAGGACAGTGGCATTCCTGCCAAGGCATTACTTGGCGTGTGCTGCATTTCTAATCCAAAGTCCTCAGCCAAAGTTTCATTTTTGCAATCACAAGGTCAGCCAGTGGCACCATTGATCAAAAGGTTCCAAGGCAATTTATAGTTTCCAAAGGACAGTGGCATTCCTGCCAAGGCATTGCTTGGTGTGTGCTGCATTTCTAATCCAAAGTCTACACAAGTAGAAGAGGGACTTTTACAGTGATAAGAACCCAATTGAACAGGAAATAAGACTTTCAAACCAGGAACAGGTTTCTTCAAATATTGAAAAATAGTGTATTATAAAAAGTTATGAAAATTCGCCAAAAATCATAGGAGACAGGAAACATTCTGCAATTTGTTGAGCAAAGAGTGTGGAATGTGTTCTCCCACTGTACCAAATTTGATGACAATAGCTCAAGAAATGAGGGCGGGAGACCCCCAGAAATGTCCCCCCCGGTTTCCTGTTTTTTGGCGATTGCGCATACGCGTCCGCCATTTTAGAAACATTTTAGAAACATTACGAATTTTCGGAAATATCCAAAAATTTTGGGTGAAACATTAAGAAATAATTTCTATATCGAAGAGCCGGCACCCCCTACTTTAGAAACGAGAATTGAAACATTTTTTCCATCGATCGGACAAGCCTAGTAAAAAGATTACTTAATCATAGTCTGATACTGATCCATGAGGCAGTTTTATGTTCAAAAATATTTAAACAGGAAACATTTCTCTCAGAGCTGTCATGTTTACATGGCATTTTTCTTGGGTATCATTATACAATTCACATTCCTTTTGAGCCATCCCAACCCATCTGCAATAGAATATTTCTTGCTGCTTTCAGAACTTTTGCTTTCAGATAAATAAAATGCCATAATAATAATATAATATAATATAATTTTATTTGTATCCCGCCCTATCTCCCTGTGGGAGCTCAGGGTGGTTTCCAACAAACCAGGCAAACATTCAATGCCTATAAAAATAAAAATAACTTAAACAGAAAGAACAACACTACATATTGTACAACAGAAAGTTAAAATAAGCAATGTACATAGGATAATTACAATAACAATCATGGAGCTGAACAGTACAACTACTGGAGTGTTGTGTTTGGATAAGGAAGGCACTGATTGAAATCTTGGCTCCATCTTTTTGCTCACTACATGGTCTTGGTTAGCTTATTTTACCATTCACTTGTACCCGCCAGAACAACTGTGAGGATGAATGTAAAATAGAAGCCATTGGTAACCAAAAAGCAAATGTTTTATTTAAACTGCAATGCATTGGTGAGCTTATGTTCCTATGTTATACATCATTTTAATGTTATTGCTAGTTTAATTCCATTTAATGGTGACTTTTTGTGTGTTTAAACTGTGATGTGTTTTAATCAACTCTGAATCCCCTTTCTGTAAAAGAAAATGGAATAACAATATCAATATTGATATCAATAATATTCTGCCCATCCTCTAGATAGCTTGAAGTTTTAAATAATTCAGAGAGCTTTCTAGCCAACTGGGAATTTGAATTCACTCTAGCCTAATGCAACTACTGCCAGAGCGGGTCCAACAATGAGGCGAATTAAGCGGTCGCTTCGGGCGCAAAACATACAGGGGCGTAGTCGAGACTGCTTTTTCTGTTGATTTGTTGTAAAACATGATGTTTTGGTGCTTAATTTGTAATATCTTAATGTAATATGATGTTTAATAGGCTTTTCCTTAATCCCTCCTTATTATCTAACATTTTCGCTTATCCAACGCTTTTATTTTTCAGTGATTGGTTTGGGGGGGGGTGTGTGCCAAAATTCTGTTCGCCTACACTTGAAAAATACCTAGGGCCGCCTCTGACTACTGCACTAGTTCACAAGGAAGCACAAGAAATAAATGAAATATGTTCTACATAGTTTAAAGATCTGCATGTGAACCTTACGCTCTGCTAATGCATATACCCCTGGCCCCCAACATATTTTAAAACCCCAAAACAGACTCATATAAGCATTCTATGCTTCAACATGAGCAGCCAGGATAAGAAAAGGTCTTGTTACTACCACCACCAATAGCCAGATGCACAACAATGACATCAGTACTGAGGTTTGATGGAGTTCTTCAGAGGGCTGCAACCACTATTGGGAGCTATTGCCAGATGTTTCCAATTCAGAATGTTTACATTGAAACATGTAATGCTGGTTTGAGGTGGCTCTGGGACTTTAAAATAAGCCAGGAAGGGTGGCTTTGGATGCTGCTTCTGAAAAAAATCACATCTCTACATGTAATAGACACTTGTGTGTGTGTCCCAATCTGAATTCCAGCTAAAATGTTTTAACATATAAAAGATGCGTACATGTGTAAATTGAAGCTGTGGCCTGCAAAAATGCAGCATTGAATCAAATTGATTGGATGTTTATATACTTCATTAACTAACCTTTTAAAGAATAATGACTGACATTCATGATCACATCCATGCAGTGAGTACCAAAGACAGAAAGTTGGCCCCAGTATCTGCTGACATTGCTTACACCTGATTTAAATATTTAAAGCTTTGGCTTGATTTCCCCATTTTGTTTCTCTCTCATCCAAACTGAGTATATGTAGAACTTTTTGCTCCTTTGGATAGCCTTGCCTAAGTGGCGTTCCCTGTGGATTGTACCAGTGGATCTTCAGGCTACTTGCCCTCTTTCACCCATGAATCAGAGAGACCTTTAGAAGCAATCCAAGCTGCTAATGGTGTATTGGGTGTTGGCCTGCTTTGTGCAAGAAGTCTGTGTTGGAGAGCAAGGGGAAAATGTAATAAATGGCTGGGAACAAAATTCTTATCATCAGTGGAATTCCCACCTGTAATTATCTGATTAGGGGATTCGCCACTCTATAATTTCATCCCTGAAATAATGATGATTATAATGGTTCACTCATGCCACTGCAGTTAAGGTCATGTCAGTGTGTGAACCCATATTCTCATGGGTTTCATTTGATCTCAGCTGGTGAAATTCATTCTCTGCCTTAAGCTGGAATTGAAAGCTAGATGGACGTGTCTATAGCAAGGGTCTGTCCTTCCCAGAAAAGTTTAAAATATAGGGAAACGATCTGTCTCCATCAGATGGGGGCAATAAGTGCACTTGGATACTGCAAGCCATTTGCATTAAGTGCAAGACTTTAATGTGTGGTCACTGTTCGCATGCTAATGGGTGGTATCTCTGTTAAGAGAGAGAAACCTGACAATTGGCATGCTATCCAAATGAAAACGGCAGCACATTTCAGAATGCCGATCATTCCATATGCAGTTTTCAGATGGATCAGAAACAAGGTACATTATTTAATATACAGTTTGATTTGAAAAGCTGTTGTGTTGGCAAGAAGTTTGCTGATATAAAAGAGTAAAATAGTTGAGGATTGTGGCCATGGAACTTAGCCATGACAGGGTATGACAGAGCAAGCTTGGCGAGGTCCAAAGGTCATTGGCAGTCTTCTTATTTATTAACTCAACTCATTAGCCCTGAATAAAGGCTCTCTACATCTTGCGATAGTTGTGGGATAATATTGGGATGAAGCTGCACATTACAACAAGTATTATTTTAGAAATGTAAAATTGATATTTTTCTGATGAATTGTCTGGTTGATCCATGATTTTTTCATCCAAAGTTTTGGTATTGGGTGCCATTTATACGAAGATGACATCCAACTCTACTACTCTTTTCCACCTGATGCCAAAGATACCATCCTGACCTTGAACCGGTGGCCGGGAGGGCCTTTGCACATTTAAAATTTGTGCACCACCTGCGCCCATACCTTGAAAAACCTGATCTGGCCATGGTAGTACACACCTTAGTCACATCCAGGTTAGATTACTGTAAAGGGCTCTATGTGGGCT
This sequence comes from Anolis carolinensis, assembly GCF_035594765.1. NCBI lineage: Eukaryota > Metazoa > Chordata > Lepidosauria > Squamata > Anolidae > Anolis > Anolis carolinensis. The sequence goes on from NC_085844.1 coordinate 195,586,069, forward strand.
GCCCCAGAAGAGCATTCAGAAACTTCAAATGGTTTAAAGGTCAGCTGTTAGACTGCTTATGGGAGCGGGATGTAGAGAAAGAACTACTCAGCTCCTGAAGCAGCTACACTAGCTTCCGGTTTGTTTCCGGGAGCAATTCAAGGTGTTGGCTTTAGCCTATAAAGCCCTATACAGGTCATGCCCAGCCTACTTAAGCCTACCATATCTCCTTCTGCCAACCCACTTGAGCCATGAGATCCTCAGGAGAGGCCCTTCTCTCAGTCCCACCATTATCACAGACGTATTTGGTGGGAATGAGAGAGAGGGCCTTTTCGGTGGTGGCCCCCGTGGCTCTGGAGCTCCCTCCCTAATGAAGCACAGCCCCTGCCTTACTGTTATTTTATTCGCAAATTAAAACCTTTCTGTGGAGCCAGGCCTTCCCAGACAAATGATAATAAGCACTGCCAGTCTGATAAATATTTTGATAATATTTGACAAATAACTTCAGTGGCCGGAGGTTATGGATATCTTTAAATGGTGCTTGCTGTAAGTTTTTAAATTGTTTTATTTGATATGTTAATTGGGTTTTTTATATTGGGATATGATGTTTTAACTGATTATGTATTGTGATCGGATGTATTTGCGGGATAGAAATGTATAAATGATGATGATGATGATGATGATGATGATTATTATTATTATCAGTTGACATGTTTCAAATGTGCTCTTATATGGCCATTTTTTGCATCAGCTAAAAAACAAAACATACACCTCCGAAATAATTAAGAAATAACAATGATAGTTGGTGCTCCATGAGTGTGAAGGATCTCACTGAGTGGCTATCTGCTATGGATAATATAAGCTCGCCAATAGAAGAGTAATACATAGAAAAATCTGGACCTCATTTTTCCAATTTTTAGACAAAATCTTTAGAGCACCATACTTTTTTTAATGAGATCCTTACTGTTCAACAATAACAGTTGCTCTCTATATGTAAAAGAATCTGTAGGGAAGTTCCATTTATCCAGGGTAGAGTATTGTGAAATGGTGTGTGTACATGGGCATGCTATCATGTTTGGAACACAATACAGAGTCAGAGCACTGGTGCAGCTAGCTCTTTATTTTCAACTCCAGGATCTCGGGCAGAGTTCTTTCTAGCACCATGTGAGAATGAAGTACCATATTCATGGCCTACAACTGCTCCTCTATGTGCTTTTGATGGATTTTATACAGTGTCTTCTCTTAAACTTAATTCTTCCACTGCTCAGAGAGCATGTGGAAGAAATTACCAAAGAAGGTGCCTTGCGATTCGAATATTCTGGATCTTGATCGAGAGTCCTGCAGCAGGAGGGTGTGAAGATACAATGATTTCCTCTTCTGGCAATAGCATGTGAACACACATGGATGTTGCCTTATGTCATCACCACTAAACTGATGATCATTATCAGCAAACAATACTGATCTCCATTTTGGCAGGTGTCAGGGATGAAGGGAGGAGTTCAGTTCAGTTTGGATTTATACATTCCGCTCTATGGATCAGGCTATGTCTCCAAAATCAAGTCATTGCCTCCTCTTCTCCATGCTCAGGCCAAGGAAACAGCAGCTAATACATTTCCCAATGCCTCCAGTTTCATTTCTCTTCTCGTTTGAGTCCATGTGAGTCAAAATAGAACCTTGTGTAAACTTTGCACTCTTTGGTAGGCTATCCAGACCAGAGAAACCAAGGTTGCCTTCTTGCCACCTACTGTGCATTGCCTGGCTCCTCAGTAGCTGGAGACAAGAAACATCTTGTGTTTGAAGGCTGTGTGCAATGCCTTCAGGATGACTCAGTCTGGCCCTGTCCAGCAGACACCCCAGAGAGAATATAGCTTCTGTTCCCGGGATTGGCTCAAGGTGCCTTCTGCCCTCAAGCCTTTCTGCTGAATCACTGCTTGTTTACAGATCAGAGAGAGGAGAGAAATGTAAAGTCTAGCAAAGAGAGAAAGAGAAGCAGAAATCTTAGATGGGACTTAGATGGGTTTGTTTGTTTGTATTGTGCCCAATTGCATCCTTTTAGTTTGCCCCATCCTGGTCTAGACTCCATCCGTTTAGAAGCTGCATACAAGAGGTCCAGTGGTAATTTGTACTTGGGCTCCTCAAAATATCTCTCTAAGTCAAAACAATTCAGTTTATTGTTTCATGAATCTGGAAATTCCAAATGATAATTTGTATTCTCCTAAGCAATTTTAGGAACACTTTATATATACAAGAATCATTTCTGCTATGCCCAAATTACAGGGAGAATTGACCACATAAGACTGCAGGGTTTTGCTAAAATGGGGTGGAGTGGGGAGTTTGGATGGATTTCATCCTTTCCTGATACTGCAATCTAGTGTGTGTTTGTGTGTGTGCACATATCATGTATGAAGAATGCTTAATTATATGTGTTTTACCACAAATCCATATATTTGAGAAGCCTTGACTAATTGAATTTGGGAAACCCTGTCCAAGTATAACTTTCTATCACATGCATAGGCAATGAATGTGGGTTTGCTGTATACATAGCTACTCCGTTATTACTCTTTCTAGATTGCTATTTACATTAAACGAGATCATGATTCCCTTCAGGACATATTCAAAGTATATAATTGTCTAAAATATGGGTAGATTACCACGAGGGACAATTCTAACTGGACAGGGAAATTTTGGTACAAATTGATTATCTACATGTTAAGCATTTGTGTTCTTATGTTAAAATGGAATGTAAAAACCCAGTGGCACAGAGGATTAAAACGCTGAGCTCCTGAACTTGCTGACCGAAAGGTTGGCGGTCCGAATCCAGGGAGTGGGATGAGCTCCTGCTGTTAGCCCCAGCTTCTGCTAACTTAACAGTTCGAAAACATGCAAATGTGAGCAAATCAATAGGTACCACTCCAATTGGAAGGTAACAGCACTCCATGCAGTCATGCTAGCCACATGACCTCGGAGGCGTCTACAGACAATGCTGGATCTTCGGTTTAGTAATGGAGATGAGCACCAACCCCCAGAGTCGGACACGACTAGATTTAATGTCAGGGGAAAACCTTTACCTTTGCTTAAAAAAGAATAGAAAGAATGGCCTTCCTGAAAACATGCTTTCTATTTAATATGGGGAAATTCGATTTCTTACAGCATTTCTAATGTGTACATTTATTGAAGTTTTACTGATGACACATTTATTTATCCATCCTTCCCATCTTTCTCACAGCATGAGACCCGAGGAAGGTTACAAAAAATTAAAAATGTACATTTTTTTACGCATCATTGATCTGCTGCTGCAACAGAGAAATGATGTATTTATTTAAATTTGATGAATTAATTTTTAAAATGTAACCTGTTTGATGGCATCAGGGAACTTTTAGAGATCTTGAATATTAGGGTTTCAATAATAAAATGACACACTTTTCTGGGGTTATTTTTTCATTTCTAATTGTGATTTTTTTTCTGTCACAATTTTAACCTTTACTCTGAAGCAGCAGCGTTCAGACACTGATGAGAAATAAGACTGCCCATAGGAATAATAATAATAATAATAATAATAATAATAATAATAATAATAATAATAATAATTGTGCGGTTTTCTGGCATTGTATATTTCTGCTGCTTCTGTGACTGTTCATTTGGGTTTTGATGATTCCGTAGCCCACTTGTCGATGGATGTCCAGAATCAGCAGCATCCACCGCGGTCCTTTTTATCCTGGGCGACGACCGAGCCAGTATTTCGTTTGGGTTTGATCCTCCATAATGCTAATGGGTTAGGTGCTCTTAGTTCTGCTCCTCAGCTGAGGCCTCTCTGGCTTGGTTGGACCTGCCGGTAGTTACACTTCCGCCAGCACAGCCCTCAGTCATCATTGGAGCAGTTAAGCCCCCCCACCACATCAAGGTGGCACCTGCGGCAGCTGCTGTAAGAAAATTGCACAGACAGACTACAAACAGAGGCACAACTGTGTGGCCCAAATGATCCATTGGAACTTATGCCTCAAGTACCACCTGCCAGCAACAAAGAACTGGTGGGATCACAAACCAGCAAAGGTTGTGGAAAATGAACACGCAAAGATACTGTGGGACTTCCGAATCCAGACTGACAAAGTTCTGGAACACAACACACCAGACATCACAGTTGTGGAAAAGAACAAGGTTTGGATCATTGATGTTGCCATCCCAGGTGACAGTCGCATTGATGAAAAACAACAGGAAAAACTCAGCCGCTATCAGGACCTCAAGATTGAACTTCAAAGACTCTGGCAGAAACCAGTGCAGGTGGTCCCGGTGGTGATGGGCACACTGGGTGCCATGCCAAAAGATCTCAGCCGGCATTTGGAAACAATAGACATTGACAAAATTACGATCTGCCAACTGCAAAAGGCCACCCTGCTGGGATCTGCACGCATTATCCGAAAATACATCACACAGTCCTAGACACTTGGGAAGTGTTCGACTTGTGGTTTTGTGAAACGAAATCCAGCATATCTATCTTGTTTGCTGTGTCATACAACGTCGTTGTGTCAATAATAATAATAATAATAATAATAATAATAATAATAATAATAATAATAATATGCCTACCAGAATCTCCCAACACTGGGGTTCTGGAATTTGTAGTCAAACAGGAATAGCTCACAGTTTTGCTTTGTCGCCACATGTTATACCAGCAGAGCAATGATGTGTAAAAATGATGTGGGTGGAACAACAAAAAGCTGCTGCTCCCATTCCAGTGACTATTTCTACTTAACATTTCACTATACTTTTTTTTCATTGAAAATGGTGTGTGTGATCTTGCTGTACAAACATATTTTCCATTCAGTTGTCTGAAAACCTTAGTTCAGGCTCATTCATGAACATGTAGATTTGAAGAGAAAATATGCATTGAAGCAGTGTATGAAAAAGCTAAAAATATATCTATGGCTATGTCATATCTAGAACTCTAATCCAAAATGTTGGATTGAGATCTAAAACAAAGGATTTTGAAATTGCCACCCACTTCATGGTACCTTTAGGAAAATAACTGTCACCATCATGCCACTTCTCCATTAGGCTGATTTTTTGTGAATTTATAATTTGCAACAAGAGCGTATTGTTTTGCATATTCTTAATATTGTGGTCAGTTAGCATTTTGGTCCAAAAAATTATAGAGTACTGCCTTATTTGATTATATTTGCTTATATTCCTTATATATGGCACCTTTTCAAATAATCTCTATTGGAGCAAAAAGAGCTAAACTGACACACTGAGACCTGTAATTACAGTTGTTCTTTTCTTCTTTCAGGTCTGGTGGTTGAAGATTTAGATGAGAAGGGTCTAACAGGCCAGCACTAGCAGAGATATTTCTAACTGGACCCTGAGAAGGAAATTTAGCTGTATAAAATGGGGACGCCCATTTCCCAAAGCTCCGCACATATCCTCCCTGTCATTAACACCAAGAAATTCTAGTCTCTCCACCATTACCACCAAGAAAGAATGAAAAACAATTTTAGGAGCCACAATGCCTGCATTATTTAAGCAAATTTGTCCCAGATGTCTTTTACATACCAACTAAGATGGTTTCAGTGTTTGTTTTGTGCCGTGTTTCTCAATGCAGTAATTTTCTAGTAGAGATGGGGAATTTGCAGTTCTCCAAGTGATGTTGGATTGCAGGCCTCATTAGCCCCAAGTGAGGAGAGCTTCACTCCAACACTATCTAGAGAGTCATGCAGCCATTTGCCTTCTTTTATATGCAAGTGCTATTGAAGCAAAGTGGAATTACATTACTTCCAAATAAATAGAGCTTGGTTGGTATATGGTATCAAATTATGTTGTTCCAACTTTGAGGAGCAGTTTAGGGAGCTCAATATGTTTAACTTGGAAAAGAGAAGGCTAATATTAGGAAGAACTTCCTGATGGTAAAAGCTGTTTGACGGTTAAACATGCTGCCTTGGAATATGGTGGTCTCCTTCTCTGGAGGTTTTAAGCAGAGGCTGGATGGTCATCTGCCAGGAGTGCTTTGGTTATATATTTCTGCATGGCAGGGGATTGGCTGGATGTCTGTTGTGGTTTCTTCCAACTCTATGAATCTATGAAAGACATGCGGTAGTTGTTAATTATTTTCTGCTTTTTAAGCTTTAAAAAGTCATACTGATTTGTCTCTGAATATCTGTGCAACTGCCTGACTTAGAATCATAAAATAATAGAGTTGGAAGAGACCACATGGGCCATCTAGTCCAACCCCCTGTATGCAGGAAAAGCACAAAGTATTCCTGACAGGTGGCCATCCAGTCTCTGTTTAAAAGTTTCCAAGGAAGGCGCTTTCACCACACTCCAAGGCAGAGAGTTCCATAGTTGAATAGCTTGTACAGTCAGGAAGTTCTTCCTAATGTTCAGGTGGAATCTCCTTTCCTATAATTTGAACCCATTGCTCCTAGTCCTAGTTTCCAGGGCAGCAGAAAACAAGCTTGTTCCTTTCTTCCTTATGACACCCTTTCACATATTTATACATGGCTATCATGTCTTCTCTCAACCTTCTCTTCTGCAGACTAAACATACCCAGTTCTTTAAGACGCTCCTCATAGGGCATGATCTCCAAACCTTTGATCATTTTAGACACCCGCCTCTGAACACCTTCCAGCTTGTTGTGAACTTGTTTGGCTATTTGGACTTGTTTGGCTTGTTTGACTTCAGAGACACTGAAAGAAGTCTAAGCTTCAATAGATATATATTAACTAGAATAGGATAGAATAGCTTTATTGTCATTATGCTATTGCACAACTAAATTAAATGTTTTCCCCAGCACACACTACAAAACAATACACCTATCCCTCCACATCCCAACCACCAACACACAGCCCCCAATGCCATATTAATGGGAAAGTATTCTTAACATTCTTACCACTGTTAGTGCCACGGCACAGGATAACAAAGACAAGGACAAACAGACTGAGACATAGCTTTTATCCTAGAGCTGTGGCTATGTTGAACTCTATGGTATCACCCTTTAAAGTTCATACTGTGATATTTTTTAGTATCTGTATTATGGAAGTGCCTTTATTAAGTCAAGCAAAAAAAGCATACAGATCAAGGCAAGTTGTTGAGCCCTCCATGCTTTCTCTTCAAAAAACAGACAGGAAAAGTGAGGAATGATGTTCTCTATCAGGTCTGCATGCTATCTTAAGATGTAATAGTGAGGAACGCTATACAGAAACTCAGATTGGACTTAACAGCTACTAGTTCTTACCCTGAGTTGTTTCTTGGAAGAGATAAAGCAATAATAGACAATAATTTTGATTCTCCATTTCAAAAATAACTGCGCATACATTAAAAACTGATATTCTTCATCTAATCAAAGATATTAGTCTTTATCTGTGCCAGAGACCTTCACAACAGAAAACTTTAGGTTGAAAGCAAAGAGTTTTCATAAAAAGAACTTTGGAACTACTTCACAGGTGGCAAAACTTCTGCATAGAAACTGCTCCATACTTCCCTTTTCTATTCGAAGGAGGATAATTTTAGTGACTGATAAACAAAGATAAAGCCAAGGATGGAACAGAAACCTTGAAAAGGTTCCACATTAGGAATATTTCCTGCTGCCATGTCATTACTTTTCACAATCAACTGGAAATGAAATTGAAATTCAATTTTCTGAACTGTACTCTGCGTAATACTCTAATATCCAGAAAACGGAGGCTTAATCCAGTCAAGACTACTTGTATCTTCCATTGTAAAGATTTCCACATTTTTGTATTATGCTGCTGCTGCTGCAGAAATAAGTCTAAAGAATGTATTACAGTATAAGCTGTTGTGGGCTACCACCCACTTACACAGATGCATGGAGTGTTGTTCAGACTTTCAATCATATATACAATACATATGGTTGTGGGTGGGTTTGTAAAAGAGCTTGGAATCTGTTATTCTGAAATAATTGGATACTTGTTAGGCTGTAATTTAGGAAGAATTTGTTGGTGTTACGTATTTTTCAAAGAGTGCTGTGTTAATTTTTAAAACATTCCTTTGTAGTTGCTTTTAAAAAAATATTTTAAAATGTTTAAAAACACAAAAAAGGCAAAAAGTATTCAACCATCATTTGTTTTCTACCTCTTTCTCTCTCACACACACAATCTCAAAAAAGTGTTGTGTTGCATGTAAGTCCTTCCAAGCTCTGGTTTGCAGAAAGAGAGGACCTGAGAAATTACATGCAAAAATTAACTCTGACAACTGCATTACTAATTGTAAAGATCCCTTTGCATTAATAATGCTAGCTATTCACCAAACTGTCCTGTGTGATCACAACTTGTTATAATTGGTAAATCACACAACTGTGCTATCCTACTGCCCATCCTGAACAATTACAGCATTCCCTTATGTGATAGACCTATTACTGCCTAAAAGCACCCTTCACCTTTCCATCTTAAGCAATTATTCACTAGCAAAAAAAAAAAGCCAGGCTTCAAGGGTGGAAACTTGCTACAAATCTAGAACCAGAGGTTTGACTTGCGTTGAGCGATTCTTGCCACTTTTCCCATCCCCACCTGGGCCTCCCTCACCCCTGTGACACCATAAGGACCAGCCCTTTGCTTTCATATTTGTGCCTTGTATAATGCATGGCAGACATACTAAACATAGACATCCTATTTACAAATATCCACGCTTGGGTAAATTGCCACTTAAGATTGTTGTAATGCACTATGCATGGGGCTGCCATTGAAAACAGTCCAGAATCTCAGGTAAAATGGAGTAGCAGAATTCTTAGTGTGGACTTGGAAATTTAAGCATCTTATGCTAGTGCTTTGTCAAGTATGCTGGCTTCAGGTCTATTCTGAATCTAGTCCAAATCCTCACTAGCTTGGAACCATGTAACCCTCCCATATTAATCTATGCACATCTTGGGATCATGATTGGAGGTCCTTTGTCAAATGCCACTACCAGAGAAATTGTCTTCTCAGTGGTTGTATCTAGGTTATGGCATCCTCTTCTCCATAAAAACCTACCATGGATTCCTTTAAATACTAAATGAAAAAGTTCTCAGTAATCTTTAAAGGGCTCCTTTACATCTTTTCATGGAATCTTGGCACCTTTTGAAGTTTTGCGACTTCGGTCTGTCTGTTTAGATTGTTTGTTTTAATGAATAATAATCAATGATTTTTCTTACAGCCATCAGGGGGGAAGGAAAACATTCTGAGAATAAAAAGAACCACGATGGGTTAATGGAAACATGTGTGCCCTGGTATCTGCTTTTAGTTTGTTGGAGAAGACTCAGTCAATGTTATATTTCTGGATGAGGGATGTATTACTAATATTCTGAAATGTATGGTTCTTTTCATTTTTTTAACTTATTTTAAATATAAATATGACAGAAAATATGGGAAGGGGAATGTGGAGAGACAATAAATACAAATTAAGTTCTCAAAAGAAGGAAGGCAAATTCCCATTTAGAATGCAAATCTAAACCTTTTTGAGTATCAGATGCTTTCCTCAATATATTTATTTTATGATTGTATAGGTACTGTGTTCAGATATGTTTCTCTCTGTCCCCAACAGGCCAACCCCAGGGCCGGGTAACTGTCCGGAGTCCTCCAGCTTCAACTTACGTCCCTCTGCTGCAGAATGGTGCTGGACCTGTTTCAGATGAGCTTGGCAGTTCAAATGGCGAGGCTGGAAATGGTGCCTTGTGTTCTGAACTCAGGTCACTCTCAGGCTCCCAGAAGCCTCATCGGAAGCTACAATCACATCACTCCATCAACAGTCAGATCAGCAAAAAGAGCAAAGGCAGCTCCAAATCTGCATCCTCTCAAATTCCTACTGAAGCACAGGAAGGTACTTCTCCCCTTTCCTCAATATTTTGGAAGTACTGTTTAGAGTTTGTTTGCTTTTTCAGGCTTTGTGTAAGAGGGAGAGAGATTAAGAGAAAAAGAACCAGCAGAGGCATTGATGACCTTCATTATTCTTTTAGACCCTAGCCACCTGGAATAGGTGCAGTCAATGCCAGGGTTGGTACAAGACTTTTTTGCTGTCTGAGGCAGACAAGATAGTTCCTCCCATGTTCATGTACAACCAGACTAACAGCTGGTAAAACATTAAAGCCACACCCTTGCAAAACCCTGCCATGCTCCAGCTATGCTCAATGTCACCTGCCATCTTTTTGCTTTCCCATTCTCATTTTGCACATGCCCATCATGGCCACCATGTTGCCTGCTTTTGGTTATTCTATTTCTTTCTGCTTCCAGATTGCTGTGTCCACTGCATCCTCTCCTGCCTCTTTTGTGAGTTCCTGACCCTCTGCAACATCATGCTGGACTGTGCCACTTGCGGCTCCTGCAGCTCTGAGGATTCTTGCATCTGCTGCTGTTGCTGTGGCTCTGGGGAATGCGCCGATTGCGACCTGCCCTGTGACATGGACTGTGGCATTATAGATGCATGCTGCGAGTCAGCTGACTGCCTGGAGATCTGCATGGAGTGCTGTGGCTTGTGCTTTTCTTCTTGAAACTGGGAGCCAGATCGCATTCCTTAAACACAGGGGTCTAGCCATGAACTGGGTACAGGAGGGAGAGACCTTGGCCATAATCTCTCTCTTATTCTCTCCTGCTATCAAATGACGAGGCCCATAGAAGCTAAGTTTAAAGCAGGAGATGAGCCCAGCATGGACTCATCTGGAACCAAAGTCCTGCTTTTTACCAGACTGACACAAAAGATTTGCAGGACTCTTGAAGCTCACATAGTGGATATGGTTCTCTCTCTGTATCTCTCTCTCCCCTTCTCACCAGATTCTTCCTAATGGAAGCTGGCAAATAACAGTGTTCCTGCTGCCTGAGCCAAGAGCAGGGAAGGAATATCTGCACAGCCAGCTTTGCTGCTTGTCAAGGATCAGGAGCATCCACACGAGGCCAAAGATCACCTTCAAGCTATACTGCCAGTGTTTTAGGATGCCAGTAAGCTATGCCATCTACTGGCCAACAAGTCCAGCCACCACCATCTAGCTACTAGAGAAGTTTTTTCTAGCTCTAGAGTGTTACTGGCTGCCGAAAGTGCCTTAAGTGTAGTGGTGCTGCCAATTAGTTGGCAGTCATGCTGGCTGCTGACTGGCTCTTGAGCCCCTTGGCGCCCAAAGGAATGGCAGCTAGCCTAGTGTGCCAAGAAGGAATGCTTTCACACAGCTGCTGTGGGCCAATCCCTGTCACTGTAGCTTCAGCTGAGTTCTTCCAGTGGTGCGATGAAAGGAAGCCAGATACCCAGAACAGCCTTTAACCCAGTGAGAAAAAGAACTGGAGAGACTTCCCTGGGAGCTGGCATGTTCTCCGAACCCTTCAAAAGGAACCATATCTCATCCCTTCCCCACTTCTTCCTCCACCTCTGAGTCATCCTTTTGGATATTGGTGGTGTGATTGGATAGTTCTCCAAAAGCTAAGAACACACCACTCTCCACTGCCAGATGTGCTCATTCAAGGGCTTCTTGGCTATTCTGCCGCCTGCCAGAGATATCAAGATGCTGTTTAATAGGCTGGAGATGCAGGATATTGGTGTGGCAGAGACCAGAGAAGCTGCCACTCTTTGTCTTTCCCCACAGCAGACAAAATGCTAAGCCTGGCTCAAAGGCACAAGTCAGTTTCATCTCCTCTTAGCAAGATATTGGACACTGATGTGACAGCATTCCAAGTGAGCCATCCAACTTGGTAGGATGCCTTGGACCAGGAGGTGGGACAACTTGTACCAACTGAAATATGAGCAGGTCTACCATACTGAGTCCCCTGATTCCTTTTAATATGGGAACTGTTTGTATTTTGTTCATTCTTATTTGTTACTGTAAATAAAGTTTTTTTTCATTTCTGTCTCAGAAGAATTTTTTTCCAGTATTACACACCAACCATAACACTTTGTAAAAGTATCCCATACAGAGTAAATTAAGAGGTTGTAAGTTTATGTTTACAGTGCAAATTTTCTGGGTGTGACCTGAGTGAATTGTGTGGGAAGGGACAATCTACCCAACACCCTGCTGGTGACATATGCTTGCTTAACCTGGGGATAAAACACTCAGGTTAGGTCTAGTCTAGCAGCCAATTGTACTATAGCTAGTAAAACTGGTTGGGCAAATCAAATGGGATGCACCTATTACGCTTCACAAAAGTACTCAGACTGTATCTGGATTTCGTGGAAGTCATAAAATTTCTTACCCACAAACAATAGGACACATACTTACAGAAGGCATGGAGTCATGACATGCTTTCATAGAATGGTTGTGTATGGGGACAAACTGCAGCACTAAGACAACATTGCACAACACTGCGTAAGAGTCCATCTTGATAAAGATGGAGACTTTTTGGAGACTGTGGGCCTTATTGCACTACACTGTTATAGTGCTATTATTCCACTTTAACTGCCATAGCAACATCATATGGAATGCTGGGATTTGTAGTTTAGGAAGGAGCATTTATAAATTCACAGGCACAATAATAAATAATAATAAATAAATAAAACTTTATTTATATACTACTCTGTCTCCCCAAAGGGACTCAGGATGGTTTCCAAAGAGTACAAATACAAATACAAAACAACATACAATAAAATATAACAAAAATACATCATAAATAAAACACAGCAATTTCAGTTAAAAAACAATCACAGTGACAGCCTTCGATCAAGGGGTGGGAAACATTAGTCAGGGCGAGGCTGGCCTTAATCCATTTTAAGGGTAGATGAGAACTTATATACCTATCTTAGGGGCAGGTGATGAGCAGTATACCACAATCTGATTCAAGTGAAAACTAATCTTGATCAAAAACCTGCCTAAACCACCAGATTTTTAGTGCTTTACGAAAAGTGGGTAAGGTGGGGGCCTGTCTAATCTCTTTAGGGAGAGCATTCCAGAGCCAGGGGGCCACCCCTGAGAAGGTCCGTTCCCTCATCCCCACCAAACGTACTTGGGACAATGGTGGGAGTGAGAGAAGAACCTCCCCAGCTGATCTCAAAGCCTGCACCAGTTCATAGGGGGAGATGCGATCACGGAAATAGGCAGGGCCCGAGCCGTGTAGGGCTTTATAGGTAAGTACCTGCACCTTGAATTGGGCCCAGCAGTTTATCAGCAGCCAGTGGAGCTGCTTCAACAGGGACATTGAGTGCTCCCTATAACCAGCTCCCATCAGAAGCCTGGCTGCCAACCTTTGAACCAGCTGGAATTTCCGGACCATCTTCGTGGGCAGCCCCACGTAGAGAGCATTGCAGTAGTCCAATCTGGATGTAACCAAGGCATGGACCACTGTGGCCAAGTCAGACTTCTTGAGGTATGGTCGCAGCTGGCGCACAAGTTTTAGTTGTGCAAAGGCCCTCCCGGCCACCACCGACACCTGAGAGGGGGATGTGAGGGTGATCTGGCTGTGACATCTGTCACCCCATTGATCTCCAGGGTTGATTTGGCTGATCTGGCTGGCTAGGCGGGTGTCCCCTTCCTCCCTCACTGCTCCATGTGCGTCCCTCCCAAAGCTGTGCACTCGGTGAAAGAGGACGATGTCCCAGGTATAGAAGGACTGTACCGAGGTCTCCAGTCTTCGGTCCCGGGTATACGATAGCTGCGCTCCCCTGCTAGAACCTCCAAACAAGCTCAAGGACCCCTGAGACTCAAGTGTTAGTGTTTAGTCCAGGAGGACCCCCAAGCTGCGGACCTGCGCCCTCAGGGGGAGTGCGACCCTGTTGAGCACAGGTTGCCACCCATAACCCCGATTGGTCCTGCGACTGACCAGGAGGACCTCTGTCTTGTCTAGATTAAGCTTCAACTTGTTAGCCCTCATCCAGTTTGACACAGCTGCCAGGCACTGGTTTAGAGTCTGAGCGGCTTCCTTGGAGTTTGGTGGAAAAGAGTAGTAGAGTTGGGTGTCATCTGCGTAGAGGTGGCACCAAACTCCAAAACTCCGGATGACCTCACCCAGCGGTTTCATGTAGATGTTAAAAAGCATGGGGGGCAGAATGGAACCTTGTGGGACCCCGCAGGTCAAAGGCCAGGGGTCCGAGCAGGTATCCCCCAGCTTCACCAACTGGGTGCGATCCCTCAGGAAGGAGCAGAACCACTGCAAACCAATGCCCCCAAGACCCATTCCTGAGAGCCATCCCAAAAGAATGCCATGGTCGATGGTATCGAATGCCACTGAGATGTCCAAGAGAACAGTAGGCATGCACTCCCCATCCAGCTCTCTGTGGAGGTCATCCACCAAGGCTGTCTCAGTCCCGTGACCAGGCCTGAAATCAGACTGTGATGAATCTAGATAATCGGTCTCGTCCGAGCATTCCTGGAGCTGGGAGGCGAAAGTTTTTCTGGCTGCTTTCATTGCCACAGAGTAGGCGTTAAGAGAGGCTCTAGCCTGTGTTCGGTCGGATGCTCTTCGAGTTTTCCGCCAGCAGCTCTCTAGCCCCCGTATTGTACGCTTCATCACCGCCAGCTCCCTGGTGAAACAGGGGGCTGGCTTGACTCATTGCGACAAGAGGGAACGCTCAGGGGTGATCGTGTCAACCGCCCTAGTCACCTCTGAGTTATAGAGGTCTACCAGAACATCGACAGGATTGTCAGCCAGCATGGCAGGAAAGTTCCCAAGAGACGTCAGGAATCCCTCTGGATCCATAAGTCTCCTGGGGCGGACCATCTTAATGGGTCCTCCACCTCTGCAGAGGTTGGAGGTTATGGTAACTGTAAAACTGATCAGGTGATGGTCGGTCCATGACAATGGAAGAATTTTTTGCCCTTCCACACCGACATTACCACTGTCCGTTATGAAAATTAGGTCCAATGTATGTCCAGCTACATGGGTGGCTCCAGATATTACTTGGGACAGCCCCATGGTCGTCATGGTGGCCATGAAGTCCAATTTATGAGTTGGATCACTGTCATGATCCTGTGTTGCTGAGAATAAAGGCCTTGTGGGGTTATTAGAGCAGTTCTTTCTTTGGGTGGTTCCTCCAAGCCCATGTAGTAGTGGGTAGATTGATAGATCTTGAAAGACCCTCCTTACTAGGATTCCCCATCTACACAACATAGGCTTGCTTGCATATATATCCTTAGCTATGGTGGTATCATCAAATGTTATCAATAAACACAGGGAATTATTGATGTTATCTTTATGAAGCCAGTTGATGGAATTGATTTTAATTTCAGATGGATACGTCAGGAGGATTTGGGCAAGGGACAGTTTAACCCTGCTCAGTGAGTTCCATCTGTCTCTGTAATCAAGGACCTCATTACCCTAAAAGCACCGGAGTCCCTCAGAAAGAAGCCATAGCAGTTGAAGTGGAATAATATTGCTACAACAATGCAATGTGATATGGCTCTATTATTCCTAAAATTTCACAGTTGCCCAGTACTTCTGGAAACTGATACCACAGTTTACAGAAAGTACACTATTATATTCTTTAAAAAATGAAGAGCCTTTTCTGCAACATACCTACCTCTGTCTAAAAACCAGACTAGTCTAGAACCTTACTCCATGGCACTTGGTTTTCTCTGTGGAGGGAGAACTATACACACAAGTGTTCAGTCGCCTTAAGTCCCATTTGCTTCATGTTATGTTACAGCCCAGGTTATAATGTCAACCAGACTTACATGTAAATAATATATTGCAATTGCATTGTATCTTTGAAGTTTAATACATACTAATCAATTGAGTGAAAACACAATTCAGTGTTAAATGTTGAAAGGGTACTTTAAGAGACACTAATGATGACCCCATATCCCGTCTGATCCTGGAAGCTAAGCAGAACCAGGCTTGGTTAATACTGTGGAGGGAGATCACCAGGGAGGATTAGAAGCCCTTTCACTCTGTAATAAGATAGTGCTGTGATTCCACTTTAACTTCCATGGCTGCAATCCATGGACTCCTGAGATTGGTGGTGTGGTGAGACACTAGAGGTCTTCTAGCTGGGTATTCTGGATACACAGGATTCTAGGGAATGCCATCAGTGCTGTTACAGTGGAATTGTAGTGTTGTAATACTGTAATGCGAATAAGCCCCAGGTGCTGCTAGATTATATTTCAGAAGAAGGGACTGGCAAAACTACCTCTAAGTATTCTTACTTAAGAAGATCCTACGAAATTCATAGAGTCACTACAACTTGGCAGATGGCTTGCAGGCACACACAAACATATACAAACTAGGCTTGCTCAAATAATTCGTTTTTCCTGTTAACCGTTATTAATTCGTTATTTTCATTTGTTTTGAAGCAATTTTGAAGCATTGGTTGTCCACACGTCTGGATATCGCAGTTTCGAATCGCGAGAGGCCGTTTTTCGTTATGTCGTCGTTTTTTTCGTTAGGAAAAAAAAGCTTTTGCAAAAAAAAAAAAAAGCCACCCGAAAGGTGGCTACTCTCTGCGGGCCTCCAGGTGCCCCCCACGGACCCATACACTTTGCCGCCTTCCCCGGCAGCCGGAAAGGCCGCGGAGGCTCCAGGCGGCCGCTGCACATCCAGGCCTCAATTTCCGCCCTTCCCCAACAGCCGACATACATACACACGCACACACACACACACATCTCCATATCCATGTACACCCGCCCTCCTCCGCTACCTCCTCGCCCCTTCCCGGGAGGGCATCTCTTTCCTGGGACGGCGTCCTATGTGAGGCCAGTGCTTGGCGCCTGGCTAGGCCTCGCCTCCCTTCTCAGGCAGCAGGCCCAGCCAAACCCTTCCTCCACCTTTCCCTCCTGCAAAGGGCAGCCGCTCGGAAGCCCAAGGCAGCAGGATGGCGACAGAGGAAAACCACCCTCTGTGGCTGTGCTCCGACCTCAGCCAGCAAAACATTCTGGACTCCAACTCCCAGAAACGCTTGCAAGCTTCTTCAATGGCTATGAATTCTGGGAGTTGAAGACCCAAGCGGTTTCCAGCAATGCCAATGGATGGCGTTCGGGACTCCAACTCCCAGAAACCCTCGTGGATGGTTCAAAGACCAGGGATTCTGGGAGATGAAGTCCACGGTACCGGTTGAAAAGGCCATTGGCCAGGCGCCAAGGGAAAAAGGACGGCAAAAACAAAGTCACCCTCCTTTTCTATATGACTGGCCTTCATGGTCTCTCAATTAGCAATAATAATAATAATCTGTGGAAGGTCCAGGGTGGGAGAAAGAACTCTTGTCTGTGGGAGGCAAGTGTGAATGTTGCAATTGGTCACCTTGATTAGCATTGAATAGCCTTGCAGCTTCAAAGCCTGGCTGCTTCCTACCTGGGGGAATCCTTTGTTGGGAGGTATTAGCTGGCCCTGATTGTTTCCTGTCTGGAATTCCCATTTTCTGGGTGTTGTTCTTTTACTGTCCTGATTTTAGCTTTTCTGTAGCTAAAAATGCATATAAAATTGATTCTATAGGGAGGATAAATGATTGGATTTCAACTCCTACAGCTTAGCTTTCATAGAATCATAGAATCATAGAATCATAGAATAGTAGAGTTGGAAGAGACCACATGGGCCATCTAGTCCAACCCCCTGCTAAGAAGCAGGAAATCACATTCAAAGCACCCCCGACAGATGGCCATCCAGCCTCTGCTTAAAAGCCTCCAAGGAAGGAGCCTCCACCACGGCCCCGGGGAGAGAGTTCCACTGTCGAACAGCTCTCACAGTGAGGAAGTTCTTCCTGATGTTCAGGTGGAATCTCCTTTCCTGTAGTTTGAAGCCATTGTTCCGTGTCCTAGTCTGCAGGGCAGCAGAAAACAAGCTTGCTCCCTCCTCCCTATGACTTCCCCTCACATATTTGTACATGGTGATCATGTCTCCTCTCAGCCTTCTCTTCTGCAGGCTAAACATGCCCAGCTCTTTAAGCCGCTCCTCATAGGGCTTGTTCTCCAGACCCTTAATCATTTTAGTCGCCCTCCTCTGGACGCTTTCCAGCTTGTCAACATCTCCCTTCAACTGTGGTGCCCAAAATTGGACACAGTATTCCAGGTGTGGTCTGACCAAGGCAGAATAGAGGGGGAGCATAACTTCCCTGGATCTAGACGCTATTCCCCTATTGATGCAGGCCAGAATCCCATTGGCTTTTTTAGCAGCCGCATCACATTGTTGGCTCATGTTTAACTTGTTGTCCACGAGGACTCCAAGGTCTTTTTCGCACACACTGCTGTCAAGCCAGGCGTCCCCCATTCTGTATCTTTGATTTCCATTTTTTCTGCCGAAGTGAAGTATCTTGCATTTGTCCCTGTTGAACTTCATTTTGTTAGTTTTGGCCCATCTCTCTAGTCTGTCAAGATCGTTTTGAATTCTGCTCCTGTCTTCTGGAGTGTTAGCTATCCCTCCCAGTTTTGTGTCGTCTGCAAACTTGATGATCGTGCCTTCTAACCCTTCGTCTAAGTCGTTAATAAAGATGTTGAACAGAACCGGGCCCAGGACGGAGCCCTGCGGCACTCCACTTGTCACTTCTTTCCATGATGAAGACGACGCATTGGTGAGCACCCTTTGGGTTCGTTCGCTTAGCCAATTACAGATCCACCTAACCGTAGTTTTGTCTAGCCCACATTTTACTAGTTTGTTTGCCAGAAGGTCGTGGGGGACTTTGTCGAAGGCCTTACTGAAATCCAGGTACGCTACATCCACAGCATTCCCTGTATCGACCCAACTCGTAACTCTATCGAAAAAAGAGATCAGATTAGTCTGGCATGACTTGTTTTTGGTAAATCCGTGTTGACTATTAGCAATGACCGCATTTGTTTCTAAGTGTTCGCAGACCACTTCCTTAATGATCTTTTCCAGAATTTTGCCTGGTATTGATGTGAGGCTGACCGGACGGTAATTGTTTGGGTCGTTCTTTTTTCCCTTCTTGAAGATAGGGACCACATTCGCCCTCCTCCAATCTGCTGGGACTTCTCCCGTTCTCCAAGAACTCTCGAAGATAATTGCCAGTGGTTCTGAAATAACTTCCGCTAGTTCCTTCAGTACTCTTGGGTGTAGCTGATCTGGCCCTGGGGACTTGAATTCGTTTAGAGAGGCCAAGTGTTCCTGGACAACTTGTTTCCCTATTTGGGGTTGGATTTCCCCCAATCCTTCGTCCATTCCGTGTTGCTGAGGTTGAAGATGGCTTTCTTTTTCTGAGAAGACCGAGGCAAAGAAGGCATTAAGTAGTTCTGCCTTTTCCCTGTCCCCTGTCGCCATCACCCCATCTTCTCCTTGCAATGGCCCTATCGCCTCCTTTTTCTTCCTTTTTCTACCAACGTAAGCAAAAAAGCCTTTTTTGTTGTTTTTTATGTCCCTGGCAAGCCTGAGCTCATTTTGCGCTTTAGCCTTGCGAACCTTTTCCCTACAGGTGTTGGCTATACGTTTGAATTCTTCTTTGGTGATTTCTCCCCTTTTCCACTTCTTGTGCATGTCACTTTTGAGCTTTAGCTCAGTTAGAAGTTCTTTGGACATCCATTCTGGCTTCTTTGCACTTGTCTTATTTTTCTTCTTTGTTGGCACTGTTTGCATTTGCGCCTTGAGTATTTCACTTTTGAAAAACTCCCATCCATCCTTAACTCCCTTGTTTTTTAATATCGGCGTCCATGGAATGCCGCTCAGTAATTCCTTCATTTTTTGGAAGTCAGCTCTCTTAAAGTCCAGAATGCGTGTTTGACTTGTCTTAGTTTCAGCTTTCTCTGCCAATAATGGTACCATATCAAACTAAACCTCCCAAGATTCTGTAGCAGTGAGCCATCTTGGATATTGTAAGGGATTTTTTATTATTATTATTATTATTATTATTATTATTATTATTATTATTATTATTATTATTATTAGACCTTGCTCCCAGGAAGGTGCCTTCGCTGTGGCTCCCAACTTATCTATCTACCTTTCCACATATTCTCCACATTGTGTGTATGTGTATGTATATTATATATACATGAGCCCCGATGGCGAAGTGTGTTAAAGCACTGAGCTGCTGAACTTGCAGACCGAAAGGTCCCAGGTTCAAATCCCGGGAGCAGAGTGAGTGCCCGCTGTTAGCTCCAGCTTCTGCCAACCTAGCAGCTTGAAAACATGCCAATGTGAGTAGATCAATAGGTACCGCTCTGGCGGGAAGGTAATGGCACTCCATGTAGTCATGCCGGCCACATGACCTTGGAGGTGTCTATGGACAACACTGGCTCTTGGGCTTAGAAATGGAGATGAGCACCAACCCCCAGAGTCAGACATGACTGAACTTAACGTCAAGGGATACCTTTACCTTTACCTATACACACACACACACACACACACACACACATTATGCAGGGACTATATATATTATATATATATACACAGTATATATCACACACACACCAATTTAACAAAGTTTCAGCCACAAAAACAAAGTTTCTGAAGTAGAACAATGACTTTCACAGTAAAGACAACCCAATTTAACAGGAAATAAGACTTTCAAACCAGGAACAGATTTCTGCAATTATTAAAAAATGGTTTATTATAAAAGCTATGAAAATTTGCCAAAAATCAGAGGATAAGGGAAACGTTCCAAATTTTGGTGAGCTATCAGTGTTAAATGTGTTCTACCACTGTACCAAGTTGGAAGAAGATCACTCAAAAAATGAGAGTGGGAGAGTCCTGTAAAGTCCTCTCCCTCTGTGCTGTTTTTGGGAATTGCGCATGCGCGTCCGCCATTAACGAATTAATTTAGAAAATAACGAATTTTCGTTAATTTCGAATTTTTTGGGGGGCCAAATTCGGAAATACCATCAGAAACGAAAAGCTGCCCCCCTCTAGTTTTGAAACGAGTTTAGAATCAAATTTTTCGTGGATCGATCAAGCCTAACAAATACCCAATGGCCATTAATTTCAATTATTTAATAATGATAATAATAATAATAACAATAATAACTATTTCTAAAGGGGAACTCATGGGATTCATGGGAGATAGATATTTATTTAATCTTGTTTAATGCTGCAGCCATAGATTATGCTGACTGGGGATTCAAGGATATGTACAGTGGTCCTTGATATCCACTGGTTCTATGAACCCCATGGACAAAATACGTGAATGCCCAAGTCCCATTATATACAACGACATCATAAATTGGTGTCCCTTACATAAAACAGCAAAAGAAAGCTTTGGTTTTTTTGTATATATTTTGTCTTTTTAAAGCTGTGGTTGGTTGAATACGTTGATGCAGGATCAGTAGATAATAGTAGCAAAATACAATTTCTTAGTCCTAGTAAAAGGAACCATATAGAATCCTAGAATAATAGAATTGGAAGAGACCACATTGGCTATCTAGTCAGACCCCCTGCCATGCAGAAAAAGCACATCAAGGCACCCCAGACAGATGTCCATCAAGCCTCTGTTTCAAAGCCTCCAAGGAAGGAGCTTCCATCACAATCTGAGGCAGAGAGTTCCACTGTTGAACCTGTCTTATGGTGATGAAGTTGGTGGAATTTTAGCCCTATGTACATTAGACCAAACCATAGTCAATCCAGGCAATCTGCATCCAAAGCTCTCTTAGCCTCCAACAAGCTGGTAGGCTGTTAGGAATTGTAGGAGTCCAAAACACTTGGAGGGCCGAAGTTTACCCATACCTGCTCTATAGGCTGAGCCAGGACCCACAACTTTTATTACTGTTAGTATATTATTTTATTTGATTAAAGAAATGACAATAACAGAACTTCTATTATGTCTTCACACTGTTGAGTTGAGCTTCAACGTTTGTACCAATTTCAACATATCCATAAAATAAACTCCACAAAATAAATAAAGATGGGTGCTACCTCCCCCTGGACCCAAGCGCTTAATATATTATTTCCAAAACATCATTGTTTCCACTGCAGGTTTGTTCCCTTGCTCTTCAGCAAACACATATTTTATTAATTTCCCCCATATTTTCCAAAAATCATTTAATTTTCAAATTCCTTTCTTAGCCTTAATACCGCATGTCAATTTATCAAGGATTACTATCTTCCATGCTACTTTGTACCAATATTCTAATTTTGTTAAGGCACAGAGCACACTCCTGTCTGGTGCAAGAATTTCCCTATCTTTTGCTGCTTTGCTGATATAAAATGTTTCGCAGCCGGGATTTTTTAAAGGAAAAAGAACAAGGAGCAAACTCTAAAGGAAGTGTCAAGAAAATAGCTGCAGATGTCTTGACAACATTGTGGGCCAGGACTGAGAGCACAGCACTAAACCTTGGGGAGAGAATTTGCCTTTTTGAATGTTGTTAACTTCAACTGTGTGTGACCTTTGTCAAATCCGAAAACTGCTTCTCTACAAATAGGAACAGGAGTGCCAAATTTCAGTTGAATTCATTTTTGATTTGCCAAAATTTGCAGAGATATTTATATTCAGGATGGAAAAAAATTAAATGTCTTTAAAAAAACAATGCAAGAGAAACTAAAACTGACAGATTTACAAAGGCTTTGAGGATTTAGATCTTAAAAGTCTGGATTTTATTGCTAATGCATTTGATCATGTCAATTCTGAGTTTGGGACTGCCACCACTTTTTTCTGATACGCTCAACTTCTTTAATAGGTACTAGCTTTGCCCGGCCACGCATTGCTGTGGCTTATGGGAATCCTTTGTTGGCTAGGTAGAATAGCAGTGAATAGCCTTGCAGTCTCAAAGCCTGGCCGTTTTCTGGAGTAGCTGGAGCTTTTTGTTGTATGAACGTAGAGGCATGGATGAGGGGTTGTGCTGCCAAGTTTAGTGTTTCTGGCATGTGCAGTTTTGTTGTTTTGTCCTAGGCCGAAATTTCATTACCCTTTTATATATATAAATTTGGCAGAGGACAAGGACAACATCATCTCCTCCACCTTGAGAGTAAAAAATGGACCCACCAAATTTTATGGCAGCACACAAGGACAAACAGTTCATCCCAGATCAATTTCAATATGAATTGATCAAATTTTGCAAATTTCTTTGTATTCAGTTTAGGTAGTTTTAGGACTTACTAGCAAAGCAGCAAATTAAATAGGCAAATTCTTCCACCTGTGAGTGTGTGGTCCTAAAAAAAGCACTTCAGTACCTCCTGAAAAGATTGATGTTTTGTATGTTTTGTATGTTTATTACAAGATGAAGAAGAAATATTTTCCACTGGAGCATCTGGGGAAGGGTATTAAGAAGCAGAAGGCCAAAGTAAGCCTGGTGCATTTTTCTCTGGTCCTCCAGCCCTTTCCTAGCTTCCAGCATTGCTCCTATGGCAATAAAGGGGCCTCCCAGCCAGCTCCCAACCAGAAGAAGGGATGCATCTACTCCCACCCTTCGCCACTATTGTCACCCTGACACTCCTTCTTCCATAACAACAGATGTTTGGCTAGGAAATAATAAGCCTTTTTTAAAAATAGAAGGGTGTTGGTTAACTAAATGGCACTTATACCAATATGTTCTTAATTAGCATTCACAGACATCCTAAAATATGGTCATTGTGTACAATGTTGGATGTGTGTGAGTTTGTGTGTGTATGAGAGAGAGAGAATCTACCACAGGGTTTTCTTAGTAGACTTTTAATATTTTCTACAAGAGGAATTTCTAGCAGGTTTAACATGTATGGCAAACCACACCTGCTGAGATTCAATCTTCTGAACAACTATTTAAAAATTCTCTCTTCCATATGGCCTCTGTACCTAAAGGAGACCCTGTTTTGTAAGCCTGTTTGATTAACACCAACAATATGAAAACCGAGTCACTTGCTAAAGTTCAATTCATCATATAATAATCATCAGTAGCCCTACTTTTTGAGTGTTGTGTCCTAGCAGTGGATATGTAGGTGGCTGTAGAGCCCTAATCTTGATCTGCATGTTCTTCCACAGTGAGGGCATCATTTTCCAGGTGAAGGCGGTCCTGGTCTGTAATGACTCTTACTCCATACACAACTGAGCCTCTGTCTCTGGATGGTTTTGTCATCAGTTTATATTGCCAGTTGTTTGGTCTGATAAGATGAAAGGGCCTCTTTTTTTTGGCCATGTTTTCATTTCCTCAGCCTCTCTCCTTTCCTATTTTTCTTCTCCCTACAACACTCTTCTTTAACAGTTTTTCCATTCAGCTTCTTTCAGCAAGTCACTACCCTTTAAAGCTTTGCTTTATAGTAGAGCTTACTTGTAGGTTATACTTAAAGAAAAGGGTATTTGACAGGTAAGGAAAAAATAGTGGGGAGAGGAAACCAAGCCTATCTTGGGAGGGAATTCCATAGTGTATGGCAGGCATGGGTAGACTTTGGCCCTCCAAGTGTTTTGGACTGCAACTCCCACAATTCCTTTATATTTTGGGGTGGGTGTATTTATCCAAACTAGTATCCTCCACATTTATTGAAGCAAAACAAAATAAAATGCTTTAAAAACACTCAACTAAAAAATACATTGCAAAAAGCCATTTAATTTCAAAAAATATAATTCTAGAAGGAAATTATGTGTTTGTGCCTTCAGTTTGTCTTTAGACTCATGGAATGCTCCTGAACTTCTTGAGGTTTTCTTAGGCAAGGAACAATAAAAGGTGTTTTCACTTTGAATATAGCCTACAGACCCAAGTATTCATTGGCAGTCTCCCATCCAAGCACACTACTAACCAGGGCTGACCCTGCTCAACTTCCAAAATCAAAAAAAATCCGTTGTCTTTAGCATCTTTAGTACCTAGATATGAACATTAAATTATACACAGAAAATGTAAGGAGCAATCAAATGTATTACAAAAGTACAGTGTGGAAAAGTGAACCAAATAAACCACTAAACAAAAACTGTGCAAAACAAACACCAGAGGTCCTTTCACACTACACAATTATAGCACTACAATTCCACTTTAAATTTATCAAACCTTACAATAGAAACAGGAATTTATTTTTCAAAGTGACCTTCCAATCTCTGAGAAATAAAATTAGTCAAGCAACAGGAATCCTGCACGTGCTTACGTCGGGTCATTTTCTATGGCCCAGAATTGTCCACCTCACAAACCTGTACTGCAGGCATGCTTGAATGGTAGGATGGCAAAGTTGCTCAGGCAGCAGGTGGGAAAACCTTCAGGCAGCAGGTGAGGGAAGGGTTAACCAGGCTTCGGGGAATTAATTAACAACAGATGTCTTCAGTTTCAATTAATTAATCTCCTGCCACACTCGGTTTTACAGTTCCCCTGGAGGCCTTTCCAAAGCAAGGAGCTGTCCAGATGCCAAGGCAAGCTGTATGCCTACAGGCCCGGTGGGTCACATGGTACCAGAACAGCCTGGCTGGGCAGGGCAGAGAGTAAATGGGCTTGTTGTTCTCCCATGTGTGCAGTGCCAGCTGGCCGGACAAGCACACTTCCCCTGACGTTGGCAGCAGTGACGCGTTGCGCGTCATGCCTCACAGACAATTTCTCAAGGGGTTGAGGGTCATTGGCCAGGAATTACTGCCACCTGGTCCAGGAAGAGTTTGAAAATCAATCCACATTAAGTAAATCAAAATATGTCAATTTGGGATCAGTTAAAACTAAAAGGAGGGCAGTTACCATTTTAGAAGGGACTCGTGGTTTGATTCATTTTAAAATAAAGGTTTTTGCATAAGTATTTGCTTAGTAGAAAACTTGAGTTGTAGAAGGGTGGCTTTCTTATCTTTCTTACGAGTTAAAAAAGGAACGTTGCACCAGTTTTTCCCACTGCTTCCTGCAAGTCACTCACCACAGCTGGAAGAAGATTCCCTTTAACAGAATCGTGTTCTCTGGACTGGCAAAACCTTGGAGTTAGATTTTTCTGTCAATGGAAGTCCTACATATAGGAATCAAAGATCTGTAGTAGCACAATACGTCTTCCATTCTCTCAGCTACCTAAACTGCAATTTGCTGAACAGCCCTTCATATTTGTAGGCTTGATGTTTGCGGATTTGATTATTCATGGATTTGATTTTTAAAATGTTCTCTCCAGGAATCTCTAGGTCCCCAGTGCAACTCTATGATTAAGTGGAGGATCTAGAAATTACTAGAGAGATAGTCTTTCGGATAAAAAGTAGTGTTTTTAGACACAGTTTTCCATTTTCATGGGGATCCTGCATCTGTAACCCCAGTAAATGTGGAGGACTGGCTGTAGCTTTGATGCTGGGCTGGGATACTCTGGACTCAGACTGGCATTTACTCCATTGCACCAACTTAAAGAAGAACTAAACTGTATCAAGTCAAATAGAAGGCAAAGATAAGATACTCTCCAACCCAAAAAAATACAATTTATACTGAATGGAGTTGCTAGGTGACATCGTTCCCTGCAGCAAAGGACTACTTCATTAAACCAGATTCCAAAAATTGCTGTTATGTGCATTGAATGCTTCCAACTTTGAGTGGCCAATGGCTACCATATGAAGGCTGATATCTTCCAAGGATATTCCCTGGCATCTTCCACCTCCCTGTATTTTCCTACAAGAGTAGGCAGAATGCATTATATATGGAGATCATCTGCTGATTTAGAGTTAGAGATAGAATTCTATATAGGACACACTCTCAGGATTTCAGACCCCACTCAATCTGTTATATTACTGGTACAAAATGAAAGGGAGATGGCATAACTCTCTCTTTCTTGATAATATTTTTCTTCTCATTTCAAAATATGTGAATATTCCGTTATTTAGTGTACTCAAAGAAGAATTACTCTGAAAAATCCCTGATTTTCCTGAAAGGCTCAGTGGCTGGGTTGTCAGATTGGATTCAGGACAAGGCCCTGTAACTTTGATCCTTAACAGATCTTGGAGTGTAGAACTTTATGATACTTTGTTCTGCTCCAAGATATGTTAAAGATTAAAGTCACAGAAGGTCTGCCCCAGATTCAATCTGGCAACCAGCTCAGTGGTCATGCACATACTGTACATGCGCATAGATCTAGGTTCAATCCTCATTATCTGCACACAAAAAAGTCTGAGAACCTTTTCTCTCTGAAACATTAAGGTGGGGTCCTCAAACCTTTTAAGCAAAGGGCTTAAGCATAGTCCCCCAGTTGTGGGGCTGGACTACAGTTTGAAAAAACATGAACGAATTCCTATGCATATTGCACATATCTTATTTGTAGTGCAAAAAAAAACCAAGAAAGAACAATACATTTAAAATGAAGAACAATTTTAACCAAGATAAACTTACTTGTATTTCAATGGGAAGTGTGGGCCTGCTTTTGGCTGATGAGATAATAAAGCTTTCAAGTTGTTTCAGACTTGGGGTAACCTTAAATTTAAAGTTTAGGGTGGGGGCCACATCCCTTAGTCTGGGGACCTCTGCACTAAGACAATACCAGTCATGGCAACAATACTAAGCGAGAAAGACCCATCATCTGACATGATATAATGCAGCTGGTTGTGATTCAATAAAGGTATCCAATGGACCAGTCTGGCTGGAAAACCATTCCCTGGAACTCCAGGCGGATTTATTAAGCAGCAAGTGAGATGGACTTTGCGAGATGGCTTTTCAAGTAAATTTCATCCAGAGGGCCCCTGTGACAGATTACGCTGAGGAGAGCTTTAATTTTCATCAGCCTCACTACCGGCGATTTATTACGGAGCATATTAATAATGAAAGTTTATTGTCTAATTGTTAATTGACTGCAAGGGAACTACATTCCCTGTGCTCTGTCTTTACTGTGCAGCTTGGGAAAAGGCATTAAGGCAGGGAACTCATTCAGCCTCCTGCCTTTGCATGGAAATTGCTTTAGGAAACGTGCTTCTCTTTGTTAACTGTTGAGGTTTGGCTGAAGTCCCAGCCCATGGAAGATGTCCAGCCAGATGAAAAATACTGACCTTGAACATATTAGATACAGTGAAAAAGCTGAGTTGGAGCACATCAGCCACTATGGTTTTTTTTTAAACCCAACAACCCTTGATTGGTAGCACAAAAGTTGTCTCAGTACTACTTAGCATTCCTATTAATTTGGACTTGCTTTCATTTACTTCCCCGTCCCATGAGTTTAAATAATAATTAATAAATGTATAAGAATGCCCAACTGTCCTTCACTTATTGCTTCTCTCTATTGGTTATCTCTAGACCAGCAGTTCCCTTGGGGCTCTGCGAAACAAACTGAGGGGCTCCAGGCTTCCCGCTCCTTCCCCCTACTGCTGCTGCTACTGCTGCTACTACTACTACTACAAAGGCTGGATTGCCGTTTGTTGGGGGTGCTTTGATTGTGTTTTTCCTGCATAGCATAAGGGGGTTGAACTGGATGGCCCCTGGAGTTGCTCCATTATTATTATTATTCCTCTCTCTCTCTCTCTCTCTCTCTCTCTCTCTCTCTCTCTCTCTCTCTCTCTAAATATATATATATACACACACACACACACACACACACACACACACACACATATATACACACACACACACACACACACACACACACACAGATTTCTTGGGGGTCAACATCAAATTTTTGTTTCCAAAACAGCTCCACAGCTGAAAAGGTTTGAGAACCCCTGCTCTAGACAATCACAAGTGAGATTAGTTTCTTTCATTTCATTGGTAGTATCAGGAAAAAATACATTCTGTAGATGCAATATATGTACTGTAGGATTTGATAAAACTTCCTGATAAAAGTCCAACATAATTTTGTTTAAATATTCAATGACCCTAAATACCTTTTATCCAATCAATGATATGCAAACCATAGCAACTAAAAAAAACCCAAATATTAATGAGAACAGAACACTAAGCATCAGTTACATGGGTACTAAAATATATAAGATCTCTACAAATACTAATATTCCACATCTTTCATGGATAATAAAATCTATAAGAGCATAACCTTAACTGAAGTTCTTAAATGTAATGGGAGAATAAAAAGTTTTAATACAGCCCAGACAACAACACAAGTATCAGGCAAGCTTCTCTAATGTGACCATTCCACAACTGAAGGCAAGCTATGTCATTTTTCCAAGAATTAGAGGTGCAGGATCCCTGTAAAAGTGGGAAAACTGAAAATATTTTTTCAAAATTTTTGTTTGGCCTGAAAAAACGTTTTTCTAGAAATTTCTGGATCCTCCAGTGAAACTCTACAGTCGACTTCCAATAGATGCTGACCATAAAATAATGCTAAAAGACTACAGAGAACATATTAAAGAAATCTGCAGTCGTTAAACTTACAAATGTACTAAGAAGGCCCTTTTTCTCATTGCTACCCTCCATGCTTTAAATGGAGAGGAGATTCAGAAGAGGCATTAACATTGTACATCTTATCTGCAATCCTAGCCAGAAACACAATTGGATTCAATGGGATGTACACAGGATTTCAACCTCAGCTGAACTATTATGATACTACAGCCCAAAATTGGTTTCAGTTTCGGGGAACTTGAGGTCATGCCTGAGGCATGATGCAATGACCTTGGTCATGTGTGACTAGTTTATCATCTCAATCTTTCATTGAAATCATTGGAGTTGGACAACCTAGAGTTGTTGTGAGGAAAAAGCAAATGTTGTATAAAGGATAAAGAAAAAGAGGCAATGGTAATCTAGTTAACACAAAAAAGGTGTGATTAGATTTACTGAGACAAAATACTTCATGTATACAGTAGAGTCTCACTTATCCAACACTCGCTTATCCAATGTTCTAGATTATCCAACACATTTTTGTAGTCAATGTTTGCAATGCATCGTGATATTTAGGTGCTAAATTTGCAAATACAGTAATTACTACGTAGCATTACTGCATGTTGAACTACTTTTTCTGCCAAATTTGTTGTTAAACATGATATTTTGGTGCTTAATTTGTAAAATCATAACCTAATTTGATGTTTAACAGGCTTCTCCTTAATCTCTCCTTATTATCCAACATATTCGCTTATCCAACATTCTGCCGGCCCATTTATGTTGGATAAGTGAGACTCTACTGTATTGGATCCTCATTCAGAACTTTTCTCCCTTATGTATGTTATTGCATCTCTTTCATTTTCTTCTCAAACAGAAACATTTTGATACTGGGTTTCTGCAACTACTAGAGCAGTTTGAGTTTTCAAGAGAAGACTGAGGTGTAATATCAATTTGTGTATTTGTTTGCAGCTTAGAGGACTATAGTAACTGCAGTCATGATGTTTGTCAAATAATATGATCATTTTTCCTTAGACAATGTTTCTTTTTCTTCTGACTATTTTTGACTCTCAACAAATTGTGGGATCATGTGGAAACCAAAGATTCTCTAAGTTCTTGTGACACCCTTCCTATTTGGATGACCTACACGGTGCCGACTCTATACAAGCCATCAATGAAGAGCACATACCTTATGTTGATCTTAGGTTAGATGACTAAGTCCTCTACAGATGTTTTGGATTATAATTCCCATCTTCCTCAACCAGCATGGCCAGTGGTCAAATATTGTTGTAGCTGTTTTTCAAAACATATGCAGCTCACGTTATGTTTTATGTCACTCTGCCCATCTAAGGAAGGATGCACTCAACACAAAGGTGGAAAAGGAAAGGAGCTGGTGTCCTTCCTCATGAATAGCTTTTTCTATCTTGATGACACTCTGTTGCTTGAACACGCAGGTTTCACTTTTCATTTGTGAAATGTTGTTATGTCCCTATTAGTTGAACTGACAGTTTTGGAAGTTTGTTGTTGATCTGTTATAAACAAAGCTTTAGTGGTCTTTTGCTTCACCACTGAATACAGTGCTGTAGTAAATTAATTTGTGCTCCAGTTCAATCTGGCCCTTTAATTCAAGTTATGACAATAATGTCTTTGAAATCTCATATGTTATTTCTAGTCAAATTTTTCAAAAATCAATACACTTGACACCCTGCTTTTCATTATTTCAAAAGAAAGCTCCAGCTTACTTCCTAGATGGCTGCCTCCCAACTGGCACAAGGGGCAAAGAGATGCAAACTGGGGCCTGGTCTCAAGTCAATCGGACTCAGTTCCCATCTCCAAAAACACTTTTGCTGAAATGAGTTCCTCCCCTGGAACAATCTGAGCATTTAAAGGGCAGGGACACGCATGGCAGCAAAATGAGTGGAGCCAAGGAAAAGAAAAATCCCCAATCCATGGGAGATGAGGAGAACTTTTGTTTCATTCTGGAGTTGTGCTGCACTGCCTCTCGTGAAGCCCGGGCCAAGATGAGAAGTCTGCAGTCTATTAAGTTCCCTTTGAGAGCCTGCCAGACTGACAACAGCTGGAAGAAATTCACATTTCAGAACTGTCAGCCGACTTGCTGCTTACCCCTCCAGAAAACAAATGACTTGATGGCTGGAAATCTCTCGGCAGCTTCACCTTGTCCCGCTTCTGACAATTCCTGGCTTGATGTTGGTGTTTAGGATTTTTTTCCTCCCCAAACTCCCTCTCAATTCAAGAAAAATAAATGCACAGCAAGCTAGAAAAGTTGTACTATGTGTATAGAAGAAGAAAAAAAACTAGCTACAGTTACGACTCTTTCAAGAGATTTCACTACTCGAGGACTGGATAGCACCATCCCACCACAGCACACAGAAGCCAAAGTAATGGGAGAGATATTCCATGACACCTGGTGTCAGCCTAGTTTAGGGGCTGCGGGGCAAGTTGTGTGGCCTCCACCACTTTGTCTTTTAATACTGAGGAATGGTAATAGACTTGGGAGGGTCTGACACAATTCCATAATTGTGGTCAATAGTGAGGCCAGGCCTTGGGAGCCTTTCACACTGTTCAAATATAAGACTATGATTACACCTGAGCTGCCATGGCTCCACAAAATCTCAGCAGCAGTAACTTGGCCAGTGGAGAAAAATGCTGGGAGCTTTAATTCAGCAACTTCTAGGGATACCCAGATCCCGTCTTTGGTTTACAAGAATAACCAAACTGACACAATCAAATCCATATCTAGGAAGATCCACTACAATACAGCTCTTCTCAGAAGAATGCCACAAACTAAACTCCATATTAATGTCCACTGATCATACTTGGGGAAGGGGCGATCTGGGTGGAAGACCCAGTGCAAAATCATGAGAACAATTACCCAGATATGAAATTGTTTAGGACTTTCTAAACCACCAGCAAAATACAGCTCTGAAATTGCAATACCTGAGCAGGGCTAATAGTAACTGCATGTCTTTGAAGCCTCTCATTCATAGGATTACCATAAGTCAAAATGAATGACAGTTAACAACAACAATTGGAATCTGGGGCCATATCCTACCTCTATATAAATATCCACTGTGGCCATGAATGAATCATTGAATTTCATTCCGTAACATTAAAAATTCAGAATAATTTTGCAATAGTTATACTAATAAATGCAACAAACTTTGTTTTTAAAAGAAAGGTAAAATATATGGAACATATGGGCTGTTTATTTTTTAGGTGTTTGAGATATTAGACAAGTTGCATTTACCTCCAGTCCCCAGAGCTCATTTTGAAAGTGTTTGTCTAGTTGCCTAGGAGTAGGGGAGCCAAGTCTGATCTGTGTTGCTATCATGTAATGTCTTGTGGGAACAGAAGCATTCTGGATCCTCTAACAGTGGAAACAAGGCCTAGTTGGCAGGTCTGCTCCTTCTGCGTGCCAAACTGCAATCTGTCTGGGAACTTCAGCTTCTCTTACACATCCTTGAGTGAGCACAGCCCATATTTTTTGTATGTTCTGTATTGCTACCAGGTTGGAGATACGATTTGCTTGGACTGAAGATAGGCCTACTAGTATGGTGGGAGGGAAGAAAAGGCTTTAATCATGGCAAGGATAGCAAAGCCCAAGAGAATCATTGTTATCTAGCAATATCTAAACATATGGGGACATTTCTCTGAAGACTTATGGAGAAACATGTTCATGCACAAAAAATGTTCCAGTAACGATGTTAAAATTCTTTCAGACACAGAAGATAGTGCCAACTAAAGTAGATCCACTGAAGCAATTGGATTTAAAGAAGTATCAACTTACTGACAGTGTTAGCTGGTGGCTTCCATGTCAATATTTTGGGTTCTTGTTCAGATCTTAAGGGGGCTATCCAAAGTGCTGAACACTGTGCTCAAAAGGACTGGCACACTCAATGGCCCCTTGGGGTCATAACTTGGAGTGCGTTCACCAACCCACTAACCTAAAAAGCACCAATTACAACTGCTTACTATCAAGCTATTCAGTTTGTATACTCTAATTGGGAATGTACAAAAGCAACTGGAGATGCATCTCAAGATTTTCAAAAGATGGTTGTTTTATTGATTTCAAAAGTCTATTCATGCCAAAAACATCGAGAAACATCCAAATTATCACAAAAGCATGGCTTTTCTACCTTCTACCAAACTCCCTCTCAAATGGCAAAAAAAAAAAAATCACTAATTTGAATCTCATCATATCTGGTCAGGCCAAGAGAGACCATGCAGCCTATGGGTTGGGAGAAGTGCAAAGGGGAAATTGCCCCCATCCTCCACAGTTGCTCATAGTACATAGGGGGGTTTTACACAGTGGTTACTTCTGTATGAGGATTTTGCATGGGCCCCACAAAAAGCACACTCACATGATGTCATACTTGATGATCTTGCATCCATGTGATAAATGGCATATATGTACATTTGGGGAAGCCACTATATTACATAAAGCAAATCTGTCCTTCACATAGCTGCTACAGATGACATTCAATGAACTGCAATCACATATGTGCCTACCCAGAAGTAATTTCCACATTGGAGAGTCATGGTGTGTGTAGGGAGTTTGAGAAAACTCACGTATGCTCCACCAATACACTGTTGAGCTTTCTCAGATTTTTGGAGCCCGCAATTGGTTTGGAGTGTCTAAACAACACAGTGCACCCTTGGTGGAAATATTATTCCCAATTTTCCAGGAAGCCCAGTGAGATTGTAGTCTTGTTTAAACAATGACGATGCTCCAGTTTTATTTAAAATTATAAAAAAATCAAGATAATAAGCAGTATGATATCTCCTCTCTTCCTTCTTAAATCAAAAACAGACAAACACTTGAGTGGTCATTCCATGTCTGATTAGTTTACATTAATTCTCACAGAGCTCTTGCCACACCCTGGACTCTACACAGACATATATTCTTTCCTTTCCTTACTTAGTTTATCCATACCTCACAACCTCTGAGGATGCCTGCCATAGATGTGGGCAAAACGTCAGGAGAGAATACTTCTGGAACATGGCCACACAGCCCGAAAGACATACAACAACCCTGTCTCACAGAGCTGCTGTCCTGTTCTAGTGTTTGGAGCCATTTTCCTTTGGCACACCAAACTACCATCAGTTTCCTGCTGAAAACGTTGGTGCTGCCACTGTGACATGATTGGCAGATGTTTCCTATATTTGTCGTTCTTCTTGCTTCCTCTCTGAAGCCACAGTCATGTGTCTGATGAGCACATACATATACAAATGCATACATTATGGGATGGTTGTGGTTTACTGCAAAAAAACAAAGAATGCTGTACTCATTTCCAGGCAAACTGAAAACCTTCCAGAATCCTTGACTTCATTAAATTCCATGTCTCTTCTCAACCTTGATAGAGTCAAACTTCACCAGAGGCATGCCCAGCTGTACCCAGCTGCATGAATATCAGTATACAGTCAATCTCTGTGCTGAGATTCACATGCCAGCTTAGAATTACAGGCCTGCCCAGCCAATAAAGCAACTGGCTGCTGCAATGCCTTTTTTGGCTCTCCGGTGTAATACATGGAATGGGCAGGAGAAGACCTCCCTTACAGAAGTGATGCAAATACCCTCCCACTAAACCAATTAAGCACAGGCGTGTAAATCACCATTGGCTTAGTCCTATGTCCTTCAGCCATTTTCAACAAAGATGTAGGATTCTTTTCCTGTTTCAATCCAGACACACTACCAGCATTCACAATTTCTCCCTTGTGTAGTAAAGTCCTCAGAGAACATTGTACTTTCTGGCCTTTTGCCATTGCTTCAGGAACTGAGTTCTCTCTGTGGAGAATAGGCAAGAAGTTGAGAAACCTCTGAAGATGTCAGCCACAGATGTTGGCCTTGGCAATTTTACCAAAACACAGGTGTGGTCTGTGAAATAGATGACTTTATTTGTCATTTAAGAAAAAGGCCAACAGACATACGAACACTGCAAGCAATTTGAAGTGTAAATTTAAATCCGTCATCTTGCAAAGCTATGAATCTCTTCAAGGCAAATAAGACATGACATCAAATGTGTTGTCACATCAAATGTACAATATATATTTAAAATGCAGGTGGTTATCAGTGGAAAGGGGTAATAATTGACAGGACAAAGCAGGCATGGAGGGAATGGCAGCAATGCAGACCGTGAGGGGGGCATTTCACTTCACAGTTGGGTGTACTCCTAGGTTCAGCTTTGACCCTGGAGCTCCAGGTTTCTGTGGTGACCAGGAGTGGGTTCCAATTTTGGGAAGAATGCAGGATAGAAATAAATAGGAAAAAAAGAGGGAGGTGGGGGGGGGAGAGAGATGGTCACCAATTTTAAACTCTCTTTGTGTTCATTATAGCCTCATTCCTAGCCTGCAGGTTATATGCAAGGTTCCTTCTAAAGTCATGGGGGAGCTTAGACCTTACAAAGGTTGATATAAGTGTGTTTAAAATTAAAATTACACTCTAGCCATGGGAGAGACATGCTCAAAAGTACTTTGCAAGAAGATCACATACGCAATTGGAATTGGAAAGGGTATCACTTATGCAATTGACTCAAACATTGCCACATTCTTTCTCTCCTGTATAATCTTGTCTAACAAAGAAGCCAGTGAAGCTTCAAAAGCTTGCATAATGTATTTTATGGTTTGGAGCTGGCCCAATAACTATACCATTGCTTTGTGGATTTTGGATTTTGTTGCATATATGTGATTGGTGTCACTTTTATGCAATCAGTGAAATTTTACAAAACCTTCCTTTCCTCCCCTGCTTACTTTCAGGCCACACATAAAATAGCATAAATACACAAAAGTAGTCTTAAAATGCAGGTGGGAGCTAGCATGCTTTTGTGGACATATTTAGAGACACATGTGTGTGCCTTCAACTCACTTGCTGACCCCATGAATTTCATAAGGTTTTGGTAGGCAAGGAATATTTGCCGATGCCTTCCTCTGAAATATAGCCTACAGCAGCTGGTATCCACGGATGATAACTAATACATTTTAATGGATTCCTAAATTCCTCTAATTTGTATCGTTGCAGTAATCCAAAGACAAGATTGAGCACATATCCCTCACTGAGCAGAAGCGTGTGGCTTGATATTCTCTGAAACTAACTTGTTAATTAACCTAGCAGCAGACTTTTCCGTCAGGCGGCAGAGAAAAGCGATTCCATTACGTCTACTGAGAATTCAGCTGTGTTTGGTCCTCCCTCAACTGTCACCTAGTTGGCAGTCTTTCCAATGGCCAACCTGAACCATTTCCATCTCAGCTGGCCACGGCAAGAAACGTAAGACTGGTGCCTGGGTTTGCTTTTATGTTTCCCTCTTCTTCTTCCACATCCCATTTTCTTTCTGTATCACATCTTTTTAGTTGTCAGGGCCTGTTATCCTGTTGATTTTTCTAAGCCTTGTTGGCTAAGGGGCAAAAGAAACTAACAACGTTTCCTCTCTAAAAAGGAAGCACATATTCTATTTGTCAAGTTTTGGGTATTATGTGGTTGTGGCACAGGCAAGTCGAACTTTGAAATATAATTTAGCATTCTCAGAACTCTCTTAGGAACAGCATTCATGACTGGTTCACGAATTCTTAGTCCAATATCCATTTCTCTGTTCATTCCTGTTGGAGTAACAAATCTTGCCTTTGTGTGAAGCTATTTCTCACTTTTTCTTTGGGAACAAATTTTGTGTGTGAGTAGGGACAAGGTGACTTTAAAAAAAAGGTTTCATATTATTACTGGCAGAGTAAAGCCAATGTTGTGCTCTTCTTTGTTTGGAATATTGGAGGAAAACATGTTTTTCTGCCTCAGGCATCTACCACGGCGTGTTTACACAGACACTCAGTCCTGCATTTGGACTATATTTTGGGCCTCTCTGTTTTTATACCCTTAGTTTCTGGTCACTGGTTCTCCAGTCAGCAAAGGCCTCCTTTCCCCCTCAGTCCTTCTATGTTCTTTCCAGTTGCAGCCAAATCTAACAAGGGAATAAAGCGGAGGGTCTCTTATTCTGAAGGGTGCCGCATTCCAAGCCCACCGCTAGCCTTTTCCAGGAGGGCTTGTGACAGGAGCAAAGCGGCCGAGCTGCTATGGGATACTAACCCTGTAAATCTTGCAAAAGGCTCTTCAGTGAGGGCTGTCAGGAAGAGGTACCTCATAAAGCCAAATAGTGATTTCCTGCTGAAGCCGGCAGGAGTTGTTTTCTTTACAACACGCTGCTGAAATCGGAGAGGATATGGTGTTTAAATATCTCAGTCCTGGAGGAGTTTGTGTATGCTTGAGACGGAGCCAGCAGCCAAAGTGCACAAGGAAAGGATGGATGCCAACATTTGAAAGCCATTAACCAAGAATATTTTGGGAGGATAATTAAGGGACATACCTTTAACCCACTTTGAAATATACTGAATGGGCTTATGTCTCTGTGAGTTATGGAGTGAAAATATGGCAATTTCCCCCTCCTCTGCCCCCTTTTCAATGAAAAGAATGGTCTGCATGCATTACTCAGACAAGTTTGACATGCACACACACAGAGCACAGTGGTTAGTTTCTAAAAAGGGAAAGATGGTTTGGGACCCAAAGGCTATTTAGAAGTCATTCTGGAGGACTGGGAAGTTGGCCCAATTGCAACCCATCTAGACTGCTGCGAGTGGGGCGGGGGGCATTACAGGCCTTCCAGTATTGACTGTAAATGGGTTGGTTTTTAACCTGTAAAAGTTTAAAATGTTATGATTGGTGATCTAGCTGTTGCAGGACTACAGCTCCCATCACATATCACTTTTCTTTGGTAGTTTTGGTATCCAGTGCTGATGGGAATTGCCATCCAACAGCATCTGGAAGGCCATAGATTCCCCATCCCTAGTTTAGGCTTAAATCTCTGTGAGTTAAGGAATAAAAATATGTAATTTTCCCCTCCCTGTCCCCACTTTTAATTTCCTTGGCTACCAATCAGAAGGCATAAAATTGTGCAACAGTTTTATCTTTCCCTCCTTAACAGATTTTGTTTGTGATTAGAGAAATAATGACGGAAGAACATGTTAAAGTTACAAATAGAAGCCGATGTCTGAACATCTATGTAGTGAAATAACCAAAGCTGGTAGGACGAGTTGGCACTGTAACCTTGAAGAAGGCTAATGAAATCTGGCCTCCAGAACTCCAGAACCTCCAGAGATAGTCTGGAGCATTATGCTCCATACTAGTCCTGGATTAATTGTGACAGTGGGCACATGCATTGGGCCAAATCTTCTGTGACACCCCATCAGTATAAAAATGGTCCAACTGGGTCAAGACTACATTGGCCCCACTGGTCTGTCCCTTGTGTGTGTGTTGTCACTTCCAGCCATGGAATTCCTTGCTAGAGCCTGGCCATTGCAGTAAATGCTGCTGAGGTCACAACGGGACATCCACACAATCAATCAGGAAGGTGTAGAGCAGGGGATCCCAAACTAAGGCCCTAAGTCTGAACCAACTTGAAGGCACACAACAACAACAATCCTAATTAAATTGACTTTCTCATCAGCCAAAAGCCCACACTTTCCATTGAAATATTGCATAGTTTAAGTTGGTTGAAATTGTTCTAGATTTTTAAATATTGTATTGTTCTTTCATGTTTTTTTGCACTACAAATAAGATATGTGCAGTGTGCATAGGAATTCATTTTTTCAAACTATAGTCCATCACACCCAATAGTCTGAGGGACTGTTCACTGCTCTCTGATTTAAAAGTTTGAGGATCTCTGGTGTAGAGTGACGCTGTCCTTCTTGTTGACTGCATGAGCACCCCACTCCAACCTCAGAAGATGTGACCACAACAGCCAATCCCTCCATGGCTGGTAAGGAACTATGGCAGTGACATGAGGATGACCCTTTCATGCACTGAGCAGGAAAAAGGTGATGGGCAGCAGTGTACATGTGGCCAATGAACCAGGCTAAAATGAATGAAAGGACCAGGTCCAGATGGTTGCAGACCCCAAGGACACTCCAGAGTTTCCTCCTAGACTAACCCCCAGTTTTGCATACTGCAAGCAAAGTTGAGTTCACAGCTAAAAACTCCAGATTCTTATTAGAAGTTATTGTGCATTGTGAAGACTGCCAGCACCAGCTTCAGACTGTATAGACACCACCCAAAACATCATTAGCTATAGGAAATAACAGAGAAAGATGCTGGAATAAAAAGGCCAAATGACTGATGGTAGTCATGATGGAAGAATAAGCACATGAGAATAGTCTCATAAAAGGGTGTGAAGTCCTCTGGAAATTCTGAACAAAGTAAGGAGTTTTCAGATTTCTTGGGATGGGTCGCAAAGAAAAGCTCAGATGTAGTCTGAAATCCTGCCAAGTCACTGAGCTGGGGGAGTGTTTGTTTGCATTTGGATGGCCGACTGGAGGCTTTTTCACTCTCTAAATAATTGATTGTTCTCCTTATCTCTTCAGTTAACATTTGTTAATGGGATTGCTCTGAGAAGATAGATTAAACCCTGCCCAAAGATGGATTTTGAATACTACCCCAGACGCAGATCATATCCCAACACAAACACGCCATCAGATTATCTTCATACTTCATGCTGGCCTTGGCCCCAAGGAAAGGTGAGTTTATTGCAGCAGAAGGGTTTAATGTAGCAGTTTTCTAGTTGGCTTGTTCCTGCACACATTGGTTATCATGGTGCTTGAAAGGATTCAGATCCTCTTACACTACACCAGTTTCACACACAGGAAATTCCCCAGTGTGCTGAAGCCATGGGTTTTAATATTGTCACTCTTTCATACATCTGGAGCAAACTGAACACATCAGAATACTTGTGATTCTTACAACATGTAGTTACAAATGCAGAGTTTGGAAATAAGAATTTACATTGGAGATATTTTCCTGGTCTTCATGTGGATGTGCAACACTGTAATAACCCTATGGAAATAAAGGACTTCTAGCCCAGGAATACCATGAGTCATGCTGGAGGACCTATTGTTAGCTGCTCTGCGTCTCATTTGTAGAGCGAAAAAGCGGGGTATAAATAAAAATAAACAGAAAATTTATGTGATAGAATACCTCTTTTGATGAATGTGGATAAATGAAGCTGCGGACACCAGTCCCCTCAGCCACTTAAGTGGCTGAAAGGAAAAAGGAAGGGGCCTGAGGCGGTTAGGAATTGTGGGAGTTGAAGTCCCAAACACCTGGAGGGCCCAAGTTTGCCCATGGCTGTTCTAGATGCTTTGGAGATCCCAGATTTAGGTACTTTGGAGATCTAAAAGTGAATTCCAGTGTTGCCTTTGCTTCCTCATTCTTCTACTCAATGAACAAAATGCAAAAACCTTTTGGAAATTAGCTCATTCCCTGAACATTGCTTAAGGGCAGATTTCTTCCCTCTCCAGACAAGTACCTTTGGAAGTACGTTCACCCAGTAAAATCTTTCATTATTGCTTCTAGTAGTCCTTTCTCTTTCTCTCTTTCGTTCAACTGTATGAACCCCGAGACTTTTAAAATTGCAACTTTGGCTTAGATTTGAGAACTCTGTAGACCATTTAAAAGACTGTCATTGTTAGAAACTTTGTGAATTAATGCCTGCCTTATAAAGAACAATGATACTGGGACTGAGCGTAGACAGGTCTGGTAGGAAGAGGAAGGACACTGCGGAGTAGATGTGTATTCAGCTGTTTCCGAGGTTTGGATGGCTTTTGTAATTAACTCGGATTGCATCTTGCTTTTTCGAGGCATTGGGCCAACTCCTGCCTTTAATTGCTTTATTGCAACCACAGAGGCTCAAAAGGGTCTTGCACGAATATAACTGAGGGCAAGAGTTGGCCTGCTGTGTGGTATTTATACCTGCAGCTAGCTATTTCCAAGGTTCTTTTAATAGTGTTTTCATCTGACCTGAATGTCTGCTTTCTTGACACTACAAGGAACCGGCCAGAGAGTTGTCTACCAAAGAGACACACCACTGCCCTCTTCTGGAGGGAATGGGAAATGCTGGCCGAGAGAAACTGAAAAGAAAAGGCCTCAAGAAACTTTGGGAGGAACTTTCTTGTTGCTTTCTCTGACACAAACTCTGTCAAATCCCGAGAAATGATCTCCGAGGTCACCGTTCACAATTTTGTAAAACAAAGTATGCAGTAACAGCATTTTAGCTGTACTTGGAGAGCAAAAGTCTGGTTGCATTCAGATCAAAAGACAATGGAATCTCAAGAAACGTTGAGAAAATCTGTCTTTTGTTTTGTTCTTTTTTTTACTATTCATTTTCTTATCACATTGAAAAGTGTGACCCTCCAAGCCTTGAAACTCTGGACTTCACATTTCAGAAAATGTTTTGAAACTGAGAACTAACCGTTTGGAAGAAACAACTTGTCATATGTATTTACATTTTAAGCCTGTTCTGAGGCTGCTATTTCAAATTATCTCTCCTTTGTGCTGTTCATCTTTTTATACAAAAGTTTAAGCCAAGGTCTAAGATCAAAGACTAATCTGGATGGCCTCAAAAACAGAATCACAGCAGTGGCGATTTCAGTGGAAGAAGACACTTTGAGAGGCATTTGGGACAAATTCAACTATGCTCTCAATATTTTCCATAAAGCAGGTGGAGGTCACATAGAGCATTTATCACATGATTAATAAAACTTGACAACTCATTAAACCTTTTGTAACTTTTTGTGTAATTGTATCATGTTGCCATTGTGAAATATACTGCTGAAATTAGGTCCATCATTTTGGAACACCCTATACTTCTAGAATGAATGATTTCCGATCATGTA
Source organism: Anolis carolinensis (assembly GCF_035594765.1). Lineage (NCBI taxonomy): Eukaryota > Metazoa > Chordata > Lepidosauria > Squamata > Anolidae > Anolis > Anolis carolinensis. The sequence goes on from NC_085844.1 coordinate 195,627,674, forward strand.
ACTTTTTTTTGTCTTGAACACTAGAGCTAAATTTAGTCTTTTTTCAAAAAGCATTCACTTGTGGCTACTTTAGATGTTCTTCATTTTAATAATATAATTTAGGACTGGTGATTAGTTCCTTGATGGTTTCCTTGATGTTGTTAAACAATTTGGAATTAGAAATTCTTCCTGAGCTAATGTGACTCATGCAGAGATCTATTATTATTTTATTGTATGACACAGCAAACAAGATAGACATGCTGGATTTCATATCACAAAATCACAAGTCGAACACTTCCCAAGTGTCTAGGACTGTGTGATGTATTTTCGGATAATGCGCTCAGATCCCAGCAGGGTGGCCTTTTGCAGTTGGCAGATCGTAATTTTGTCAATGTCTATTGTTTCCAAATGCCGGCTGAGATCTTTTGGCACGGCACCCAATGTGCCGATCACTACCGGGACCACCTGCACTGGTTTCTCCCAGAGTCTTTGAAGTTCAATCTTGAGGTCCTGATAGCGGCTGAATTTTTCCTGTTGTTTTTCGTCAATGCGACGGTCACCTGGGATGGCAACATCAATGATCCAAACCTTTTTCTTTTCCACAACTGTGATGTCTGGTGTGTTGTGTTCCAGAACTTTGTTATTATTATTATTATTTACACCCTGCTTTATCTCTCCCAAAGGAGGCTCAAAGCAGCTTAACATAAAATCATTAGCATACAATTTAAAATATACAAATATGCAAACATTAGATGCCACTCATGTATGATTAATATATTGAGTGCAATTGCACCCCACTTAGAATCATAGAATCATAAAGTTGGATGAGGTGACACTGATGATCCAGTTCAACCCCCTGCCATGCAGGAAAAACACAATCAAAGCACTCCTGACAGATGGCTAACAGTCTTTGCATATAGTCATTAGAGAGAAGAATATGGGAAGCCTACAAATAGGACAGCAGTGAAACAGCACCCTTCTGCCTGCATTTTCCAGCAGCTGGTATTGAGAGGCATCTTGTGTCTGGCACTGGAGGTGATAGATGACCTCGTGACTTGTAGCTATTGATAGGTCTATCATTCATGAATGTATAGCTCTTTAATGCTATTTAACCATATGCTCCATTACATCAATGTGGTTGTAATTTCTACAGTTGAACCTCATACTCTGTGAAAATGGCCTTAAGGGACAACATATAACAATTGGACTACATTTTGCCCACCTTTTCACATAAGGTGCATCTACACAGTAAAATTAATGCAGTTTGGTACCACTTGAAACATTAAGGCTCTATGTTATGGAATCATGGGAGCTGTAGTTTTGCAAGTTCTTTAGCCTTCTCTGCCGAAGAATGCTCGCGCCTCACCAAACTACAGCTTCCACGATTCCACAGTATTGCGCTATCGAGGCAAGAGAATTAAAGTAGTGTCAAACTAAATTAATTCTATAGTGTATGTAGATACACTCTTAGCAGCTAAAATGGTTTCCGTCATAAGCTCTTCTACTCTTTCTTCCAGCTCTTCTTGCATTGCAATCTAGATTAAGTGGCCACATTAAACAAAAGGAGAATGGATAAAACACAAATACAGTTAACTTGGATTTGGATTTGGATTATTTGTCTGAAATCAAGAGTGACTTTTCTTTCAGACTCTAAAGTCTGCTTAAGAAGGCTCTATTTCTGGATAAAGTTCTGTATGAATGCTAATGTATTTCTATTAACAATGAAAGCAAACTGAAGATGTCGGCATAAATGGCCAACTTACAAAAAAAAAAAATCCCAGCCAGACTGCTCTACTAATTCTACACCTCTCAGTCTGACTGTGAATGTTGTTCATAAAATAGCTTCCAGATGTTATCAAATAATCAACTCTCTCTTTTAGTCTGTGTGCTGTTCTTCCCTATTCCATTTGGTTCAGGGATTCTTTTCATTCCTCCCCAGCTATAGGAGCATAGCTGTCCTTACCAACATTTAAAAGATGGCTGTGTTTCACAGCTGATTATTAGTGAAAACCTCCTTCATTTATAGGGCAAACTATTGCCCTTACTAGTTAAAACATGTCAGAAAGACATCAAAGCATACAGTTAAGAGGTGAGAGGACCTTATGGCAAGATAGCTGGTAGAACTTGAAGTCAGCTCTCCTCTGTTGGTTACAATAGACTAGTCGGATGTGAATTTTATAGAATTATTTGTGGATGGCATCTGGGGATCTGGACAGTCATGGACAATAACCAACCTGGTAAGGCAAGAGAAGCCAACGTTTAAGAGCATTATGCAAATGTCTGTATGGCCAGTTTGCATAGCTTCTGCCCAATCAAACTGCTTCTGCATCCCCCAAATGGATACAAGACATGATCTTGGTTACATCTCAGAAGGATCACTGCAATCCACTTTACATGGGCTGCCTCTGAAGACGGCTCGGAAACTTCAGTTAGTACAAAGAGAAGTGACCAGGCTGTTAATGGGAGCTAATTATAGGGAGCACACCCCCCCCCCCCACTAAAACAATTCCACTGGCTGCCTATATGTTTGCTGACCCAATTCAAAGTGCAGGTTATTACCTACAAAGTCCTACATGGTTTAGGTACAGTCTATTTCTGTGACCGCATCCCTTCCTATGAACTTGCTCGTGCCCTGAGATCTGCCGGGGAAGCCCTTCTCACAATCCCATCCCCGTCACAAGTGCGGCTGGTGGGAATGAGAGAGAAGGCCTTCTCGGCAGAGGCCCCAGGCTCTGGAATGCCCTCCCCAAGGAGATTAGTCTGGCTCCCACATTAACAATTTTCAGGAAGAAACTGAAAACATGACTGTGGAAAAAGGCCTTCGAAAATGGCTAACCATAATTTTAACTGACTGAGTTTTAAACAGAATTTTAACTGACTCAGGTCAGTTAAAAGAATAGGTCATATGATGTTTAATCATTTTAATGTCTATATGTTTTATATGCTTAATGATTACATAGTTTATATTGATGTGTGACATTATTGAGTTATACTCCTTCCTATTTATTATGACTCCCTTTTATTTCTGGCAATTTAACTTAGTTTGATTTGTTATATGTTTTATTAGTAAGGTAAAGGTTTTCCCTTGACGTTAAGTCCAGTCGTGACCGACTCTGCGGGTTGGTGCTCATCTCCATTTCTAAGCCGAAGAGCTGGCGTTGTCCATAGACATCTCCAAGGTCATGTGGCTGGCATGACTGCATGGAGCACCGTTACCTTCCCATCGGAACGGTACCTATTGATCTACTCACATTTGCATGTTTTCGAACTGCTAGGTTGGCAGGAGCTGGGGCTAATAGCAGGCGCTCATTCCGCTCCCGGGATTTGAACCTGGGACCTTTCGGTCTGCAAGTTCAACAACTCAGCGCTTTAACACACTGTGCCACCAGAGGCCCCCAGGTGTGTTTGGCAATGATGAGAGAGAGGGCCTTCTCCGCGATTGCCCCCCAGCTATGGAACTCCCTTCCTGGTGAGATTAGATCAACCCCCTCCCTCCTGTCCTTATGGTAAAGACCTAGCTGTGGGACCAAGCCTTTGGGGCAGTGCAATGAGGCAATAATAGGAAACCTACTCTGCTGACCAGAGCCAGCATGGTGTCTTGAGTTGGTTTAAACAGCTGATTTTAAAGTAGATATAACTGATTTTAATGTTTATGTATATTTATAGTTCTTTTATGTCCTGTCATGGAATACTTGCTGTATATATGTTGTGCTCTGCCCTGAGTCTCCTTTGGGATGAGAAGGGTGGGATATAAATGTTTTAAATAAATAAATAAATAAAACATTATCATTTATACTGTTGTCTTGTTGTCAGTTGTTCCGATTCCCTTTGGGAGATGGAGTGGGATATAAATAAAGCTTCATTCATTCATCTTTCCAGATATCCACAGCAGCTGTGCCTCCTACCATTTTGAAGAATGATTCAACTGTAGGTCAGGTATGATTCCATTTTCTTGAACACAGAAGCAGGGCAGCACCTTCCCACACCTTCCATATCACTTTCCTATCGTGAAAAATGGTTCATCTGAAGAGAAGTATTTGCTCTCAGGACAGCTCTCCATATGTGCTGTAACGCTGGAAAAATCAGGGGTCTTGCATTTGTAGAAATGCTCCATATCCTTTTTAAAAAAGACATATCAATTTTCATACTAGGAGAGCCATTAAAAAGGAGGTAAAAGGAAGGTGCTGCCTTGCTTCTGTGGTCAAGAAAACGTGCTGAGTGATGTCTGATTGGCGCTTACGTTCTGAAGCTATCTCAGCTGTATCCTGTTCTTGTCTTCTTCTGAAAGGATCAGGAGCTCAATTTCTACTACAAAATGCATATGATTTAGATTACCTTTATACAAGGCATGGTGAACTTGCCATAACTTCTATTTCAGTGTTACTTCAACTGTTGGTTCCTGAACTGGTCTGATTCTGAGCCATTGGCTTCTGGTTCCTGGTAAATTTCCAGAAAAAGAAATAAATGGATGTCATTCTCTAGCACACTGGGGAAAATATTTGCCAGTCTCCCTGAAAAGAACGGTCTAATTTATGCAGAACATTTACTCAATTTCAGAAATAAGCAGAGCTATTAACAGAGCTCCTTGAAACCAGTTACCTTTTTCTGTTGTTTTCATAAGGGCACAATTCATTTACATTTCAAAAATACCCATAATTAGTGGGGGGTAAAACTACTTTATTCGTATAATGCATAACATTTCCTAGTTACATTTAAAAGCTTTATGCTGTCTGTTATCAACCCAACAAAAAGAAGAAAGCAATCGGTTGGGGGGAAGCATCACAATATCCCAGCTTTCACTTGGTTTGTGCTCATGAGCCATGCAAAGTAAAGAGAGAAAAAGGTCCCATTTGGAAGATGGTTCAGAAAAACTCAATGAATTGTTAAGATCTTGTGTGCTCACCTTTCCCAGATGCTGTTTCAGAACATTTGCTGCTTTGTGTACTGCATTAAAGAGATGCATCTGCTGTACAGATCCCATCAGCTTATACTAGACTTTCAGCAAGAGTTAATTATCAAACTTCAGGAGGAGTTTTATAACTTCTACAGTCAGTCCTCCATATTCACCAGGGTTAGGGACACAGAGCACCTATGAAGGTGGAAGACGGTGAATAAAGAAATTGCTATTTTTTAATCTCATACATTTCCAGCATGACTCTAGGAATAGATTTCCATTGAGTGCTGGTCAGAGAATCACACTGGAGGACGTAGAATTCCCCCATTATTTCTGAGTCTAAAACACTTTGGATAATTCCATCTTCTACATAGGAATCCCTTTGTAGATTTGATAATATCACAGATGATAAATTTAAATCTGTGGAGAAGCTGTGGATAGATCTCAGTTTCTAAGAAACGTGTTCAGTTTAAGTACCTGCAGAGATTGGTGCATAAGAAAGATTCATGTGATTCCCTAACTGGAATCTGCTTCTGTGTATAAAATTTGTAATGTGAGAAGGACTCCACAGATGAAGAACTCCTTCTCCAAGAGTGCTGATTTCCTACAGGCCTGAGATTCCCAATGCCTTTTTTTTTTCACCATTTGAACTCTGAGATCATATATTGTAGTTAGTCATGTTGACAAAGCTGTGTGATCATTTCAGATAAATCATTCCTGCTTTGGGACCTGAGAAACAGAAGGTGTTTTCTTTTTTAAATACGGAGACAGCTTGCAGCTGAAGAAATAGAGAAATGAACTCATCAGATGCCTTGAAGTGACAATATTTGTACATTCCTACTGAGTTGGGCTGCAGCCAAATATCTGATGAACTCTGAATATTTTCAAATATTTTCAGATTTTTGTTTGCAGATGTGAATCACTTCCACAACATTTTAAAAATGAAGATATTGTACAGTATACAATAAATAGATTTGATTGTCCTCAATAGATTTAGTTAATGTTTTATTATTGCATATTTTAACTTAAAATAGCCAATCAGCCTATTTTATTATTGTTCAAACAGTGATTCTTTTTTTAAAAAAAAATGTATTGCGTGGTTTAATTGAAGTGGGATGCTGAAATGTATAGCTAGATTTTTTTCAAAGAATGAAAGGAGTGGCTTGCTGTGAGTTTTCTGGGCTGTATGGCCGTGCTCCAGAAGCATTCTCTCCTGATGTTTTGCCCACATCTATGGCAGGCATCCTCAGAGGGTGTGAGGTCTGTTGGAAATTACCGTGAGTGAGGTTTATATATCTGGGGGGGGGGGAGGGGGGGGGGGAGAGAGAAAGAACTCTTGTCTGTTTGAGGCAAGTGTGAATGTTGCAAATGGCCAGCTTGATTAGCATTTAATGGCCTTGCAAATTCACAGCCTGGCTGCTTGCTGCCTGAGGGAACCATTTGTTGGAAGGTGTTGCCTGTCCCTGATTGTTTCCTGTCTGGAATTCCCCTGTTTTCTGAATTTGTTCTTTATTTACTGTCCTGATTTTAAAGGTTTTTTAAAATACTGGTAGCCAGATTTTTTTCATTTTCATGGTTTTCTCCTTTCTGTTGAAATTGTCTACGTGCTTCTGGATTTCACAGCAGCCAGGCTGTGAATCTTCAAGGCCATTAAATGCTAATCAAGCTGGCCATTTGCAACATTCACACTTGCCTCAAGAGTTCTTTCTCCCCGCCTGGACTTTCCACAGATATATAAACCTCACTTAGCTTCCAACAGACCTCACAACCTCTAAGGATGCCTGCCATAGATTTAGGCAAAACATCAGGAGAGAATGCTTCTGGAACATGGCCATACAGCCTGGAAAACCCACAGCAACCCAGTGATTCCGGTCATGAAAGCCTTCGACAACACAACGAAAGGAGTATTTCTGCCTTTTTTTACTTTTACTCATGGTAGAGCATACTCCAGATAAATATTAAAACACTGGTGCTGTCTGCTAATTTAAAGGTCTGCAGCCACCCCATCCCAAATAGGACATCAAGCACGCACCATAATGTCACCTATGAACTGAGCTTTCTCATCTCTTAACCCTGTCTCCATCCCTATGAACTGCTTGAACAGATTTGAACTGAACTGATGAACAGATATGAAGTTTTCAAAACCCTGCACACATTTCTGTGCCTTTTGGTTAGCTTAGTACAAGTATTACACAACAATTGTCCCTTCATGTTTGCAAGTTAAGCATTTGCAGATTTGATTATTCGTGGATTACTATATTTGGCACTGCCTCTGCTGTTGCCCTATACGCAATTTTACTTTTTAATAATTATATTAAATTTCTATTCCATTCCATTACAAAATACAACCTCTATAATTCATATACTGTAGATTCTCGCTTATCCAACCTTCGCTTATCCAACGTTCTGTATTATCCAACACAGTCTGCCTTTTAGTAGTCAATGTTTTTGTAGTAAATGTTGTGCTATTTTGGTGCTAAATATGTAAATACAGTATTTACTACATAACGTTACCATGTATTGAACTGCCTTTTCTGTCTAGTTGTTGTAGAACATGGTGCTTTGGTGCTTAATTTGTAAAATCATAATGTAATTTTATTTTAATAGGCTTTTCCTTAATCCCTCCTTATTATCCAACATTTTCACTTATCCCACGTTCTGCCGGCCCGTTTATGTTGGATAAGCGAGACTCTAATGTACTTATTTCTTCTCATTTCCCCTGTTATGCTCCCCATCTGTGGAGTCCGTTTTTTCTTCGTGATCACACCAGAACTTCATTTCTTCTGGTGTGGGTTGCTTCCCATTTTATTTGCTCAATGTTTCTTCAATAGTTTTTTTTTCCATATACTTTCAAAATTGTTATTTTCCTTAGGTCTTTTTTACCTTTAAATTACATGTTAATTTAACTATTATTGCTAATTTCAGTATTTCCTTATACTATTCTTCTACCTTAATTTTTATCCCTCCTTTCCAGTTTTTTTTTTTTTTTTTGCTATGTGTACATGATTTTAAAAGGCAAGGACCACAGAACCACAGAATCACAGTGGTTCTCAATCTGGGGTCTCTAGATGTTTTTGGGCTTCAACTCCCCGAAATCCTAACAGCTGGTAAACTGGCTGGGATTTCTGGGAGTTGTAGGCCAAAACACCTGGGGACCCCAGGTTGAAAACCGCTGGCCTATATAGAATGCTCCTCTAAGGCATTTCTAGGTCCTCCAGCACAGTTCTGTGGTCAACTTCCTTTGAAAGCCAACCATAAAATTGCACTAAAGCACTACTTCTTAAACTGTGGATCCAGCCCCAAATGGGATCCCCTTAGCTTAATGTCACAAAAAGTTTGGCAACAGTAAAAGGTTATTGAATGCCACCCATTTACACACATCTATTAGAAACAACATGCAGTGTTTAAAGTGGGCTCTGCAGAAAATGCTTCAGCTGTACTCCACAAAAAGGAGAACCAGCCAGTTTAGCAAACCTTTCAAATGATGATTTATTACCGGAATGTCTGATATTTTGTAGCTGTTTTATATTCCTATATACCTGGGTTCAGTTAAAAATTTCTCTGACAGAAAGGGGTCGCAAGTGGAAGAAACTGAAGTAGCCCTGTACCAGAGGACCTAGAAATGCCTAATGAAGTGGTTTCTCAGGTTAAAAAGCATGACATTTGCCATTTTTATTTAAATAAGCCACACAAATGTAGGATTTTGGAGTGAGTCTGTCTGTTAGGATGTTTCAGGATCATTCCTTTTTATTATCCTGAAACACCACACAACGGAGTGGAGAACTGGTGTAGCCACATAGAAATACTGGGCTTCTCTGAAAACCTTTGCAGCCAAGTCACAATGGGAGCAACTGGGCCATCAGCACTTCTGAAGCTCACCACTTCACAGTAGTATCTAAATGGGAACCAAGTCCTTGAAAAGTGATCTTGAGTGCTTTTGAAACCCTTTCCAGAATGCTCTGGGATGAGTTCTGGTCTCTGATTCAAAAAGGCACCCAGAGGAGAGAGGTTTATATTTCTGAATAGAAGAAGAAGAAAGCGATGAGGGGGAGAAGCCAGCGGTTAGAATTCTTCTTTTTGCCAGCATTGCTGAGTATGAAAGGAAAACCCTTGTCCTTTTGTCCCTACACTCTCCCTCTACAGATGCACATGCAAAATCTAATTAAAATTTAGCAGAAGAAGGGGAAAAAACTGACATGGGTTTTTTAGTTTAAAGAGAGAGTGAGCAATGAATGAAAGAGAGATCTTTAACAAAGGCCATAATATTAACAGGGCCGATTCGTCAGCCGCTACCTGATAATATAGAGTCAGGAAAGCTTTATTAACGTTGGAAGCCTGGGTTCTTTGTTAATTACGGGCTTTGCTAATGATTTGGAATATTGGCCAGTTCCGGGGGATGTTGATGAATAGAGACCTCGTGAAGATTTATTCCTAATTATCTCATTTGTCTCCCTCCATTACTTTTTATGGCTGAAATTTATGGAGCTATTACTGGGGACATCGCTGCAGCTCAGCGATGATTTGGGAGAAGAGAGATGTTTAATAACAATAACAATAATAATAATAATAATGCCGGATTAATAGGAAAACGATTATGTGCCAATGGGCAGAAGGGTCTCTTGTACTCTCCCCACCCCGTCCAGCCCGCTCTCCCATCCTCCTTGTGCCTTGGCTCATCTCTAAGAGGAAGTCATGTCCTTGCCAAGGAGGCAGAGGGGATGTTGAAAGAGCAGTTTGGAAATTCCTTTTGGCACTTGCTCAAGTCTCCTCCGTGTCCCTTCGGCTCACGTGTTCCAAAGAAGACAGAGGAAATCCATCATACTTTTAATATTTTGCCTCCTCCACCTCCATAGCTGCCCACCTTTTTTATTCATGCTCCCCAGCAATCTCATCATTTGGAGGTAGCTTGCATTTGCAAGATCGTGTCAGTGGTTTGGATCGACACAGTTATGAGTTAGTAGGGGGGAAATGCAGAAATGCAGAATTGAGAGTGGTACTATTTGCAATTGATGTCACCGGTGATATTTAGATTTGTGCACATGCACATGCATGTATGATCCTCAAGGTTTTATAAAAGTAAGGTTTTTTCCTGTTATTAATTTATGGAAATAATCATCACCTCATGAATATCCTGGGATATGAGCAGCCAGAACAGATTGAAAAGGCTTTGAAAACAATGGGCAGGCATTCAACACATGTTAGCACAAAATATTCAATGTTGAATTATTATCTGCACTAGAATTTCTATGAAAACCAGCTTCCCCCAAAAGTCGCAGCATTCTGGACTTCGGCTCCCAGAAACTCCAGTCACTATGGACAATGGTCAGGGATTCTGAATGTTGAAGCCCCACATATTTGAAAGGCCAAAGGTTGAGGGAGACAGATCTAATGAGAACCCACAATAACCAAGCCAAGCCAAACCATGTGCATTATTGCTAACACAGAGATTACAGTGTGGGGCACAATAAAGGTTGAGTTACACATTAAGAACAATGATGGTGCCCATTTTTGGAAAGGCATCTCTCTTCGATCATTGCACTGCCTCTGTGAGCTGACACTAGCCATCATGTAGGGTCATCACAGAATACGTTCTTATTAGTCAAACAGGTAATACTACTTAAACAGGTAACACTGACCTTTCTCTTCTGTGGGTCAGACATATCTGAGGAAGGGGTAATTTCGTTATTGGATTTATATTCCATGGCAGACCTTTCCTTTCAATGCCATCTGAGCAAGATGATAACAATATCCATAAGAAAGGACAGGGAGGGGGATGTTACCATGTTTAACACTCAGCTCAAAGCCATGAGCAGGGAAGTCCTTTTAAGCACCCGGCATCTAACATGGGGAGTTCCTATCCTCAGTGCTGGCATGGAGGATTTTTTTTTTTGGCTAATGAAACCTGCCTGGGGTAATTATTTTAATCTGGGTTATTGGGATGGAAAGCAGCTCTTTCTATGTCTGCAAATTTATAATAACATGGGGGGATGGGGGGGGGAGACCCCTCCTCTCCATAAGAGCCTTGCTTCCTTTGATCCTTTGTGCAAGGCCTCTTATCGGCAGGCAGGCGAGTAGGTTTACATAGTGAAAGATAGAGGAATAATACTCAGCTGAGATAAGCCGCAGCCCCGGCTTGCCTTTGTGTAGCAAATTTGATAGCACTGGGAAAATGTTTACTGGGAGACTTTGGGAGGGAATTAGTCCCAATGCAGCTGAGAAAAATAATTGACTTGAATTATAATTAGAATGTTGTCGGGTGGGTTTACTGACTATGTTTGTTCGAGCTCCTCTGTGTTCATCTTGGCTACCTCTATTCTTGTTCTCAATTCTGGACAGCACTGGAAGTGAGGATTTTTAGGAACTAGAACAACCAACCCATTTAAAAATAACTGCCTTGAGTTTTTATATTATTATCACCATCATCCTGCTCACCATCACCATCATTATCAACGTAATCATCAATAATAATATACCAGGCAACAGAATTTGGTGGATTGTCTTTTTGGCCTGCTCCTAATTTAAGTCTTAGCCAGAATCATCTGGAAAAATATGAAATGCAGTAAGGAGGTATTTGAGCCTACAGTCTGGAGATGCATATCATCCAAAAATCCTTTTGCTGAAAGATTTCTGAGGTGTAATCCAAATAAAGTAAAAATTTCAAGCTTAGTCTGAAAAATAGTAATATGCTTTAGCAGAGATCCTGTATCAGGAGGTGTGCTTATTTCACATGATTTTGTCTCATAGCTACTTCCATTGCTACCAAAACAAACAAAAAACCCACCAAACCCTCACCCTGCATGCAGCATAGCTTCCCAACATGACCATTTTCGTGTTGCCAGAAAACAGAAAGAAGGTATAGGGACATGACTGGCTACTTTTTTGTAGCCAGATGCACTGTGATAGGCATCTCCAAAGATATATGGTGGATCCTTGCAAGCTCTCTGCAGATTACTTCCTTTCAGTGCCCTGCTATAGGAAAACAACTGGGTGTATATCATCCCCCTGTATTGAGGAAGCTGTGCTGGTTATAAGGTGAGTGAGTGGGATTTTGATTTTTGCATGGTTGGAAAAGGACTTCTGACTTATGCCCCAATCACAAAAGTGAGCTGCAATATGTGGGATTGTTAGCTACCTTGATTCCCCACAAGGAGAAAGGTGGGATATAAATAGTAAATAATAATCATCATCATAATTGTAATGGCACAAATCCAATGCATGCCATTGTACTTTGCTAACCAAACACCACGCTACATTGTATTTTGTTAGATTTATGGAATATTCTCTGTAGGTGTTTTTGCAGTTTTCTCTCAGCCGAAAGTCTGACATCTTTTTTATAATTGCAAAATGTTAAGCCATATTAAAGTGTTAAGCCACATTTTAGGATTATAAACTTTATTCAATCCCATAGAAGCAACCCCTTTACTCAGAATTAAATATTGAGGGTTTTCCCACCAATTTCATCAGAGACCTCTGAATTTTGGAATCCAGAAGTCAATCTTTCTAGAAAGTATTTGTAATCCACCCATGTCCATTGAAAACCCCTACCAGTGGGCCTCTAACAGTTATTTTGCTCTACTGTTTGTCATCTTTCTGTTTGTTCTGTACATGGGCACTGGTTGTTATTGCTTTTTGGATTACCAGCAGTGTAGTTTATGCAGTAATAGTAAAAATGCAGATTTGATACGATAGATTCCTAGCTCATACATCTGTGAAAATGGTCAACTGTACTTATTGGCAAATCACATAAGGATTTCTGTTTATTTGAAAGTTCTCCCTTAATATTAGCAAGATTAGAGTCCGATTATTCATATATATCTACTGACATGAAATTCATAAATCATGCTCCTATCAATACAAAAATTCAATGGTAGAGCTTTTTCTTTCAGTGAAACAACCTAGTTCCCAGTCAGCACCAGTGTTTTTTTGTACATGATACAGGGAAGGGAACTGAGAAGCCCTTTGGATGTCGTTGGATAGCAAGTCCCAGCTGCCCTAACTAAAATAGCTGAATAGTAAGGAATCCTGGAAGTTGTAGCTCAGCAACATTGAGAGAGCCGCATGGTTTTCACCTCTGACTTAATAAATTGCATGAAATAAGTGCACAATCCTCACATTTTAGAATGTCAGTAGAGACCCAGAGCAAAAGTTACTGAATTTCTAGGAGACAAAGGTTTAATAAATGCTTGAGTAGTGTGGTTCATGATACATTACAGGCTAAGAAGTTGTAGAATTTCATAATGATAAACTATGGAGTACTTCCCCAATTCCCAATATTGGTTTAGATAGCCATAGTATTGCTTAACTTGTTTCAAAATGTGGAAATATACTCTCCAATATTTCAGAGGTGATAACCAGGACACATGTGGCCAAACAACATTAGAGTATGGTCAAGACAGCAAGCATTGATAATGAGGAAGAACACAAAACTATGAGAGGTTACAGCAGTTTGATTTTGCCTGAGCCTACAGGGAAAGGTAAGGTTCTATACCTCCTCTCTTATCCTATCCTTTCACTGAATTAATTGTACACAAAGTATTTTGTACTTTGAACTCAAGTTTGTTGCAACATAAATCAGCTGAAGACTAATTTGAACAATCCATGAAGAACTGGGACATATGGAGGGTATGTGATAAGTTAGTCTTGTTGTGTTTGGAGACTCTTGTGTTCACTCTGCTGACCTCCAACTCTCGGATTCTAAGATTCTGGGTCTCTACCTTAAAGTCCTGCTCTGAGCGCCCAAGTGAACCTAAATATATGCATTCAGAGAGCAATCCCTTGTGGGTTCTAGAGTCTCACAGGCAAAAGTATTGAGCATGTTCTTCCTGCTGTGAAAAGATGCCATTAATACCAGGAGAAGAAGCAGCTCACTGAGCAGTCCTAGGCCTGTCAAGACAAGGAAAAATATTCAAGCTCCAATGGAGAAATCCCACGTTTCCATCTTTGCCATGGCTCATCAGCACAGATGGCAAAAGCTAAATGTTATGATAAGGGATTTCTCCCAAATTTCCCTCTTAATAGAATTACCAGGCTTTAATTACCCTACAAGCCTGAAAAACTGCCAGAATCCCAATTAGGAATCTGAGGATATAATTGGCCCGTAATTAGAAAGATTTGTCAAATGAGAATAACGTCCATGGCTCTGCATTGCTCCCACCCACCCTTCTTATTCAAAATCTAGATGTTTTCTTCCCCTCAACCCCCTTATTTTTCAGGAAAAGGGTGCCCCTTTCCCCCATTTGCACTTTTCTTTCATTGATTCTCATGAAAGCTGAACGGCAGGTGTTGAACCTCTTTCATAATTCCCGGAAAATAGCACTATAAAAGGAGAGAGAGGGAGTCGGGAAGGGGGCCTTTCAAAACCTATGCCTTGGGGTTTTGACTTTGCAAAGGCACAAGGACTGGTGCTGCAGGACCAAAAGCAGAGAGTGGAAATGAAGCCATTTAATAAGAGCGACTATTGTAGCTGGCTTTGCAGCCGGTGAGGAAAGAATGTTTCAAAGGCAAAGGGAGTCTGAACTAGATCAGAGACACAAGGAGGAGGGAGGCACCCTGCAACACACTGGTGCGTACTGCTACATATTCTGACACTCGGACTAAATCAAGTACATAGGTACATGCCAATGAAACCGTGGTCACAGAACAAAATGAACTTTAGAAGTGAGTTGCTTCACGCATAGCTTATCTTTGAAGCATGTCAGGGAGACTATGTAAATGACAGAAACCTGGAACGCATACATAGATTTTTACTGCAGGCACTCTTTCCCCCAAAATATGGCTGTTTTCTTGGGTGCATTCTGTGTACACACTAGCATAATGGAGAAAGCATATTGAAAAGCTATTAATACAGTAGAGTCTCACGTATCCAACATAAACGGGCCAGCAGAACGTTGGATAAGTGAATATGTTGGATAATAAGGAGGGATTAAGGAACAGCCTATTAAACATCAAATTAGGTTATGATTTTACAAATTAAGCACCAAAACATCATGTTATACAACAAATTTGACAGAAAAAGTAGTTCAATACGCAGTAATGCCATGTAGTAATTACTGTATTTATGAATTTAGCATCAAAATATCACGATGTTTTGAAAACATTGACTACAAAAATGAATCTAAAAGCCAGGGTTCAAATCCCTGATCAGCTATAGAAGCCCATTTGGTGACCTTAGGAAAGTCACACTCTCTCAGCCTCAGAGAAAGGCAAACTGCTCTGAATAAATCTTGCAAAGAAAACCGGTTTAACCCGGTGGCACAGCTTCTGCCAACCTAGCAGTTCGAAAACATGCAAATGTGAGTAGATCAATAGGTACCGCTCCAGTGGGAAGGTAATGGCGCTCCATGCACTCATGCTGGCCACATGACCTTGGAGGTGTCTACGGACAACGCCCGCTCTTTGGCTTAGAAATGGAGGTGAGCACCAACCCCCAGAGTCAGAAACGACTAGACTTAATGTCAGGGGAAAACCTTTATTTTTACCTAGGGTCAGCTTATAATCATCATAAATTAGAAACAACTAACACATAACAATAGGTCTATTTTAATATATGTATTTTGTAGAAATACATTTTAATATGAGTATTTTACATAATGATTATGTGATTTTAGCTATGTTGTAACCTGCCTTGAGCCACAAGGAAGGTGGGTAAGAAATATGATGATGATGATGATGATGATGATGATGATGATGATGATTATTATTATTATTATTATTATTATTATTATTTTACTACCACTATGGTCTTCTATAATAGATATTGTGAGATTACTGTTGTATAGAGGACTACATAAAATGTAGGATCTTTCTCCTAAAAGGTGGGTGAATAACTGCTATGACACTTCCCTGCATTGAGAATGGCCTAAACTGCATCATTAAGTCACAGCAAACAGTTCTTTCAAAAGTCTCTGTTTATGTGCTATTCCACAGCAACTTCTGTCCTGCTGCTATTAGCCAATTGTTCTCTTGCAGGCTAAATGTTTTGAACACAAGCTAGCAAAAGATAGATACCTGCCATTGATTTCTACACGTTATGTTTAAGTCACTCCTGCTGATACAAATGGGATTTAAAAGTGAGTCATGCCCTTTAGGCCTAGGTGTTAAATTGTTATAGTGAGATAAAGAATATTCCCAGCAGTGCCTTCTTTTGAATGATTCATTGTATTATGTTCTTTTATCTATAACATAGTGCAGAAATGGAATGAACATAGTATGAATGTACTACTAACTCAGTGCCATTTTCATGTATGGGCATCAGCCTTCCTGGGGTTAAACATTTTGTGCATCTGTCAGAGGCTAGCTTAGTTGTAATGCTGAGGGATGATGGAAGCTGCAGTCAAACAATAGCTAAAGGGCCATATGTTGCCTACCCCAGCTGTTGATCATGAATGCTTTGCCAGACGGATCATAAAGAGGTAAGGGGACAACATATAAATACAAAGGTTGTGAACAAAGACTATAAGTGAGTATATGAGTGGAGGGGGACTATATGAAGTATTATTTTATTGGGAATAGTGGGTTTCTTGAGAAATACTTCATGTTATGACTCTTCAAGAGCAGAGAATTGTCTGAGGGAAGGAACTACGCTCACCCACAAAGCAAAATTTATGGTAATCAAAATGTGCTAACATGATCTAACAAATGTGCATCTGTAGCCTGGCTGATACAAAACTGTATTCACATATGCCAAGTTCAAGCATGAGCCAAAACCTCACAGTGTAATATATCATCACCCATTCACACCTGAATGACAGTCCCATCGATCACTTACTCACAGCTGTACAGGGAAGCTTAAGGTATGTATCAGCTCAAACTGTCACTGTCAGGCCATGTCTTTTCACATGTCTAAAACAAATGTTACTCTATTAACATGTTGGTTTACCTCCGCTAATAGCTCAACCGCAGGGAGAGGCAGGTAAATAATATTTCTATTATTATTACTATTATTACCTTAGCCCTGAGAAACCATTGTACATTATACCCTTGTTAAAATATGTCACATTCTCTTGTTTAGGCTATGGTTCTTCTAAGGCCCCTTCTACACCGCCATATAAAATCCAGATTATCTGCTTTGAACTGAATTATATGGCAGTATAGAAGGGGCCTAAGAGAATGTAAAATCACCGACAAAGTCGGGCACCAACATGCAAATAGGCAGGTTAATTGAAAACATGTTTGTATTAAAAAGAAATAGATTTTTTGGCTTACTAATCTACTATGTTGTTGCCGTTGCTGTTATTAACATATCTTTGAACGGTGAAAAGTAACATGGATGAAAATGATGTAATTGTTACTTATAAGAAGGGATAATTTGCAGGTTCCAATTGTCTTCTCCTTCCTCTTCACCATACCATGACACAACACATTTATATCTTCAACTCTTCTTCTACACAATTATAATTGTGCACTAGTCCGAGAGTGAGTGAAACAATTTACTGATGGAGACAGCAGCAAGTGTCTCACTTAATTCAAAATCTAGAGATCACTTAATAAAGTCTCTGACAGTGAGGCTTCTATTTACAAAGTCTTTTTATGCCTACCCAGATGCTAGCATTTTTTTCTGGAAAGCTTTAAAAAAAAACTAATGTTGGCAGGGGAGGATAGTGTAAGAGAACTAAAGAAACATAGATGTTTGGTCATGCATAGCTACAATGAATTAGCACTGAAGGAATTAAGACTGATCTTGAACATGGAGCCCTGGTGGTGAAGTGTGTTAAAGCCCTGAGCTGCTGAACTTGCAGACCGAAAGGTCCCAGGTTCAAATCTCGGGAGCAGAGTGAGCGCCCATTGTTAGCTCCAGCTTCTGCCAACCTAACAGTTCGAAAACATGCCAATGTGAGTAGATCAATAGGTACCGCTCTGGCGGGAAGGTAACGGTGCTCCATGCAGTCATGCCAGCCACATGACCTTGGAGGTGTCTATGGACAAAGCCGGCTCTTCGGCTTAGAAATGGAGATGAGTACCAACCCCCAGAGTCAGACATGACTGGACTTAACGTCAGGGGAAAACCTTTACCTTTACCTGAACTAGCTTACTTGGTAGTGAGCATTACTGAACTCAATGGGACTCAAAACTGAGTTCAATGAATAGGACTGAAAAAAACATATCGTATGTGACATTGTTTGTGCATAGGGAGTAGTAACAGTTGGCCCTCCACATTTGCAGGTTTCACTTTTGTGATGCCATTGTAACCAGGTGCAGAACCAGTGCAAAATCGGTTAACTGGCTGGCTCTCCTGATGACAGACTTCTGCTCTCTTGCTGAATAACAATCCTGTAATAATTAATTAGCAGCTGGCAAGTGTTACTAGTGGTCTCAGCACCTTCCCTGCTGGGTGCCAATGAGCTCCGTAAAAGCTGAGTGCCTCCGAAGCCCACCCTCTCCATTTTCAGCCCTCAGAGGCAGGACTGATGGGGAGAACAGCAGCCAGGAACCAACAAGCTCCTTTCTCTCATGTGGAGGGATTTACCAGGTCTATTGTTCTGAGAACCTCTTTTATACAAGAGGCCCTTTAGTTAAAAGAGACAACAGGGGAAGCAGGGAGGGGGAGGCCTGGTTTTCCTAATTAACAATTAGCACAGAGTGTGCTGCTAATTATGTGGTTCCATGTAATTAAGAGGCTAATTAGTGCAGTGTCAATTAAGATTTAATTAGTACCCTTGTCAAAAATACTTGAAAGCGGCGTTTATATGCAAGTACTTCAATATTTCAATGGCCGTGGTCTCCCCGGCGCAGGGAAGCAATCTGCTTGCCAACCTCCAATTTGAGTGTGTGAACAGAGCTCTCCAGAGTTTATTGATATTGTCCTCTAAAACACTGCTGCTTGTATCTCTGTAATAGACACTTTTATTGATTCTGTGGGAAGCCAGCTCTCTGATGTGCCCAATCTCCTCGGCACAGTTCCATTGGCATCTGTGTTTTCCCCTGACAGATGGAATTAGTTGAAAGAGGGTTCCGTTTTGTTAATTGCCCTGATACCATTTTGGTTTGTTGAGCTTGGAGATGGGACAAGGGAGGCTGGGGGGAGGGAGGGGGTTGTCCAAATTTTGCCCTCCTGAGAGCCTGGGCTGGCATCATGTTGAGACGTCATGGGGATACAAAGGGTTTGCGTCTGTCTAGGCATAACTTAAGAATGCCTTTGTGTGTATCCTAGGTTGGAGCAGTTTGATTCCACTTTATCTGCCTTGGTTCCATCCTGTGGAATCCTGGGATTTGTAGTTTGGGAGGTTCATAGGCTTCTTTACAACACTCACCTGACCTCCAGTACTAGAGCTTTCTGATAGAGAATTTGAAGTTAATAGTCAAACTGCAAATCCCACGATTCCACAGGATGGAACCATCACAGTTAAACGTGATAGCAAACTACTACAATTATACAGAATCATAGAGTTGGAAGAGATGATGAGGGACATCTAGTGGAACCCCATTCTGCCAAGCGGAAACACACAATCATAGCACCGCTGAGAAATTGTCTTCCAGCCATTGCTTAAAAACTGCCAGAGAAGGAGACTGCTGAATACACCCTCTATTTTGCCTGCCATTGATAGGAACCAGCAAGCGATGGTTCTCTTTAATGAAATGGGATAGTGTAAATACTGAGCTTAATTCAAAACATAGTGCCAAAATGTGGGGCAAATCAGTGGGGCAAAAAAAAAAATATCATGAGACCTGACAGCAAGTTCAAACACAAACCTGCCTTTCCCGGTAAATGGCTTCTCGCTGTCCTGACACCTTCATTAGTCGCTGATTTTTAAAATCCACAAGATGAATGTGGGATATCTGGCAGAAGTCTCCTTTTTAAAAAATTATCTCTCCAAGATGTGCTGGACCCCATATGTGCTCATGCAGATACCGAAATGTACACACAAGCAGATATCTTATTATCTCTCCTCACCCTATTGTAAATTCAAGCTCTGTTTGATTTCATATAGATCAGAATAAAGGAATGGTTCTAGGGTGTTCTCACTGTAATTGCTTTCCAAATGAGCTTCCATTTAGCTGTTTGGGGATTTTAAAATGTGCACATGCCCTGGAGCAGTACACCAGGGCATATGAACGAAATCACATGTTTTCCTTGACTGCAAGAATATACAGTCATGAGAATATGTGCATTTTAGGCCGAAATTAGGTTTTAAGCACACTTTTTAAACACGTGTTTTTCAGCTGTTAATCTGAATCAGCACACATTTTTGTGAAAAGACATTTTGACACCCTCCCTTTTATTGCAGTTTCTTCTGTGTTTTCAGGCCTGTGTAGAAGGACCCATAGGGAGGCAGTGTGAGTTTTATAGATTGTAGTGGGGGGAAAGGGATTCGTTTCCTTCATGGATTGGATGGCCCTTGATATCTCTTCTGGCTCTATAACTCTAAGCCCTGATACAGCATATTGATAAGTCAAGAGGTACTAATTCACTTTAGTTTCTAAAAGAGGGAATGTGGTCTTTCAGGTTGCCCTCTGTGTGTTTTAGAATCTAAAGGGGGGGATCCAGAATCCATAGGCAGCCAGTATTTTTACTAGAACCAACACATTCTTTTAAGTTCAAGAATACTTTCTCAAGATATATGTTTTATCAAAACAGGAATGTGCTGGGGGAAGGATTTCAGCATCCCATATATTGGATACGATGTTGTAGCTACATAAACTCAATCCTAAAATGGAGATTGCAGAATTATACACATGCTGTTAGGGACAGGGAATTCCAAGTCTTTGGAAACACTGTGGAAATATTTCTTCTCTCCATGGCTCTTAAGGAATAGGTTTTAGTGAACAAGCTTATTTTACCTTATCCCATGGTATTACTTGCTGCAAGAAAAATAAAGAGACTTCTGCCCATTAATGCTACAGGAAGAGGATTTGTCTATGAAAATCCTCACCAAATGGAGACTGTCCGTGTTAGGCAAGAGAATATTCTAAATTTTAAAGTTATCATATACATAACAGTAGAATAATTATCCTGATCAGTCTCAACCCTGCTTTTCCAGAATGGAAGACTAGGACTCCTGCAGTTTATATATTATGTATTACTACAGAGTGGAATGAACAATTCTGTGTTTCATCACCTGGCAATATTGTTACTTTCATGTTTCATTCCCAATTAAACAACAGAAAGTGAAAACTTCTGCCTTCTCTATACCTTGGGAATTACTAAAATCAGCAGTGCTGTTTGGGCTCCCTTTCCTGTTAGCTGACAAACCAAACTGCTTTTCAGTCTTGGATCTCATAAAAAGCAGTTTATTCTCTTGTATCTTCTTGTTTTGATTTTGGGAACTAATAAGAGCAGAAATTGTCAGAGTAATTTGCAGCACAGCAGTAGTTGGATGGAGTCAGTGGAATGCAGAACGAAGAGACACTCAGAGACATTAGTAAAACTATATACAAAGTTTTACTGTAAGCAGTAATAATCAAGACAAACAGACTTGCAGATGAACACAGGACTCTAGGCAGACAGCACTCAACTCAACTCAGAACAGAACGGAACTGAACTGATGCAATCAGCAATGCACACACACTTGTGTCTGGACACTCCCCAGTTCCAGCCACACATCAAGGACATCACAGCTTCTTAGCAATTAACTCTTTCCAGACTATAGTACACTCTGGATGATGCAATCAGTATGCAATACAGGCAAGACACAAATTTCATTTAAACTCTACCAATACACAAATCCCACATTAACAATTTTCACATTTCCAGGAAG
Source organism: Anolis carolinensis (assembly GCF_035594765.1). Classification (NCBI taxonomy): domain Eukaryota; kingdom Metazoa; phylum Chordata; class Lepidosauria; order Squamata; family Anolidae; genus Anolis; species Anolis carolinensis. The sequence goes on from NC_085844.1 coordinate 195,649,241, forward strand.
TCTTGCTACAACGTGACCAGATCCCAGACCCAGGATCAGATTGTGTTTGAGATCATTTGTACTGAACTCCACCAAGAATGTCTCATCATTGCAATTCTATACCCAGCTACCTGAGAATAACCCCTGAATTTAGTGGACTTTTCTGTCTGATAACATAAAGCTTAGTGATAGTTCTCTTCCCCAGCCACATTTTTTAAACATACATGTGTGAATGTACACAAAACAGGTGCTTAAATGGTGCTGTGATGTGTGCCCACATCCAAATATCAAGAGAGGTGCATGTGTACATATTGACCAAAAAGGGATGAGGAAAGAAAGGGAAGTGGGATCAAGATGCACTGGGTTGTAATCATGAGATGAGAGCAAAGTGAGATCATTGTCCTGCAAATAAGAATTCTGGTCCCTTGTGAAATATTTCTTCATCCTCCTGATTTCCAGCACTGCAGTAACTGAAATCTTCAGTCAAGCATTTACAAATATAATTTAGGCTCTAAAGAAAAGGGGCAGTCAGCAGGTCCAAGGGAATGCAGACACAGCAGATGTAAGAGTTCTACTTGTGAACTATTGTCAGTGTCTCACTTTCTGCAATGCTAAACATTTGCAAACTGAAGGGAAATTTAATGTGGCATTCAAAATTCAGATTGAGCAATGCCCTCATTTCTCTCCCCATAAATATACCCCTGAAGATGCCATGAAACATCTAGTCCCCAAGGTGTGGATGGACAATTGCAATTCAGCTTCAAGATTACACTGGAAGAGCAATGGATTGGATAGCGCCCCTGGACTTCTCTTACAATTCTGTGCAACACCAGACATAGGCTCCTATCACTATCATTATCCTGATTATCCACCTTTTTGTCCTGAACAGATTTTCTTTAATGGAAAGAAAAAATATAGAAGAAATGACGTGGAAATGGAAATGTTAGAAGTTGAAAACAGCACCACCACCACCACCACCCCACACACACACACACACACAAAACACACACTCTGCTGTCCTAACTTAGAGCTTGTGTAGGCTTGTGGGGGTAACAAAAAAGCAGAAGCAGCAAAATGTCATTATGGGAATTTGTGTTTACATATGCTGAGCTTCTTATTCCTCTTATCTCTTAACTCTGGAATCTGGACTTTTTAGTTTATCTGTGACTTCACATCTTTGTTACAAATGAGACTTGATATTCTCACAGAGTAGAAGGAGGAGGACAACAGATGTCATATGGCACACATTTCTAAGAGTCGCATCCACTGCAGAGTCAGGAGACATGCTGGAAAAGAAATCAGGGGAGATTTCCAAGGCTGACTCAGTCTGTGGGCCAAGTCCAGAGAACCTGCTGCTGAAGGGGCTGGAGCTGGGGGCATGGGACAAGCCAGGGTTGGCAGGAGATGCAGAAAGTAGTACAAGGGATTTGTTCCCCACCCCCCACCCCTTGGTATGTGACTGAGCCGCCTTTTCTCCCACAACGGCTGCCAAAATACAGCGAGACAGGGTATAATTACAGACACTTACTGTGGCCATTACACCACCGGCGCGGGCTGCGCAAAGTGACACACGACCCGTCAACTCCTTATTCACGCCATTAAGGAGACTCATTAGCATCTTCACTCAGAAGCAAAATTACCCTCACTGCTCATTTCAAGATGTCATAAATTTTAATTTAGGACCCAAAGATAGCACAATGGGAGCGAGCACACAGGCTCTCTTTGGCACAGGCGTACAGTTAGAAGGAGGGGTGGGAAGGAAGAAAGAATGGGCTCGCTGAAGGAAAGATGGTGGGCTTTGTTTTGCAACAGGGAAAAATGAAAGCAGCAGGTTTGGAAAGACCCAAGTGGAGGCGGCCTGTCTAACTCAACAGGCAGAGAGCCCAAGGGGACCCTGTTGCAGTTGTGTCAGGTGTGCCCCGTAGTGTGTCCTTTGCATGATGGAGCTTTGTAGGTACAGCTCCAGTGATCAAGGTTGTCCTTAAATGTCAGAAGATTGACACAAGCCACCCAAAGGGATCCAATGAAACTGTCTTCAAGTGATGCCTACACATTTCTTTCCCGTAAAGATAGATGAGATTTTTTTTTAAATCTCCCCACTGTCCCCAATGTGAAATCGGTTTGACTTCATTCTTTTCAGTGTAGAAGATTTCCCTTGGGGCGGGGGAATCTCCAACTTTGTTTTATGATAACTTTTCATATGAAATGCCTCCCTGAAAGAAAACAGGATCTACACCAGTGGTTCCCAACCTTTGGACCCCCAGGTGTTTTGGACTGGTAAGCTTTGAGGGTTTTCTGGGAACTGAAGTCTAAAAGCATTGTTATTATCATTATCATTCTTATTTATTTACACATCTCTTTTTCTCTCCACAAAAGAGACTCAAAGCGGTTACAAAGGAGACTCAAAGCAATCTGGAGGGCCAAAGATTAGGAACCACTAATCTACATCAATGGTTTCCAAACGTTGGTCCTCCAGCTTGTTTGGACTTCAACTCTCAAAAGCCCTAGCCCTCTTCTCTAACAAGAATTCTGGAAGCTGAAGTCCAAAACTTTTGCTAAACCAAAGTTTGGGAAACACTGATCTACACCAAGCGTGATACTTATGTGGCTCTTTGGATGTTGCTGGACAGCAATTTCCCCATCGGCATAAGCTATGGTACAATCATGCCAGGAGCCTCACTCAAACACTTTCTGCCTGGCCAAACTCAGCAAATCTATGAAGTAATGTACATATCTTCTAGCCATTTTGATTCCATTCACTAAGCCCACCAGACTGCCAGATCAATTACTGAAGTTGCTATTAACTTTGCTTAAAGGAAAAGAATAAACAGCAAAACATTGGCAAACACTGTAGGCATTATTCTTTAGAACAGTGGTCCCCAACCATTGGTCTTCCGGGTGTTTTGGACTTCAGCTCCCAGAATTTCTGGGAATTGGAGTTCTAAACATCTGGAGGACCAAAAGTTGGGATCCATGGTTTTAGAGAAGACGGAAATGCAGGATATTCAGTGTTATGGGTCGAATGGGATAGTTTGGAGGACTTTATCAGCAACAAATATGATTACCCATTGCAAAAGTAAACATGGGTTCAATTTACAGTTCTAGTTGCCCAGATACCTATCTGTAGTCAATTAAATGCTTATCACCGTGTCTGTTTTGATCTTAGCTTTGCTGACTTTAGGTATATAATAATAATAATAATAATAATAATAATAATAATAATAATAATAATAATAATAATCCTTTATTTATATACTGCCCTATTTCCACAAAGGTACTATGTAGTTTGACATGCTGCTTCATGTTTAAGTGGCAAAATGATCTGGGGTCTTTCTGAGGAAGGCCCAGGCAAGAGGGATAATCAGAAAGGACTCACTAGACGCGATGGTTCTGAAAGGCTTAGGGGCCATGGGCCAAATCTTTGGGAAATGTCATGAGTTTATAGAATATACTGCTGAGCTCAGCAGCTTAGAGATGCACAGCCAAGATCATTCAAATCAGTTATTCTCTAACACCTTTTAACCTCCCAGTTGTATTTAACTGGAGAGTTAACATGCAGTAAAAAGAGTGGTTTCTTAATGCCCTTTTAGTGGGGATTCTCATCCATTTTAATGAGTATGAGAGCAGAACCAGGGAAGAACTTGTGCACTTGGCATAACATGATACCCGTATAGCCCCCTCGCCTGAATTTCTCAAACCATGGGAACAAAGTTGTGTAAATGTTCGGAATGAGACTTTAACAGTTTTACATTTGCCTATAAATCAGAGGTCATCATAGGCCACAGCCTGATATGTTTGCTCCCATTATCACATTGTGAATTACTGCCTTTGAATTCAGACTGGATTCAATAGAGCTTACTTCTGAGAAGACAAGTACAGTAAGTCTGTGAGTTGGTTCTGAGGTTCACCCTCCACCCCATTGCAAGATGAAGGAAGAGGACATAAAGAAATTAACAGGAAACAAATGTATCCATTTAAAAAATGCAACCATAGAGGAAATGAAGAAGTAGCATAGTATGAAAGAGGGGAAAGGAAGGGTGGGGTTTTATTAAAAACCTGAGAAAGAAAGGTTTCACAGTTGTTTCTGCCTTTTCTGCCAAAGGTCGAAATGTCTGCCAGATATTCATGCTTCCATCTCCAGACAATATTTCACACATTCATCTCCATGTCTGCAAGAGCTGTACTAGCAAAAAGAAGTCCTTTAAAATGATTCTCCTCTGAATGAAAAAAGAACTCTGTTAATTTGTGCCATTTGGGAGCACAGAGGTGTACCAGTAAACAGTTAAGGGGGAGTCAAGGGGCAAGAGCCAGTTCAGTGACCGCATAGCACAAAGCTGTGCAAGCACAGCTATGCTTCCCATTGAATTGCACTGTAAACCAGCTGTATACAACAGGTAGTACAGCCGTGTACTCTTACCACTTCATAGTGGTCTGTATGACACATCTAATAATCAACACTAAGGAGCCACTTACACATCTTTTTACAGTGGCTGCTCCAAGGCTCTTGAATGCTCTTCTCAAAAAGGTTAAAATGCTCTACTCTTTGCTATCCATCCATCAGTAGGCTAAGACCTGTTAAAAAATCTGGCAGGTTTTTGTGAATTAAAGGTATTTAAAAAGGTATTTAAAAAGACTTTTTACACATGTGCTGTACTGTTTTAATTGCGCTTTTTAAATTGTTTTCAGTATTTTGAATTGAGCTTTGGTTCAAGGGGGAAAAGTGTTTTAAATAACGATAATAATAAGAATAACCACCACCACTAATGTTTAGACAATGCTTCTAAGCTGATGTTGATTTAACAGAACTTGCACAATCCTGAAAAGGACACCACCCTTGACCAACTACTTAAAACTATTTGTGTAATAGCAGTTAAGTCAATGTGAAGTCATGGCAGGATTTCAGACAAAGGAATCCAGACCTCACTTTTCTGTGGATTTTAGGAAGAGTATAATGCATACTTAATTTTGTGTTCATCTCCACCCAAAGCCTTCCTGAGAAGGCGGCTAATATCCAGTATCAGGAAACACACATACATCATGAAGTTACATCCTTGTGGCTACATCTTCTGATGATACCATACCCTCAAAAAAGCCATCACATTGTAAGCAGTGCTGCTCCCAACACATCTATTTTTATGTCTTGTTGAAGGCTTTCATGGCTGGAATCACTGTGTTGCTGTGAGTTTTCTGGGCTGTATGGCCATGTTCCATACCTCACAAACTCTGAGGATGGCTGCCATAGATGCAGGCAAAACTTCTGGAGAAAATGCTTATGGAACATGGCTATATAGCCCAGAAAACCCACAGCAACCTAGACTGTAATGTGCAAGACCGCAGGAGACAGTTAACCAAATATATTCTGATCCTGTGGTGTAACCTCCATATCTTCTAGGGATATGTTCTAAGACCCCTGTAGGGACCTGAAACCATGAATAATAGCAAACCCTATATTTTTATTATACTTGGGCCAGAAACATATTGTAGAATAGCATTGGAGGATCTAGACGGCCCACAGACACTTCCAGGAGCGGGCTTTTTAGTCTGTGGGAACAACTTCGTCACACAGCCGCCGGAATCTCCCTATGTCATCGGGGGGAATGGGGAATGTGGCACCCCATGCCGCTCATTGCCTGGCTCTCATTCCAGTTGATCCCATGGTGAGAAGCATGGACTGTGTGGCTTCCCTCTATTGCTTTTAATGGCAACACAGAAAGCCTCCTGTGTTGTGGTGGTGGCAGCATGTGCCGGCTAGCATGGCAACTGAAAAGGACCTCATCACATTGACGAAGAGCAGCGGGGGGATCTGCCAGCCTCTGCGGCAAATCTGTGGGGCAGCAGGGCAATCCCGTCACCCCACACCCTGCATCGCCCACAGCAACGGAGCCCCACCAGATGTAAGGGTGTGTCGTGTGATGGGCGTTGTGGGGCTCCATTGATTAATTATGTTGCAAGCATTCTAGGATGCTTGTGAAGACACATGTGATGAAGTGGTAAATCTGTGAACCTCTTTTTTGCCCCAAGTCTTAGTGTTTATTTGAATATTAATAATAGGACACACCCCCATAGACAGTCAGTTTCAGAACAGAATGCAATTACAGGCTCTTAAACTTTACCAATTTCTAAGAATCTATGATTAATGAGTTCAAATGTCCACATCTTTTAAAAAAAACAAGGGAGAAGGCTTTAAGTAGAAAAAAAGCAACTCCAATTACAGTAGCGGAGGGAATCTAGCATACTTCTCTACTTATAAGCATATATATCCAGAAAGGTTATGTTAATTTTTAATGTACGAGGCTATAATTAATTTCACTGGCTGGGTGGATTAGCTGAGAGTGTAAATTTCAGCCTTGGCTTGAGCAGAGGATAAACTAATGCCAGGAAACACCATAGAGCAAGGCACTTGAGTCTTAAGCATTTTGCTAGATTCACAGGGGTACTTAGAGCCATTGCATGCTAGTAGAGATAATAAAATAATAATAACGCTTAATGCATTATCTTGAAATCTTCTATCCTTCTATGAAAGTACCTCTGCCCCTTGCTTTATAGGAGTGGATCTTGAGGCACAGAAGTGTTCTCAGTGTTAAGGGTCTCTGCAAGAGCTCAGTCTTGATAGCCCTTCCTAACTCTGGAAGAGTTTGGTCAGAAAAAAGACCAGAGTTGGATGTTCATAAGGATGGGGCATGCAGAAAGACTGGAAAGGTATTGCTTATAACAGCAGCCTTTCAATGGCCTAGAAATTCCCAGCAAATAAATTGTAAGCATGGAAAAGTTACTTTTTTGACTACAGCTCCCTTCAATTCCTTAATCATGTTGACTATGGAACTCTGAAGACGATTGACCAAAAAGTAATGCTCCCAAGCTCTGTGTGCATAGTGACAGGCTGCCAATCTCACTATCCTTCAGCTTTGCGAACTGTCCTGTCCCCCTTGCTCACAACCAATTGATGCTGTTATGATGAGGGAACACTGAACAGACGTTCTGTGTAAATCTGATTGTAGAATTTTAGATCCATTCCTCAAATTGTTTAAGTCGCCTGAAGTTTATCCTAGAATTAAGAATGACAGCCTTTAGGTTTTTTGCCTCATTTTCCCATCAGAAAAATGGGATTATCCCACTTCTGTCAAGTTAATGTAAATTTTATGCACAATATTTTTTAGAATTTTGTGCATGAAACAAAGTTTGTGCACAATGAACCAGAAGAAAACAAAGATGGCACCATCTCAGCCACTCATGTGGGCAGTTTTGGATTTAGGAGTATTTCAGATTTTGGAATTCTGGATAAGTTATGCCCTGTACAAAGAAGATGCAAAAGTCAAAAGGTCACCTGAGACTAGCTGATATGATAGCAGTTTATTGGCAGAATTGGTTGACAGTATTAACTGATTTATATTTCACTTTCCTACAAAAAGTACCGACTGCAGTGTTTAATAGGATTGTAATAGCATAAAATAAAAATAAGTGAAAAGGGAAATACAACAAACAATTTTAGTCAGCAGCAACAAAATACAACAAATCAAAATGCATCTTTAATTGTAGCAAGAGTTAAAATGCTATAAAGTTAAACTGGCAAAATAAAAGTTGTGTAGTCTTTTCCCTTTCACATGTAAAAGCAAGGGCTACTTTGTGTTGTCAAAGGCTTTCATAGCTGGAATCACTGGATTGTTGTGAGTTTTCCAGGCTGTATGGCCATGTTCCAGAAGCATTATCTCCTGGCATTTCACCCATATCTATGACAGTCATCCTCAGAGGTTGTGAGGTATATTGGAAACTAGGAAAGGGAGGTTTATATATCTGTGGAAGGTCCGGGATGGAAGAATGAATCCTTTTCTGTTGGAGGCAAGTGTGAATTTTGCCTTGTTTCCAATATACCTCACAATCTCTGAGGATGCCCAAAAAACTCACAGCAACCCATGGACTACTTTGTAGTTATAGAAAATCTTTTTTTTTTTTTTTGCAATTCCCACAATGAATTGTCATATTTTTTTGTAAGTTACCACACACTTCCTTCAGTATACTGAGCTTTTGCTTGGTTTATTTAAATCTAAATACCGTAATTGGTCAGTTTAAAAGGAGACGATGAATCAATACAAAAACTCTTTAAACATTCAATGGGCCAGCAGGGCTAAAGAGTCAATACAGAGGCTTCCCTTTGCCTTGCGCTTTGGTCTGTGCCACTTGTACGCGCACGCCGCTGTCTTCCCCAGATTTCTGCTTTTGACCCACATCCTGAAGGAATAATGGCCTCTGCTTTCTATGGGCTTTAGAGTACGCAGAATGGAAATGCCTAGCCAAAGAGCAGACAGAAGCAGGCCCGGGAAGGCAGGGAGCGCGTGGCCTTGAAATACAGTAAGTTTTTAAAAGAAAGAAAAGGCTCCATTATTCTTGCATTAAAGTGCCTCTCTCCCCCTTTCTCCCTCACTCTGTCACTCTCTTGCTCACTTGCTGACTCCCCCAGCCTCTCCGAAGACAGATCGCTCCCTTAATCACTCTGGAAAAGAACCCCAAGCCGATATAATATTATAATTAATTAATTCACTAAAAAGGTATTAAATTTCTTTTCCCCCCTGTGGATATTATCTGAATTCATTGACCTTTAGAAAAATCACCCTCTAATTGTAACCAGGTTCAAGTGCATTTCCAGCCTGTCCCTTTTACATTAATAATATCTTCCAGGACTCTGCTATGCTACTTAAATATTGTATAAATTTCAGTGCCCCCTTAAAAAGGAGAGAGAGAGAGAGAGAAAGAGAAGGGGAGAAAGGGAGGCTTGAAATGAAAACTGTAAGAGGTCTGAAAAGGCTTTTGAATGCAGGGAAAGGAAGCTGAAGGATTTGAGTTTAAACTGAGTGTGTGTATGTATGAAAGAGGAAGATAGAAAGAAATAAACCCCAGGAAAGCCAAACTCTCTCCTAGAACTAAATGGAAAGAATGAACTTAGTTGTCCCATTTCCGGGCCCTTAGATCTTGTGACTTCAAAATAACAGCAGGTCATCTGTGGTCACACTTTCATAGGTTACAAGAAACATCAACTTCTACCACCCCACCTCTGCTATCTTTTCATATGGGACAAAGGTACTCAGTTCTCAGGCCTCCCTTTGCTACTGTGCATCTCCAAAATTCAGCAGTTAGTCCAAGTATCACATAATACTTTCCTGGCCTACAGACACAATCAGATTTTACTTGCACTGTACTGTGAGGGTTTATGCCCAGGGACTTTGAAAAATATTTTAATGGAATTAATAGAAATTGTGTGATTTCAGCTCTGAAGAAGTCAACAGATTATTTTGGGTCCTTTTTGCTAAAAGTAGCTTGTAGGTATCAGAGTAGATTCTGAGAATCAAACTGGTAGAGAAGATCTGAGACATAGCATAATAGATTAAAAAACAATACTGCTCTGTGATTCTTGGGGAGGATATTAAATATGAAGTGGTTCAAGAAAGCTGGACAGTTGGGTGCTATCCAGATAAGCATCAACTCATCAGACACCAAAAACATATTTCTAAGTGGTTATGAAATCTGATCAAAAACCTTTGAAACATCACCAGTAAACAATCATACAGGTCTTAGTAATGCTAAAAATGAAATAGGCAGGATATAATTCCTGGAAGGAATGGGAAAGTGGAACCATATACTGTTGGTCAACAACACTAGTTCAAATGTCTTGTTTTTGAATTTAAAGTTTCATGATTTGGAAATTTCACATATGAGAGTAAGTACCTTTTGTGGCCCTTTTTTGTCTCTCCCTCACTCCCTCTCTCTTCCCATCCCTATATGCTAACTATATTTTCACAATTTAAAAAATCCAGTGAGAACTGTTGAGCAAAATCTCTTTGCCAGTAGCCCCAGGCTTGCTGAATGAGCCCTCCTTTAAAGTGAAATGATGAATTTCTGTCATGGCTTTGAGAAAAGTATTAACTTTCTAATTTAGACAAGTTTTGGGATTCATATTAAATTTTGTTAGGGCATTACAATAATGGAGGTGTTAAACTATGACATTTTATATGAGTAGTGTACTCATAATTATTATAAGATCTTGAAGGCCATCTAGCCCAACACTGTACTCAAAGCAGGATTTGCAACAGATAGTAAAACTGTTGTATCTGACAGGTGGCCACCCAACGTCTTTCTCAATACCTCCAATGAAGAATAACTTAAACATGTTCCATTAGGAAGTTTGTCAGAAGATTTATCCAAGTCTTGCTCCCCTGTAATATCCTCCTTTTCCTCCTAGAATAACAGTGATCAAATTGACCTTCTCCACATGATGTCAGTGGGATGATTAATCTGTTTGAGGATTTTGTCTGAACTTTAAAGGATCTACACAACTTTTCTTAGGGTTAGAATCCACAATTTTGGATGGTTTCCTAAAAATTAAGTTTGAAAGAATGGAAAGGATACACTATCCCGCCAACATGGAGGCCACCAGGCACCACACATGTCTTTCCTTAATTTATTTCTCCTCTATGCTAAACATAGAGGAGAAGATAATGATGCTGGGGAAAATGGAAGGAAAAAAGGAAGAGGGGGCGACCAAGGGCAAGGTGGTCTCCGAGGATGTAGCAAGAGCACCTGCTTGTCCTATTTTGATGGATTCGTTTCAATTGGTTCAGCCTGAGGACGTGGACAAGGTGCTTGGAGAGGTGAGGGCTACCACATGCATCCTAGACCCCTGCCCATCCTGGCTAGTGAGAGAAGCCAGAGGGGGATTGGCCGAGTGGGTGAAGGTGGTGGTGAATGCCTCCCTTCGGGAAGGCATATTTCCAGCGAGCCTTAAATTGGCTGTGATCAAACCGCTGTTGAAGAAGCCATCACTGGACCCCACTCAATTGGATAGCTATCGGCCTATTTCCAATCTCCCCTTTTTGGGCAAGGTTGTGGAATGTGTGGTGGCCGCAAAACTCCAGGCATTCTTGGTTGACACTGATTTTCTAGATGCGGCGCAGTCTGGTTTCAGGCCGGGGCATGGTACCGAGACAGCCTTGGTCGCCTTAGTCGATGATCTACGCCGGGAACTGGACAGGGGGAGTGTGTCCCTGCTGGTTCTGCTGGACCTCTCAGCGGCCTTCGATACCATCGATCACGGTATCCTTCTGGGGCGCCTTGCCGGGATGGGTCTCGGAGGTACTGTTTTGCAGTGGTTCCGGTCCTTCCTGGAGGGGTGTTCCCAGATGGTGTCATTGGGGGACACCTGCTCGGCCCCACAACCATTGACTTGTGGGGTCCCGCAGGGTTCAGTACTGTCCCCCATGTTGTTCAACATATACATGAAGCCGCTGGGAGAGATCATCAGGAGTTTCGGGGTTCGGTGTCATCTGTACGCAGATGATGTCCAGCTCTGTCACTCCTTCCCACCTGTCACTAAGGAGGCTGTTCAGGTCCTGAACCGGTGTCTGGCCTCTGTGTCGGACTGGATGAGGGCGAACAAATTGAAACTGAATCCAGACAAGACAGAGGTCCTCCTGGTCAGTCGCAAGGCTGAACAGGGAATAGGGTTACAGCCTGTGTTGGACGGGGTCGCACTCCCCCTGAAGACACAGGTTCGCAGTCTGGGGGTTCTCCTGGACTCATCGCTGAGCCTGGAGCCCCAGGTCTCGACGGTGGCCAGGGGAGCCTTTGCACAACTAAGACTTGTGCGCCAGCTGCGCCCGTTCCTTGGGAGGTCTGACTTGGCCACGGTGGTCCACGCTCTGGTTACATCCCGTTTGGACTACTGCAACGCTCTCTACGTGGGGTTGCCTTTGAAGACGGCCCGGAAGCTCCAATTAGTACAACGGGCGGCAGCCAGATTAATAACTGGGGCGGCTTATAGGGAGCGTACCACCTCCCTACTTAGCCAGCTCCACTGGCTGCCGATATGCTACCGAGCCCAATTCAAAGTGCTGGTTTTGACCTATAAAGCCCTAAACGGTTCTGGCCCAATCTACTTGTCCGAACGTATCTCCTCCTATGAGCCAGGAAGATCCCTAAGGTCATCTGGAGAGGCCCTGCTCTCGGTCCCGCCTGCCTCACAGGCATGGCTGGTGGGGACGAGGGACAGGGCCTTCTCGGTGGTGGCTCCCCGGCTGTGGAACACCCTCCCCAGAGAAATACGGCAAGCCCCAACCCTTTTGAGTTTTAGAAAAGCCCTGAAAACATGGCTATGTGCCCAGGCTTTTGAAGATTAAACGATAATGACGACCCGGACTGATTTACGGCTACAGCACGAGGATTTTGGAGGAATGGATTTTAATTATATGTTTTTATATTTTTTATATTGTTTTAATTGTTTTATTGGATTTTTATAGCTGTTTTAATTATGTATAGGCATCGAATTGTTGCCAATTTTGTACGCCGCCCTGAGTCCCTTAGGGTGAGAAGGGCGGGATATAAATGTTGGAAATAAATAAATAAAATAATAAATAAGGTGGATGGATGGTATCCTTGAAGGGACTGGCATGTCCTTGAAGGAGCTGGGGGTGGTGACAGCTGATAGGGAGCTCTGGTGTGAGCTGTTTCATGAAGCCATGAAGAGTTGGAAGCAACTGAACAAATAAGCTACAAACATGCTAAACATATCCAGCTGTTCCAATAGTTACTGATAGAACTTGTTTTCCAGATCGTTCACCATTTTCCCTTCAATTTTTGTGAAGACAGGAATAATATTTCCTTGCTTCAAGTATTCTAGCACTTTACCCAGTCCTCAAGAATGTACAAAGATTACAAGTAGTACCTCAGAACCATAGTTTGTAATCCGTCTGTCCCTGGAGACCAGAACTTTGTTTAATTGTTTAATTGATTTTAATCATACCATGAGGCATGTCAAATAGATAGAAAAGCAAGATATAATATTTAACTGCAGGAACCTCTCAGGCCTATTATGGTTTCTTTTCTTTCTTTCTTCTTCCAGTAGTACCACATGCACTATTGACTGGTAAGGAAAGTCAAAACAATTAAAAAAACCAATTGCTCTGAAAACTGGCTTACCTGTTTCCCCTTTCTGGTCCAGTGAGCCCTGCGAGTATGTGAAAAGAATTGTAACTGAACGATATGAGGTTTGCCTTCTTTCTTTTCCTCCGTCTCCCTCTAGTACAAGTCCATTCCACTATGTAACAAAATGATCCTGAAATCTCTCTTAATGTCAAAAGCAAACCCATCATATCTCACATGAGGCTTCTGCTGGAAAGTAAGTTGGAAGTAGAGTTTGGAAGTCTTATTTTTGAACTACATCTCCCAGTTTCCTGGAACAACTTGACCTCTGGGAATATTCTGAGAAATCCCTAAAAGGAACTTTCACAAGTGATGGTCATATGCACTTGAGCACGTGAAGGTCACTGCACAGCCTGCTGAGCTACAGGTCGAAGCCCCGGCATTAAAACGGAGTAACTTTGCTTTGCTTCATTCTACCACAGTATCAGATAGACTCTAGATGACCAATCCCTATGTCACTCATAAAATTGATCTACTGCGAAGCTTTTAAACTTACAAGAACTTACAAGTCAGCTAATCAGCTTTTTCACATCTGACTAGCTGCCACAATTTTACCACATCTTTATATATATAGGCCTGTAGGGACTGCTGGCTCCTAGCACATACAGGAGCAGAACTGATACAAGTCCTTTTAAGAGCACTTTTGTACTCTCTTCTTTGAAATAATTGTTATGAAATGGTAACAAAAAGGGTGTGGGGGAGGAATCATATTACACTATCTATACCAACTCTATCAGTCCATCTAACCCAATATTGTTTACTGATAGTTGTTCTCCACTTGGCTGGAATCTTCTTGGTTAATCTCAACTGGAGCAGACCAAATAGATTGACTATTGAATAGTCAGTCAATAGATAAATCTAATCAATTAAGTGGTTCTACTCAAGGATTAACAATAACATTTAGGCCTTTATCTGTAATTGCCTGTGTTCTGTGTTCTGCCTTGGGTCCTATTTGAGGGAAATGCAGGATATAAATAAAGGGATGGATGGGATCATTTCCACTAGCTATTTTTAAAAGCACAGACATTGGGGAAACTTGGCATTTCCAACTTGCAAAATGCCAGCATACTGTATGCTTGGAAAAGTCACCTTTTGGACTATAATCACAGTGCTTTGCATATGTACTCTTCTCCCTTGATTTTTCTACATTTTCCATATTATCTTTTGGACTGCAACAGCTCCGATGCCTTGCAGAAATATTGAGATACAAATGTATGCCTTCTTTAGGTATGCCATGTTAGAGCAAAGAAGTGTGAATACTCATGAAACAAACAAGTGCCAGTTTGTTTTTCTTTATTTGACTTTTGGGCATAATAAAAACATATATTGGACCTTTATTGTTTTGAATATGTTGTGCATATCAAGTGGAAGCAATATCCATTCAGTCCATTTCAGTTCCATCTGTAACAACAGTTAACGTAGGCTAAATACTTTTGTAAGGTACTATAGAGTCTATTTTTCCTGTTAATACAGGCAATATAAAACAACCACATGGACACATTTATCCGAGGAGTAAATCAGGGTTTTTTAACCCAAAAGTTCTGCGCATATCTATCTTGCATAAGTCTGGCCTCTTTTGATAAAGGAGGTACCATGGCTCAATGGTAAAGCACATAATTTGCTTACAAAATGATCCAAGTAAATTCTTACATAGAACTCAAATGTTATGATTCACTCAGAGAAAGATTCTGTCATAAACATCTATTATATGTTGAACAAACATAAAATACTGTTCAAACTGTTTTAGGAAAATGTGGTTTCCTAAATAGGACTCCTCACTGAGCATGAATTGTTCTGATGGTCCTTACTGAGGTTCCAAAAAGACTTTTCAAAACTTTGTTAACAGTGACCATATTTTGCTGAAATTTGTCTTCAAGCCAAGCCATATTTAGGCAAACAAGTAAAGGGAGAGGGAACTGATTCGTAACAGTGGAAAAGACAGGAGAAGCGTGAAGCTCAAAAGCATGCTCTTGATAACAGATAGGACATCTGAATTAAAACACTTTCCATCATTTCAAAATAGAAGTCACCTCTGCCCCTTTCAGCTGGCAGACATACTGCTCTGACTAGCCTCCATTTCTGCTTCATATATATCATCACAGTTTACAGCAGTTTGATACCACTTTAATGGTAATGCCTTCAACCTATGGCCCTCCCAAGCACAGAATTTCTGATACATTGCCATCCTGAGAAGAATCTATATTTCAAAATGATTGGAACATACAGATTTTTTTGGTATTGATTATACTAGAAAATAAAGTAGTCATGGTCTTTGTCTTGATCAGATACTATTGTTCAGCATCAACTATTCATGAATTAATCAATTTAATATTTTCCCCACCTACCTTTCTAGACTAGTTTCCTCATTAATGTAAAGTGATAATATAGTAAAAACAAGGTTTTTTTAAAAAAAAATAGCTCAAAAAGAAAAAAAAGTATCTTTTCACAAACAAATTAATACTGTGAGCTGAGAAGTGGGTGTCTGGACTTTAGTCCCCCTCCACAATCTCTTCTGGACACTATTCATACAACAATAGGAAGGTACTACTGACCAGTCCTGATTAAACATGGGTGTAACTTCACAAAAGAATAGATTTCAAGTAAGACACTCCTCATATGAAAACTGGATTATATCATGTTTGCAGACAATTATTTACCAGTTGGAGCAGAATGTAAATTATTTAAAGCATGGTTCATTGGATTGTTTGTGTCCCCCTGAAAAGTAAGCTGTTTTTTTTCTGTCTTTATCCATTCTGCCCAAATGAAGAAGACAACTGTTGCTGCTACTATTTGCTGCTACCATCACCACCAGATCCAGAATTAGGAGGTTGGTGTGAGGACCTTGGCATCGGGAGAAAGGACATACTTTCCAGGGGAGCTGATGCAAACAGGAGTACAGGATGTAAGCTTGGACCAACTGGGTTGGTGTGCTGTGACAGAATTAAAAAGAAGAAAGGGTGTTTCTTTGCACAGGTGATACCAGGTCAGACATGGGATTTAAATTATTGTGTAAGGAACAGGGAGATGGAGTTGAAGTGAAAACCTGAAAGAATTGTTGCATTTGAACACCCACTCAAAGCTTCTGTGTGCAGTTCAAATAGATTACATGTTTTTGTACAGTATTTTTCAATGGCATAACAACAATACTAAAGAGTTAGTGATTAGTAATCCAGAGTTACTTTATGGAGTGTAGGAGCATGTAGTGAGCTATTGGGTGATTACAGTAATAAGTAACATAATGAGTTCCTTTTAGAAAACAACTTTCCAAGCTCCAATAAGAAAAGATTAGTAGTTTCATCAATATAACAGTAAAGACTTCTGGAAAGGTTCTTCATACAGAGGGGGGAGATTTTGCCAGGGAAGGGTGCTGTCACCTTGATCTCGAAAGTGATTCCTTCACCTTTACCCCATCTCCAGGAATAAATATCTGGATTAGTTCTGCTGGCATTGTATTCCTTGAATTAAAAAAATTCTGAGCCGGCTTTGCCAAAAGGCAGAGTGAGGTAGACATCTCAGGAAGTAGCTTGTTTGTATAATGAAGATAGAAAACTATTTCTTACTAATTGATGGTTATTATTACTGTGTCTTACTGCCTTTTATGGATTTTCTGTCTCTTGAGGCAAAGGAATTTGGCAGGCTTTGAGTAATTTGCCTCATGAGAGGTGGGGAAAATTGGCTATTTTCCCTGCCTCGCACCTGGTACTCAGCTCTGCTTCTTCGGTCCAAGTTAGTTTGTCCAGGTAATTCCTGTTGAAAGTGCACAGATTTTGAGCATCCTAGAGTTCTTCCAATGTTTGAAAAGCTATCTGAAGCTCAAGTCCTGCAGATTGAGAGAATAAAACCTATCATATGAAAAAGCTGTGCTGATATACTGATTCAGATCCCTGGGTAAGATCCAGCATCATATAGGTAGAGTTCTCTTACTATGATGGAGTTATCCATGCCCTTCTTCTCTTCCTCCATTTCATAGCATCCCTGAAAAATTTCTTCAGACAAACCTCAAACCTCCATATAGATTTTGGGGAAGGAGAATGGAGGAGGAATGCAGAGGTGATACTATGGGGAAAGGGAATTCATTGCACTGAAGAAGAAGAAACAATTTAATTGATCAATCAATAATACTGGATACAACCCATTGATTCCACACAAGGTGGCACCAGACGTATTTAAGATTGCCAGATCACAATAATCCTAGCCCCATAAATTTCAAAGCCAAAATATTGAGGCCTATGCATGGTTCCAAGTGTTGCTTGAGAAGAGAAGGAGATGGGCCAGGGGTACCTGCTTGAGACCCTACAGCAACCATTCCAAAGCAGTCTACACCAACTTTTTGATACATTGCTTTTACTCTGAGATTTCGAGGTGGGGCCCTTTTTTCAGTCCCACGCTTTACCTTACATCTGGTAGAAACAAGAAGTGGGCCTCCTCAATGGTTGCCCCTAGAGTTTGAAACTCCCTTCCTGGGGAGTCTAGGTTGGCTTCCTCTTTGCTCTTGTTCTGCTGAGAAGTGAAAGCTTTTTTATTCTGACAGGCTTTTCAGAATTAACTGCAATGGCTTCAACTGCTATGCCATCTTATTGACTTCTTATTTTCTATTTTTAAAGAACCTTTAGAGTAGTTGTTATTTTATACAGATTTATTTATTTATTTATTTATTTATTTCAATTATTTATACCCCGCCCTCCTCACCCGAGGGGACTCAGGGCGGCTTACAAGTGGCAATTGATGCCGTTACACTGATAGCATTATACATGCACAAACACATAATATACTTACCTTTATATATTTTATTGGTGTTATTTAAATCTGTATTGAGTTTAATATTTTATAAGTGGTCTTGAATCCCAGAAGAGAGATTCTCAAGAGTATCAGGTGCTGTAGGCCAGTGCCGGTCCCTGAGCAATTGTGTGCGAGTCCCTTGTAACTTTCCGGAAAAGAAACAAACAATTGTAGCCAATGGGCACAAACATGGTGTTGGTTCCTGGCATATTGAAGAGAGGAGATGTTGGCCCCCAGATCATATTATCTTAGAGGCACCACTGCAGGATGTGTCTAGTGGAAGACCAAGGAAAACCTGGCCTATGAAATTCAGAGGGTCACCATGAATCAACATAGGTAAAAGTAAAGGTTTTCCCCTGACATTAAGTCTAATCTGACTCTGGGGGTTGGTGCACATTTCCATTCCTAAGCCGAAGAGCCGGCGTTGTCCATAGACACTTCCAAGGTCATGTGGTCGGCTGTTGTGACTCAGCTTGAATCTAGGCTTGAATCTAGGATTGACTCTGATGAGGAAAGAGGGATTCAGGTTCAGAATCTCCCGAAAGACCTGTAGATTTGGAAGATGAGGAACAGAGAGTGCCGGTTCAGTTTCCCACAGGGAGGGTTGGAGTTGATGACCTTGAACCCACTGAAGCCAGCCAGGTGCACACTGACATGGGAAGGGAGGAAGGGAGGATATAGAAAGTTCCCAGCTTAATAATGAGTCTCAGTGAAATAATGAGCAAGCTGACCTTGATAGAGGTCTCTTTAGATAGAGCTGAGCATCTGGAATTGAGGGTACAGCATAGTGTGAGAATTGCAAACAGGCGGGGGGAGGTGAGGGGGCAGAGAAATGCTTTCATGTTTTGCAAAGAGTGTTAAAAGGGGTGCGTTGAGGGAAAAGCTTTTGTCAAAGCAACTTTCTCGCTACCGGAAAAGCAAGCTCCAGTTTTCCTGCTGTGCTTTGGATTATATTGCAGCCCATGTATCCATGTTTCTTGGAATTCGTCATGCTCTCTTTGGATGTTGTTTATTCCTTGTAAGCTCTGGACTTCTATCTCAAGACTATATTTGTAACTGACTTTTGGTGCTTTACTTTTGCTTTTTGAAGAACTTTTTACTATCTATCTTTAATAAACTAAAAAGACTCAAACCTGCTGTGGAGTTTGTGTGTTAGAGCAAGGTGAATCAAGGCTGAGGTGCGATACCAGCATGGCTGCATGGAGAACTGTTACTTTTCCGCCTGAGTGGTACATATTGCTCTACTCACATTTGCATGTTTTTGAACTGCTAGGTTGGAAGAAGCTGGGGCTAACAGCGTGAGCTCACCCTACTCTCTGGATTCAAAATGCTGACCTTTCGGTTAGCAAGTTCTGCAGCTCAGCAGTTTAACCCGCTGCATCATTGGGGGAAACATATACTTTATCTTATAAATCAGTTAATAGTAATAGTAGGAATGGAGGCTGGACAGCAGCTTAAAGCTGTCCCTTCACTCCTTGTTTCTCACACTAAAGGTAAAGGTTTCCCCTGACATGAAGTCTAGTCATGTCTGACTCTGGGGGTTGGTGCTCATCTCCATTTCTAAGCCGAAGAGCCGGCGTTGTCCATAGACACCTCCAAGGTCATGTGGCCGGAGCGGTACCTATTGATCTACTCATATTGGTATGTTTTCGAACTGCTAGGTTGGCAGGAGCTGGAGCTAACAGCGGCTGCTCACGCCGCTCCCGGGGTTTGAACCTGG